>NW_019174576.1:4035068-4652607 GCF_002260705.1 Seriola dumerili | reverse complement strand
GGGGGGGGGGGGGCTGTCAAAGTGTCTGACTGGGTTTGACTGTGTTTGGTTGGGGGGTTGTTTGACCAGGGGGTTGACTGGGCTGCAGGACTGATTTCTGGCTCGATTTGGCTCAGGGCCGGCTGGAGACTGGCCAGAGGCTGACTGAAGGGGGTTGGGTTCCCCTGCTTCTCAGCTCAAGTTGTCCCTGGAGCGAAGCAATAAGAAGCAGCTTATAAAATAAGCAAACACAGAGGCAGCTTACAGACAAGTCAGCCAGCCGGGGATGAACGTCAGATGAACGGGACGGACACACACACACACACACACACACACACACACACACACACACACACACAGGCTCTCTTCCCTTCATTGATACCCCCCTCCCATCCCCACACACCGCTGACCTTGACCCCTGAGGTCCTTCCTAACCTGTTTCTGAATGGAAGTCAGTGCAGCTGGGGCGTCTGGCCATGAACTAACAGCAACCCCCTCCACAGCACAGACCCCTCATCGTCTAATCATCAGCCTGTTCCCACGCTTGATGACTGGGATGCTGTGTCTTCATCTGAACGGTGCAGTTGAATATTTATGTAGCCGCCATGGTCCTGTCTGTCTGTTTCTAAGATTTCTAACAATTTCAGGGATTTGTATTAATTATCTGGTAAACATTCATCTGAATGTTTCATTTTTAATTCAGGAAGTTTTTCTTTGCAGTAATATTCCTCTCTGCTTTACGTCTAAAATTGCATCTGCACTCTCTCTCTCAATGGCTTCCTTCTATAAACCATTCGGCCAGAACACATACATACACTATATAATGTATGTGTAAGGGTGTGTGAGTGTGCTGTGCTCATAAACGTCATTCGGGGGGTTCAAACCCCTCCACCTTCACATTTTCATTACGGCCAAATCTCAGGCCTGTGCTACACCAGCGTGGCCTTTTGCCGGCAAGCAGGCAGTTTAATCACACATACAGTACTACTCCATTTTCATTTCCTTTTCATACAGCCTCCATTCCACTCCGGCTTCATAATTCTCCCCTCAGAGCTGTCTAGCCCGTCTGAGTGTTTGCAGCCTGTTGAAATGACATAATCAGTGACTTGGATAAATGCCTGAGTCTATAATCAGACTTGGGGCTCAGCGTTGCAGCTCTGAGGAAACAGCAGCAGTAGCAGCAACACTTGACTCAGGAATTACTTCCTAAGGAGGGTAGTTTCACATAAGGAATTTGCTTTAGTGTCACTGAAATGAATTTATTTTGGTCTGCCGAGTGCATTTTGACAAATAAAATGGTTCTGTTATGAAGAGAAGCAGAAAAAGGTATTGTACTTAAATGACTGACAAACAATCTTTTTAACAAGTTGATACCTTAATTCTCATGATTACGGGATTACTGGAAAACTCAAAAACAAAATATCAAATGACTTAATGTGTAGGAAATAATTTCTGTCAGTGTAATAAAAAATGTGTATGTTTAAAATTAATGTTCTTTATGGATATCAGTCCCATACATAGATGTGTAGAAATTGTAATACATGGAAAAAATCATGTGCCAACAAGCAATTCTGATCGTTTGATCTCAGCATTCTCTTCGAAATAAAATAGTATTACTTGAGCTTAGCAAATAACTGTCATACTGCATTTTAAAAGTGTGTTGATATGACAGAATTACCTGAAAAAGCTAAAGAAAAATCGACTTTTTGTGATATGTTTTAAAGATATCAACACACTTCAATTTTAAATTTCTATTTTCGTTTGACTGATGAGGTGGTCCGACAAAGAACGGATTACTTATTTGTTTGGTCACAAGAAAGAAGGAAAGACACGTGGAACGGCGCAGGATGAATTGAGCCATGGCTGTAAATGCTTTCAGCAACTATTACTTCAGTGGGTGGAACACATTCCATCAATACCTAAGCAAATAAAAAGCAGTGGGCAGTCTGAATGAGAGAAGCTGCAGTGAACTGAACAACAATCCCACACACAAATGAACAGTCCACATTCACACCATGAAAATGATAAGTAAATACAGCCCAAGTTACCAGCTTTATTTAATTTAATAAAACTGTCTGACTTGCAGTGTTGGGGCTATATCCAAATTTTGATCTCATTTTTTTCTAGTAAAGTGAAGTTGTTGGCAGAGTTTGCATTTGACTCTTAACCAAATAATGTTTTTAATCATGCTACAATCTCATGAGGATAACTTTTTGTCTTAAACAAAATGTACATTAATATTCCTTATTTAGAGAGAGTTTTATATGATGAAAATGTCTATCATTTATGTAATTAAGGAAACCATGCAGCAGCATACTAACGCACATGGCTATAACATGTCATTAGCATAAAAGCTTTCTGCTGGATGTGGTGTTGTAAGTGTGAATGGACACATTCATACTCCCGTGATATGGATTACCATGTGAGTGTGTGTGCTCACGATATGTGTGCATGAGCACATGTTTTAGAGCTATGGCGGCTGACAAGCATACTTGATTGGGTTTTATGTTCATCTGGTGCTTCATAAAACATATGGTCCCCCTTTTTGTTTTGAATATGCAAATGAGGAATAAAACGGCCCCACCCTGGTTTAGCCTCCCATGATCCAGACAAACTACTCTTTCTTTTTTTTTATAAAGACTTAACACCCACCTTCCTGGGCTTGTCCTCCATCCCTCTCCCTCCTCCAAGAGAACCCCACCCTCCTACAGTGCTCCCAAACACACACACACACACACACACACACACACACACACTTTCATGATTATGTGACAAAAATTTTAGAACTCAGCGACTGGTTTTCACTATAAAGCAAATCCTGATTTACTAACTTCTGAAAAAAATATATCTAAAATTAATTCAGTCTAGCTCCTCTGGATCACCGGTGCCTCTACATATAGCTGGCATATACCCAACCCGTCTGTCTTGACTGCCATTTTCCTTCTCAAAAGGATACAGAAGCCTGCAGCCCCTCTAGGCTAAGTACAGCTAGCGTTGGCTCTTACATTAACCTGCTCAGCACCACCTCAGCCTCATCAGTGTCACTGTGGGCTGATTAGACAGAGAGGCTTGATTAAAACTGCCTGAGTCCGATAAAAAAGACGATAACGGGTGAACCAGTCTTTTGTGGATGGGTAAATGACAGCACTGGTTACCACACAACTTCAAAAGACCCAGTAATTTAGTAATTCAGTAATTATGGTATCATATTGTAGCATAAGTAACTTATTAGAAATGTTAAATAAAGCATGTAAGTGGTAATGTTGCATGTATGGTGGTGCACATTGGTGGTATTAGGTTTGGTAAAATCTGTGTTCTGATTTCATACATTGAAAGGATGGCTAACATTTTACTGTCAAAGCTACTTCACTTTCTCCGCTTTTTTTTCCACAGTTACTCAAACACACACAAATATACACACCTATGCCCATCGACTTACACAAATACAAGCACACAATAAGAGCAGGAGCAAAATATGATTCCATTTAAAATCTGGAAAGTAGTGTGATTTTGTTGTAAGTTTCAGGCTAAGACCTGTGTGTTACTGAACAAAAAAAGGTTAATGTGCACTTTGGTTCTCTCTGTGATAGGTTCTTCCTGATGGAGTGAAACTCTGTGTGTGTGTGTGTGTGTGTGTGTGTGTGTGTGTGTGTGTGTGTGTGTGTGTGTGTGTGTGTGTGTGTGTGTGTGTCATCCTCCAGTCCTTGATCTGAAGTTCAAGGCTACACCACTACAGACCAACAACAGATACCATACAGCAAGTCCTCAGAGTGGATGATACCCTATTTCCAGGACACAGGCAATTCACCAAAATGCTCTCTCCAGTAATTAGCACTGACAGGTGAAAACAGCCACGAATGCCACGGGACTTCACAATGAAACGGACACTTGCACAAACACACACAACTATTGAGCACAGAGACACACACACACAAACATAAACACACACATGTCAATGCACAACAGTACCAACAGAGGATCCATCAGCACAGCTAACACCACATTAAGACCATAAAGCACCAATACATCTCCTGTTCCACGTACACAGCCCGTATCCTGCTGCTTCTGCACTGATACCCCTGATCCCCCTGCGCTTTGACAAGGCGTAATAAAGCCTGTATGAAGCGCTGCATTGTGTGGGGAGAACACAATGTTGCATGCTGAGTGCTGTGAGAAGGGCGTACACCGGTGGGTCCCACGGCGCAGCAGCGCACCAGGGCCTATAGCAGGGAGTGCTGAGCATGCTAATGAGGTCATTATGTTATGCCTCTCCCTCGCTCCTGTTCTCCTTTACAGTGTGGGCTTTGCCTGTCAGAGGAGGCAGGGTACCCTGGTAATGCAGCCAACCACAGATGTCACATATGGCACAATGAGAAGACACATGAGCGTCTCCGAATGAGTCACTGAGAGAAAGACGAGGTGACGCTCCATTTTTCAGCTAGCATCAAAAGCAAGAAAACGGCATCAGTGATTTGCATACAGAATAAGGTGAGCTTAAAGAGAAGTAAAGGGGAGGGCAACAACAGGCAACATTCATTTGCTAATTGTTCCTGCTGTGTATTCAATCAGCAGCCGTGCAGGGTTGTGTTTCCTTTTTTTCCTTTTTACGCTAGCGCTATTATTTACAACCAAGGAGGAGGGGTTAAGTATCGAGCACATGCAAATGCAATTACAACATATTTGCATAGCCGTTAACAATTAGAGGGCAGATGGCAAACAGCGGGCATTAAAAAGCGACCGAGCGCCATCTTGGCTGAGGGAGACAGCTGGCAGACAGGAATCGGCCATTTTGTAAGGATGGGTCGCTGCCAGGCTGAGGCATAGAGAAGCGCCAGTCTCTCTCTGTGTGCCAGGAGATTGGCAGGCGAGGGGTAATCGTGCTTTAATACCCTCTCTGGTACAGGCAACAACAACGAACTCCTCCAACAGTCGGTGACAGTATGATCACAGCCCACGGCTCCTGTTGAGAGCTGACTGAGGAGATCACTACACAATGTGTCTGTGTTCACTTTAAAAACACACAGGCACATCTGAGCAGAGATGATATCTTATCCTAACAGCGTTACTCGGATGGGAAATATTTCTTATATCTGTTACTCTCCTTCCGTAAATCAATATTGGTCAGATTTGTGTAATTGGTTTTATTTATCTCAAAATTAATAATTAAATTATAATATTGTACTCACCGAGAGGTATCAGTCCTGTTGCAATCTCTGAAAGTTTTCATTGTTTGGCAAACTGTCCATCTGTCCTGTAATGTCCTTCAAAGTCCACTTCTGGTATGACCTCTCTGAAGTTTCTCCTCTCTCTTTCCTTCTGAAGGCTTTCACCTCTATAGTGATGTCAAGCCAGGTATTTTCATTCCTGAGGATTTGGCCAATTTTCTTAAGTCACCAGCAATTTTGTTAAAACATCTGAAGAGCGAGTTTCTTTGTGTGGAGAAGGACTTTTGTAAATGTGAAGGAGAAAAAAGTCAGATGAAAAACTAAGTAGTATCAGACAGGTGGAGGAGGGCACTGAACAGGTGCTCTACTGTCCTTTTCATCTCTCATTCAATTAGCAGCCATTCACTTGTGCTGCTATGGGATCCCTGCTGCACAGCAGTAAGTGGACTTCAGGTGCTATTTCCACACACAGAGAGAGAGAGAGGTATGAAAGCCCGGGCCCGCCTTCCTCTCTTCCACCTTATAGATCAATACTGTACTGCCATATCCTCTGATGGGAGCTGCTGTAGTGAGGGGAAGAAAATCTAAGGCAAAAAGACAGGTTGTGTCTGATACAGTGGATGAGAGAAAAAGTTCAAATTGTCCTTTTATCCCGGCTCATGAGATCTTATGTTGTGTGCTACGTGCTTGGAAGTGGGACTGAGCAGAAACGTCCTGTGTACCGTCTCAGATGGATCCTTATTCAAACAGTTAAGGTGGAATGAGTAATAAGAGGGAGTGAGCTGGAAGAAAAGAGACCTTCGACGTGCTGTCTTATTCTTCTTACGTTTTTTTCTCCTCCCTTGCTGTCTCCATGTCTCTGACAAAGTTTTATCAAGTGGTGTTGGACGCAGCAAAAGCCCCTCCGGCTGAACCACACACAAAGACTCTTTCTATGTCTCTTCCCTCTCCCTTTTTCTCTCTGTTTCACACACACATGTGCACATACTGACACACACACACTGCGTGTGGGGTGGTTGCAAGGTTAGGGCCCTGGCCCTGGCTGGTGCTGGGACTGTTGGAGAAAGATAGAAAGAGAAATGGAGAGAGGAGCTGGGAGCAGTGGTGGTGGTTGGTCCCTGGGCTCCGAGGCCTGCAGGCGGTGCTGGGCAACCTCTGCTAGCCTCTCTCCTCTGTATTGATTTCTGTTGCTCCGCGCTGCTCCGCTCTGCCGTGGAGGCTCCTAGCCGGCGGGGATGAGAGCTCGGCTCACCCGCCTCACCTGCCTCTCTCCTGGCTTGGCTGGCCTAGCCTGCCCACTCTGCCGCAGCTTTGGCTGGCCTCTGCCGGCTCCCCGGGACCCCTGTATGCAGCACCGGGGCCACAGGAGGAAGGCAGCCAGAGAGCCCATGGCAATCCACAGCTGTGTTCACCTGCTCCGGGTTCACCCGCTTCGAACCACCTCCTCGAACTGCTTCTATCCTTCTCTCCTTCCATCCTTCCACCCACTCTGCTTCTCTTTTTCGTCCTCCACTGCCTCCTCCTCCTCCTCTTCTTCCTGCTGTACACAAACAACCAGAGACAGAGATGGAGAAAAAACAAGTTAATCTTAACTTTCAGCATTTTACCCACTCTGAATGTCAATCCTGGTCTTTGATCAGTGAGAAGTCAGGGGTGAGGATTCTGGCATTCTCTCTCAGTCGGTAATATGAACCTGCTAACCTTAGAGAGCAGAAACTGCAGGGACTGGAGGCTTGAGAGTTAAGTGTGTCAGGCAGAGAGATACTGCCTGCCAAAGGTACTCTCAGCTATTAGATTCTGATGTGCTGCAGATAGCAAAATATAGCGAGAGTGGGCCCATTATAAAAATCACCACTGCATCAATAGAATACATTAAAAATATTTACAGGAAAGGTTTTCTTTTGCTCTCCCTTAGCAGCGCAAGCTACAGAGTTTTATATTTATTTGCCCTTAATGGTTATAAATAAACAACGCAACATTTAAAACTGACAGGATATTTCAAACTACTCTTCCCTCACCCTTGTCTGCACCACAGCCAGTGTGAAGGAATGGAAATGTTTTGGCCAGACCAGTGGTGCTCTATAGAAACTTTGTCAAAGAAAACATCTCAGCTTTTGTATCATATAAAATTATTCAAATGGGTTCAGCAGCCCTCTTCTTATGATAATAGCAGTTGGGGGGACATTTCTTTGAGGATTCATGGTCCCATTGTGTTCCTCAACAGAGAAAGGGCCATGGCCAAATTCAACCCCCACCACCCCACATTACACTGCGCCACACCAACCACACGATCTCCAAAATGTCCTTGCCACAGCCACCACAGAGCTCTGACAGCCCTTCTGTCCACCTCTCTCCACCCCTCTGCAGGCCTGAAAAAGAGACTAAAACCCACGGGCCGACTGCCAGGGGAATAGAGAAGTAAAGTGCGGAGGTTTAGAGTCGGTGGGCCGGCAAGGCTTTGGAAGTTAGAGCTGTCTGTTAAATAAAGAGCGAAAGGGGGTGAGAGTGGCGTGGGGGGTTACACTGTTGGGACAAGAGAAGCAAGTTTGGGAAAGGGGGGCAAGTTGAGTTAGGGGGACATGGATGGGGACCAGGGGTGCGGTGCATGTCTCAGACACAATAATACTATTCATTGGGCTCAGACATGGGTGTTAACTCCCCTCTGACAGAGCACAATGGGACTCGGTGGCATTCAGGCAGCCTTGGTGATATTGTTAGTTCAGGGCTGCATTCTCCCTGCCGCAGGATAGAGCGCCTGCATTGTACCCGTCCAGCAGGATGGATGGAGGGAGGTTTGAGAGGTGAAAGGCAAAGAAAGAGAGAACAGTACGTTTGTCTATCTGTCACCGCTGAAGGAGAGAAGGCAAAGGGAACAAGGGGCGGAGAAGATGGGGAGGGGCGGCAGAGGTGGTGGCGTTGGGTATTTTTGCCCCATGGCATTGGACTTGTTTGTTTCAGTGGAAAAATAAAAAGAGAAACTGAGACTAAAAGAGACTGTGCAATAAATATTACTCAAGCAGCCAAGTGCAAGGCTAAAGAGGCATTAAAGAGGGTGGGGGCACAGATGGAGTGAGGAAGGCATGGTGGCATTTTATGGGAAAAAACGCAGCAGGTTTGTATGGTGCTTTAGAGAGTAGATGTATTTTGTTCATACGCCTCAAAAAAGGGAGAGTGGGGAAGAGTGGCGAAAGGGGAATGAAATGAAAATGAGAACTGCGGAGGTTGCTGCTGTTTGTGACTTGGATGAGGTAACATCGAACTATCACAAGACCTACTTTCCCAAAGAGGAGAGGAGAGGAGAGGGTATATAATTCTAAGGGAGAAAAGACTGAGAGAGTCGCACCAGCACAGTAGGACTGAGAAAATGCAGTCTGTGACAAAATTTCAAACGTTGGAAAAAACATGTGGAAAATGTGATGTAAATATGACATTTAACTTTGTTTCATGTATTAATTTAAGGAACGTCACAGCCTCATCGTCTCCTTAAATACGTGTGATGTTTTTGTGTGCCTCCATTTTTCGTGGTCACATACTTCATGTATATCATGCACCTGTATATATTACCTTTAAAGCAACATGAACTGTTAAACATTAAACTCTACATCATGCTTCGAGCCATTATGATAACACACACATTGGTGGACTTAAATAAACATGAGAGGAAGCTGGCGACTCTGTATTTGTAGCACAGAATATGCAATCATGTACAGCTCCAACTCTACACATGTCAATAAATCTATTAGTTGATGAACAGAAAATCGACTTTTTTCATTATTGATTCATTATTTAAGTTATTAAAGTAGAAATTCCAATCATTCTTTTGTTTACGCTTCTAAAATGAGATGTTGATGTTTGAACTTTATAGTGAATAATCAACATCATCACCATCCCCCTGCGATCCAGAAAATTTGGACATTTTCAACTGTTTTTTGATCTTATGTCAACAAAACGATGAATTGATTACTTGATGAAAATACCTTGTCACGTCACATATACAAAGCAACACTATTTTGCAATATGGCCTCATTGACATCACATTAAATTCCTTTGGAAGCTGCAGTCACTGAACGTCTGCCTCAAACATTTTATGACGGCACTGCAAAGGATAGCAGAGGGTAGCAGTAAGGCATTGAAAAGGACAAATATATAAAAGGATGCAGTATGCATAGTTTCATACACATGTATCTAATCACTTACTCACTAGACATGCCACACAACCCACATTTGCACACGCACAGAGTATCACTGCTCCTTCTGCACAGAACAACCTGCTTTCATGAACAGTACTTTGTTTGTTTCCCCTCTGGTAAACTCTGACCAACCGTTCCCATAGCAACCTTACCTACTCATTCCCTGTGTGAATGTGTGTGTGTGTGTGTGTGTGTGTGTGAGAAAGAGAGAGAGAGAGAGAGAGAGAGAGAGAGAGAGAAAGAGAGAGAGAGAGAGAGAGAGAGAAAACAGAGAGGTATGTGGGGTTATGTAGCGGTTTAGAATAGGACTTCATGATATTATTACAACAGATGTGCCTCTGTGTGTTCATTTATGTGCATGTGTGTGTGTGTGTGCGCGTGTGTGTGTGTGTGTTGGGGTGGTGGAAAAAAGAATTGAGCGATCCAGTTAATGTACACCTCAATGAATAATCTGCTCCAGCAAGAACAACTTGATGTGTGAATCACAGGTGCATCTAATGTAAACTTAGGTTAGAAAAATACTAAAGAGTAGAAATTATCATACATACACACACATGCAGCTCTATTCCTAGTCATCGACATTCACTCTCAGCAGTCTGGAGTCTAACTGGCCTTCACAGATAAGGAAAGGGCCAGCGGTGTGATGCTGGGTTGTCAGGCAGGCAGGGGCAGGCTAGGGCACAGCTCTCGTCAGGGGGCTAATGCCCTTCAGGGGTGGCTGAGGTAGTGAGGGTACTGCCCTTTGTCCCTGGTTGAGGGATTACACTGGTCAACCAGCACAGACAATGTTCCCCCCTCCTGAGATGGGAGGACCAACCTGCTCTCTACCAATGCTAGGGGCAGTCAACTGATCACTAACTTAATTAAGGACAGAAGAAAGTAAGAGAGGAGGAGGAAGGGTGATGCAGAAGATTCAGAGAGAGGCTGAGAAGAGGTAAAGGATGAGGTGATAAAAGGGTGGATAAAGAATAAAAAGAGAGAGGAGAAGAAAGCGGTGCAAGGAGCAGAGGGATACGCTAAAATAAGAAGAGGCATGGCGTTAAAAAGAGAGTAATGGGAAGCAGAGGAGGGGTGAAGAGAAGGCTTCTCTAGCACAGGATTAGGGAAGAGAAGATGAAAGGATCAGGTCTAACAGAGGACAGGAAAAAGGCCAGGAGAGATGGCCAGAGGAGGGAGACCGGCAACTTAAACTCCAAGCAAGGAAATCAAGTAGAGGAGGGAGAAAGAAAAGAGAAGAGAGCTCAGGTGTTCATGACCTCGAGGCACTAGTGGAAGAGTCAATCACTGCCTTTTTTATAAAAGGTGCACAATTTGAAAACTCCACTCTGTTCCCTATTTATGCCACAGCACACACACCTATTCAAATCCAATGACAAGTGCAGACGATAATTCTATTACTGAGGACTTTAATAGAGGATATTTAGGGGACAGTTAGCAGGCCCAGGTAGCATAGCTCAGGCCCACTGCAGACAGATATGGCTCTGCAACACTTAACAACAGGGATTTGGCAGCACTGTTGATTGAACATGCCAAATCCCATTTGTCGGGGGGCTGTGCGCGTTTGTATCGACACTCTGTAACCTTGTGGCTCCGTAAAAGGAGACCTCAGTGTGTGTGTGTGTGTGTGTGTGTGTGTGTGTGTGTGTGTGTGTGTGTGTGTGTGTACGTGCGTGCGTGCGTTTTCCTGGCGGGCAGGCAGGCAGGTGGGTGGCACGGTTCAGCTGGATAGGTGTGCTGGTCTAAGCTCCCCTCCACCCTCCATCTATGCTCCTCTCCATCCGTTCATCCTTCCATCTATACATCGCTGTCTGCCTTGATTCCCTCTCTTTGCAAAAAAGGGTGACAAGAAGGAGATAGAGAGGCTTTCTCAACACTCCTTTTCTTGCTTTCCCTCCCTCCTGCCCCCCACCCCCCTTTCTCCATTCCTTCCATCCCCTATGGTAGAGCTGCCAGACAGAAGTGCTCAGCAGCTCTCCGAACGTTATTGATCCTGAGAGCAAGTCGGCCGGGGAGTTGGTGTCTCTCCCTCTCTCTCCCTTTCTCTATCTCTCCTCCCTCCATCACACCCTCATCCCCCAACACAGCGCGCAACTTTTTCCTCCCACCCTCCCTCACTCCTTCCCGCCTCTACTTCATTTATCAAGGTTAAAGAACTCTTATAAAAAAGGGAAGAGGGGGTCGCCTGGATGTTATCTGACTTCATGAAAGAAATCCCCTCAGGCCACTCCACTAGAGGAGGATGCTCTTCGCCAGACCCAACTCTGCACGCACACACACACACACACACACACACACACACACACACACACACACACACACAACAGTGGCACCAAGCAGCGGCCCACTCATAGCCAGTCAGAAATAGAAAGTAGCATGTCCAGTTTGGTACACAGCAACAGGACAATCAGGAATAGAAATGAGGAGGATGGATGGATGAACACAACAAGAAAAAATTAGAGAATTAGTCACTGTGTGTTAGCCAACAAGGTTAAACATGAGTATTACAGTTCCACTTTCTTTTCCCTAGAAGGCACAATTTATATAAAAGAGTTTATAAAAGTTGTAACTAATGCTTTTAGTTGTTTTACTGATCGGTTACTAGACGTTAATACAAACAGTTTTGGGCTGCCAAGTGGCTGCAGCTCTTTTCCAGAATGTAAGTGGTTGAAAAATGATTTGAGCTACGGCTGTTAAAAGACCAGGGGATAAACACCACAACCTGGCAACACAGTTGATCTGAAACAATTAGTGGATTCATCATTTAGTTGACTGAAAGAAAATTAATCAGCAACAATTCTGACAATTGATTCGTTTTTAAGCGTAAATGTCAAAAAGTTCCTAAAATGTTAATGTGTTGGTTTTCCTGGTGATCCTATGATAACCGTTCGTTTAACCCCGCCCCCCTTAATTACTGTCGCTATGCCTGTTTGTCTTGTTCTACTCTTGCACATAGTTTACAGTGACAACAGCTGAAAATTTACCACTCGAAATTCATAATATTTTTTAAACATCGGCTACGTGATTTCAGGCAGAGATAGACGAAAGTATGCGTCTCATTTCTAGCAAGTTATGTCGACTCCAATAATTAAAATAACTCACTTGCAGCTGTAGTTAGCTAGCTAATTTTAGCTAATGTTAGCTCCGTGAGTTGGTTAAAAACGCCATCTCCGGTTTATTATTTCAGGTTCCAGTTAACTAATTTTCAAACGTTAATCTTGTAACTCATTATTTAGTTAATAACTTACACTTCTGCTAAGTATCATTCTTGAAACAGCCCCACGATCACCGCTTCCATGTGGAGAAATTCAGAGCTTGACAGACTCGCTGATCGCTGGGTTGATATGGCTAAACCTAGTTACGGTTGCTAAGCTATGATTGGACAGTCGCCATTTGAGGGTGGGGCTGTGTGAACACGTGATTTTTCCCTATTTGCCGATATTTTATACACCAAATGAAAAATCAGTAAATCAAGTAATTTGCAGATTAAGCAATAATGGAAACAATTGTTAATAACTAATCCATCATTACTAACACTAACCTTAATAAATGTTTATCAACTAATTAATCGTCATTATTAAATGTATTAACATTTATAAAATCATTAGGCTAGTTACAACAAATAAACAAAGGATTATTAAGTGGTAAGAAAAAATGCTCACTGGAAAGTTAGTTTGCACAAAGCCACCACACCTGTAAATTTTAAACTCCTCATCCATAGAGAGAACACAGTTTCTGCAAATCCAGCCTTTAAGAGACTGTAGTGGCTATTGTCCCTGTTTGTAAAAGGACTGGAAATGGCTCACATGCGGAGTACATCCTGTCTTCCATTGTTACTGCCTTCACTCTCCCCTATAAACGCCTGCCTGTACTCCAGGCTACAACACCCAGGCAAACACACACAGCCGCACATTACAGCCATACCTTCCCCTCCCTTTGTGCTCAGTAATTGCCACAATGCATCTTCTCGTCCAGCTAATTAAGTGAGTCTTTCCCATTGTCTCCCAATACTATCACCTCTTCACACAGCCGGAGAGAGAGGGAGAAAAAGACACAGAGGGAGAACATATTAAAGCAAGAGATGGAAAGAGCAAAGCGGTGGAAGAAATACAAAGGCAGGAGTCCAGATAGAGAGAGGATGAATGACAAAGGCATGTGTCTGTGTCCTAGTAAATGTTTACCGGTTGAAAAGGGTGCCTGTTGTCTGTGTTTGCTGGTGGGCTGTAAACAGCACATTACTGCTGTCAGACGAAAATCTTCATTCTCCATAAAGTCATTTCAGGAATCAGAAAAAACAGCCTCACTGTTTAGACTTACAGTGATGCATTTTTAAAATTCCTAGCATGACTTTTAAAACGGCCAGAGGATTTTCATAATTGTTAGATGCCTATAAAACCTTATAATATTCAAAACTGATGTGTTAGAATTTCTGTGGCTGATAAAGAGCTGTAACGAGGATGCGCTTAGAGGGAGTGAATGAACCGCAACATTACACCAGAACATCTTGCAAAGGCTTAAAGTTTCCCTCCACTAAAATATTTCTTTTGCTTATTTTATCTTCAGTTGAATGTTTGACCTTCACTGTGCGGAATGATGTATGTGCAGAGTTTGACACTAGAAGGCTGCTTTCACATCTGCTGAAGGAGGAAAGTTTCTATGTGCTCACCTCAAATCTCAGTTTAACATGTGTACGTACGAGCACGATTTGTGACATCACAACTAGTTGGGAAGCCAAACATAGCCCAATATTTAACTTACAGAAGTGTGTCGTGACAATTTGACACCTGCAGCATCTTGTGACCAGTTGTTTAAAATTAACAATATTTTGATTTTAATAAATTCATTTGTTTTTCAACAAGGGAGAAAGAGGAGATATAATTTTAAGAGTTTTGACTTAAGTAATGTTACATTTTTGTGAGGGAAAACTACAAAATTATTATTCAAATTCAGAGTTTTATAGCCTTTATTAAAACATGCCTGGAGAGGGTCTTTAGGCTTGTTGATGCTACCTACGCTGGTAACAAACATGACTGAATGTTTCCTTTATATTCATTAGTCTTTCAAGAACTGTTAACAGTTTCACTCTATCACAATATAAATCAGAATAGGATTAGATTAATTCTTATAATGAAACGCCTACAGGAAGTGATCCTGGAACAGGTCCAGGAGTGAGCCAGGGCGTTTGAACAAAAATCACCCTCGCCTCCCACATGTGAAAAAAACAAAACAAAAAAACAATGGAAATATTAGCAATTTAACTATGGAGACTCAGCTCAATCTATTGCACAACTTCACAAAGACCTGAATTCTGCCAAATTCATTTGAGGAGAGCAATTTCCACTCTTATCACATCATAATGAACAGAGGAAAATGAAAACAGGTGCTTTTGTTTCCTTCTCTTCATCACATCCTCGCTGTTCAGGCCCTTTGTGACACTAACCGAAGAGTTTAGACTGAATTATTGGAGGACACAGACCAACAGACTCATCTAAATTCCACTTCACTTCAGAGTTGCCAGGAGAGCCCCCCCCCCCAAAGGAACGCACACCCACAGACACACACTCTTTCCATGCTCAAGTCCACTCGCTGACCTCTCAGGCCAGACACTCTCTTCTCAATACAACAAACCCCCACACTCTCCCCTCCTAAAAAAAATCCACTCCAACCCCCCCAACCCCTCCTTGAACCTCTACCACCACCACCTCCTCCCACTTCTCATCCTGAACACTTTTCCTTCCCACACTCGAGTTCCTGTCACGGCCTTGACAGACAGACAGACAGACAGACAGACAAGTAGGGTGACATCATGGTGCACAGAGAAGGAGAGAGACAGAGGAAGGGGGCTGCCTGCCTGTCTGCCCCGAGTACCCACACAATGCAGCAGGGCATCTGGCACTGGGGTGGGGGTGGGGAAAGGGTGGAGAAGTTGGGGGGGGTGGGGGGCATCAGGACAAAGCATTTACATCCCCCTCACTGGAATATGATTTTAGTTTGTAAATGGTGGCTGAGACATAAACGTCTGAGGAGAAGAAAGAGGCTGAGCTGCGGTAGTGGGTGGGTGCCTGACACAGTTGTTGGTGTATACAGTGAAGATATATTAGTCCAAGCATATGAAGAAGACTCTGAGATGTTCATGAAAGTGAAACATGACAACCATGAAGTGAGAAAAATACAGGATCAAGTGGAAGAAATGTTTTTTTTTTTTTTTTAATCCCTTTACGTCTTCCTCTAAATTTTTAATTTTCAAGCTATATTTTGCAGAGAGATTTTTTCCTGAGTGACAAACTGAAATTCAAACGGCAGGGAATGCAGGTGTGAAAGTGAAATCTGCGTGTGTGTTAGTGTGTGTGTGTGTGTGTGTGTGTTAGTGTGTGTCTAGGCACATCACTTGCAGCTTGTTAATTTGCAGGATCCAAGACGAAACAATGGTGCCAACGGGATAGAAATCAGTGTCATAATACTCTCTCTCTCTTTCTGCAGCGGCCCCCACCACTGTCTCTGTCTGAGAGGCTGTCTACTTGCTGTGTGCATACAAGTGTGTGTCTGTCTGTGTGCATACATAAAATAAATGAGCTGTGCATATGCATTGTGTGAGTCCACAGGCCCAGTGTATATATTAGAAATGTGACTTGACCCTGGCAGACTGAGGCAGGGTTTCTGCGTCGTACTGGGCGTGGGAAAAAGGGTAGACCTCTTTTCACAGCTGCTCCGGCCGTTGCATTGAACCAATGGAGGCCCCCACCGTCACCCCACCACCACCACCCCCAACCTGCCTCCGCCGCTAATGCCCCCCCTCCCCTTCTCTCCCTCCCTCCCTCTCTCCCCCATTTCCCATTCACTCTGCAGCCTGCTCCCTTTCAGTGGACCCCCCCATCCCTCCCTCCTGCGCTCTGTTTGTCACCCTGGTGCACCCCACCATCACTGCCACCACCAACCTTTAATACAGCCACCTCGCCATTCAACCAGCGCGCATTGAGATGCCAGAGGCCTCTGTGCTTTAAGGAGGTAAAGAAAAACAATACAGTTAACTTACTAATAAAATAAAGCAACTAATACCAATGCTAATTAATTAGCTAACAAAACTTATTTCCTTATGTACATATGTTTGGATTGAAACAGTAAAACTTATGCTCAAATCTCACGAGTCATTCTACTATTTTCAAACTCTTTTCTATTCTTCAATCTCAATTCTGTTTTTCTCACGTTCACATTCTCTTCTCTCTTTCTTTCTCCGAGCCCCTCTGCAGATAGACTTTAATTTATGTTAACATACGCCACCACTCTACACTCAGTGCCTACCCCCCCACACACATTCACCCCCTTTCACAACCTCCCTCCATCCAGTGTATTCATTTGAAGAGATTTATTTCCTACCAAGCCGCATAATGCAGAGGGTATAATTTAAATCAACTTTTAAGAACAGCCAAGCAGCACAGTTTATGCATACAAATCTAGAAAGCCTGGTAAAAAAAAATTCCCAGCAACAGCAGGCTGTTAAAAGCCGATTGCCAACTTTAAGAAGCCATGGGTGGGCGGTGGGTGTTTGGTTTTGCCATTAAAGATAACCCATTACTGATAAACCTCACAATCAGTGTGTTTAAACACATAATGCAGACTTCATTTGTTTCAGATACTCTCATTAATCTGACAGTATAACCATGGCAAAGGCGGGCTCAGAGTGGAATCATAAAACACACACCCACATGCAATTTTGTAGAAACTTTAAAAGGTCACATAGTGTGCAGAATAACTCCAACAGATTCTCCGGAGCAGTCCTATCGTGCTGCCTTGCTACCCTGCTGATACACCAGGCATGTTGAGGAAATGTTGAGAAGCAGCGAGGGGGCAGCAACGGGGGAGGAGGGAGGGAGAGAGGAGGGAGGTTGTAGCAGAGAACCTGAAAGGACTCCATCTCCCTTGGCCAACATGCCATGACGGTGTGGAGCAGCAGTCTGAATTGGTTTCTCTGGGGTAGCGGAGCTGGAGAGGTGATGGCAAGATGAGCCCGAATGGGGATGGAAAGGGGTGGGGGGGGGGGTGGGGGGGACTGTGGAGGGAGGAGATACGGTGCACTGAGGTATGTGTGTTTGTGTGTTTGAGAGAGAGAGTATGAGAGAATAAGAGAGAGAGATGGCAGACAGGATCTGAGGTACTGTAAATGAGCGGATTACTGCTTCCCTCTCTGCAAGTCTTTCCATATACATGAGTGTGCTCAGCTGTGGAAGAAACACTGCTATGTGTGAAATCACACATCCTCCAGCTTCCTATAGGAACAATTGTAGCAAGGGCACATACTGTATATGAGTCCTGTAAGGGGGGAACAAGGTGTGAATGCAGACCCATGTGTTGTAGTACTTAATTACTGTTATGAATATAAAGAAGACGTGAAGAATGTCACTTCTGGATTGATGTGTCTCTGCATCAAACTTTGCCTGTAGCTATGCCTCCACTTCTAAAGCCCGAGTCCAACCAAAGCTTGTTTGCATCGATTTATCTAGTTTGTGGATATGATATTGACTAAGTAGACCGGCAGCCCTCATCGAGTTGAAGCAAAGCGAAAGAGGTTTAAGAGGTGGTCGAATGCGATGGAGGAGGATAGCCACAGGCTGTGAAATCTCCTCTGATCTTCCCTTGTCTGATTCTCAAACGCAACCTCTTCTCTGGGGGGGCATGCTGATATAGAACTAGGCCAATGTCACAGAACGCTCATCTAACCCTGGAGGGAAATAAAAAAAAATCACTTCTTCTGTTTCTCCCCGATGACGGACCTCAATCTCTGCGGATGGGGCTTCATCTCCCTCTCCTCCGCTTTCCAAAGCTGCCTCCATCACTCCGTCTACTTTGTTCTCCGCAGGAGGTTGAACATGCACGAGCTGAGCATCGTCCTCGGCCTTGATGGCCCGCTATAGCAGCTGTTAGGATAGCAAAAGCTAATCTTTAGTCGTGTCACTCAACACTGAAAGGGAAGCTGGGAGGAAAGTAAGTGAGTCGCGTACTTCTGGTTTCGGCCCTCCATCATCTTCAACATTAGATGCTTTTATAAAAACACACAGCTTGCAAGGTTTTGCCTACTAGTTAGCAGACTAAGTGATGGCTGGGGTCAAAAGTTTCTGTGGATACTAGTTTATGATAACATATATACTGTGATAAGTTGGATAGTATCTAATTCTTAAAACAGCCAAAGATCTGCTTTATTCCAACAATAAAACAAAAAAGGAAATTGAGTTTAAATAATAGTAGTGCTCCTTTACTATGTGAGAAAAAATGTTGACACCAGAAATGGTATGTGTTGGGGAAAGAAGTGTAGGTTTTTCCCCCCTCTGTGTTACACTACATGTATCCCTGGAGAACTGCAGCAAAATTCACAGAGGTATTGAGGTGCATCTTGAGACTTTTCTGCAAACTAAAAAAATACAGAGAATGGCTGCAACAAACTTAAAAAAAAAAGAGATGTTTCTCTGAGTGTGAGTGTGAGTGTGGATGGGGGTGAAAGGTCTGGACACAGTGCAGAGGACAGAAAAGTAAGAAGTTGGGAGGGGGGGTGTGCAGAGAGGGCCAAAAAGAGGGAATTAGAGGAGTGAGCGACTTTGCCACCGTGGCAGTCTTTCCACATGAGCACACCTTGCACACACATCAGGTCAAAGCCCACCCCCTTTCCGTATCCTTAAGGGGATACAAAAACATGCACAAAGGAATTAATATATAGATTACACAAAGTGGCCGCCCTGTGTCTTATCTGCCAAAACCTAAGGATCTAACAGTTTGGATCACACATTATAAAGCTGCTGAGAGGGTGAGGAAAGCAAACAAAAAAGAGTATAATGTGAAATTTGAGAGGCACGTCAACCTCGCCTATGACTCGCCACTGATGAAATACATTTTAAGAAATCTAACTTTTTAATGTGCACCGTTCAAGTACAATTATTTGAAAGAAGTGCATGAATAGTTCAAGTTCAAGTGTGTTTACGAATCATTAGCACAGTGGTGTGAGTGTGTGATAGTACCCCGAAGAGGATTCTTTTAAAGTCTCACCTGTAACGTTGAAGCGATGAAGCCTCTTTCGGACCCAGTGGGTGACGTCAGCTCCTTGGAGCAGCACTTCTGCCTGCACTCTACAGATTTCTGCAAAAACAGAAAGCGTTCAGTTAAGAGAGGGTTCATTCCAGCAGCAGGTCATAACCTCAGTCCCCAATGTGTCTGATTCAACTTTATTCTCTCTTACACACTGTGTTCTTGAGCACAAATGAATTTCAGCACAATAACCTTTGTGGCCACACTTGAAATCCTCTATCATAGGAAACCTTTGAGGCATGTGACATTGATTTAAAAAATAAACTTTTGTCTTTAAATTCTAATATTGTTAAGAGGATAACATTACCTGACATTCTACAGACAAGATCTTTGGTATTTTGACTTAAAAATAAAATGAGATTAAAAATTAAATCATCAATTAAATGTGTCAAATTTTGAATTGAATTTTGTTTGACACTTCCTTAAATTATCTGCGCTTCTGTTGATACAGAAATACTATTATTTACAATTTACAACTGGAAAAAGAAAACAGGAAAAGTTGATGGCTAAATCTATAATATTTAACACGTAATGATAATAGTTTCATTTTGCATTTAATATAATCAAAAGAAAACCCCCCTTTAATAGAGAGTAGAGTGATAAATAGTAATTATACATACTGTAATATCTGAAAATAAAAAAAACATGCAGTATATGTGGAAACTTTGTAACATTTATTATTTCAACTGTCAGCGGTAAATGCATGACAATACCAATCTCTTCCCCACACACACACACACACACACACACACACACACACACACACACACACACACACACACACACACACTTCACAAGCAATTACACAAAATACTCAAAGATTACATCCGCTGAAAACCTTTATGGGTTTAAAGCCTGCATGTCAGCCTTTCAATTTTTTTTCTCTTTCCCTTGCATGGGTCAGAGGCTGTTGCTAGGCTACCAAACCCAGAATTCATAAGTTCAGAGTAGAGCTTTATATAGGCCATTGCAATTCAAGGTAAAATGATAATAGAAAATTGATAACGCTGGAATATGGATTTTGATGATATGGAGTCGAATAGACCACAAACTGTGATTTATGAATTGTGTCATGTTTGAAAAAAAAATGTTATAATTAATATTGATAATAACTGTGACAATAAAAGTCATATACATATAGCTTAAATAATAATTTCAAAAGAAATTTTAGACAAATCCACTGAGAGAAATACCCCTCTTCAAGCATTATAAAATGAAGAGAACCATGGGAAAAATCTTTCTAGGATCTACTCTGAATCAGAAATTCAGTAACTTTCTACATAATGAGAAAAATCACAGTGGCAGCTTTTGCAATAATACAAGTCACATGCCGTGATCTTGAGCACAGTTCTGAGGGCTAGTAAAACAACAAAACTGTGCAGGCTGATGCCACACGGTAAAAAAGACCTATTCTGTAATCAACAGTAAGCTGTCATGTTTATAGTACTCTGTAGAGACGAAAAATGAGGCAGCAAGGGTGCAGTAACAACGTGCTGAAACACACACGTAAACACATGCACAGAGGCACATGTACAAATGTACAATAACATGTGCACACACACTCACACACACAGAGCACTGCAATCTAGAGGCCGAGTGTGACACAAACAAGATAACATCTATAGGATGGTAGCTTGGAAATGCAGCAGGGTTGTAAACCTGAAACAATGGCTCTGCTTGGTATAGGACAGCGTATGGGGTGGCTGCTTTGTTCAAACATCTTTGTCAACAAGCAACACTCGCCCTTATGCAACATCCAGAGCTAAACCATGAAAATATTATCAATACGGTGCAGAGAAAGAGAGAGTGGTGAAGGAAGACTGAGAGAGATGGGGGGGACGTACTGACATATCTAGGCTTCAGCAGGAAAGGCTACAGACATGACAGGTTTGGTTAGAAAGGCACGACGTGCATGCATAAACACATCTCTCCTACTTTGTTATATTCTCACCTCATTCACTCTACGCCATTTTCAACCCTATTTTCTCACTTTTTTGTTTGTTAATTCTTCTATTGTAACAGAACGCAGAATACATTTGAGCTGGTGAAACAATAAAATTTCAAATAGATGTGTAAATGGAGAAATCACTGCGCAAGACAATGGAAAGTGTAATGCAGCCTTATGGCAGGTGTTGGTAGGCTAGACCTAGACTAGACTGGGCTCCATCTGGTGTTGAGGGCCTCCTGATGGTGGAGAGGGCCCAGACAGACACATATTAATGTGGGAAAACTGACGTCTAGCCTGCCTCTCAGTCACTCGCCAGACTGCATTTCAATCTCAAAGGGCTCTCCCCATATCCTCCATTTATTACCCCTCAGCAATGCATTAATTCCTATTGCAACAAGGGGAAAAGATGGGTGGATGGTATAACCGAAACACCATTGTCAAATCATATGACAACGTGCTGTATTATAAATGCTTTAGGTTTACACCAGGGACGTGCATTGGCAATATACTGGGTAAAATTCAGCACAAATAGACCTAAAATTATGACTAATTTTCAAGTTTTGTGTTTATAAAATCACAATACTGTGACTACAAAGACCACATGGGATGTTCCAGCTAAAACAATCTGTTTTGCGTATTACAAATATATTGTCTCAGTGGGACATTACAGTTTACCATTTTATTTCACATTAAAATTGAGACACAGGCAACCTGGCACTCCTGCAGTGTTTTCCTAATGAAAACATTCATTTGTGCCATGCGCTATTAAACTACCAGGTATAACTGCACAGCTCATACTAATAGCCTGAAATTATCATTGATATCATCATAATTACAATTGCATAGCCTGTTGTTGCTGGTCACACTCGTGCATGGCATACATTTGCACTTGAACACGCTCACACTAACAAATAACACAAAAAGCAATATGGCACAAGGACAGCACAGCTCAATGTGAGAGCAGACATATTTCCTAGCTAGGTCCATATTAGCTCCTTCTCCATCCTGCCCTGGTTGGTGACGCAGTAAGCTTGGGCCTACAAACAGCAGCACCAGGCTCTGTGGCGTTACCGACTCACACATCCTCCACCGTGCAGAGCACAGAGTCACCACACAGCAGATACAGCTTTAGCAGCTAACACAGAATTGGCTTGTTTAAAATTCAACAGGCTCCACTCAGAGTACATCCTATCACTCAGGCAGTCCTGGAACCAGACAGGAGCTCCTCTCTGACTCCGATGGAGAGGGGGGAAAGAACAGATGATGAGCAGCCCAAACAGCATTATAAAACAGGCCTGAAAATCAGCCCGGTCTCTGGACGACCCGGCCGACCCTGCCTTAATGCTGCCTCCAAAATCTCTGCTTGGCCCTCTACTGTCTGCCACCAATGGAAACACGCTTATCAGCAAAATGTGGCATTTGTGTATGTTGACACGACAGCGATATCCTTCATTAGAAAAATACTGCTTAGTGGCAGCAACCAATTTGTAACATATTGTTTTCATCCTGTGAACTATGAGAATAATGTGAATGCCTGTGTTGTTTCCATTTCTCTCAGCAGGGTGTGCCATCGTTTTGTTCTGTCCTTCATGTGCATGAGGCCTGAAGCTGTTCTTAATAAGGGCATCAATCAAACAAAATCCAGGGATATAAGATGATCCCTTTGACAAACACCTACTGAATCACAATATTGTCCTCTTCTCCACTCCATAACCTGTGACATATTACTTTGATGAACTTCTAGTCATCCTGACCTTTGCTATACAGTAACAGTCATGAGAATGCACCTGATAGAGGGACTTTTTGCTATTGCATCCAGCAGTAGTACAGTTTGGTCAAAGTGCATTAAAAGATCTCCTACTAAAAACAAACTAATTCTGTGGTGTGACATGGCACAGTAAAGCTTCCACCATCAACTTTTTAGACACACAAAGCAACATGCATTTGCAGAGGCACAGCACCTTGCAAATACTGATGAGAGCTGGCTGCAGGTACATCAGCTTTGACTGTTAAAGCCATTTCTATACCACTACATAGATAGACAAGAAGCATAGGGTTATAGGGGCTACTGGTGGAACACGTGACTCCCTGGAGTCATCCAATCAGGTGCCTCTTCCAGCTACAAACCATGTTCATCTCGCCTCCTCCTTATCAGCATCCAACTAACTACACAATCACCAGACAAAACATGCTGGTTTAAGCTACAATCTTGTGACTAAAAGGCAGTTATGTTCCATTAAGAGAAACAGCAGAAACATCACTGCTGAGTCGCCTTCCTCCTCCTCCTCCTCCTCCTCCTCATCATCATCATCATCACCACTCTATGAATGGAGCCTGTCTCTGGTTGCTAACTACTGTCACTCCTTGCATCCCTCATTAAAGAAACCTAGCGCTATGAATCCGTGTGTTTTTTTGGGCGGCGTTCTCCTCTGCATCCGAATACGTCCAAGGAAGCAGGAGGCGTTTGGCGGTGCGATGCACGAACGCTGCCGCGGGCTTCCAGTCCTCCGTGCAGGCTGCATCCATCCATCCACTCCGGCAGTACCCCCCACCCCCCCACTCCCCTCTTCTCTCCTCTCCACGTCGGTCCCGGTTCCGGCTCGCTCCGCCGTGACGACTGCAGAATTAGTTTATACATTCGGTTCTCTAGCTTTATGATATTACATAAACTCATACAGCTAGATAACCAAAGAGAAAAACTAACCCACGTCTCTTAAAGGGGCCGCCGCCTGCTGGAGCTGCTTGTGTTGTGGTCACATGGAGCCATTGCATTCCGCCTGCATGCGCACCTCTCTCTCTCTCTCTCTCTCTCTCTCTCTCTCTCTCTCTCAATGTACACACGTAACTGCCGGCATGCACAAAGCAGGTTGTAGTCAAAATAATACCCTCTTTTATTATTGTCTTTAAGCATAAGCTTTCTCTGACATACGTCTTTTATGTCAGCCATGTCCCCGGCATGCTTTCGAACAGCCCAGAAATGTAAGAGCAATGATGTAGGGGGAGACCAAAGTTGAAAAAAATGTGCAAACCATTGCCTCCATCAACGTGACAACAGCAATAGGTTACAAAGTGTAGCCTATTAGTTTCAACAAAAGTGACCCTTTCTAGCCATTACACTACAGTCTCTGATGATTATGGATTCACGCCTTCATCTAACACTGGTGAACTTCCCTCCAACGCAACCGTGAGCCCTGACGAGCATCTGCAGGGTGAAGTCATCCAGCTGCAGGAAGATGATGACACATCCACCTGTCATCCATGGACAGCTATAGGCATAACAGGAAAACTAGGCCCCATGCAATACAATATACAATAGCAACACCATGTCACGTCCCAGTGATAACACAAGTCATAAGCAGAGACAAAAGACAATGTTCCTTAAAAGAACACGCGACAGCCCCTCGCAAACAACCAGTTTACTGTTGTTTGAAATGCCAGCTTACATCGACCCATTTCAGACCATAGACCATAGTTTCCGCGTTGAGTGAATTAATCCATGAATTGTTTGAAAGCATGATAAACTACCACAGGCCTATACAGTAGAAGGGCTTCCAGCTAAATGTCAACGACATGATCTAGTGGAACAAGTCCAGCCTCACTGGATGCCACTGTGCACTTTGGATTAGTTGGTGACATGCTGACAAGTCGAAGCAGGACAAACTAGCCTCTATAATCCTTTGTAATCACCAAAACCAGGCTATTGTGATCCATAAAATATGTATTTTCAAGACAGCTATAATGCTAAGCCTTTCAATGTAAATGACACTGCATTAAAAAAACTGCAGATCAAAGATAAACGTCAAGACAAACGTCAGGATAAAATACTGCAATTTTACATCTTTTTAAACAGTAAAGTCTAATGTCTGTGTTGGCACAATAAGGTTACTAAGGCAGATTATTTAACATACAGTGTATTTTTTTTTTATTCAATAAATTATTCTAACATGTTGCTGGAATAACATTCTATTAAACAGTCTACCCTCGGTGACACAGTGTTTGAACTGAGAATAAACATACTCACTTATTCAGTCTATTTGAAACAGCCGTTTCCATGATCGGACAGTCAGAGTGTGGTTTGTTATTGAATAGGACAAATTATTAACAATCCAGCCGGGTCGGGGTATTCTTCGAGACTGAGTCCGGGATGGGAGCCTCTATACCCGGCTCTCTTTAGCCGTGGTGCTCCCTGTCTTCGACCATATGGAATGCCGGCACATAGCGAAGACAAAGCCCATTTTACGCACAGCGATATCGGTGTATGTATGTGTATCCTTCAGGAACAAGCCGGGGATAACGTCCATTCTGGGCTGTCAAAATATCACTGCAGCACAGCCAGAGGAAGAGAAAATGAGAGAGAGGAGAAAGCGCGTCGGCTATAACAGTGTCAGATGTGGGGCGCAGGAGGTGGAGGGCCGCCCGGGGGCCTCAGGGTCAGACTGCCAGGGGAAACGCGCACAGTCCACAGAATTAGGCAAGCTCATTGGCACACACATGGCTGACCGATATGAGGACGATACAACGGAAATTAGTTGAAAACACAATTTAGAGACAGTGCAGGGAGGGGGAGACTCACAAAAAACGTGAAGACATCACGATACAGGCTTTGAAACGCTATCAAACTGATCCACCATCATACACAGCTGCCACCTGTGTAGGCGGGTGTTGGATCTCAAAATGAGATCTTATAGGTCCCTTCCAAAATCCACTGGGAGGGTCTCCAGCTCCTCCAACAAGATTAGGAATAATTTAATTTCTGTCATCCACTAGAAAACATCCAATCAGAGAATACACCACGTCTTAATCACCACCAGCACTGTAGTGTACTCTACAGCAGGATACACACAGCAGCTAACAATATTCAGATCAACAGTAACCACAGCAGCTTTGTCCTAAATGGAGGAACAGAGTGCAACAGTGTGCAACACCATGCAGCACAATCACCTGACTGGATGGGGCTCTGGGCAACACATCACATAACTAGCCATGTTTATTGACAATAAACCATCCGTCTTTCAGCCACACCCTGTCTGACTAAATAAGGACGCAAAGTTTGCTCCCGTAAAGAAACAAGGACAAGCAATGGTAACAATCTTCAGGTCACAGGTCGGCGCTTTACTATAGCAAAAGGTTAGGATTAGCAGTATAATATTTATAACTTTGTACTTCTTTCAAAGTATAAATAATTTTATTCTTTTTCACAAGAACAATCTGTTATTCTGTGTAAATATGTTTTTACATTTGTTTTACTAAAGTCTTCAAACTGCACCGTGTTTATCTTTTAATAAGCAGCTACAGGGAGATGATACTCCGCAGGTTTAATTACGAAATAAGCATGAGCCTCTCCTGCTATAACAGTAAAAGCCTGTGGTGTGTTAGCTTGTCATCTGTAGCAGCAGCGTGAATAGAGTCCTGTACAGTTCACACTGGGTGCTAATATTTTATTCTAAATTCTGACTGTAATTTTACTCAAAATTACAGGTGACACAAAAGGCGAAGTGACGAGCCTCTCTGTTCGTATATATTCCCACTGTGTTTGAGTCGGTGATACTCTTGAGTGTGGCCGTTTACCTACGGTTTTTTTCATTTGTATTTTAATCAGTTGTGCCAGTTTACTGTAAGCCTGCGTAGGAAAGAGAAGTTTTTGCAATGGGGAGGAAACAATTCAGGAGCCATTTGAGGAAATTCTTAGAAATAAACTGCAGGTTTTCACAATCCCAGTATTTCTCTACCTGTTCAATAGCAGAAGAGAGTTCCCATGTTAAGCAAATGAAAACCCATTCTGTCTAAATCCATAGGCTAATTCTGAGGTGCTCATGAGCTGAATTTTAGAAACTAAAAAATATAAGGTAAAAAAAAAATAGTTTCCATTTTCCACTAATTTCAAATGATCTCAACTTAAATGGAAAAAAAAACTACTAAAGATGGTCATTCTTTTTTTTATTTTGTACAAAACATAGATTAAAGCATTTAAATAATTTGTATTATTTATTAATGTTTATACCTTAAGAGGAAAAAATATTAGACTGAAAGAATGAATGAATATGTGAACAAGTGTGTGTGTGTGTGTGTGTGTGTGTGTGTGTGTGTGTGTGTGTGTGTGTGTGTGTTCTGCCTCTGTTTAAAAATGACCGTACTGTACATTAATACTGATTGACTCTCAGTTCTGTCTTTCATCAGTTTCACGTGTATTCATTTGACCACGCCCCCTGACTGCGTCACGTCCTGTCAGACCTACAGTACAGTAAGGTGTGCAGTGACAACGAGCTGGACATCTTTACCTTGAAGACTTCTATTCTATTCTATTCTATTCTATTCTAATCTGTCTCTCCATCCTGCTCACCTTTTCACTTCCTTCTTGCTTGTTAGGAATAGGCTTTTTGTCATTAACATCTCAGAAAATCAAACGTCTGTCACCCTGTCATTCTGTAAACCTGCCATCTTGTTTTGTTTATGCTGATGCTGAACACGGCGGATTCACTGTGTGCGGATCAGAGGACATCAAGGAGAAAAAGGATTTCTTCCTTCGCTCTTGTTGCTGTCACAGTCAAAAAGAAAAGCAAGAAAATATGCACAAGCAGTGACTAAAACTACTGATGAAAATAAAATGTAAAAAGTGCTTGAGTTTAAAATGATTTAAACAGTGTGTTTGTGTTAAAACAAGCGGCGGAGACTGAGCTTCAGCTCCTCTGGCAAAAAGTACAGTCTCTGTCCCTGGTGCTGAAACGAATAAAATTCATTCACATCGCTATTTTGAAATGAAAGGGTTTAAAGAAGAAAAAACACCCTGATGTAGTTTGGGTTTGTTCAGGAAAATCTAAACCCAATTTGATGTAATAAAATACAATTAAATGCATTTTGAAATTCAAACTGAGTGAGTGTATAAACGTGGAAAAACATTTTCATATTCTGTTTGAGTAGCTAAACAAATTGTGCAAAAGTGTGCAAAAGACAGAGCAGAAGCACAGCAGTTAACTGGAGTTTTTTTTTTTTTTTCTTTTTTTTAGGAGGGATTAAATAAATCACACTGCGAATGACGGTCTAAATCTGCAAAAAGACTTCAATAAGCAAAAGTGTTTTTTTCCTTTTTGTCATAACTAACATAATGTTATATTTAAATATTTTCATCTGATTCTCACTTTTATTGTGTTTATATAGTTATTATGTGAAACTGTGTTTACTCAAGTTAATTTAAATTAAATATCGTAATAAAGTTTAATCACTTTAAAATTAATATAACTTGGAGGCCCATGTTTGATATTTTTGTGACATGAAAAATTGTGTTATAAGTATATACGTAAATTTAGCTACAGTGCTAGCAATACAATTTACAGTAGGCCTACACCTGTTGCACTGTGTATTAAAGAAAGAAAGAAAGAAAGAAAGAAAGAAAGAAAGAAAGAAAGAAAGAAAGAAAGAAAGACGTATCTTTTTATCCCTTGAAGTGTTATATGTTTTGGTTTGATACATTTTGTCTATCAATAATAATCCAGATCATCATAATGACAAAGAACATGTTCTATGGCCAAATGTTATCATTATATATAATACCAAATATGATACTGTAAAATAATACATAAAATAATTTGTTGATTTTGCCTTTGTAAAAAAAAATTCTCATCCATTCAGATGTAAATCCTACATAATAATCCCACTGAGAGCTGTGTGTCTGTCTTTAGAGCATCTTTGGCAAAATAAACCTCACCAAAAAATCGAATCAAAGTGACTTTCTAAGTTTCCAAGAATTTGGTGGCTCTCTATTGTAGTCAGCTGCAAAGGCCTGATTAATTAATTTCACACTGTAGCTCCGGAGAAGATTTTCCCACAAACAAGTGACCAAAAAAAAGAGAAAGAGAGAAAGGGGGGAAAAATCGCCCAAAGAAAGAAAGAAAAAAAGTCAACATCAAGTTCAACAACGTGCTGGTGCTCATTAGCATCACAATGCTGTCTGGGAGCACACAAGTCTTCTTAACAAGAGGCTCTGGCGTCAAGTCCCTCCACCTCCCAGCCAAGGGGACATTTTCCCAGGCTCTGCTGACAATCACACAACTGTTTGCTTTATAAACGCTGGCTCTGGGGCCACTCAGCCCGCCTCATCACCGCTCAATGGATGCTCCCGCTAATATGGGATGGAGCAGCCTGCTGCCACTCAGCATTTTAGACTCAGACTATATTTGGAAATGCAATATTCTGTTTTACTTTAACCATTATGTCAACTCTATTGGATGTAACATAATTATTCTATATAACTTTTTTTTTAAAACGTACTTATTTTACTAACAGCATTATTATTATTATTATTATTATTATTATTATTATTATTGGTGTTGGTAAAATATGCTATAACAGATAACCAAGCATCCACATTTCTCATAACCTATCGCACATCCATATATAAACATATAAAAACATACTTACAAGCCACAAACTTTTGAGTAAATCCGACATCTCCGGTTCAAGTCCACTCAGTATTTTTACGCAACTTTCTACCAGTCATCTCTCAAGTGTAACTTAAGTCTAAAGAGCACAAAGTCCAGGGAGAAAGCCAAGCGACACAAGCCCTCACTGACTGAGAGTAAACCTGCACATTGAGCTGATCCAACCCTCAGAAGTGTGTTTTTAAAACACCGAAGCATTACTGTTGCTTCAGTGACCAGACACAAGCCGAGGCCGAGGCGATACTGCTGCCAGCATCCGCTCCTGCATCCCAACATCTCCTCACCAGCCTCAGATGACAGTGTGCGCGGAGCTGCTGCGTCGCTGGTCCCCTGCTTTCTCTCTCTTACCCTCCCTCCCTCCCCCTCTCCCTCTCCCTCTCTCGTCTCTCTCTCTCTCACACACACACACACACAAACACACATACACTCATGCATGTGCGCACACACACACACACACACACAAACACCGGCCACATGGGACGACGTGTATAGAAACCCAAACATTTATCGGTTTAACCAGTGTCCATTGTTCTGTTTGAATGACGCGTCTCCCTTTATAGTTGCATATCTATTTTGGCAGCGTTTGATAGAGATAGGAGGTGAGGGTCTAACATCCTCTGTGGCTGCATGGTGGGAGAGCGCAGAAAGGGGTGGAGGAAGGCACCACTGAGGACCTTTGGGAGAAAGATGCAGCAGACCCAAAACTTGGATGGACCGGGCGGAAGGGAAGAACGCATCGGAAAGCTTTAGCTCGATGCCACATGATGTCATGGCACATCCTGGCAGCATGCTGCTTGGCATAGGGTGTTATCACATGTGCCATATAGAAGATACCTGCACTCCTCATCCTCAGCATACTCCATCGCCCCCCTGGCTCCTCACAGTCAGCTGCACAGACATGTCCTGATGCCCCCGGACACAGAGTCAGTTTCGGGCAGTGAAGCCGGCGGGAATTGGGATCTCGACTGAGAACAGATCTCCAAACCAGCACCTTGCTTGACTGAAGCACCTGTGTCACCAGCTTGCAGGAGGGAACCGTGACAGACCGAGGCATGAACCGGCACTAGCGGCTGCAGATTTCAATATTGTAGTTTCCATTCGTTTATAGGTCGACTGCGTAAAAAAGAAACGATTTATGAGAGCTGGACACGATCACAGCGTAGCACGCAGCAGCGATGTGTGTGATGCTCTTGCCGCAGCCCCAGCAGCGCCAACAGAAGCTGCTGCTTCCCCGGAGCTCCTGCGGGTCACGTTGCTTTACGTGTTGCGACGTCTCCCTCCTTCCTGTGCGTAACAGAGCGCACGGTGGACACATGTGCCAAATGTCAACTATAGGGAAGAGTAAAACTACTGACTTCGGTCTGTAAAAATAGAAATACAGACTGTATATGTATGCAGAGGAGAGCCAACGCAGAGTGCTGCAAAACTAGCCCTTGTAATGAACGTGATTGTTTGCGTGCTGACGTCAGGCGCAGGGATAGGTTATTCCAAATATGTTATCCAATACGCCTGAGTGTGAGATCCACGGTTTATAGGACAGAACGAGGCTCGTTCGTGGGTTCTCAACTAGACTGATTTGTGTTATAGGCTGAGACTTCGTTACTGCCGCTGCTGCAGCTGCTGCTGCGTTTATTGTCAGATCTCCATTTCCTGGCATTATTTTTAAGAAAAAAACGCATTTTGAATTTCCGAATAAACATTTCTTCAGTGTGTGTATATGTGTGTGTTGTGTGTGTTGTGTGTTGAGGTCTACGTGTGAGTCTCAGAACTCAGAACTGAGTGAAAACTGGACCATAATAAAAATGTATCTAACGAACAATAATGGTTAGTTTGTCATTTGGTCCGAATATTCAAGATTATATAGGTCACAGTTTGTGTTAGGCTTTATATTTTATTCTTATTTATACCTTCATTTACTTATTATTATTATTATTTATTTATTATTATTATTATTAGTAGACTTCAGAAATTAGTTAAATAAATAGATAAATATTCTATTTTATATAGACACCTATGTTTATCTTTTATTCTCTATGAGCCACACCAGTGTGCAGAGATCTAGAGATCTAACCAATCAGCTGTTTGTCAGTTGAGTTTTAAATATATTGTCACTGTCAAGAGAGTCCTGTTATACGTCCATACTCTTACTCTATAAAGGACCGTCATCTTTTGAACAAGGTCATAAATAAAAGTCACCTCACTGGGCCTTCTGGGGCCTGAACATGCAAACAGCTAAAATAGTTTTGCCAGAAAGCCTTAACTGAAGCATAACACAAAGTACATTATGGGAAGTAACGACAAAAGTGTTTGGCGCGTCAAAGAAACTCCATATTACAGAAAACAGGCTATAATAATGATCACACACCTCAGGGAACATCGAGATTATTCGAGCTCAACAGTGACATCTATTGGCTGAGAAGCAGCACTGGCGCTCAGGCCTGTGTAAGGTCTACATGGCCTAAAGCCACACCACGCTGAAAACTCCATAAAACGGTAAATAACCTTCTAAAAACAACGATATAGAAATACAACATCTAAATTTAGACAGTCAAATATACGTTTAACATTTTCTAACTCAGCAGATAAAGTGAATGTGAAGGAGGAAGTGACAGGCCTGTCTTTTTTACTTAGCTTATATATTCAAACTTAAAGAAATGCTGATGAAATCTGAAAATTATTAATCAATAATGAGTATAATGGTAATACAGGTGTAAAATACAAATAATTTATCGTGATCAAGATCCCTGCATAAGTGAATGGTAGTATCGAAAAAATAACCTGGTATATAGGCCCGGATGATGATGCAGAGAAGACATTATTTTCTATAATTGTACAAATTTACCGAAAAACGTGTGACCTTGAAATACCTTGAAACACCTTGAAATAATGACGTCCTAGAGAACTTAATAGGATTAATAGGCAGTGTACTACCAAACGGAGAAATCTTATACCCTGCAGCCATTCAAATATTATTAAAACAATAAGCTATCATCAGTGTCTCTCAGAGCTGTAAAATAATATATAGAATGTGTGATAATATTATAGGACGTTTTGGCTGTATAAAAATAACAGAGGAGTTGTTGTGGCTTTTATTTGCGTGTGTTTGTGTAATTTTATGTCTCCGGCAGGACAGCGTTTCCATTTTTGAAAAGGAAAGACACAGGAGAAGATGTTGAATGAATTCCTCATAGGCTCTAAAACCGCATTAACAACTCACACAAATCTTGTGTTTACGTTTAAAACCGAAATTATGTTATAATAATTTCAGGCTCTTAGAATAATATCGCCAGTAAATCCTGTAGTTTGATTCAGAATCAATGGGAAACATGTGCATCCTCATCTTAGTATGATTTGGGTTTATTGAGCCTATTAATATATAATTCTACATTTCAGGATAGTGAGTAAATAAATAGTCTGATTACTTAAATAGATGTTAGATTTATGACGGAAGTATAGCCGAGTAATTAAATATAGGAGTCTCCTTTTTTTGCAGCAAAAGACGAAAATGTTTTCCACTTTCACTGTAAAATTCGTCAGTGTCACATAGTTATACAAAGAATTTGTTAGCAATACATTGTCCTTATAAAATATATCAGAAATGAGAATTGTAAGAATATTTTGGCCTTTAAAAGGCAATAAAACGTACAGTTCAGCCAAATACATGGTGCCATCCTAATGATCAAAGATAATGCATGGGCATTTTCTGAACGAGTGTCGAGGTGTCGAGGTTTTTTTAGCTAAATGTTTCTGAATTTACTACAACAGAAGTTTTTTGTTGATATTTTTTCTTTGTGAAAAAAGGACTGGGGGACTGCATGGTGCCCTCTTGAAGACCTTCATAAAAACATTGTATTAATAACACTATGTTCGTCTATTAACGCCATCTACATAAATGCTGTTTGGTGCGTTTATTGGCACTCAGGAAATTGCAGTTTTTACTGACATGATAAAGATAGTTTTTAAATCTTTTTTTCAGTTTTAAAATAAAAAGTTTTCTGATATTTGACATGTATGTAATTTAAACAAAAATAAATGGCCTAACACTTTTGTCACACTTGAGTCAAATCTTTTCATTTGTATTGCATAAATAAGTTAACACTACATATACACACACAAGAACATCAAAATACTTGTTCTCTTCATTCAAACTGCCTCCACCTTCCCCTTAAGCCAATACATGTCTGTCAAATTTGTATGACCGTTATGTCATCATGCATGACCACACTGAGCCCTGTTCAGTTCAATTGTTAATAACTGACCAATTCAAGTGGCCACTTCTGGGAATTGTAATGGCTTATCTTCAAAGAGGCTTGACCTGACACAGGGACATAAACGTGTCAGAGGTCACACATGAAGACCAACAGGGAGCAAATATTTGTCCTTCCCTCTGTCATGCTCCCATATTAGCACCTAAGCACTGCAGTTAATTGTAATATGTTGTTTTGTGATGGTGGAGGTGTCTGGTACTCCCAGGTGGTGTTACCAAAAATTTTAAATCTCAAATCTAAATAAATATTGGCAAAAATGAACAATTGTGAACTATTAGTAAAATTCCTCAAATATGTATTACTCAAATAAGTCTAATTTTACAGCCTAGTATTCTTATATCTGCAGAAAATCTTTGTGAAGACTAAAAATTTGTAGCTTGGATATTTTCATCTTTACTAGTGTCCAAAGAAAACATTTTGAACTTCACATCAAGAGCAGCAATGACTCTCTGTGCTCTCTCATCTGAAATTTGAATGTCTTGGTGGTATTTATGCTACTGATGTAACATTATAGATCTGTTTTTATGATTCAAAGAATGTAAAATCTGATTGGTTCTCTCAGTCCTACAGTTACACGCTGCATATTTTAGCAGCAATTGACATATCATGGTTAAAAGAGAATTATTCAGTGAGAATAAAATACATTCCTAATGCTAGGCAGTTTAAAAATTAGCAACAAATTTTGCAATAAATGCATTATTTTTAAATTATATAATTCCTCTCTCATTTTACATTTACAAACCCAAAATTCACAGAAAAATAATGAAGGAGTCAGTTAGATTCCTAAACAGGTGAAGAAGAAGAATCTAATAGTGACGGTCACCAGGACAGTAACAGTGTGAGAGGCACTTACAGCCCCCTACATTAGGCTGACATGAACTCTTACAATGGAGCTTAAACTGCAGATACAATCAGCTGAAGTGATCAGCTGGCCTAATGCACATGCTTTCAAGGGAACACTAATGAAGGAGTCAGTTAGATTCCTAAACAGGTGAAGAAGAAGAATCTAATAGTGACGGTCACCAGGACAGTAACAGTGTGAGAGGCACTTACAGCCCCCTACATTAGGCTGACATGAACTCTTACAATGGAGCTTAAACTGCAGATACAATCAGCTGAAGTGATCAGCTGGCCTAATGCACATGCTTTCAAGGGAACAGCACCTCGGTGTACCCATAAAGAATCAGCAATACCTGGAACAAAATCACAACTGACACTCCAGTCTCCAGGCTCATGAAAGATGTCAGAGATGCTGGGTCATGCAGCAAATATCTAACACACAGTTTATGCACTACAGGTGGAAGCTAGAGACAAACGTAGGTGTCATGTGTTCATCATTACAACATCAACAATCCTCACTTTCATGAACAGCAAAACTCAGATAAAAGATATTTGCAAAAATTGACAGAATCTACTAGGTCTATCTGGAATAGATTAATTCAAGCTCTGTCAAGAACAGACACACCAATCCTGTGTTTTCAATCAGAAAAAAAAAAATCTACTTGATTGTAATGATTGTCAAAATATAAATTTAAATTCTATAACATTTTTAAACACAGTTCCAACTACTAAACCTATCAACTTACATTTTGTCAGTTACTTCTGCTCCTTCCTGCTCAGAGTGAGGAAGAGATGTTGGTCCATTCCCCGCCATGTGAAAACAGACTGGTGTTCTTACTGCTTTCCTGGTTTAATTGGGAACAGGCTGAAGTTTATGCTAATGAGCGCTGACATCAGTCTTAACAGCCTCCACTCCATAAAGGAGAGGAGCAAAGGGCCAAAGTCGCGCCTCTTTTCCCAGGCAATTCCGTCGGTCAAGTTCAAGCTCAGCGCCAGTGTGCACGATTGTCATTCAAAACACATTAATGCACAGAGCAAAATCATTGGGGGAGGAGAGGGGCCTGCAAACACATTTAAGCTCTTGGAATGCTGCAAATATTTTATCAATTATAATCTATCGGTTTATCGAATCTCAGTAAGACAACTTTACGTACAAGGTGGTCTTCTTTAAAACAACATGCCGAGACAAGGTGAAAAAATTAGACGCAGATTCACTTGTGTTTGAGATTGTCCATGAAAAATCAGAGTGTGTGTAGCATACCAGATTTGACTTTTAATAAATAAATGAATATAGACATGTAGATGTTCATTTTAAAACATGATCAAATTATTGGGCTTTTTACTTTTCATGAAAAAGTGGTTTTGAAAATTCAGAACTGGTCAAGTGTTTTTATAGGTGACAATTTAGCAAGCCTCTCCTGTGAGCAGCAGCGTACTGGACTGACAAAATATGAGCAATTTCCTCTTTTCATGCAGAATGAGCACAATCAGTAAATATATTTTCTCTGAATAAGAATTAAATCTATAAATGTAGATGAAGAATAAAATGGGCGAGTAAGAGATTTAAGATGTGACATAAATGAGTGAGAGACTGTGATAAAGGGGCTGCATTTCAGTGTCAGTAAGATGTTTCTTTGTTAATTTAGTGTAAATGTATGTTTGTGCAAACATATTTTCAATTGGCACAGAGCGTTAAGAGAAAATAGTGTAAAATATAGCCTATTAAGTGCCAGATTACACTTACACACTGTATATCTGTGTGTGTGCATGTACATCGCCCATCTGTGCATGCTGGCCAGTGGATCATCCATGGGATCATCTATGCTACTGGGGACTCAAACACTCAGTGAAATAGAATTAGCAGCGTACATTTGCGTAATTACAGTATAAGTGTGCAATCATTCATGTCGTCCAAATCCAGAATCTGTGTGAGGACGAGCCAAAGTAACAGCTTAACACGTTACAGCAAAATCAAGCCGAGCTTATTCTCCCGTGTTTGAATCTGAGTCCGGGAATAGACCAGAGCCAGATACAGTCAGTGAATATGCAGACATGAGGCCATTGGACTGCATGTTTTAAAGGCTTCATTTGTCTGTAATTCTGTGTATGTCTGCGCGTGACTGCGCAATATAAGCTTATTTATGTTAGAAACACACTGTGCTATAGCTCTGTGACTGACGCCAGCACAAAGGAAGAACTACCTCAGATGTGACATGTGGCTTGTTAAATCTCAAGACAAAGAGTGTAGCTCCAGAAATAAAAAAGGTAAGTGTGGGATACTAATACTACTCCAACTTCCTTCCATTTATACAAAATAGGACTCTGACATGGTGGTTCTTGCCTTTTTTTTTTTTTTTTACAGTAGATACTTGGTCTACAAAACCAAAAATCTACATCCAATATGTTAGATAATTACCATAACTGAAATGTAATCAGCAAGACACAACGTATTTGTTTGCGTATGTGACTGACACACGCTATTTGCTAGACTGAAAAGAAAAAACGCATTCATTTTCAGTGCACTGTCACATGACACTCATGACCACAATATTTGGTTTGACTGTTTACAGTAAAGACAGGCCAGGTGAAAGGACAGTGTATCACCAGTGATTCATCTTCACAGCCTTCTTCTATGTAGTCTCTTCCTTATTATATACAGTATGTCTATGTCTGATAATTAACGGTCATGAGTCTCACTCTTCCTTTAAATAAATCCCCTGTGACAAAGCAGATCTGGCCCTCCATAGCAGGTTCCCACAGCTATCCCCCCACACTGCAGAGGAGGCAGCAGTTAGAAAAGAGACAAAAAGGAAAAGAGCGGGGAAAATCAAGGGAGACGGGGTGGGGAGGGGGGCACCACAGTGGTGTTGGGAGTTTCGTTTGACGAGGCACCATTGCAACATTTGCATATATTCAAATAAGGCAATGAATACCATGCGTGGGGGCAAACAAAGACAAGCCAATGGGAGGGCTGCGTCCCTGCTGCGGGCTTAGAAGCAGCCGCCGGTATCCCAGCAGCACCCTGGGAGAGACACAGGGAAGTGGTGTGGGAACCGGGAGGCCCCCCGAGCTGAGCAGAGGGAGGGGAGCCACTTGTAGCCTGCAGTGAATTAGCATTTTATTTGTGTCCATTTTCCTCAGTAATTTCTGCCCCACCACTTCAGCCACAGATGGCTAACATGGCAGAGGGATTAGCATTTGTGTCAACGATGATAATGATGGAAGTGTTTTTCCACCCAGACAGAGACATTTGTTCTCACAGAGTGACTGACATTTTCATGTCTGAGATGTTGGACAAATGTACAGAATATTTAAGTCATTTCTGTCTTTTTCTGTTTGTGATCGGTGGAAAATTGTGGCATTAAAAAAGTGAGATGTGAGATAATGTTAGGATGCTGTCATGGCAGTGAATAAAACAGCACAGCTTGCTCTTTGTTGCACTATACACGTGCAAAGAGGTCATAACAGCACTTCATCAGTCCATACATACTGTGTGTATTTTATCTTCAACAGCAGAAATATATGGATAAACAAGCTCCTTTATTTGACTTTTAAAGGAGTGAAATTCTAATTAAAACATGATCGCTTCATTTCCCCTTGCTCAGAATCTCACAAACTAATTGCCTCAGGGTATAGACCAGAGCTGCATCACCGAGACCCATAAAGCTCAAACAACCACACAGAGTTTGATATTCAGCCGAACAACTAATTTTATGTGATTTATGTTTACAGATGCCTACCCGGTGGTGCATACACGCCCACCAGAGATGCTGCTGCTTCACCGCACAAAGCTCCATTTGATCAAATTCACAGCTCTCAGTGAAACGTCATGCCCTTGTGCGCAAATTCACAGGGCAAAGGATCAGACACATCTTCAGCAGAAGGGGTGCCGCCAATTAGCAGAAAGTGGGAATTCAATCAAACTTCAGCAGACCACCCAAATAACACAGACGCACATGCTAAACACAGATTTGAATGCGGTGAATGGTTCTGGTAAGAGATCTTTAGAGGGCATGCTGCTGGAAATACTCTGCACTGTCGGAGGCATACGGGCCTCTGCTTTGTACAGAGGATGAGCTGACATTATAATGCACGTACAGGCCAGTGTGTGTATATTTGTATGTGTGTGTGTGTGTGTGTGTATGTGTGTGTGTGTGTGTATGTGTGTGTGTGTGTGTATGTGTGTGTGTGTGTGTATGTGTGTGTGTGTGTGTGTGTATGTGGACAATCATTTTCATCAAGAGTGACCAAGCATACCACACATGGAGGATGCATCAGTGCAGCCAGAGCTGTCGTCCTCCTACCCCATTATTCCCCAAACACCTCATGGCTTATAATAATCTGAGGCTAAGAGATCATCTTAATGCATTACGAAATTACAAAGATATAAACTTTGTCGACAGGTTTGAAGATAACCACCAAATGCTTCCTCGTTTCTATCCATCTAAATAGAAAAATAATGCTTTAATACATAATTACATCAAAATATTGCACTCTCCTTCTCTCCTCCTCCCTAGTGTCTGTGCGTTTTAATTCCTAAGTAGAGGGAAAGAGGAGCATTTCTGAGACTTTAAGCCTCACAATTTGCATAATGTTTGTTTTCATCCAGTGAAATGTTAAGATACATGATGGTGGAAGCATAAAACATAGAGATTATCATTAGGAGGATGTTCAGGGGTATTGAGGAAGAACAAGGAACTAAGATGGATATAATTTTACATTTTAATAAGAGATGAGGAGTGGGAGCATGTTGGTAAATTAAAATTGCTGTACTGCTTTCCTTATGGCCTTTTTTTTTTAATCCATAGTTTCCATATTCAGAACAGAATGGATGTGCCTTAGCTAAGCATATGTGTCTGCCAAATATCTTTCCTTCAGAATGTGTATGTTTAACGGTAATATTATGGAAAGTAATGAATTTTAATAATATTTTCATTGTGATAATATTCTTTTTCTGTGTCAGAGCAGCTTAGAGCCAGCGAATGCACTGCTCCTCTGTGCTTGCTCTGACGCCTTCAAGGACATCGGAAATTGAAACTTGATGTGAGTGAATGAGAATGCCTGATGAGACAATTGAGCTATACGGTAGGCCTATGTCACTGTTGGTTGTACTCATTTGTTTAAACGATTTCCATAAAAATGATTAAACCTTAAATAGTGTGCCCAAAGTACTTGCACTCTGCCGCTTGGTTTGTAAAATACACAAACAAGGTTCAAACGGTAAAAAAAAAAAAAAAAAGAAGTTAAAATCGTTATTTAAAAGTGCATACAAGGACACACGGACACAGAGGTGTTTGTAGTTGTAGTAGTATCAGTGGAAGAAGAATTGATGTTGTTTTAAAGTAGCAATGAAAAAATACACTAACTGTCCTGCGTTTCAAATTTACTTGAGTAAAAGTCAACAAGTCACCGAGTTTCAAACGTAATGAGGAATCAATTTGAGGTCCCTTTCAGAGAAGTGAAATTATTACATTTTAACCTGACTGCAGGTGTTTTTACATCTACGCAGCTAGACGTAAAAACACCTGCATATGCTACTCTATAATTTAACATTTATCATGCCTTGTGTTTTAGTGTCAAATAAATCGGTTTGAAAGGTCACTTGTGATTGAACCAGCCGGCTAAACGCATAAAACACAGTCTCACAGAACAACAGTCAAGTAAAACACTACCAACTCAAAAACGTAGCATTTAAGCACGGTAATTCATGCTAATCTAGCTACTTTACCTCCCGCCTGAGTTGTAGCAGCAGTGCAGGCCGGCGTTGTCACCACGTTTAGAATTTACAGAGCTTTAGTGGAGCACCTTAAGGCAGCGCGTGACTCCACGAGTACATCCGGGACATTGAGCAGTTTCACATGTCAGTTGGGTTCAGCTGTCAAGACTCTACTGCATGAGAAGAAGAAGCTCCAGTACATAGTCAGGGTTTAACCACGTCTTTCGGGAGAAGAGATGGTAACTGAAGTCACATTCTTGTATACTTGCATGTAATGACCATTCTTAAAAGCATGCTGTAATGCTCACTAGCGAGTCCATTTTGCGCCTATCAGTTACTGTGAGAGCTAGTTTGCTAATGCTAAGTAGCTAGCTGACGCTTGCAGCAGCACTGACAGGTGGTGAAGTTTAGCTAAACTTAGCACGATAGCCATTTGCTGACTTTCATTCATTTTGCGTGAGCTTTCAGCACAGTGTATGACATGGCTTCTGCCGCAGCCTTTGACATGGGAACTAACTAAGCTCTCATGTAGCGAAAACTACGTCTTGTAGAAACTTTAGTGTGTCTTGTGTGCTGAGTCAACACAAAATGCAGTCATGACAGACTGCCACAGTTGTAGAGAGGACACTCCTGCTCTCAGACCGTCTCTGATGCATTACCTACTGACACACACAGCTGGGGGCTTCAGGGTTGGATCTCATACTTAAAATCTGTGTGCTCTGACAGGCGCTGATGGGGGTTCAGCTGGTGGTCAGCTTGCTGGCTGCCAGCATTATGCAGAGGATGGCTCCACATTGCTCATTTGCTCGCTGGCTCCTCTGCAATGGCAGGTATTGTCACTCTTACAATCTGGTCATGCAGTATATTGATACACATAACGTGCTGTGCACTGTCAACATACATGTGCCTGCTGTTTCTTCCAGTTTGTTCCGGTTCAAACACCCATCAGAAGGAGAGCTGTGTGCATTGGCAGGAAAGCAGATGCCCAAACCAAACAGGAGAGACAGGTGGGATTTGGGGGAGGGTGTGACAGTGGTGAAAAGAGTCGCATCATACTAGAGGCTGCCTAGAGGAAGTCTTGTCTTCAAAAACTAAAATTTATAGATCTTTGTGGTCTTTGAAATAGAGGTGCAGAGTTGTACTTTTTGTTGCATATGTTGTATTTTACTTCTGAGCAAGCAAGAATTTGTGACTCTCTGTTTTATTTTTTCTTGTAAAACTCCATGACAGAAGCATATTTGTTTTTTAACGAAGCCATGGGTCCTCTTTGTTATTTGTAGGAGACAGAATGGGGAGAGCAAGCCCCTCACTGTGCCCAAAGACATCGACCTTCACCTGGAGAAAGCTCCAGTCAACGTCATTGACGCTCTTGGTAAAACAAACACTGCTCTGTCTACACCACCACTTAACATTGTGCAAGTCCAAACACCGCTCAGACTCAGCTGTTGACTCCCAACCAGCCCACTATACGTTCATTCTTTCATTTTTTATGATTCCAATTTCCTGCCTCAAAACATTGTATGAAATGTAATTTCGGTCAAAAGGTAGAAAACAGAATAACCTTCTCCGAATACTAATGTTCTTTTTTCCATATTTCTACTCTCAGTGCTGCGTTTTTTCCTGGAGTACCAGTGGCTGGTAGATTTTGCGGTCTATGCAACGGGTGTCTTCCTGTTCACTGAGTGTTATTACAATGTGGTGGATGCAAGCAAAGAGGTCAACATTGGAGCTATCTGGTGTGTTCTGACTGTTCTCTTCAGTCTGTATCCTTCAACTGTAAAGTCACTTTATGTCGCAACAGACACATCTTTAAACATGTAGACTGATTCTTACAAAAGGTAATTTTATTTTGAAGTGGCAGTCTCAAACCTTTTTCATGATCGAATGGTAAAGATGATGAAGCATCTAGTCATATTTGCAAAATTGTAAGATCCTTTTATCAGAATAAATGCCTGTTGATAAGAAGTTATAAAGTACAGTGCATAACTATTGATATTTTAAAAAATAGTTAACAAGCTCAAGATAACATAGCCCAATGAAGATATACAATATGGAGAGCCTTCGACTAGATGAGTGCTGCCTTTTCCTCACAGTTGTTTACACTCAATGTGCAACACTCAGAAAGACCCTTCACACTCTGATGAGCCACTACTTCCGCTCTGAAGAGGGTGGCGAGCGATCAGTGTGCCTTGCCTTTGGTTTTCTGTCTCTGCTCGTGGCCATGCTGGTGCTGGTGGTCAGAGAGGACTACCTGGAGTTCGGCCTGGAGTCCGGCTTTTCCAACCTCTTCGACAACTTAGAAGTCTTTGCCAAACAGCAGGGTTACGCTGAGTGGTCGTAAGTATCAACTTCACATAGATAACTGAAATACTGCTTCATAAAGTTGTGTTAATTTCATGTTGATTGACATTACATCATGTGTTTAGAGACACCATCTTAGTTTAGTACGATGCATAGGCCAGCAACAGATTTTACTCAACAAATCCAGAGTTAGATGCTGCCATACTAAATCATCGGTTGTTGTTTTTTCAACTTCAGAATCCCAGTTACTAAGCTGACAGTGAAGCTCGGTCTGGCTGCTGTCTGTGCTTACATTGGTTCTCTGCTGGCTTTCCCCGGACTGCGACTGGCTCAGACTCATCTTGATGCTGTCCAGATGAACTCAGACCGCCCACTCATCCAGTAGGACCCAATACATTTACACTGCAAAAAGCAATGTACTCCTTGCCTTATTAAAAGAAAACATTACATTAGCAGTACTTAGCTCTCTCAGTGGTGCCCCTAATCTTTCCTGCAGGATTCTGCTGCACATGAGTTTCCTGTCTCCAGTCATTGTGTTGGTTTTGTGGGTGAAACCCATTGCAAGAGACTTCCTGGCCAACGCACCCATTGGAAAGACCTCCATCACAATGTGAGTGCATGTACATATTTGCTCATTTTATCCGCAACAAGAAACCTCAACTCTTTAAAAAAAAAAAAACCTGGCTTTTGCTGACTTTTGCTGAAATTTTAATCTCTTGCAGAGTGCCCAGTGCAGTATTTGACAGCATGCGTCTGTGGATCATCGTGGTGCTGTGTGTTCTGCGCCTAGCACTGACTCGTTACCACCTGCAGGCCTACCTCAACCTGGCTCAGAAGTGGGTGGAGCAGATGAAGAAGGAAGCAGGACGCATCGCTGCCATTGACATTCAGAGGAAGGTCAGATACAATATTTATGTTTATATAGTATATGAATCATGGACGACTAAAGTGAGAATCTTGAATATTTGAACATAGAAAAACAAAAACTCTATAACTTCTTGTGAAGTATAAAGGCAATGTGCTGTTTTTCAGGTTACACGTGTGTTCTGCTATCTGACTGTGGTCACTCTCCAGTACCTTGTTCCTGTTTTTCTCATCCTCTTCTCGACACTGTCACTGAAGGCTCTAGGTAAGTAAAATACCCACACCACTGCATCAAGGGAAGAATCCACACTTGATCTTCTCCTCTTTGTTAAATATGAAGCTAGGTGCTGGCTAGCTTAGCTTAGCATTAAGTGTACTGCTTCAGGCCAAAAAGAGTCCAGCACATTAGCCCCCTGCAATTACACCAGTTTGAGTACAAACAATAACTAGTATAAACAAACAAGGTATAACATGTTAATTGGTGAACTTTAGAAGTGGTGGTAGGTGGATTTCCCAAGATGTGGAACTATTCCTGTAGTGTCACATTAAATATTTGCAGCTACAGTGGACTTAAATATTAGGAACTTTCCACAGTCAATGTCAAGTTTTAGTGTCGGTTTAATATAACAAGTAAAGGTTTCTTTCAATGGCCTGCTTTCTTTCTTTTTCCTCCAAGTTCTCTGGTGAAATCTGAATATTAACTGATCTCTGCTGAAATTACAGGGGACTTCTCTTGGGCAGTGGGTGCAGAAGAGACCCCCGGGGTGACACCGGCGCTGGTGATGCCCACAGCAGCGCCTGTGCTGCCCAGTGGTCTCGATGACGATGAAGAGGGGGTGGAGGACATGGAGGAAGACATCCAGGCCACAGTAGCTCACCTGTCAGCGACCTTCACAGCGCTGCGGTCCGTCCTCACTCCGCTGTTTTTCCGAGGCTTCTTCGCTTTCCTCACCTGGTGGGTGGCTGCCTGCCAGGTCATCAGCTCTCTGTTTGGCATCTACTTCCACCAGTACCTTATGCAGAACTAACTGAGGAAAGCAGACTGCCACGCTGCTCTACCTGCAATGCAACTCTCCAGCCCACAGCTATTGTTACACTGTTGCGAAGGATTGCAGAGGGAGAAGGGGGTGGGGGCATTTCATTATAAAACAGAACTACAAACAGAATGCACCATGCTTTGGGTTGTAACAGAAGAATTGATCAAGGTTTTTTGAGAGTACTGTCTGTAACATCGGCACCCTTGTTACCGTTACAACTTTTTATGACCAGCAGGCTACTGGTATCAGATCAGAGAGAATTGGAGCCTGTATCGCAAAGCAAGTTAAACTTAGTCTGGCTATCTTTGGGTTACCTGGCTTCACTAACAGTAGCACTCCTTGAAAACCAGTATCTCAAAGCTGGTTATCACTCTGGGTTGACTGATCCAGTTCTGAGCACGTTTATGCAACTTAACATGCAACATCAAAAGAACCATTAGTGGAGTTCTTAATATAACAAAGTGATTCCTGTGAATGAAAACGACCTGAAATGATGACTCAGTTTTCCCAGTGAGCTGACTGGTCAGGTTAGCCATGCAGCATAGGTTACATGAGTTAAGGCCAAAGACGGCTCATCTTGCTTTGTGATCCAGGCCCCTGATCATCTTCCAGCTACTTCAGCAGAACATTTTTCTGCAACTTGTATCTATGCCAGTGTTACCCGAACCTTTCTTACTAGAACATTGTTAGATGCTGCATATAAGATATTTAATGGTACCAAGTTGAGTATTACTATCTGTTTCAATGTAGATAAGACGCTTTATTTTTGTGAGGGACTCTTTGTACCTCTTAATGAACCGATTCAAGAGTGCTAAATGGTTTTGATTTTTTTTGTTGTCTTTTTCTGCTTTAATGTTTTGACCGCAAAGAAGTAGTAAAGCTCAGATCCAGCCTATTGAATTTAACGCAGCTGAACATGAATCAGTCCAAACTGTAGCTGAGGCTGTGTATTAGCCAAGAACTGAAACGTGTTTGCTTTGACATAAAGAGTTTCTTTCAGAATTCCTAAGTGCCTGGGAGCTCAGGGATTTTGAGTCAGTTTTAAAATCTCCTTCCTCCCTGTTCATGCGTATTTAGAATGAATAAAATCTGTTTATAGATACAATTAACACTCCAAACTCATTTCTGTGTTTCCTATGATTTTCAAACACTATTCACTGGCAACATTTTTGTTGCAGTGTCTTCGCTACATGTATTTTTTGCTGTCTTTATTGCCAATCAGTCATGTGCATGTAGGATTAATCAAAGTCTACTTTAAATTCATTTTGCATAAGTGCATTTTATTTATTTATTTATGATACATTGCCTCACATAACTTGTGTTGTTTAGAAATGATACAGATGCTGTCATTCTGTACATTTTTTTTTAATTCTGTTTGTGGCAAGAGTTGATTTTGTGTTTTTTGTTTTTTTTTAATAGATAGATTTGAATTGAATGTTGTAAAATCATTATACTGTGAAGTTCATATGAAAATGTTGCTTTTTGAGATTTTCTGAATGCATGGTGTGCAAACTTCTGGCTGTAACCTGATCGTTTTGTTTGGCTTAATAAAAAAATTATTTTCATGTCATTTTAATGTTCTCATTTTATTTGCCTTCCACCGAGGAGCGTGGGAGATATCGCAGATAAAACTTTTCCTTTCAAAAAAAATCAGTGCATCAATTGACAAAAGACATCATGCATGACAATGGAGTGTCTCGCCGCTGTGCTGGGTCTTGATCTCTGACCCCAACCTCCTGAGAAGATCATTCTTTAATCACTGTTAATTACTATGAACCTGATGCCCCTGAGGAGTCTGGGAAGAAACAAGTTCCTACAGCCAAGACGCTCAACTTGGCTGAAGTTTTGTTTTCTGGACATTATCCAATTTCTGGATATTATTTCATACAAATTACAGCCAAATGCTTTCCACTTGTCAGCATAGTCAGAAATCATCCAAACCAGATTTATAAGCTTTATGACATAATCAAAACATTCAGATTTTCATTCCAGTCTTTTAACAACAGTTAAAGAACGTGACCTTTCTCCAGAGCGAGACTGGAGAGGCTCTTTTGTCTGAAAGCTGACGTGATTTATTGGTGATATCATTCAACTTTCACATCCAATCAAAAGTCACAAAAGGTCTCTCCAACTCAGGGAGGGGCAGCCACCTCTCTGTCTTTTGACGTGCACTGGGACATGCTTCATTGGAGGATATCAGCATTCACAAAGACACAGGGAGAGAAGTGGAGAAATTTGGGAGGGCACCAGTTAACAACCCTTACACCCCATATACATAATGGTTCTCTGAAGTTTAGGATTGGGATGTTGCGTTTTTGTAGCACTACTGTGCTGCTTTTTTCACACTGTTTAAGGATCATTAGAATAAGTGATGAATTTAGTTATGCCCCTCGCTTGTAAGTGACTTTGGTTAAAAGCGTCTGCTGAGTAAATGGAAACTTTAGACAAGGGGAATGAATTAAAGAAGATTTCTGTGGAAAATATTTGTCTTATTGTTAGATAACATGATTGAGGAGCACAATTTCGGTCTTGTACATTACACATTTCTCTCATCAGAGGCCTGAGAGAGCGTCGGGCCTAATGAACTGAAAGGTGACAGGGTTGACATATCTATATAATCACATTAATTATGTGCATCTGCGCTGGAGGCCTCAGGCCCTCTCAGATCTGCTCTGTGGACTGCAGCGGGCCAAGTCAGGCAGCCATGGCTGGCTGTGGTTGCTATGGAAACATCCGTGTGTGTGTGTGTGTGTGTATGTGTGTGTGTGCATGTGTGTGTGTGCGTGTGTGTGTGCAGGACCCAGACATGCCCTACAGACTGGGCCTGGCCTTGTCTCAGGGGAACAGACCAGACATGACCCCAGTGAGAGTCTCTTTTCATTTAGGGAGGAGAGACGACAGAGATGGACCGGGGCTCGACTCTGCTTTTAGTTAAAATGGAAAGGAAGGCAACTGCTCCATAGGGGTAGCGTAAGAAAATGTTCAGGCATAGTTATTGTGAGACAGCCAGCTGTGGAAATGAGCCTTTTTACGCTGAATGTATTTTTTGAAGACATAAAGGTCTCCAGGCTTTTAAGTAGTCCATTCTTGTTCCTCTCGTTTGGTGGCTGCGTGGTGAGCTGCCTGACAGGGGCCAGACATGATAATGAGGGAGTGTGTGTGTGTTGAAAAGATGGAACGGAGGTGAATAAGACTAAATAAATGGGCACATGAAAGCTTGATAGCTACACACCGGACACCATTTTATCTGTCTTTGGACTGAATGTACATGAAAAGAGAGAATCACATTTTTCTCTCAAAAGAAAGATAATAAACTAAATGTCCTTTGTAGAAAAAAAAAACAGGCCCAAGCAAACATACAAATCAAACCATTTTATTTAAAAGGAAACACAACAAATGTCAAATAAAAATCTGTCTCTGTTCTGTTAGTGAAGCATTCAGCAAACATATAAAAACTAAATCCAAAACATCAGAATACTGATAACTTGGTTTTTCATGCTGATATTAATCCACATAACTGCATTTTTTTTTTAAAAAAGGAAAAAAAGAGCTAATTCCACAGCAGCACTTGAACTTGAAGCCCTCCACCGACCGGCTCACTGAATCTCTGCAGAGTTTGTCTTCATCTATTTGTTAAATGTCTTCAGGGTGAACCACTGAACCTGGGTCTTGTCATAGAGATTCATCTCATGATTAATCACTAATAGTTAAGGCTGGTCCTCTCTGCTCTGCAACTTCTCATTCAAATCCAAATGTTGTAAAAGAAGATGACCCCTGGTGGACAAGAAGGGTAAATTCACCCCAACCCGAATTCTGAGTATATTTTATTTGCAGAACAAAAGTTGAATATGCTAAACTAAAACACACAGATGTCCATATATGTACCTATAGCCTATGCTGAAAACCAAATATCCCTCAATAAAAAAAGTTGTTTGTGGGATTTTTTTAATGAAATATTCTATAAATAATTAGACTCACTCATTACACAGTGTCTCATATATAAATATCAATATGCACTTACTAAATTAAGCCCTTCAAAAAAAGGAATTGATGCCATTTCTATATTATTTAAATCAAATTAGACCTGCTATAGAGAAATACATACATCTTTGGGTGTTGCAGTATTTGACTGCAATCCATAGGGACAATACTTAAACCATTTGGTCTTTATTTGAAGTAGATTGCCATAAATTTGGACTATGATTATTTGTAAGAATAAAATAATTAAAATTTAGCTTATCCACAATTAAAGTCTTACAAACAAACATGGAAAGAGATACTTTTTTTTTAACTTTCTAAGGAAACAATCATCTAAATTCCTGAGATCCACTGATGCCCAGATTTTTAAAGAATAGGTTCACTTTTTTTCAAGTCTATGCATACATGTCCATATGTGCATTGAAACAGGTTTTGGTATCTGTCATTGATCCTCTCTTAATATGACTCCAGAGATAGAGGGGGAAAATCTTGGCTTTGTATGAAAATTCATTCTAGACAGTATTTTTAGCACAAAACTCTAAAAATAGCTTAAAAGCTTAGCTTTAACTCTTAAAATAGAATTGCATTATGAAGGGGTCTTTTTTACAGCCAGTATGGAAATCAGGACCAATTACAGTGACCACAAACACTTTCAGTGCACATATGGGCATGTCAGTATTGTTTTAAAACAAACTTTTAAAAAAAATGCACCTCACCTTTAAGATGTCCTAATGTCCAGGCACATTTCACTATTTCAAACAACAGGGACACAAGCTGTAAATGTTTAATGTACATAGAGGCTAAGAGTCATTTTCCATTCCCACCTGCTTTTCACTGTAACATCTATACAAAGACAGTGGAGTGTAATTTTACAGCTATTTTCCAATTTTCACACCAAACCTAGGTTAAACACTGAAGGCCGCTTTGAAAGCCAAATATGTTCGTAGACGCATTTTACACTTTTGGAGAAATTCAGTTGGTCCCACTGTGCTGCTGTAGCTAACTTCAACAAAGTCACAGATAAAAACAAACACATTTCAAATTGTATTTTTTTGATTCACATTATGTCCACACAGAAAACTAAACCTAACCAAACAAAAAGCAAATGTCTGTATGCATCTATCTCCTCATGGGGTCAATCAAGTGATGCAGAGAAAAATTCGCCCAGGAGAGACCAGCTCTGTATGAGAAGACAAAGAGAGGTATTCCTCTCTGGGATGATGGGGACAAATCAACCCTGTCTCTCTATCTTTTGTGTTATATTGGTGTGTGTGTGTGTGTGTGTGTGTGTGTGTGTGTGTGTGTGTGTGTGTGTGTGTGTGTGTGTGTGTGTGTGTGTGTGTAATATAGCACTGGTTTTGAAGGTGGATAGCTGATTGAATGACAGATGCTGGTAGATTGCAGCAGCCAGCTATCTCTGCCAGCCGTCACTCATGTCTAACTGCCTAAGTGGCTGCCCTCCTTCCTTTTCGTCTTGTGGGTAGCCAGTTTTGGGAAACTCCTTCGTCTCATTGGCCGGCCGGGTTTCTGGAGGGGTATGGCAAGCCGAATCAAGGTCGCTCATTGGAGAGTGCTGCCTGAGGTGGTGTATAGGAGGAGAGGTGGGCGAGGACATGTGCTCAGGAGAGCTACGCTCTGATTTGATGCTGAGGTTCAGGGAGGGCAGATGCGGAGAGGTTGAGGAGCAAGACTGAGAGGGGAAGGAGCACCCTCCGCTGGACATCCTGGAAACAACAAGAGGAAAGACAAAAGAAAATGAAGAAAAAGTTTGAACAAACATCAATTCTGCAAATATATTTGAAGTCCATCAGGGTGTAACTAGATCAGAATTTTATGCCGTTTAAATAAAAAAAACAGTTTGTAGACGGGCCATTTGGAATTCATTTGCCAGTTTCAACAAGGATATTTCTAATCTCTACATATAAACAACAATAAACAATATAAAGTAGTAGAGGCACCAAATGCAACCCAAGAACATACATGAATGTGTGATTTAATAATCAATGAATAACCTAAAATTACAGTGAAAGTATCACTTTAACACAACCGAACACACAGTTTTCCACACTATTATATTCTATTTTCTTTATATATTTTTAATTTTATTTATCATTTATATATTTATTTTTTATTTAGGGATTACTATTAATATTAATATTATGTAATCTTTAACAGCATTTATTTCTATTTTATTTTAATTTTATCAATTTTTTAAAACTCCATTTCTTGTTTTTATATGCTTTCTTTTTTTTCTTTCTCCATTTGTCTGTTTGAGTCTTTATCATATTCTTTACATTCAAACTCTTGACGCCTCATGTTGATAATTACTTGATTGTTTTCTGAATATACATATATCCTATGGTTGCCTCGGGCTGGTGGTTGCCATCATTTTGAGATATGCACTGTACATATAATGTTTTGTGCCTGACGACGATCTGATTGATCAAAATGTTGCACAGCAGCAGTGAATAAAACAACATTGTGGCAGCGAAGAACATTGTACAGATTCACCTGTCTGATCGATGATTCCATATTTCATCCACACCGTGGAACCATATCACACATTAATTTGCTTACCCTGGACTTATATGAGGCCCATGGGGTTCCTGAGGCGGCTGTGCTGCTTGCCAGGGGTTCACTGCTGCTCGTTGTAGACTAACAGAGTGATAAAAACCGGGCTGGCTGTACTCTGGAAAAAGAAAAGACAGGATATAAATCATAGTACTAAAGAATGAGACAAAAGATGTCCACCGGCGTCATCAAATGAGAGGATATATTAGCTTCACCTAAAAGGAATAGTGCAACATTTTCAGACATATTTTTGTTTTCTTGCTGAGAGCTGGATGAGAATCATTAACCACTGTCCACTACTGTAAGTATGAAACTACTGCCCGCAGCCAGTTAGCTTATTTAGCTTAGCATAATGACAGGCAAGAAATGGGGAAACAGCTAACCTGGCTAACTTGACACAACCTGTTAATTAGAGTGCTTTAGTGGTGCTTATAGGTGGATTTTGTTATCTTCAGCACACAGCCATGCTAGCTGTTTCCCCCTGTTTCTTCATGCTAAGCTAAGCTAACTGGCAGCTTGTTAGTGGACTCAATCAAAGAAAGCAAATAAGCCTTTTTCTGAATATGCCAGGCTGCTCCTTTAAAGGATCATCTCATCTGCAAACGTACCAGAGGCTCCAGGGGAGGGAAGGCCGTAGCCTCCCAGACTGTGGCCCAACAGCCCCGCCTTGCCCATGGCTACCATGGAGCTGCTGCTGTGCAGACCCTGGTACAAGAGACCCCTCTGATGGACAGGCAAAGAGAAAACAGTCAAACTCAAAATCTTTTTTGTAGCAAAGTTTGTGGCAATACAGAGACATCGCTGTTAACATACTATATAAAACTTGTGAAAGGTGTGAGTGTGTTAAAAAAAAAAACTGTGAAACTGCTTTTTCAAGTTTGCAAAACAATTTGCATGTATTGGTATTTCACTGCAGTTTTGAAAAAGAGCCCCATGCTAAAGAAGCAGTTCCATGTACAGTATGTGTTAAATTCAGTGACACCTATTTGATCACACTGGATAGTAAGAGCTATTTACAGCAGAGTTGTGGTTAGCACGTGTGGCACCCATGGCCTGATTAGCAGCATCTCCTCGCAGGTTCTCACTGCCCAGGTTCAGAGGAGGAGGGCTTTTCATGTCCAGAGTGCGATTCAGGTTGCCGTGGGAGAACACGGAGTAGCCAATACCTACACAGTGAAAGACAGGAGCAGGAAGTGAAAAGAGATGTGAGTTTGTTTCACTCACAGAAGAATAATTTATTTTTCAGACACATTCTTCACCTCCCTCTGTTTGTAAGTGTGATAGAAATTAACTTCTTCTTTTGGTTTGACCACTGAGTCAGTACTTGATCTTTATGAAAGAATGTGCAGCCATCATGTACAAGTTATTGTAATAAAGCATGATGTACTGCTGACCTGACCTTTTTGGGACTGACCAAAAATCTGTGTCTTTTATTTGGATAAAAGAATTAATACTTTTAAAAACACCACAACTGTCAATGACATCATAGAGTGTCCAAATAGTGAAAGACTGTAGAAGAGGCCGACATGACTGGCAGGTGTGATACATTCTGTACAGAAACCACAGAACTGGTTACAGCCGCTGTTACACTGGTGGAGGGCCAGTTTCACAAAACAGGCTGACTGCATGTGTGGATTAGAGCACACACACACACACACACACACACACACACACACACACACACACACACACACACACACACACACACACACACACACACACACACACACACTTCCTGTGAGTTCACAGCCAGCTGCACAAAAAGTTGACAGTAGATGTGAATTTAACAGCAAGCATTTAGTGGGAGTGTTTTTCCGAGAGTGTTTCATGGATTTTCATACCAATGCTTTGCATCTGTTTTAAGACAGAAAAATGTTCATTGCTCAGTATTTCAAACATATGGCAAAAAATTTTTAATATTCTGTGAAACATTACCAAAATAGTATTTTCCACTTAGCGGAGAGTGTGTTAACTTGACGTCAGTTATTCTTTTTTTTTTGTGGTAAGAGTCACATTTTTTCAAATTGTGTAAATTCATTTTGTGATGACACAGAGTCACTGAGAGGTTAATTACTGGTGTTATAAAACTACATTAAACACAACAAAGAAACTATTTGACTTGGTTCAGTGCAGTTTCTGGCCATGACATACTGTATTTATGTAGTAATATAATATCTCAATCGTCAACATGCATAAGGGCACTCCACTCCACTTCCCATTGGCCAATATCAAACAACATACAGCAGACTTCATAGAAAAAAATTGTAATTAATCGTAAATGATCTGAATCTGCCCCAAAATCTAATGGGTTCTTCCCTGGCCCATGACCCATCCTTCCACCAAGTTTGGAGCATATCAGTTCAGTTCTTTTTTCGTAATGCTGCTGACAAAAAAAACAGACGCGGGAGAAAACAACCTCCTTGGCAGAGGTAATAAAAAGATTCTGTTTCACGGGGCAAGTGAAGCTCACCTGAGTGTGGAGACATGAATGCAGTGTGTGCGTGTGGTGCAGCAGGGCTGGCAGAGCTGGGTCTGGAGCTAATAGATTTAAAGACCGGGGGTCTGTGGGATGACATGCTGGATCCAGAGGAGTTAGGGAAGCCGTTTTCACAGCCTGCAGACACCAGGAACTGGGTCTCTGGTGAGAGCAGTGATGGAGCCTGAAGTAAAATATACACACACAATAGCAGCATAAGAGTTCAAGTCTAACACTTGTCAACAACCCAGGAAAAATGTACATCTACAGGGTAAAATTATGTTTGGTATTTTTGAGTCAGAGTCACCATTACAACTTTGACAGTATCACAAGAAACTGCCGTTTTAATTCATTAAAACCTATTCAAATCCTTTTCTTCAGTTTTAGCTCAGGTCATCTTAGTGTTCTTTGGGGTTTGTGTGCTCATCTTTGTGTATATGTGGTGAAATTGTGTGCGTGTGTGGACTAACATAGAAGCGCTGGCGTGCCACAGAGAGATCCATGCCTTCGCTGAGAGGATATTTGTCTGCAGCCACCTGCATGGTCTCTTCACTGTCGAGCTCTGAGCCGTCAAGACCGAGGCCTTTCCTACGCAGGGTCTGATGCAGAACAGAAAGTGCACACGGAAAATTACCCACAGTGATAGCATCAAGATTTAGAAAACAAGAAAGAGGTATGAGGGTTTTATTTCAAAATATAACACTATAAATATCAATTTTTTTGTAAAAGTTGCCATCCAAAATTCATGTGTATAATTCACATAATTCCCTATGTTTTTAGAAAATGAATTACTGTTTCACTGTCATGTTCTCTAATAGCAGCTGAGACAGTACCTCCAGTATGTCTGTGTTGGTGCGACTCTCGTGTGGCTCGCTGTACTCTGTGTACTTGAGCAGCACTTTGTCCATGTCTGTGCTGGCGTACTGGAACAGACGGTTGGTGCTGTTGAAGATGATGAGGGCGATCTCACAGTCACACAGCACACTCAGCTCATACGCCTTCTTCATCAGACCAAACTTACGCTTGGTGAAGGTCACCTGTGGCACGAACAAGCACACAGAGGTTTGAGTCTTAATTCCAGACTATTACTGCTAAAGTCTGAAGCCTGAAGTAAACTATATATAAAAAGCTGAGATATGAAGATGCTTGAATATTGTTTTCCTCATTGCTGCTGCATGAAGGAATGATTTTCAATAAATCAAGTTGGAGCCAGAAATCCCAACTGATCATTTGCAAACACGAACAGCGTTGACCGTCAGGTATATTTATATAGCATGAAATCGACCCTGAAGACTTTACAATCTTTGCAGCAATAACAATATCTACCCTCAGACCCCAATTCAGATAAGAAAAACTCTAAGAATAAAAAAAACAAACCTTATCATCAAAAAAGATTAAGTCACGAACATCAGATATGAGAAACAAACAAGTATTTGCAAGCACTCTGAACATGGTTAAATAAGTTTTCTTGTTCTTCTACACTGATTCAGATTTTATTAAATTTACACCAGTGGGTGATTGTTTCACTTGTGCCCTTTCGGCAAAAGAAAACTCTAACTTTCAAAAAGTAAGTCTCACAGTCACCCAGTGTTGCATTTACACCCATCTGACTCCAACTTGGCCCTCAATATGCTAGTGAGAGAGTAAGGCATGCACGCCACAATTATTATAAAATGTAACTATGCAGTCACTCATTATTCCAGATATCAGGAAGGGAACACTTCCTCCACAAGCTTGCAGTATTAAGATAATTCCTACACACATTAGTCGCACAACGCAGAGGATACTCTGTCTTTACTCCCAAATCAGTTCAAACAAATTGTATTGTGTGTTATGTGCGTCCAACTCTTTGCTGGACGCTCAGCTATGACTGCAGCATCCGTGTACTCTCGCCTGCTTTCTATTGCATGTCCTGGACATTTGCATGAAACACACATATTCAGTTTACAGTGATACAGAGAGACAGCTGCAGCAAATCTATTGTCAAAATAGTTGCTGCAGCTCTAGTCACTTATTTAATGAGTTACCACTGTACAAATGTCAATTGTTGTATATCACATGTATGCAAAAGTGTTCTTGTTTGAATTGTTCAATGTAAATGAAATACTGCATGCACGCCCACCTGTCTATTCCTCTGGTCCAGAATACGAGAAATTTGTATTTTCTTTCTTCCCATTTTTTCTGCCGTCTGTGAGTCTGACACCTGTAACAGAAAACATAACAATGTTATAGTAGCAGAGTACAATACGTTTGTGTTGTTGACATTAATACGGCTGCAGTGACCAGCATTAAATAAATGTGATGTTAAGCACTAATATTTACAGCGATTCCTTCTCTAGTTCAATGAAAATAAAAAGCTTGGTGAAAAATATGTCATAAATGTTTGGTTAATTATTGTGTACAGAATCTGAACCTGTCATCAAAGTGAGAGTCTACGTTTCACAGTAACAATGGTAATGTTCAATAATACCTCTCTTCAAGTTCATGTAATTCTGGTGGGAAAATGTCATCCATTTGGTTTAAGTGACTCAAGACCCTTCCCCCTTGGTAAGGGTAGGGTGTTTATTTTTACCACCATGAGGCGATGCGGTCTAAAGTTAGAGCGGCCCTTGCCGGGCCAGCAGTCCACACTGTCTGACACCCCCACAGTCTGGGTTACCCCCGGGCCAGCAGCACAGTGTTCGGCTGCACCATGCAGCCCCAAGAGACAGGGTTAAAAATACAGTCGATAGCTCCTTTTAAAGGTTCAGCAGGCAATAGCTGAAACCAAACAGTAGAGAGAAAACGGTGTGTTTTTAAAAGATGGCTGATGCTAAAAGCCACCCACTCCTCTCTCATGAACAGCCAGGTCAGAAAAAAAGTAGGATTTGGAAGGGCAGAAGGCAAAGACATGGATGGATTGCGGTTAGCCTGAGAATGTCCATTACAGAAACTCACACCAAGTGTTTATCTGTTTTTCTTGGTCTAGAAAACCCCCGCTCCTGTCCCTGCCCCTGAAGGACCATATACAGCTGGACACTATAGCAATGAGGATTTTTTATTCACTCTTTGCATCATGGGAGACAGTCATAAAGCAACTCTGCTGCAAAACCATACAGCGCTAAATCAAGTCCGTATATTAACTTGCACTGTGTACGAGTTAGCTCCATTTTACACTCACTATCAGTCAAACAACTACCACTGGTCCGACTCCTCTGACCTGACCATACAGTACTTCTCCAAAGCCCAAAGGAGTTTTCACTGGTTTTTCCCCTTAATACTAGACATGTATTGGACTTGTCTATATTTAGTTCCCTGTCCCTCCTGATGGTGCCTGAGCGGATATGGCGTCCGTGTTCCCACGACCCCTAAAGTGCCCGCTGCCTCTCAATGTAAGCTTGGCACACAGGCATCTGGGGCATTTCTGGAGGAATCCACCTCTTTGCCCTCATTATTACCTTATAAAGTCCTGTGATATCCACTGCGCTGAATATGCTGCAGAGACAAGACACACTTCAACACCGACAGCTGCAGACAAACGCATCGTTGCCATTGCCTCTGCGGTAAAACAGCACACTGCAGACAAACAACTCTTGCTTATAAGTGAAGGTCCACACAAACCAGCATAATTCTGTCTACTGAATAACTCATCCACCACAAAGATCTGAAGTCACAGAAAGTCAAGCTGCTCTGTTTTTTTTTTTTTTTTGGACAAGAAGTGAGACAATTTAACCTCATATGAAGGCATGTTAATGGTGAGAAGAGAGGGAAGTGGGACATATGTTCTAAACAGGGCAGAAAGATCTTTATCTCAGAAAGTTCCTCTCCTCTCAGATATAACCAAACGACGACTATCACCACCACAGACAGCTCTGTTAGAACACATGACTAGCTAGATAAATATAGCTACACCTCCAGCCAAATGGTGTAGACTTAGCTATAGAACTCTATGTGGTTTAGTAGGTTTGTCGAAGGCCTAAAGGCCAAGACAGGCAGGAAAAGCTGCACTGTGCCCCACACATCAGCTAATTCTGGATGTTTTCCCACACAACAACTGCCATTTGAGGTCTGTGAATACTTCACAACTAGAACTATCCACTGCCTGTGACCTTTCATCTTTAGGCTCAACTCATGAACCTCTGAGGAAAGGTGAACATTAGAAGAGGAAACTGTTCTTTCTTTTAAACCTCTAAATGTCATCAACTAGTCCCAGAAGTCCTATGATGAGATATGAATGCAAAACAGAGTCACTGTGTGTACTGTAATAGTGCAATAATTGCACACACACACACACTTGCCCCTGAGTCTTGTAGCTTCTATGGGGAAAGACACCACCTTTGTCAGACACCTTCCCAGAGGCCAGACAGTGGAAAAAACTGAGTACAGACACATGGCAGGCGCCAGCAGCCCTGCTCTCTGACATACCCTGGGAGCTTCTGTCTAATCAGCAACAAACAATTTTAATAGGTTTGATCAGTTGTTGTGATGACATTCGTGAATATATTGCACTAGATGTTTTTCTCGCTGCAGTGAACTGTATGCATGAATGAGAAGGGAAAAAAGTAGGCCATTTGTTGAGTATTGGGGGTTCTGCTTCAATGGTTTTCTTTCCATGAGTCATTCAGAGCATGATGGCTTGTAAATGTTTCAAAAACACGGTAAACACGTGTATGCATATTAGCCGAACAAGCAAATGGCTTATTCTGTGGCGGCAAGGCAGATTCATAGAACAACTGATCACATTTTGTGCATCACACAGGTCCATATCTGCAGTGTTGGCTGTTAAACGGTCTAAACATAATGGCAAAATTAATCAAAGACTGTGTTATCAGTTTCCCCAAGTGGGGAAATATAAAGTACTTTATATAATTCTCTCTGATGCATGTCTCTGCACCACTGCCCCACTTCTGTGATATATTATTTTTTCATACTTTTCATTCAGTTATGGTTTGATTATACAATAAAAATCAATCACAAGAGAAACTGCACCTACTACGATTGCTGCATTACACTATATTGATCTCTACAGCTTTGTGTTCAAAGTGTTAGTCATTTCAGTTACATCTAAGTTGGGTAAATAGGGTCAAATGTGAAACCAGACCCAAAACTGTCTCTGAAAATAGAAAACTTTAACCACATTTGCATGAACCAATACATAAAACCTCTCAAACGCAAGTGAAAAAGGGTGACAGGCAGAAATGTCAAACCCATCCAAATCAAAACTGAAATGTGTATCACCAAGAGGAAACCCTTTGTGTAACTGTTCATTTCTTAATTATATTCATCACTCTTTTCAGCCCATTCACAGCTAGCATCTCAACTTAAACAATGTCACTTTTATGCTGACGGTTAAGGTTAAGGTTAAATGAGTGTGTGTGTGTGTGTGTGTGTGTGTGTGTGTGTGTGTGTGTGTGACACATCTTCAGGGTCAGACAGTTCATGTGCTCACTGGGCCTTTGCAGAGTAATGGTGAGGAAATATTTGTCTAATTTTAACAGGAGATAATTGAATTGCCTTGATATTTTTGATAGAGCCAGAATAGCAAGAGTACACGCAGGCATGAGCTGAACATCTGATCTTTCCATGAAGAAAAAAAATTTTTGATTCAACGGACTCTACAAAGCTGTGAAGATGAGACACACCTTTATGACAGCTGACGGAGGGAAACCTCTTTGAGTCTTTTGAAGGGAGGCTGCAAAAAGTCTCAACTCCTGCCAATGATCTCATGCGCTTAAAAACATCACTTTCATCAATGCACATTTTGAATGAGACTGAGCAGTCAAATGATTGGAAGGGAAACAGGTTGTCTATCTATCTATCTATCTATCTATCTATCTATCTATCTATCTATCTATCTATCTATCTATCTATCTATCTATCTGCTCATGTTTCTCTGATGCAATCAAACGCAGGGGGGGGGGGGTATAGTTATGCTACTACTTGTGACAAAGAATAAATGTGGAACAAACTGAGCTGAGATGCTTGTTGAAGTCGAGCAGCGAGCTATTCGGCGCTAAAAATAAAAACTGTAAAAATACATAGCTCAAAAAATGTTTGCGGATAATTAGGCCTAATAAATTGCTGACGTCATTCAAAATAGACTGTTTAAGAATAGCCTGTCTGTCCCCGAGTTGCCAAGCATCCCTGTCTAATATAGCCTCATCTATAGGCTGCTCTCAATAACACAGCAACAGGTAGGCTACTTTACTCACAGCTGTGCCGTGAATCCTGCCGCACAGGAAACCTCAGGAAACTTTGCTCATTTGCCTTAAAAACCGAGATATTAAAAAAGTAAACCCACATGCTTAAACAAAAAAACAAAACCATAGCATCTAACCTCACCTGTTCCTCGATCTCCTTTCCTCTGTTTACTTCTTGAGTTTCACCCACTCGATCAAGACCAGTCAAACGAGGAAAGTTGCTAATAAAAAAAAAAAAAAAGAAAAGGCACAGATGTGTTAACGATCGGAAGGAGCCTTGCCTTGTGCTCCGGTCCTGTGCTGATGTACAGATATTCACCTGATGCAGTAGTAGCGGATGGTTCAGGAGCGCTGCTTTCCAACAGCTGGCTGCTGCAGCCCGCCCCTCTCTCTCACTAACACCCCGCCTCCTCGGCCGTGCCATTGGACACACTCCTCCGCCTCCCGGCCGCCGTTCAAACGCACCAGTCACTCAAGGCTGTGAGGGAGTTTACAGCAGAAGTTACACTACCTACATTTCTTGTATTTTTGTTATTTTTGTGGCTACTAAAAAGACATTACAGCGCAGGCACCAAACTTTGAAGTAAGCTAGTTTTGATTTTGTGTAGGCTAATATTTCAATAGTGGAGGGGAGGGGGAGGTGACGGTGGGCAGTGGAAAGTGCAGTTTTGTGATGTGTGACATGTGAACAATTCACATGTTGCAAAACAAGAAGAAAAACAAAATTCAGCTTTCTCTTTGTAACTGGTGAAGGAAAAATACATAAAACAATATCTAAACCTTGATGGGGCATTACATTACAGTACACGTGTAAATGTGTAAAGAAAGTGGCTGATAATTGTGTTATTACAGCTGAAACTTCATTTGTTTCAATGGAGACCACCTACAGCTCAACTGATGGAACCCTGAAGGTTCCTGTAGTGTTGGAAACCGCCACTTCTCAGACTGGCTTCACTGTTGATTTCCGAAGGATGGTCTCAATAGGCCAACACACTTTTATTTCAATAAATCCTAAATTTTGACTGAGGATGGCGCTTCTGTGAGATCTTATTCTTCCGTAACTGATGTGTGTAAAGAAAGTGATGCCAGTGATGCCCGGCATTTTTTGCTTATGACCTTAGCTTGTCTACATGCGAGGCCTCATCACAGGCTTCCTGAGTTGAGAGAGTGGTTTCCCCTTTTAGGCCTGAAGAGGTAAAACTATGCAGAATTAAGAGGGGTGGTGGTGGTGGTGGGGGTGGGGGGTGGGGGGGTGGGGGGTAAAGGTTAAATAAAATGCAGAAACAACAAACAAATACAATATGTTCGGGGTTTTTTTTAATGTAATCCTATGAACCCTCAGATTAATGTCACAACCTCTGAGGGGTCCAGGCATCTACGATGGAAACCACTGCCCTAAACACATGTTCTGTGTTTAGTTACAGTGGTAGGGCATGATTTAATTGCATTTTGTAGTGATGTTAGTTTTTTTATTATTATTATTATTATTATTATTATTATTATCTCAAAATCCCATATTACTTCAGGGTTTAATAAAGCTGCACAACATTAAAAATGAAAAATTCAGGTTTCTGAGAAAAAAACCTCTGAGTTACTTTAGTTTTTGTGCACATCATGGGCTTTTAAATCAAAGGCCATATATAATCCTATCATTTAATTTAGCGCAAAATACCTGGGCATAAATACATAGTTAAATAAAAGCAGTGTTGTTGATATGACTGCACAGCCTGACAGCTGGTTGAAGAGCCCTTCCTTCAGCCATAAGGCAGAGACAGTTACCTCTCCACATCATGTCTGAATTCTGCTGCTGCTGTGGGTAAATCACACAAAATTCATCCCAGTTTAAACTGAAGTACTAATTGAAACTATAACTGGAATTTTGTCCTCAGCTACAGGCCTAATGGGTTGAACAAAAATAAAGGAATGCCTAACAATAGGTCATGGCGTGATACAGCAACAAGTTATATAAGTTACAGCCCCGAAAAATGAACATAGTTTGATCAGCAACTCTCTGATACGCTCTACAAACATTTAACATCAGCTTCACAAAGGATGTATTTGGGGCAAGGCTGTTGGATTGCATCTACACTGTACTTCTACTATAAAATGATGAATGGAGTGAGAGAGGAAAAGGAAAAAATGGTAAATAAAATTATCCCAAGCAAAGCTAAGACAGTGATGGAAAGCAGACATGCTGTCAGCTTAAAAGATATATTTAGAGGTAATAACTGAATGTGCTGCATTATTGACTATTTTTGGGATGTGACACAATGTAGGCTACTCCTAAAAATAATATAGTGACAATTTATTAGCGCAGATCATCTTTGGAAGTTCGGACAACAACTCTATTTCTCCCTCTCTCTCTGACACACACATACACGCACGCACACACACATACACACACTGACAAACATATCAACACACAGACACACACATATAATGCTACTTACACACGAACACGCACAGTTTGACATCCCAAGAGGAAACTCAAACTGTGCATCTGATGCAATAGTTAGTAACATCCCTACAGACTGCCAAAGCCTTTACCTCCAGGATTCATCTGCATTGGCCACATCACGCCAACAGAGAATAGTGCAAACTCCCAGCTGTAAATACAGGCAGCTAATCACCTGTAGCAAAGGGGAAATTCTGCCTTTCCTCAGTGTGGTGTTTATGCAAGTGTATTCTCATAAATGTATTCTTAACACTGTGAGAGGTCTGTCAATCAGGAGACTGACGACTGAATCACAACCTTGATTATTAAATGTCGTAAATAAACAACAGAAGGCAAAAGCCATGAAGTAGAAACTATAGAGATAACAGTGCCTTTGAGAACTTTCCGTATCAAGTCCATTTTTTTTTTCATTTTCCTGAAACTTCTCACTTCTGCTTTCGACAAGATCAGCCACGACCCTTTTAGAGCATGTGGTGAGGCTGTCGAATTCAGAAATAACCTCCATGGTCAGTGTACATGTGTGAGAGCAATTGTTCACATTGTGTACTTTTATAGCTGCATTCTTATCTACATCTCAACAGAACATGGGTTACACCTTTATCCCTTCCAACCCCCCCAACCTCTAACAGAACAATAAGGGCTCTGTATCATAAGTCACAGACCTTAAGTAAGTCAAGGTGTTTGTGGTCCAGCAGTCATAGCCCATATATGAACTGTACATATAGCGAACAGTTAATATAATCTATTAACTCAATACTGGAAAAATAACTTATCTTATTACACAGTTGTAATATACACATGAGGGTAAAGGTATAGGTGTTAGTTTAGGTGATTGTAAAATAAATCGATGCAGTAAAACAAAGTGCATCCCTAGTAAGCTGTGCATGTTTCCACGGCAACTAAAGTAAAGTTAATTCAAATCAGAGAATGTGAGGAGCTGCAGCCAGAATAAAAGGGTGTTCAACAATAATCAGGGGATAGCTAAGATGCTGCAAATTCTGCTGTAATTTACAACTGCCATGGTCTGAATTCTGCACTGGAACAATTTTAGACCTTTTGGACAAATAGTCACATTTGATTTTAGCTCCTATATGTTTTTATTATTATTATTATTATTATTATAAATATAATTATTATAATTATAATTATAATTATTATTTGTATTATTATTATTATTATTTTATTTTATGTAGTGCAGCTCAGGTCATCCTTACAGGATATGCACGAATCCTTAGGACATATTTTGGATAATGCAGGTTATTATACTATATATATATATATATATAATATATATATATATATATATAATAGCTACTGCTTTTAATTGGCTATATTGTTGCGTAACTCAAAAAAGCAACAAAAAAAAACCAATGCAATTAAATTCACGTTTTAATATAATGGTAGGAAATTTTTTAAGGTCCATTGTTCTGCCGCAGTGTTTTGTGTTTAGTCAGTGAGCTCTGCCTCTCGCAGGAGCACGTCAACGCATTGTTACTGAGGATCCAAGAGAAAAAGTCCATTGTTGTTGCGAACTTTTTAATCTGGGGATTTAAAGCACATCACATGCTCAGACGCAGCAGCGGGGCGCTCCACCATAACAGGCAAACTGCTGCAAAAATCCATGTTGGGGAGGAAACTATTCATCCTGGAAGGACAGAGGAAAACACTGAATACACACTGCAATGCTAGCGCACTTTTGGGGAGTTTAGGATCGCCGCCTGAGAGCTGTTTTTAAGGAGTCCGACCAGGATAGGAAAAGTTTTTATTCTCTGGAGAAACCTGACCGCTGGAGATTTGGGACAAAGATGACGCTCAAGTACAGCCAGCGGTCTCTAATTGTTCTGTCTTTACTGGGGATTTTATCCGCCATCATGTCTGTTTTATCGGTCATTTTGATTTTCCAGCTCCAGTCTCAACAGGCGTCGGTGAAGGAGTCTCCCCCTTCCACCTCCTCGGTCATACCCGCTCATGTCTGGGCCGTGTTGCTGCCGGTCTCCACGGTGCTCTCTGCTCTGTCCCTCACCCTCAATTTAAGCTCTGTGGTGGTGTGTCTCCTCCACAGCTATTTTTCAACAGAGGTGTGCAGAGGAGAGCAGGATACTGAGAGGTATTTAGGCAGCATGTTACCTTGCTCTTCTACCACCTGTTACTGCGGCAGCCATTGCAGCTGCTTCCCTCACTTGTATTATTCTGCTGTAGATCTAAACGGTACTAAAACATATAGTTCCGGTCAGTTCTGATAGGTTGGGTCACGTCTGAAGGCTTACACTCACCTGTGACCGCACTACACTTAATTACAATATTAATACGCACGGGAGATTCACTTCACTCAGGTAGGCGTTCCAAAAGAAGAAATAACACAGTTTCTCATTCATCAGCAAAAACACAAACAATGATAAAAAAAAGAGAAGACAATAAAGATAAAACGAAAACACACACACATACAAAAAACACTTTTGCTCAATTCAGTTCACTTTGGGGTTTTGCTACTTCATCCTTATTTGGGCTGGTATGACCAGTAGCCTACGGTGGCTAATGTTAGCAAACTTTGGATAGCGGTTGTTGTATAATGGGCATTAATTTCAGTCTGCTGACTTTAAGACTCTCCTTTACTTGTGCTACTGTTACACAACATTTTAGCATTTACCATTATATACACAAAAAGCTACATCATTTACATACTATTTAACTATCCTTTAGGTGCATTGAATATAAAATCCAATACAAAAGTGCTGCAATAAATACGACCATGGTGTCACTTTTTGGAACTATTTTTTTAAACTCAGCTTTATTTTTAAATTCTGTGTTATATTAGGTGATTTTATTTTTTATTTTTCTCCTTCATACATGTAATTGACATGAATATATATCTTTCAATATAAGGCAGAGCAAAACAACACTTCATCCTACAGGGGTTCTTATTTTCTGGTCACAGTCAGTGCACAAGACTGTTGCTTTAAGTGGAAATTGACATTTAATCTATTTAGTGTTTGTTTCTCCTTCTTTAAGTGTTCTCTGCAAACCACAACCTTATCCTGGATGATAAATTTAACTGTATTAAGTTTCATTATAAGAAAACATGGTTTCAGAAGCATAAAAGCCCTTATGTGTCAGAGTGCAGAGGCCCTCACTGCAATGTTGTTGGTCAACCCCCACCTCTCAACCCCAATGAATCCCATCGAAACAATGGCCTCCCTCTCATTATGCACCCAGCGCACGGCCTCTAGCTGGTCCTTTCCCACGTCGGTTTACAAATCCAACAGCATGCCCCAGGACCTCCCCACTGACAGAGGGGACATTCCAAGAAAATGTGAATAATAATGAGCTGCACAAAACATCTAGCATTTAAACTGACCAAAATAATCATCAATCAAATGTTTTAGGACCTACAGCTCAGATATATAAACTTATCAGGGAAGAAATAAAAAGGAAGTAGAGAAGTTTGATTGTATAACAAAGAAGGTGTAACAAAAGAAAACTGCCAAAACAGAAATGACAGAAATTGCATAAAATCATGGATTTATTTAAAAGCTAAAGTAGCAATGTTAAAGTGTAAACATATTCTGAGCCAAGACACTAAACATGTCATTTCTTTCAACAGAGCGGACTGGTTCCTTTTGGACAGCAGAGCTGTACGACATGTGGCTATTGGACTGTTCTGCCTGGGGGTTTCTGTCTACTTGGCAGGTAAGAAAATAAAAGTGAAAAATGTGATTCTCTTCTTTTTTTTAAGAGTCTGAATTCTCTGGAACATTTCACCCAATCTGGCATGAAGGTACATTTAAGAACTGAAACACGGGTTAGAGCTAGGCACCTGTTATTGCTTTCTAGCACACTTCTCTGTTTTCAATGTGTATGTGTACTAAGCTTTTATAATTTGCATGCTGGGTACTTTTCAGTCTAACAACAAACACAAAAAAACCCTGAAAACTAGTGTCCAAAACATGGGCACTGCAGTGGATTTTCAACAGCAGAGGCAAAAACAGCCCTGCTGCTTTCTTTCTGGTCCATCCAGCGAGTCCAAGAGAACAATGCATTCTTTGAGCAGCGTCCATGACTTAAGTGTTTTTAATGCTGAACCTGGCAGCGCTGTGGTGCTCTGTTCCACTGAGCGGCTTGTACTGTGGGGTCACTGGAGGCAGTCACTCCATTGTGATGAGGAGGTGTCGTCCTTATGACCCCACTTTAGCGGCAATCAAGAAGTAGCAGAGCAAGGGACTGTAGAAAACAACACCACCAGCTAAGGAAGTCGAGTCACATCCCAGAGCTGTGTTTTTCTCCCCCTTCCTTTAGCATGCCAGAGTCCATGGTCCTCTTCCTGCAGACAAACATAGACAACTCAGATGAGAACAATTGGCCTTTATATATAATTTCAACAAAATGAGACACATTTTTGTAATTCCTAACTTGTAAAAAGTGTCTGGTGAGAGCAGGAAGTAGGGATTTAAGTAGAAAATAACAACTTTCAGAATCTGCTTTGCACAGTTTAATGGCCCATTACAGATTAACATTGTTTGCTTAAAATAGAGGAAAGTATTTAGTATTTCTTCTGTGTGAGTAAATTCTGTTTTTCTCCTTCCTCTTTCTCTTACTTGGCAGCAATGTCCATCTTTATGCTCCTAATATTTGAGGTGGAGACAGGTATTGCCAGTGCTTGTGTCCTGTCTTCAGGGATCCTGATCCTGCTGGTTGTTGTAATTCACTCTCTGGTCAAAGCTTCTTATAGTGCTAAGCACTATCACAGTGACCACCTCGACACCCTCTACCAGAATGACCACCGAAGCAGCAACACGCCTTTATCTCGGCCCTGCGAGCTCAAAATTGGTGTGGACAAACCACGGATGCACCGCAGCCAGTCTCACCTCCAACATCAGATCTCCCCCTTCCCTCAATGTAGCAACCCGAGACAACGAGAACCATACCAGCAACCGCAGTACTCCCCTGCTGGAGGGTCACAGGGCCAGGCTAGTGATAAAGACGGCTACAGCAGCGGTGGCAGCTGTCCCAGAATGCACAGGACCCTGTCTACTGAATCTGGTCTACTGCAGGCCCAGGCTAAACCCTGGAATGGGGTCAACAACGAGATGAGGAGTGTCCTTGCACGCAAATCAGGGATCTCTGCAAAAGACTCTACTCTTGTGTGACATAAAGGAAGCTGAGCTTACGGTTTAAGACACTGAAGACTTCTATACACGTCAAAAGAGGACTGCTAACACAAGTGTCATCTCAAACAGGTGTAAAACTGTCCATTTGTATTATTCTACACTCAACATGTTTATCTTGACTGATTAGACAACATGGGACTGAGATTTAAAAACAAACCCAACTTTACACATTCATCAACTGATTTCTCCTGTTGGCATTATGGCATTTTTAGTTCAATGAAATATATATTGATATTTTGTATAATTTGTAGTGTTTTGTATCAATGAACTTGATTTAAATCTCATACACACCAATGTTGCCCAAATATCAATCTGGCAAATTTATAGCTTTCACTGTAATAATGTAAATACTTTATTTCGCTGTATATGGCAGCTTTTTGCCAAATATTTGTGCACAATGTGCAGAGTGTTTTGTTTTGTGTTGTTCAAAATTATTTCATATCAACTTTAAATTAATTCTAGAAAATATAATTCAATTTAAAAGTAGAATAATTTTGAACACTTAAATAAGACATTAAAACAATGTTTACAAAATAAATTGAAAGGTCATTTTACTGCACATTTCACTAATTTATAACTGGCTAACAAAACATTTTATGTCTTAATAGAGGCCTTAGAGTGTGGTTTTGTCATGTTGGGAGAAACTACTAACCTGGACACCTCTGTTCAGAGGTCATGAGGAAGTGGATGGGGCATGTGGAGCAGAGACAAGGGGACTAGGAGAATGGGTCACATCATGTAAGCTGCATGCAGGTGTCAGTGGGAAATAAAGAAACAACACAAAGAAACACAACAGAAAACATGACACTCCTATTCACTACAAAGAGTTCAGAACAGGATAAATATTTTGCAGGTACTGGGGGAATAAATTGCCAAAAAAAAAAACATATTAGCTGATGTGCAAAAATATTAATTGGTGCAAATTATAATAAATAATGGATAGAATAAAACAAACAGAAACAAATGTCATACATGAACAAAGGTATGATGTGGAGCAAAGAATGAATACAAACAGGATAAAAGTCGAGGCACTGAGCCACTGAAAATGTGAAAGTACAAGGACCCACAAGTGGATCTTTGACACTTTAGTCAGGGTGGGTGATATGCTCTATGATTATCTGGCTTTTTTAAATATTGACAGTAATTATGTCAATCACTATTGGTTTGGAAAGATAATTGCGCATGAAAACTAACTCCAAAGATGAGCTGATTTGGCAAAGTGAGAAAGGCTCTCATACTGACACTTTACTATACACACACAGGGATAAAGGCATTTTGTTTTTGTTTTTCAGAAATGTGTATTATTACATCATATATAATTGGGCCTTCAAATATGTCATACCTACAGGCACTGCATTTATATACAAGTTTCATAATCAAAAAAATGTAGATACATTAAAGTGTATATTTATAGGCTTATTCTTTCAGTTTTAAAGCTGTAAGCATGTGTCATACATGGAAGAGCTGAGTTAGCCGATAGCGGCACAGAACTAACTTTGCTGCTCAACAAATCAGTGTCCATTTAAATTTACACATTTTGTTGCTTTTTTAATCAGCAGCCGTATTTTCACATTTTTAAGGAAATAGGCGTGTCAGGTCCAACAAAGTCCAGTAAAGGACCAGAGAACAGTGATCCTTCTATCTTAACAGATGAATAATAACGCCTTTAACACAATAAATCAAAATCACTGATTAACTATGCTCTATGGCACCATATGCATATGTTAGTGTAATATCATTATAATTTTAAAACAATGTCATATTGCCCACCCCTACACGCTGGACACCACCATGTCTCAGTGAAGATGTTCACTGCTGCCGCCTACCTGCGTCCTTGAGAGCTGCTAATCTGTTCCTTCATGCTGATGGCTTGACGGAGCAGACTGTCAATATTTTTGAAATACATGCTGCTGTTCGTCATGCTCTTCACAGCACTGCAAAAACCAGCATACCAATGACAGTGTTAACAGTCATAGGATTGGGCCACTGTGATTTGGGAAAATATGTAGGTCTGTGCATTTTCTCACCTGCATGCATACTCCACAGTATAGATGGCTCCTTGACTCTGCTCCTCCCAGCTCTGCATATCTGTCTGTGTGGGAAGTGAGAAAAAACTCACTGATGAAGTGAATATTGTCGATTATCTCGTATCTCTCAGATACATGACATGGTGAGTGAACAGCTGGCTCTCATAGCCTGTTGGTCGTGGAAGAAATGGTATGGGGCTGTATAGCCACAGACCGCTCAGAGTACCAGTCATAATTTACTTATCAATATATATTTACATATATTTTGTGGGTTGTTATGCAAAAGTGAACACAAACAAACCTGCATTCTAAAGGTGAATGGTACCTAAATCATCAGCTATTACTTACAAAGTACCTCTTTAACTCACTGTACACACCAACCAACACAAAAACACGGAAACAAGGAAGTGAGAGAGTGAGAAAGTAATAGCAGCAAATGGACCCCTGTGACATTTTGACATGCCGCAGTAAGACAAGCACAGGTGTAAATAATCAAATTAATGGTGGATGAATTCCATTTACTTGCTTCAGTTTCAGGCTCCTGGTATTATTCATGCTGGCTCACTGTCATGGCTTACTGAGACAATTGAGGAGTACAGAGTCAGTGTTAATGTTATTATTAACACCTGCGCTTTCCTTCTGTGTCAAGTCAAAATGTCTGCTGTAAAAAAGGCCTCCAGAATAAAATACAGGCTTAAGTAGAAATGATTCATTAATTTAAGGACTTGTATCTTTACTATTGTCTTCCTCAGTTTTAACTGACGAATTTAAATGACTGCATTTTAACTGAACAGCTGAGACATAATGACGTTGTCATGTGAGGACAAAATTAAGAAGTGAGCTTTTAAGGGGACTCACACAATTATACTGTGAATACACCAAATCCCATTCCCCAACAAAATGTCGTCTGATCACATGCACTAGCTCGCGGTTTTTGTCTTCACCTTTTTATATAGTCCGTGGTCTACAACAGTACAACATAATCTGAATACCTTGTGCTGCACCAGTTCAGGCAGCGACCTCCTGACGTGTTCCTGCAGTCTGTAGAGAGCCACTGACGGCTCGTTAGCCAGTACGTACATGCTCTCCGTGAATTTGTCAGACACTGTAAAGTCAAAGAAGTACAGACAGAGAGGATACAGGAGCCGTGTTAGAAACAACGGAGGGAAACGTCCAAAACCAGTGGACACAGAAAAATGGCCGTAGGACAGCTTAATCACAATACTGGTGGCACAGCATTAGCTTAGCGGCAAAGGTGAGCTAACAGCTACTGGCTTAGCTGCTAGGTAACAATGAGGTAAGTGAAATGGTGATTTTATGTAGCTTGTATTTACCTCGTCTAACTTTCAGCTGCATCTCTTGGTCCTCCATAATGCGAGCTTGTTGTTACAATAGGAATTTGACAACAACACAGAGCAGCCGTTAGCGTGTTATGTCAGCTGGTTCCTGCTTCTTCCGTGTTTTTGTTGTCATGTGTCACACGACAATATTCCGGACAGAAATATTGATTATGAAAAAACAGTTCTTCCTTCAAAGAGTGCCAGACGCTGTGCTACGTTACACGGGGTGATTCCTCTGTTTTGTTAAAATAATTGATTCATTAAATAGTAAATCAGCTGAGCGATAAGTAATGTACCGTAGGCACACTTCGATGGCCAGTGATATCCGTCGCGTGAATTGAAATGATTTTTACTTTCAGTTTTCCCAAAAGGAAGTTAGCGCAAATTAGACTGTGAGGCTGGATGTGGTGAGTTTACAATGTAATTTGTTTTATAAACAAAATTTAGGCTACTTTTTCTTGATGGCAGCACCACAGTATTTAGTAGTTCGTGTCTTTTTTTATTGCAGTGATCATGGAGACCAGAGGTGATGATGAGGTTGCAGATGGCCAAAATATTCAGGCAACTAACGCTAACGCATGTCCCTACGAGTCCAGAGATGAGACGTCCAATGGTATTTGAGCCCTTTTTATTTTGTCTTTTAATATATGTTAGGCTTCATGTGTAACATGAAGTCATCTGATTTTTAAAATAATCAATTTAACATTTAATATCTTGCTTCCACTGACATGGCTGTGGTTCATCTGACTGGGCTGGTGTCTCCAGAGAACATGGATGTGGATGAAGAGGGTTTGTTCAAACACTCCACCACTCTGACCAACAAACAGCGTGGGAATGAGATTACAGTTCGCCCAGCAACATTAGACTGTAAGTACATGCAAAGCTGCTTTGATGGCAAAGGTTTAAGAAAGTTGTGTTAGACAAGCAATCATTGTATTTTCACTGGCTTGATCACATGAAGTTATGAAGATTTTATTTCCATTAGCTCTGTCTATCCACCAGCTGGCAGCTCAGGGCGAGGTTTCACAAGTGGCTGCACATCTGAGTAAAGGTGAGGGGTCTGGATCTCACTGCTATCAACCAAGCAGTAAAACACGATGCACATTTTCACCCGTACTAAATTGTATAAAATTCCTTCTGTCGGGCTGTGATCGGTTTTATTTTGCAGACAGTTCATTGCTCAGCAAACAGGATGAACGGGGCTTTACACCTCTAATGTGGGCAGCAGCGTTTGGAGAGAAAGCAATGGTGGATTTTCTCTTGGAAAAGGTTAGAAGTAAGCAACTGCTGCTGACCATAAAGACATGCACATGTCAGTAAGACTAAATGCACCATCTCACTAATGTTTATGGCATTTATATTTCAGGGTGCAGACCCCAAAACAATCGCAAGGGAGCGAGAGAGTGCCCTGACACTGGCCAGCTCTGGAGGTTATGTGGACATTGTCGAGTCTCTTCTCAGACATGGAGTAGACATTAACACTTACGACTGGGTACTTTTATGACTTTCTTTATGTCACACATCATCAGAAATCTGCAAAATTTACTAGTTATGGCAAGCCAACACACATTATTAAGATGGCTGACAAAGTCTATTAAACATTGAAATAGAATTACAATGTATGTGTTTGTTTTGCTCTTAATGAACACTTTTGTATTTTATTCTCAGAATGGTGGAACTCCTCTTCTTTATGCTGTACGAGGGAACCACATCAAATGTGTAGAGGCACTCTTAGGTACATTGCATGTCCATAAATTAATAAATTCTAGCAAATTCTGTTTAAATGCTTTTACTAATGGCCACGACTGTACTCTGTTTCAGCCAAAGGAGCAGACATGACCATCGAGTCTGATTCTGGGTACAGCCCAATGGCCTTAGCTGTTGCCCTTGGACACAAAAAGAGTATGTATTGTCTTATACCTGACAAATATGATTTCTTTTTATCTTACTGTAAATAATGTTTTGCTGTAGTGAATTAACAATTTCATGTATTTTGTTTCCTAGTTCAGAAAGTGTTGGAGGACCATATTCTGAAACTCTACAAGCCAACACCAACACCGACATGACACTAGTTAAAATAAATAAATGGAAGGGACAGCCTGATACAGATAATCTCAGATCTACATCCAGTTGTCATTTGTAGTCAGATGACTAAAATGCCTGTCATAATTACAAGTCATTGTAATAGATCAATACATATGCAGAGACATTTACACTGAGTAAACTGCATTTGTTAATTTATAAATTGTTTATTCCATATATGTGCATTCCCTTTTATGTAGCAGAATTATTTTTGGTGGGTTGGTGGACAGCAAGAAAAGACTGTAAACAAGTTTTAATAAAAATGTATTTTTATACTGTTTGTTCCACTTGAATGCCACTTCAACTCAAAGGCACAATATAGATATAGATTATAAGGGATTACAAGTGCTCTTATCATCACAACAAACCCATTTAAATCTGCAATTAAAACACTGATCCAGACTCCATGCCATGCCTCCTGTCCTTAGGTAATGAAGAGAGAATGCCAGAGAGATCCATGAAAATGTCCATACCAAAAAAGGCCACATTCACATCAGTTGAGGAGGTGGCAGTGCAGATGACATGCTTCCCAAGTGCCACCACACCATCCTGTGTCCTGTACTTTACTCAGGGGTCATTTCCTCTCTCACGAGAGGGTTAAAAAATGGTCATGAAGCGTTTTCCCCCAGGATGTCCAAGGAATAAACAATAATTCTCCCAAAAAAGTCGGCACTATTCTCAAATATTATTTTTACTTTGTCCACCGCAGGGGCCTCCTGTATGGGAAAGCTGTGGGTGTGGAGTTAAGAACAAGATAAGCATGGTAATAATGTAAAGCATGCCTAGGAAAATATTGTCAGTTACTTATTACGACCCATCTAGAACACCAACAGGAAGCACATAGTTCCTAGAGTGACAGGTGCAGCCTGAGCTGCTGTAATAACCCTTGTGTAGATTGGCAGACTGAGTTTTTGCTGTATTACAGCAACTGCACTGAGTATTAACATTAAGTGTTAACTATGTTTAAAAAAATCTATCATGGAATACTGAGATTTGTCTGATACAGTAGCTCTGTTCAAACTAAAGATTATTTATGGAACACATCATAGTCTGTAAATTATGAATAATGCATAATCAGGAGTTAAATGTAAATAGCAGCAGAAGAAGAAAATATACAGCAGCTTTTCAGATTTTGCCACCCCACTCAAATTAAAAGAAAAAAAAAATCTAGGTACCCAGGTAACCATTCTAATCTCTCCTCACAAATACTGCATAGTAAGAATGAAGGATATCTGAAGCGAGTTGTTGTCTTCTGGGTAAATATGGCTGATCACTGTAAAGTCTCCATCTTTAAGGCAACCTGCAGAGAGCACAAGTGGAAAATCATTTACCTTATCTTGTCATACCTGCAATAGAAAACAGTAAAAAAAAAAGAAAAAAAAAAAAGAAGAAGGCTGTTGATAGTCACATTAGGACACCATTTGTGATGAGGTTTACAGTTGGAAAATGTAATCTCTGGGTTTCACCTTCCAGTTTGCATGTTTTTGCAGAGAAGCCTCCCTGGAACTGGACCTTTAACTCTGATAGCGTGACAGACTGGGGGAACTCCAGAGACACCCACTGACATTCACCCTGCAAAAGATAAAATTTTCATAATGACTCATTGCGACACAAACAGTGTAACATCCAGGTGGCTGAGGGAAGTCTATGGGAACATTATCTTGAGTGTCTTTGTAATCAGGTTTTGCAAGTAGTGCACAGTTGATGTACTTGATTCCAATGCTATACACAAAAGAAATGGAAGAGCTTCTAACAGCTGCAAAAATAACACATACTGTAAATAGTGGTGAGAACAGAAAACCTTTTTTTTTCTTTATTAGGTTTAAATGGCACTCTAAAGGTGCAGTTTGAGTATTGTGTCATTTCCTGTTAGTATAAAACGATGACGTATCTTGATTAGTTAGTAGCTGCAAAAACAGAATACCATGACAATTAGTAACCAGTATAGACTGTACACAGAATAGTACTGTATGACACTGGGACACAGCTGTAGATTTACCTGGTCTGAATTCCAGCATGTCTCCTCATTGCAGTCAAACATGTACTTCTTTCCATACTGCTTCACGTCTCTGTTTAGCACTGAACTCACCCTGAAATGGTAGTATCAAAAAAGAATCCCAGTGGTCATTTTACAGGTCTGCTAGCTAGGAGGAGGTTAATTCAAAGCACAACATGCGACATTTACGACTGGTTTTGTAGTGAACTAATGGTAGACATAACCGTTAAGTCCGTAAGCTATTTGTTTTCATGATTTAATGACAGCTGCTGTGTACCTGCTCTGAGTTTCTCTGCAAATCACCGAGGAAGCCATGTCGATTTTTTAAAATTACACATTGCCGTCAAGCGACACTGCCACGAGGTGTGTGTTTCTTATTTACGACAGTGACGTCCATGGGCGGCTGTTCTTCTTCCCGCCACAAGATGGAAGCCATGTACCGTGAAAATGAAGGTAAAGGCTTTTCATCTTTATCTAAGGTCCCGAGGTTTCGAAATTAATAATTGAGATCTTAAAACTTCAAACCTACTTGTGTGTAATCTGTGTGCCGAGTAGTCTGGCTGGTAAGTGTGCTGCATTCTGCAGAGCTGTACGTGCCGCTCTCCATCTCCGTGTTTGCACCTTTAGGCCGCACTCATGTGTACAGGAGATTCAAAGGTCAGGGAGATAAGAATCGATTAGGAAGAGAGGACCACAGGGGCTACTGGGCCTCACTGAAAGCGAATCGATCAGCTAACCAATCGTAACATTCACATGAAACATACAGAATAAGAGGAAATACAGCCCAAGATGTTACATGTGTGTTAAGGGTAGAAATGCGCTGTACTGTGAATGTTTTTATTGATTCACAGCAGATTGGATCATCCTATAAAAGAAGCATTCACCAGCATGAGCCTTACTGCTTTTATTAGAGAGCGTATTTCTATACCTCTCTTTCATAACCAGGGAAGCAATAACACAGCAGAGCAAGTGTGTGTGTGTGTGTGTGTGTGTGTGTGTGTGTGTGTGTGTGTGTGTGTGTGTGTGTGTGTATATATGTATGTATGTGTGTATGTATGTGTGTATGTGTTTGTGTGTGTGTGTGTGAAGGAGAGAGCCTGTTTTTGGCACATGGCTCATTACAGATGGAGAACTCCTGCTGAGGTTTTGTCACAGTGCCCCCTCACTGCAGATAATCAATAGGTCTGAAATACAAAACCTGATGAAACCCAGCCTCCGTGAAAATTGGGCAGGGGGCTGGGGAGAGTGACTCTCTCTCTCACACACATACACACACACACACACACACACACACACAACCAGCAGCATCCTCACACACACTTTGACTTTGTGAGCCTTTTACAGCATCGGTTCATACTGCAGGTTTTGCACTCCCTTTTCAAGTATTTCAAATTGAGTATAAAGTGTGATTTAAAGCTGCTGTAATATTTTTATACTCTCATATCTGTGAAAGGCTGTGACATATATCTGGAGGTTTTGTAGAGATGTTAATCAGAAGTGCTGGCTCAACACTTAATTTGCCAGGTGCTCATATATTTGCCTGTCAAAACTAATTTTCTGGCCTGTAGCCATGTTAGATCTCCCACCTGGCCGACATGCCCATGTGGGCCTCACATGGGTGAATGATGAGCTGGCACTCGGGCACATAAAACGTTGCCCGTGTGGGCTGCTAATAATGCCAAGGAGGGTTACAAGTAAGGCCCACATGTGCATTCATGCTAAGAACCCACAGGGGCTCTTTTTTGTGTGCAGACCCAGGCTAGCTATTTCCCCGTTTCCAATCTTTATGCTAAAATAAACTAACCTGCAGCTGGCTCCAGATTGATGTAGTCACTTGGCCAACACAAAGGTGGTGTTGATCTTTTCATGTAACTCATCTATTGCTTATAAGCATGATTCCCCAAATTTTGACATCCTTTCACTTGGGTTTATGACTGTGTCAAGGTGGCCTAAAAAGGGGGACCTTTATTCTTACCACTACTGTTTTGACTACTTTTCTCTGATTGGTTGTGTTGTCTTGTGGAAAAGCAGATTTTGTTTACTTCCGTTCTTACATGTTATGGCCAACTTTTCCCACAATGAAACCTTTCTGGTCTTTCTTGCTCAGTGAGCTTGTTAGAGGATTATCTTCACCGCTGTCACTGATACAGCTTAAATCCTCATGTTCCCTCAGCCATCTTTGTCACTCTTTCACCACAGCAGCTGCCGTTGCTCTCAGAGTTTCTGTCACCTCTGTTTCTGTGTTATGTCCCATGAGGCAGGATTAGTGGTTAGCAAACTAACTTTGGGCTTAACCCCGGCTGGCTTTTGGGTCTCAGTGCAGTGACTCACTTTTCACGCTGTGCGTATCACCATGGTAACTTAGGTTGCACACATAACCTGCAGGCTATCAGTTCCCAGTATGTAAATGGCTGCCTCCTCTGTAGTCAGTACTCAATACTCAACAATACAGACTGGCTTTTCTATTTGTAGAGGTTTCTGTCGACTTGGATACAGATTTTAAAAGAAAAGAAAAAAAAAGAAAAGAAAATTGTGTTTTTGGATGAAGGTCTTTACCTGTCTTCTTTTACCACATGATAGAAACCTGATATTATTCAGTTGTTGAAGTTCATTCACAGCTTTCCCATTAGTGATAGATTATTCTCATAGTTTTCCCTTTAATGCAGCCTTAGGAGAACATGTGGCTGCGCGTGTGAGCATAAAATCTTTTCACAGTCATAATGTGACCATTAAATATTGTTTCAATGAAAAGTACACCCACTGGTCCTGGATGATGGGGCAGTGAGAAGCATTAGAAAAGCCTGCCTATTCAAGTTGGGACCTTGGAGCATATTATTGTGTGAGCTGTCCTCTCGTGCGTGTTCTTCCTTGGGTCAGCAGCGACAAAGTCTTCTTTTCTCTTTTACTTAGTGGAAATAAAAAGCATTTACACTGTGTGCAGTTTACCTCGAGGGATCCTGTCAAGCTTTCACAGCAGAATCAGGGTCAATCGTGACAGATGTTTTTTATTCATTATGATAGTTTGTTCTTCTTGAGAGTAGAGCATCAATGTTAAAAATCAATTTCTTCCCTTTATTTCCCTTGTTTGCATTTTCAATGCATTTGCATTTTAACCATCATTATTGAAAATTAAGATTTTCTTTTATTGTTCACGGATCCCCAAAGAGGAACAATGTGTGTCTGTTTTGGGTGATTCAATAGTAAAGGCAAACTATTGAAATTTAGAGTTCATTCAGTGAGTTACTAACTGGCCCAGCAGGAATATTTTGCCAGCATGGGGGCTAATGAACAACGGTGCTAGAGATAAACAGTCGTAGTCCCATGTCATCTGAAATGTGTGTATTGGTGGGTTGACTATATTGAGAGGTAAATAAGCAGATGCTTCAGGGGGTAAAACAGTCACTATGGTCTATTCCAGAGTTTATGAGCTGTGGGCACTTGTGCAGATTGCCCTAATGAGTCAGGTGATTAATGCTTGAGCTGCTGTCAGCCAAGGGACATGGCATTCGGGCTGGGGCAGCACTACAGCACATCGAGCTGTCTGATTTTTGGTCTACACATCAAACTGAGTGCACTGACTCTCTGACCGTGATGAACTTTTTTAGTAGTTTGGTTAAGGAGAAGTCAATCTGGAAAGCTGAAACTTTCTGGGGCGATGGGTAGGTGTGAAAATAGTTGGTCTGGTCATACTGGTTGTGCGTGTTGAGGCTGAACAAAATAGTTCTGGAACTTCCAAAGTACCTGTTCAATTTGTCATTTTGGTTAAAAATCAATGGCTGGTGACAGCTGTGGTTAATGATTTAACACAAGGTTGTGGCAGATGGCCACCCACCCTGAGCCTGGTTCTGCTCGAGGTTTCTGTCTCTTAAAAGACGTTTCTCCTTGCCACTGTGCACCTTGCTCACAGTGGGAATTGTTTGGTCTCTGTATAAAGAGTACGGTCTAGACTTGCTCCTTATGAAAAGCGCCTTCAGATAACTACTGTTGTGATTAGCTGCTATATAAATAAGAATTAACTTGACTTGAGTAAATGCCTAAAACTGACAGAAAGCATCCTTTGTGAACTGGGTAGAGTATGTTGGAAATTAGAATAACACGATGCCGCTTAGTGGTCGTAAATCATTTAGTTTAGGAAGACAACATTTGGCATTCTTTGGGGTCTAACTAATTTTAATAAAGCAGGAAATGGGCAGAAACGTGAGGCACATCTGTCGACTGCTGCAGCAATTAACACAGGATCTTGAGCTTCGATGCCGTTGTCTGGCAGAGCTCCTCGTTCATCTCCGTATTGAAATTTTCTGCTCCAGTTTGAGTGAGGTGCTCTAATTAAATCATTAAAAAGCAGAGCATTTGCACAATATGCTCGGCTGCCTTCATTACAAAGCACAATCACTTGTAATTTATTCACTCACAATGAGGGAGCGTTGGATTTGATTCGATGTCTGTGGCTGTGTTTGTGTGAACAGTGAGTGAGCTCACTTTCTTGTCTGTCTTCTGTTATGGTATCAGGCAGTGTAAAGGTGGACATGCATGCGCTCACAGCGTTAAATTACTGAGAGATTGATGGATGACTGGAGCATAATGGAACTCTAGGATTACATAGTGTTTTGTCCAAGAGGTTGGACGCACTTTGCCGGAAGCAGAATTGTAGAGAGAATATATTGCAATTTTTGATTCATGGACACAAGCAAAGCAAGGAGATGAACACAGACCACGGCTTTAAAAAATTGTTTAAAATTATTCAGAACTTGTTCAGATAGTCGGGAGCTAGGCTGGCTACAATGCATGTCTGTGTCCACTACCTTACTAAACACAGCATGTAAGAAGTGCAAAGCTTTTGTCCCCCCAGGCTTTGCAACCCCAACTGTGCAGCGCTGCAATGGGCAGGATTTATGAACTGTGGCTGCTTCTACTTCATGCTCCAGCAGTCAGGATTGCTGCTTGCTCATGATGTGGTTGGAGGCCCACAGGACATGCCTTGCTCACCCCTCTCAGCCTGCAGTCTGACTACCACAACCGCATGCCGGGCCACTGATATCTGAGCAAGGAAATGGGTCTGTAGTAATGACTTGAGCACAAGAAGGCACTCATAGTGTTAAGAAAAGCCAGAGCATATCATTTCATGGCGAGATCATGGGGATTTGTTGTGACTACCAGGAGACCACATGGTTTTCACTTGAATTCTCATGTTCAGGTTATAGTCTGGGTGTAGAACAATAGAAGAGAAATTAGTTGTATTAGAAAAGCTGTGACATTCTGGTGTTTTCCAAAGTTGGTGGATTTTGCAGTTACACACCAGTTACACAGCAATGACGTTAGACATAGAGATTTTTTTACCAGCTGTCTACACAAGGTCGAAAACCTCATACTCTGTATTGCAGCGGACTAGCCCAGCTGCATGGATGACCCCATCTCTCATTCTTCTAATCTCTTTGTCTCACTTTTTTCACAGCAACACACCTTGTGAACATGAGCAGCCAAGCATCAGAGCGGTACCCTCCTACTCCTCGCTGTTCTGTCAAGGTAAGAAGAAGCGATGCACTACATTGTCAGAGGTCACTCAGCACCAATTTATCGGTTGTTTTTTTCCATGAGAGACTGGATCATTGAAGGCTAGTATGGGACCATGGTATTTGATTTCCTAAATACTTGGTTTCAGATGAAGCAGAAGTGCAGAACTTTATTTACCTGCTGCATCTCATAGTGATTTGGTGTGACCGTAATCCAGGCTTACCAACATGATAGACTGAATCAAACAGTCTGTCCTTGTACCCGTTGTGATAATGCAAATTCCCATGATTCTGCTTTGTGGATGCAACAGTTCAGAGAAGATGTCACTCAATGCAAACTGAGAGAGGGAGAGAGAATGAGTGATAAATAGAGAAATGGAGGCTCACACCATCACTTTAACAGGGTGACAGACACCAGAGTATTAACCACAGGTGATCAGTTTTAAGGTGACCGGTGACTGGGAGAATTAATTCCAATCCACTGACCACGTATTTTTAATGAAATTCGGCCAATAATGATTGGTGGCCGATCAGTCAGGGCATCCCTAATCATAACACTTTAATCAGGTGATAATATGTCCATGTGGTGTTTGTTGTGCTGCCCCAAGAGGTAAAAAAAATCTATTAATGTACCTCCAATGGTTTGTTTTATTTGGGGTAAATAAACTACAGCTCCATAGATGCTAGGTAAATCACTCAATCAGAGGGCCACAAAAATTTGGTCTGTTAGTGAAAGGAGCACACACATAACCATCTGGGCATAGAAGATATAATCAGCTCACACATTTAGGTGAGCAGTATTTCCAGGACATGTTAAAAAGATTTAAAAAAAGAAGAAAATGCATCAACTCAGGATAGGTTTTAAATAAAAGGTGAATTGTTTTTTCAAGTACAAGGCAGTTATTCACACATAAAGTAGATGATGAAAGAGACAGGTGAGTGAATGATGGGGACATAAAAGAAAATTAGTCTTCTTTCTTGAGGCTGTTTCTCAGCATCAGTGTACTTGCCACAGAGAGAGGTCAGGGACATGAGCTGGAAAAGCTTTCAGGCAGCTGTGATTGTACAGACACCTGAACAGGCAGGGCTATCTAGTTTAACCTTGGCAAATTGTTTCTACAACAATTAAAAAGATGGCACCTTCAATTAGGAGCTCTCATTCTCATAATGGCTTGTTGTTTCTTCCTGGATGTGACAGACAGCAGCGGCAAACACCTGCTGTGTGCTGGGGTTTTTTTGTGTGTAGGTGTGTGTATGCAGTCGTTAGGGTCAAGTGTGCTGAGCTGATAGATGTGTGTGCAGGTCTGTGTCGTTGAGTGTCAGGTAAGTTGTTATTCTACAGAGCAGAGCAGTCAGGAGATGTACATGTGCAGATGTCTCGGGGCTGATGGGTTTAGATGTTGTTTGCTTGCACAGTACAGTTTGTGTGTGTGTGTGTATGAGGTGTTTAGCTGCTGTCAGATGGGCTGCCTCTTTAATCTGTGCAGACAGCTTTGTAATTGGAGCCCTGCATAAAGAGGGGGACCTTCAGCTGCACCCACAGCCTGAAAGATGGAGAAATAATAGAGGTGGAGGATGGGTGTACGTATGTGTGTGTTTTTTTCTCGTGTGAAGGGGGTTGGGGGGTGCTTGGGTTTGAGAGTGCAGGGACTGGCGGCAGTAGTACTGGGAATCGGGGTCCTTGGCCCGTCACCGAGGCAACCGCATCATTGTCTGGGTCGATTCACTCGATCCCCGCCTGTTCACCCACTCAGTCTGGTCAAAACCAGTTGAGTGCCTGTCTGAATGGATTCCAGTGGCAGCTATAAGAGCCAGCCCAATTTTCATTTCAATGCATTTCAAACGCAATTCAAACAGTTTCACTTTCAATTCCCTCCCATCGCGGGGGCCCACCATAATGTGGCCCTCTCCTCCGGGCGCGGCCTCCTCCCCCTTGTACACCCACCACACAGGAGAGGAACTCACCAGACAGGTGCCATACTGCTCAGAATGACAATTTGCCTTTTGGAAATCAGCCCTTGGCTCCATTGTGTTCCCTGAAATTGAGTTAGCTCATCAGCAGACACTCAACAGCTCCCTCCTTTCCCCTCCTCCCACCTCCATCTCCATCTCTCTCTCTCACTCTCTCTCTTTCTTTCTCTCTCTCTCTCTCTCTCTCTCTCTCTCTCTCTCTCTCTCTCTCTCTTTCTCTCTCTCTCTCTCTCTCTGTCCCTCTTTCTCTGTCAGGTCCTTTAATGTTCAAGCTAGCTGAGGAGAGTGCTTCTGTTTGAACATGTTCATAATAAAAGCATATTTTAAATAGGAAGAGTGCTGCGTACTATGCAACTGTTATAGAGATGTCTATCATAAAGGCCATAATAAAAATACTGGACCATCTGAAGAGAACAGTCAGAATGTATTCATTTTCATTTGCAAAAATTGTATCTGTGCAGTCTCATTGCTTATTTTTATGATACCAAATAGATAGGTAGGGCAGGAAAAACACAGCTAACCCTACAATAAAAAGGAAATGATCACATTTAAAATAATAGAGCCTCTGCATTGTTCTGTAACTAAAAGTGTATCCCAAAGTCTCCTAAAGCAACCTCCTAGCTCCTATATCTCCATTAAAGCTGACTAGCAGCAACTCTTGAGACATTATTTATGATCAGGTCAGGCAGTATGCAGAGATCTGCTACTGTCCTTGGTCAAGCCTAATTAACTACTGAGTCACAAAGCAAATGAGCTATCCATCAGGAGAAGTGGTTGAGAGATCCATCCATCTCAGGTCATCCTGTAGAACATATGGTCAGAGATTTAATCACACTGTATTGCACAGGTAGCACAACTAACCTAGTTTACTGATACAGTGAGGCTCACATTAGTGCGGTGATGGCAGGAAGGAAAGGACTGCTCCATTCAGTTAATTGCATGTACAACTGTCTGAAGTTAAATTAAGTTGTTTGCACCCACTAAGAGCTTTTATATCAGTTGTGGTATCTCGTAAAGTTGGTTGCTCCTTGCCAAACAGTGACAAATAAGTCTGACACATAAAACTAATATGGCTATGAGATGTCACATTAAAGGCTTTGTATCTTTATTTGCAAAGACAGGTCAGTTTGTTAAATTTCACTGCTGTCACTCATTGCAAGGGAGAACAGAGAGTTTATTCTGCTGTTTAATCTGTGATCAAACTAATGCACACCTCATTTACAGAATAAGCAGATACAAATGGGTTTTCTGATAGTACTGGGAAGAATATTCTTGAGGAAATAATAGTGAATTTTGTGGTGTAAAACTGACGGGACAATCAGCTCAAACAGTCACTTTATGCCATCCGTTGCCCATTCTTCATCAATGGACGCATTTGGTAGTGTTCAGGCCAGGTGGTGGTCTAGATGTCTGCCACCATCAGGCGTTAAAGAACTTCTCCCATGTGACTCATTGAAGTGGTCCAGGAGAGCCCTAAAACCCAGTTTTAAATAGCCACATTGGTTATCCATCCCGGGTGCAAATAGCATTGTTGGCTACGGTCACCGAGTAGCCCATGCCTTATTTTATTTATGTACACACATTTGCTAATTACATTTACTAACTACACTGCCTTATACAGCATCCCTCTGACATTTACCGACCTTGTATGATTCTTGATTGTTTCATTTGATGTGATTCTGCTTCTGTCTCTAAGTGGTATCCTGTGTTTTGAGGTTTTTTTTTTTTAAGTCAGTTTTGTGAATGAGGTTGACAAATGATCTATAACTGTTGACAACAAAAGGGTCCGGAGTAGAAAAACTGTCATCTAGAATATAAGTGGAATTGAGCTATGAGAAAGGAGCTAATAACTTGTCCTCTACTTTCAACATTATGTGTGTGTGCGCTTATGAGTGGAGTCTCTTCACCTTGTGTCAAATCCAGTTTTGTGCGTTTCACTCAAGGAGGTGCTGTCAAGAGTGCTGGTCCAAAGCCAAAACATTGTTGTGGTGGTGGTTGTGGGATCCCCTTCATACTATATCTGTGTGCTCCTCCTCCTTACATAACTGAGAATTGTATCTGTCTGACTCCAGCATCGAAGTATTCCATTTAGACCCATTTATTTTTCCAGAGGCATTTTTATGTTATTTATTAGAGATCTGACAGTTAAGAGATGCCAGGAAATGGGAACTGAAGTGAGAGAAACATGGGGAAAGACATGCAACAAAAGTCCCCATCTGGACTCAAACCGGGGATGTTGTGGTTAATGGTCAGGTTGTGCCCCAGGGTGCCCCAGGTTATTTCCATTTTAAAACAAGTCTTGAGCTACATGCTCATACATCAGCATGCTAACAGGCTCACAAATAAGAATCATTAATAGTAAGCAGGTATAATGTTTACTATGTTCAGAAGTATGCAGAATTAGCTATTATAAGTTCCTGTTTGCTCCGTACCATTGGATGTACTGACAACTATCATTGGTTTACTTAAATACTGAAGAAAACTTCACATGATAATTCCCAGGCAAGTTCGGGAGTTATAAGGTCCTTCTTTTTTCTAAGCAGATTTATGGATTTTTATTTGTAAAGGACATAGGATACAAGTGTATTCTTGGAAAGTGTAAGTCACACTAAATCTAAAAATATGTGTATCATGTCTGCTTGATCAGGTTTGACTGAATTATGACTATGTAAAATTGACTGACGAGATTTTAAGATGTTTTTGGTAGAAAAATGTGAGTTTTGGATATTGATATTTGATAAGTGGTTACACAAAAATGTGCTTATTCAGCTTGTTCAGAGATCAGTTTGAGTATTGTGATACAATATGTGTAAATGTAAGTAGTAATATAAGACATAAGTGGCTCTCAGCCACTTTCATTTTGTCAAAGTAGCTCTCAGAGGAAATTAGGTTGGAGACCCCTTGGACAGAGGAGCACATCTGCAGTATGTTCTTTCACGTATAATTCTGGATTTTTGTGAATATTCTCCTTTAGCAGAGCTCATGATGAATGATCTGTGCCGATATGAGCTCTCTGTCACTCTCCTGCTATCAAACATGTTATTGTCTTAGACAATATTATCTAAATGAGCCCCCTCGAGCGCATTTTCAAAACGGGATAATTGTATTTCTGGTTTGTTTACATTTCAGATTTTTCTTCCAGTATGCAGGTGCTGGAATCTAAATGCAATTACTTGAGGAGTGAATGGGAATGCTTGAGACCAAAGTAATACATCAATGTCAAACAGGACTGAGATCTGCTGGTGAAATATGATTTTCTCTCTATCTGTAGAAATAAGTTCCCAACTCAGTAAAATGAAAATAAACTGCTATATTTGCCAGCCACGGCCCATTTACCAGATGGTGGACGGGGATGGTGGGTAAACTAATAAAAGAAAAAAAGAAAGATAACTTGACGTAGTTCCCATAGAGGAAGTAGTGAAGAATATGCTTGGTCCACAGACAGGTGAATTACAGATGGATGTGGAACTCCAGCACTCCTTGTCCTTTACTGGTGAATAAGATTATAAAGAGAAATTGGATTTACAGATTGATCTCTCCAGTGACTGAGCTTCATGCTACAGTTCAGAGAGAAGCACATTTATGAATGTGTTTTAATATTAAAACCGGCTTGCCAAGACATGAATGGACTTGCTGCAACACAGAAAGAGGTTTTAAAATGAAATGATGGTAACAGTGAAACTCCTGTGGTGCAGGAAAGGCTGGAAAAGCTGTACTGGAAAGAGCTCAAAACCAGCTTTCTGTCTTTCTCTGTCTGTCTCATTCACTCTATACTTGTGCCCCAAAAATGCCATAAAATCAGTAACTACCTATCTGCAGTCATTTTATTATGTTGATGTTCAATGAACATTGTCAAATAATTGGAGCTTAGAGGAAAATAATGGCACTTTTCTTTTGTACTTCTTGGCTCATGTACCTTATCTCCACATCACCTCATCTACAGGCCATTTCCCTCAGCTTATGTACAACCTGTTAAAACCTTACGGGGGCTAGTAACCTGAATGGAGCTCACTTAACTGAGACATAGTGCAGATCACATTTAAGAACTATCCATTCCAGTCTGTTCTCTGGCTTTTCCTAGAATGTAGGTTGATTTAAAATGCCACCTGTTAATACCATAGACTGTGTATAAAGATGGATATAGCCTCTGGCGTCACCCATAGGTTTCTGAGGAGAGATTTTGAAGCTCTGCCGTCCCTAAAAACACCTTTTCCGTAATAGAAAATAAAGAGCTTGAACCTTATCAGTGGCATCACAGAAGGCAGGATTGGGATGAAGAATGAGGTTTGATGCAATAGCAATGTCAACATGCAGATTGATGGGCTTTTATTACTACATCTGCTTTTTGAACGTTTTGCCTTTTATTAAATAGTGATAAAAGAGACCTGGCAAAAAATGAGGGGAGAGGTGGATGGCATGCAACAAGGTCCACAGCCAGACTCGAAGCCTGTGGTACCCCTAGCTTAAACTGTATTTCATGCTCATGTGCCTTATCTGTATATGCTCATTTGTATTCAGTTTAATTTAGCTCAGCTCAGCTCAACCTTGGGCATTTCAGTTTAGTCCAAGTGTGTCATGCCCTGCCAAAGTGGGTGCAGTGTAATGTGGTATTGTTTCTTGTGCAGTCCAGAATGTGGCTTAAACTAACAGCTATTTTCACTATTGACTAATTTGTTGATTATTTTACAAATGAATCATTTAGTCTATAAAATGTTGAAAAATTGTGTGAAATACCCATCTCAGAACCGACGTGACAGAGGCGTCTGCAAATGTTTTGTTTTGTCCAATCACCAGTGAAATACCAAAAGATCTTCAGCTTGCAATGATATAAACAGAAATAGGTTGAAGAAGAAGCTGAAACCAGAGAGTGATTGGCAATTTTTGCTTGACAAATGAATAGTTGGCTATTTATTTTCAGCTAATTTACTAATCCATTAATCAACTCATCTTTTCATCTTTTTTTCCTGTTCATTTATAAAGTTGATTAACCCTGATATCATTCAAAGAAACAATCTTGTACAGCACTGTACACATTTTTGTTATTGATTCCCCCCACCAGTTAGGAGATTCGCTGGGCTGCAGGGCTATTTCTGTAGCAGCAGGGGTTAAGGAGAGCACAGGAAAGCCAATTCTAGGCCTTCTTTGTTGCTCATTTCTCTATTTGTTTCTCCCCTCCATAGAGCACACACTCATATGGCACAGCTGTGAGTTGTGGTGGGAAGAATAATAGATTCTTAGATGCACTGTGATTGAGTCTCGAACCATTCAGCAAGTACAAAACTCCTTATTTGGAATTTTAAAATAGTGCTTGATGAATAAAACATATTTATTGAGGAATATGCACAGTGCAAAAGAGTAGCCACAATATTAAACACAGACAACATATAACAGTGGGCAAATATTTAAATTTGGTTCGGGGGTTATTTGTGATTTTTGTTATTTGTCTCCAGTGGTGGAAAGGAAACCTTTTGTTTTGCTTCTATTTCTAACATTTCTTTTCTTCTACTGAGGTTAGCATGCTCACCAGCTAGCCCAGGCCTGGTTGGCCCATCTTGTCACTTTGCAATACAGAGTCATTATATCATCCAGTCTGCCCTGAAGAAGTAGCTTGAAGTTTAGTTGTCTTGTGAACGCAACAATGGCTGATGGTCTTTGCAAGACTGGTAGGTTAACAGCTGTTAATGCTAATATTGGCCATGTGGCAACAGCAAAATCTACAAATAGCTCCTGTAAAGCAACTTTCTGTAGGATGAAACTTTGAAACTTTCTCACTATAGCGCCATACAATGGTAATATCAAAAATGACAATCTTGATAGTTAGTGATGCACGCCATTAAAACCCCATAGTCCCACACCATGCAGAATAAACCAACTTTCACCATTACTTCATGTTTCTATAAGCAAAAATGTATGTCACCACAATTAATTATATTACTAAAAGCCTGTGTAATTGGAAATATGCTATAATTGCATAAAAGAGATTAAGTTTAAATCAGTATACATAATCTATCCTGAGGGTAATGAAGTGTTGTGTTGACAAACTCACCAACCTGCCAGCTGGGAAACTTCTCTTGAGTTAATGAATGATGATGGAGGTAAAATCATATGACATTTTGCATGATCAGTATTAATGATTATGGTAATGGTGAATGTGGTCATACAATAAGAAAATGAATGGAAGATATCATCCATCCAAATGCAGTGAGAATAGTCTTTTTATTTTACCATCATGGAATTCCCAGAAACTCCCACCCCAGCTTCTCTTTTGTTTTATTCTTTATGTGCACAAGGGCATGACACTATTGTAGATGTATGTTAGAAATCTGATGTATTAAAGCACTTGGGTTCCAGGAGTTTGATCATGGATGTATATATGCAGTTTGATGTGGTGGGTGTATACACTGCAGTGTATCTTCTGTAGCTCAGATGCATGCATATCAAGTTGTTGAGATCAGTAGTTGTGTATCCAAGCAAACATTAGTTGTGACATGGCCCCTGTTACTCTGCATCAGCCTGCTGCAGACTCATTCAGTAATGCATATACTGTATATTTTGACAGGAGCCAAATGTGTGTACACAGCATAAACACATCTCAGAACTTCCACATTATGATGCCAGACACTATTTTAGCCGTTGTATTGAATTGATCTGAATGCTGCAGTGTTGGTGTTGTTTGCATAGTGTGCGTGTGCGCGCTAGATAGAGAATAATGAGCGACAGTTACAGAGTGAGAGAAGGGAAAAGACTAGTTTAATACATCCTTAATTGTCTTCCTCTGCCAGCATCAAACAGAGCACTACATGGCGTATGAGAGGGCATCTTGAAAGAGACTTCATTCACAATTTCAAATGCAGCCCAACAATGTTCAGTTGAGTAAATAAAATAAATATATCAGGCAGAGGAAACATGATACAAGGGCAGAGAAAGAAAAGAAGAGAGGGAGTTCTTGAGCTCAAAGTGGAATCACCGCTCACAATAAGTTTAACAAATCATTGTCAGAAGGTTAACTAATGATGGATGGAAGCAGTCAACCTTATATTTTGATCTCTTACTGTACTCCAAAACTCAGCCAATAAATCACTTTCTATAATATTTTCTATAACTCAAACCGATGGTGTATGGTGATGCTATATGCTTACATTCTCTCTCGCCCCATTGGAAAATCTTTGTTCACAGAAACAACTTTAATATCCCCCCGCAGTGGAGCCAATTACAAATTTAAACTCAATTAAATCCTAAGTGTTTTTTTTTTTCTTCTTTTTTTTTTGAAGTCAGATAATGATGTGGCCCAGACATGAGCCACTGTGGAAAGTACAGTCTTTAATATGGTAGGTTGCTAACACATTTAATTACTCTCGGTTATGTCGAGGAATACACGACACATGCCAACCGAGTTGTAACATAACAACAACAACCTGTACGGCAAGGTGCCATGAAAACGGCTGTGTGTCGCAGAGTCTACAGTCACAACAGTTGTGGCTCAGACACAACACTCTCTTCGGCTTTTTCCACCACAAATAAACCAGTCAGAGGAAGCCACTCAAATCATTTTTTTCAGCTTCCACATATTTTTTAGAATCAGATTATATTTCAAGAAACAATGACAGTATCTTTTACAGCACTGTCTTGAACAGACTTTTATATATATCTATTTTTGTGTGTGTGTGTGCGCGTGTGTGTGCGTGTGTGTGAGAGACAGTGATAGTGGCTTTCAAGTCATTGTTCCTTCCTCAGGAAGATTCCTCTCTGAACTTTCAGTATCTGATTCCAGTCTGTGTAGAACAGCACCAGTCCGCCAAGGACTACATTTCATTGCTGCTGTGTAATGGCAATTTCAAGCAGCTGATTTCCAGTGGTACCAATCAGCTGCTTCACCAACTCTTTTAATAATAAATAAGGCACAAAGTAATGCCAGTGCATGGCTGCAGCTACAGACGAGTTTTCTTTGCCAATAAAAAAAACTGTTACTGTGGTTGTGCAAGACTAATGGACTTCTGGCAACTTGTCTATAGACTTGCTGCCAGTGTGCGTATATGCATGATAATGTTAGCGAGCACAGCTACTTTAATGAGCTGCGTTTGCTTTCTGTATCGGCTCTAATAAGCTGGATTGCCTAAAAAAGCACCTAACAGCCAATTTGTCTATTAATAGAAACATATTTTGTTAAAGTAAATGACCTCTCACCCTTAAGGGGCTCGGTCATGTTCGCTTGAAATGCACTTTCTCTTTTTTCTCATCATGCCTTCATTCTGGGACATAATGACAAGTCAAAATACAACACAATCTTTAAAAAAAACATCTGAATATTATTGACACTCTGGATCTAAGACTTTTCTCTTGTAATGCTAAAAGTGGAACAACCACTTCTTTACTTGTAATGGAGTGAGTAACCTGTAAATTGACAGATTTTATTAAATGAATGGTAGATGTGAAACATAGGCTACTTACAAGGGTTGATCATTTTTTTTAAAAAGTGGCAGTCAGTCATTTGACCTGTTTAAGGCTTCAATGTTGTATTTAAGTACTTGTGTGAGCCAGGGCAGATAAAAGCATCAGGACTTAAATTGTGAAATAAACACAAGATATTCTTTCCCTCATTTAAATTCACCCTGACAAACGCCTCATGCCAGGCCGCTCTCCTGATGAATACACCACGCTAAAATGAGGTGAAACGCAGTGTGAGGAGAGGGCCCTGCATGTGAGATTAAAGCTGTGTTGATTTGACAGAAAGCAGAGGTTGTCTGGAGTTTAACGGGTCAGGGAGACACACACACACTCACATACACTCACACACACACACACACGCACGCACACACACAGACACAGACACACACACTGGGGCTTTTTCAGGACAGGACTAAAAAAAATAATACTTGTCCCAAAGGACCTGAATTGTGGTTTCCCTTCTGCCACTTCTGTCTTACTAACTCTTTGCCTTTTCCCTCCCCCTCTCCCTCTACTTCGCCAAACCAAGTCCCTGGCGACCTCCCCTCTTACTCATCCTCTGTCTCCTTTCACAGTGTTTCTTTTCTCTCTATCTACTATTCTCAGCCAAAAGTGTTTTTTTATACCCTTTTTGTCCTCTCAGCCCCCCTCAGGTATCATTTCCCTTTTTTATCCCTTTCTGTCCATCTTGCCCTTTGATTCTCCTAGCCCTCTCACAATACACAGATAAAATAATCTACATTTAGATGGGGTTGGGCAATATAATATATTCTGTATATGCTGTGTTGAAATCTGTCAGCGATGACAGATTTTTTTTTTTACAGTATAGCCGTTATATCCTTTTAATACCCCTGGGGGTATAAGTGCAATAGCCAGATCAATAAGCTGGACTTCTTTAAGCCAATATTGAATTTACCAGATTTTTTCATCAGTTTGATGAAGTGCTCTACCTTGGTGTGTCAGGAGCTTCCCAAAACACACCCATCGCCATCTGATATTTTATCCAAAAACACTGTATTTGTCATTCTCTGCCATGCTTTTCTCTTTTCATTCCAGACTCTTGACCTTGATTTTCTCTCCCATTCAATATTTATTATTATTATTTATCATGTGTGCAGAATGTGTTCTCATTACAATTATTTATTTGAATATTTCTTAACTTGGATCTGACGGGAATACTAAAAGCCTGAATCATCCAAACAACAGTGAAATTGTATTTGCAACACCTCATCGGCTTCCATCTCGTACTAGTACTAACATCCAATGATTTTCATACAGCGTGTACACCTGCACGCAGGTATACTGTATTTGTTTATATACGTACCCGTACTTATTTATTTTTTGTCACCAATGAAAAAAAATTGTCATGGGATACTCAGACATAAAGTTTACCATTCAAATGAAAGTGGGAAAATGGCCTGAGACTTTTGGACCCTTCTGTACAGTGCAGACTGTAAGTATTTGGACTCTGTATTTCAGCACATTCAATTTGAAATAGAATAATGCATACTACATTAAAGTGGGTTTATCTATCTGTGTGTAAGACATAACACATTTAACACATAGTGCATAACGTGTAGGGGTTCAAAAGTTGGACAGATACATGTGACGTCAAACAAAATGATCATATTTAATACTTTGTGACCCATACCAGGTGCTTTGTATCTTCCCTGGTGATGCTCACTGCAGCCACCTTCAGCTCTCACTTGTTGTGGGGTCTCTCTGCCTTTAGTCTGCTCTTCAGCAAGTGGAATGCAGCTCAATCGGATTGAGGTGATTGACTCAGCCAGTCGAGGATATTCCACCTCTTCACCCTGAAAAGATCTTTTAAATGCTTTGGCTGTATGTTCAGGATCATTGTCCTTGTGAATGACGAAATGTCGACGAATGAGTTTGTGTTAATCTGAGAATACAGAATGCTCCTGTATCTCTGCATCCATCCTGTTGCCTACATCAGCAGTGAAATCACAAATAAATGCCAGTGTGTCGGTTCCACTGGAGCCATACATGCTCAAGCCACAACAGAACGAGCACCATGTTTGACAGATGAGGTGGTGGCTTTGGGTCATGAATTGTTCCTTTTTTTTTTTCTTCACACTTTCCTCTTTCCATCATTTTGATAGAGTTAGATTTTTGCTTCATCAGTACATAGAATTTTTTTTCTACAACTATTGTTTTTTTGTTTTTTGTTTTCATGTTTTTGTGAGCAGTCTGTCCTTTCTGTTTTACAAGGGGTTTGCATCTTGTGGTGAATTCTCTGAGGTTTTGCTCATGAAGTTTTCTCTTGATAGTTGACAAAGCAAGATGTACACCTACATCCTGGAGAATATTCTTAGTCATAAAGAGGTTTTTCATCACCATGCAAATAATTTATATAGTAGTATAGTCATCCACAAGACTTGTGCTCCTCAGTCTACCAGGTTGTTTGGCGTTTTCTAGTTTTCCTGTGAACATTTGCTGTTTTAGCAGATTGCACTGTAGATTTTCGCAAACCAACAAGCTGACTCTTCTCAATAGCACTCAGGGTGTTACTGACCCCACAAGAAGTTAAATGCCTGGAACTCCGCAGTAGCCAGCTAGAGCTCAAGAGGCCTTTTGGATAAGAGGTGAAATGTCTTCAAGAACCTCAAACAAGTCCAGTTGTAAAGCTCTAAGAGAAACAATCAGAAGCCAAGTGTTAAATAGCTTCACTCTGTGTTAAGTGGGTTACATCTCCCGCACAATTCTTTCTATATTGATGTAAACCCACTCGTACAAAAACTAAGACTTGGTACTTTAATGCAACTATCCATTATCTTATTTCAAACTGAATGTGCCTGAACACAGAGCCTGAAGAACACAAAATGTATAACTGTCCAAATAATTACAGTCTGGACTCTCTCTCTCTCTCTCTATATATATATATATATATATATATACCCACTCTTAATTTCTACTCATTCCGTATTTTAACAATTAAGTTGAGAATCTTGTTTCATGTAAATGATGCACTTCCCAAATTCTGATAGATAAACGGTTCTACTGAATAAATATCCACCAACCATTGCTCAGCCTCATACAGTTTTCTTGTTACAGCTTTTTTGCTGCCTACAAGCAAACATTTTACCATGTATCTGTCTCTTCATGTATAGCCCCCTCACTGTTTCCACTGTAGTTGCAGCACAGCACATCCCATAATGTCTTTTATTGTCGCATTTACAGTACATAGTCCCAGAAACGCTTTACTGTAAACATGAGTACAGTATGGCTTGCCTCCAAGGCGCCCCGGAGCCTCTAAAAGAGCTGTTGAGTGTTTTAACTGTCTGCTTTGGATCTGGATATCTTCCAGTCAAATTCTCTCCATGCTGACGGGTTAGGAGAAGTACTGTCTGTTAAACTCGTTATGTATTTTTCTTCATAAATAACATTTAGCCCAGAGCCACATATGTTTTTATGTATAGCTCTTTCTGCTTTCCCTCAAAGGCTTTGTAAACGGGGAAGATGACCTGAGCTCTACAATAACTGTAATTGAGCCATTCCAGTCTATGGAGATGTCAGTCCTTACGTCTTTTATGAACAGCTTTTCATATAGATGCTTATTTTTGTTGACATTGTCATAGAGGTGTTCATGTGTTTTTAGAATTCAGGTCCAGTACAACACTACCTTTATCTATGACCTAATTCCTGAAAATGTCACCGAAAACTCAACATGAGCTTTGTAAAGACAGGTGCGATGGTAGGGCTGTTGCTTTGGAATGCATTAGATTGTACAGGTGTCCCTAATAAAGTGGTCACTGAGTGTCTACGGGCACATATCTCTGGATGCGTTTGTGGTTCCAGGTTAATGTTGCAGCCAAATCCTTGTGGTTGCTCTGACAAAGTGTGGAGGTGTTTACTCTTCAGGCAGCAATATAACCAATAAATCAGTCAGTTCCCTGGAGCTGAAGTCTCTGACTGAATTGAATGAGAGAAGTAAATAAAACTGCTCAACCTTTCGTGCTTTTTTGAATCGCATACATTTGCATCTGCATTATTATTAGCGGAAACAGATTAACAATAATGTAGAGCAATTTCTAGGCATTACTTCTGTACTTGTATGACATTCAGTCACCTAGAGACAATATGATAACGCTATCAACATGACATTTAATACCCCAGGCAGAGAGTCATAAAATACATCAAGCTTCTTTCAAAACACCCTTGCAACCAGCGTGTCAGTCACAGAAATGTAATTCTCAACACACTTGGATCTTCTCGTACACCACACATCAGACTGGAGCACGGGAAGTTTCAAAGGTTACGTGTAAGGGGAACTGACAGGCTAACAAATGGCGTAGAGGAGGGGAGGAGGGAGCACAACATCTCTTTAAGAAAATGTCACTTCTGAAGATGCGGGGTGGCACCTGTATGGAAACTGTGTGTGTCCGCGTCTGTGTGTGTGTGTGTGTGTGTGTGTGGGAGAGAGAGGCATGTCAGCCACCTACTAAGATTCTCAATTGACGAACATATTTGGCGAGATTTTTCTCTTAGTTAAGGACAAATGTGTAGAGAAGCGAGTGGCTTCTCTAAAAGTCCCTCTCCTGCTTTGGTAAAGTGGTTTACATCTTCTTTCCTGCCGACTGAACTTGCATAGCTCCGCAGTAGCATAAATCCCTCCCAAGAAAGTGGAATGTACACAGCTCTATCTGTGAGCCTTTCCCGCTGCAAGCCTCTGAGTCCTGATATTTATTCTCCAGTGAGATCATTAGAGGAGGAAGAGCTGGAGGCGACCATATGGACACGACTGCTGCTCAGCTCAGTCCATTATTTAAATAAAGACCCAGTAGAAACTACCAGTAGGCTCTCTCCATGTGTTGGCACGAGCACATTTGTAGGATGCACGACAGTGACTCAATAGCTATATATAACAAAGTGACAGTTTCATTTGGAACATGCCCATAGCCAAATTAATTTATTATTGGCAAAATTTTGGCTTAACATTGAAGACAAAAGAAAGACAGGGCATTTTTTGCACCAATAGGAGTCACATTGACTTGCAGGATTGAATATTTCTTCAGTTAAAAAGATGACACTACGGAGCAAGATACAAGAGCTGAATAACAATGACGTGCAATACTGGTGCAAGCACAGTCTCTCATATTAGAAGTGTCATGAATAAAAAGATATAACTGGCTGATAGAAAGCAAAAAAGGTTGCAAATTTACCCTGAAACTACTGTTTGACACAAAAAATCGCTATGTTCACAACACTTTTCACTTCCTTTTTTTTTTTGCTTAATTCATCATCATAGACATGCATATGAAATCTGACATTATACATTACTGTACGATCACCAGTTCTTTAACAAAGGCATTACCATACCGGAGGCATTAAAACAGCAGCTTGGCTACTCTTTTGTTTTGTTTGACTACAGAAGACAAGAGAAAGATCAACATGAAAAAGAAGCAGATTCATGTGGCCCCAGGCACGCTTTGCCATGCTAAAATATGCATCGGAAGCTGTGATTATTATGCCTGCCTCTTTCTATGGAAACTAATGCAGCTCAGGATGGTGGTAATGACTGTAGTTCTGTGACTTTGACCAAATAACAAAATGTCTTTATTAGGGAAAAGGTAAAAGGCGAAGTATAGTCCTCTCTCCTAAAATATAAAATGCTGTATTTTTACAAAGTAATTTAAGTAATAGTACATAGATTTATTGCAGTTTTTATTATGTTTGGACCAGCGACACAACAAATTTTACGGTTGACAGTGTGGCCTGTTAGTTAACCTACAGTATATGTAGAGATGTAAGAAACATAAGACGCTAAATGTAGTAGCAGGAAATGCTGGAGGTCAGAGAAAGTGTGATGCAAGAGAAGTGGAAAAAGAGGGCAGGAGTGAAATGATATGCACAAGGTAATTATAGAGTCTGAAGTGAATAGATGAATAGAGCCAACTGCCTCCCAATTCCAAATGAATGAGGGGCCCTACAGCTGGACACCAGGCCTTTAGGCTGAAATGTATCCACTCTTTTTCTGGCCCTTGATTGTACAAATTGCGCCGGTCTATCTACACATGCTGTCTTTTCAGATAAAGCCAAGCCAGCGGGGCCGGGACGACGTGCTGCGTTTGGAGGCTTGATTATGCCGTGTGGCAGACTGAGAGAGGCGTTTGGAGACACTTCAGCAGACTGATCACTGCTGGGCCTCTACAGGCTGTGTGTTTGCTGTCCAGCAGCCGAGCGTTGCCGACAGAACTGCTTCCTTGTTCACTGGCGACACTTAAAACGCCCCCCTGGATTGACCGAGCTCTCTGTGGGGAGAGGGAGAAGATAAGGAGGGAATTGGTGAAGAGAGCAGTGGGACGCAACAAAGGATAGAAGAAGAAAGACAGAAAAGTACACATAGGACAGAGAGATGTTAGGAAGGCATGAACAGAGGAACATACTGCAGTTAGCTGAGGTTTGTTAGTGTAATGCACCTTTTATAAAAGCAGAAGGACGTTCTTCTTTACTTTCATTTGATTCTTCTTTCTGTGATTCATTGGAGTCCAACTATACTACATGCAGCCCTTTCAGAGCAGTGAGCAATGCTGACTTCTTAAACTCTGCTGTTTATCAGATTGTTTCTGTCATCACTTTCCTGCTCTCTACATCATTGGAGTCACTGGCGTGTTTGTGGATGAGTCTTTTGCAGTACTAAACAGTGGCAGGCATCGTCCGTCTGGCTCCCTGCGCTGGTGCTTGCGATTTGTAGAAGTCACACAACGCTGATTGCCAATAATGATGAGCTGGCGAAGAGAGGCAGAGGGAGAGATGAGGTGGTGATTGCTGCTACTGTGTGTGAGTCGATAATGGAGAATATATGTTATGTGCCATTATGTATCTTACTGTGTGCCTGCAACCCATATGCTAATTAATGCTGATTTATGCCTCATTATGTTGATTTATAACGGGGATACAGGAGTGCTGTTGACTGACTGTAGAAAAAAAAGAGTTGGCTCCATTAAAAGACACGATAGTAGTGTAACTCTCTATCACTGTTTTCAGGACAGCTCAGTGAAGCTTTGCTTCATTGTTTATAAAGAATTCTGCTTATAGAAATGTTTGGCTGGTAATAAATCTGTATCATAAAAATTTGATACTCTACCATTAAAGGACCAACATGGTAACTTTGCACGATTTAGCCCATTGACTGCAAATCATGTATATTTAACATTACTGTTGGCCATTTTCTAACCCATAACTTTGATTTCCTACTTTACAATCCATCACAGTGAACACTTAGTCACCCTTTTTTTTTTTTTTTTTTTTTTCCCCCCCTTTTTTTTTTTTTTTTGTCACACTCATTATTTTCATGTTGTAAGTCATTTGGGAATATGGCCCATTTGAACGAATGTTCTTTGTGGATATTGTGGTATTCAAGGTTTGATTGTAAGATACCCTACAGTACTTCCTTCACATTGTTTAACAAACAAGAAGAGAATGTGAATGCTGTTGCATTGCCGTCTGCTACTTTTTTGACACTACCGAAAAACAAAACAAAGATGTTAAAAAGCTCCACGGTACTGAGGGAAACTGAAGAGTAGTGTCATAAGTTGTTCTACGTTCACCGCTACAACCCATATACACATTCCTCATATTTCAAACACATATTTCATCCATTGTTAACATAAAACCTTCGAGCAGTTTTAAAGATTTTTTTTTTTTTTTTTTAAATGACCAGCATATTTCATAGATTTTATGACAGTGATGCTGTTGATTGTTCCATTCTGCACATTGAAATAAGTGGAGACCAACCAGGAAAATACTGTAACAATACTTTGAGAATGGCAATTTTATGTGGCATTAATAGAAATATGTGCAATTTTAAGTTAATTGGCAAAAATATGCAAAAACAATGGTGTGGTTCTTGTGAGCTGATTTCCCTAACAGCAGCTGTTACCTTCTAATCCCTTTGAGAAACAGTTTGCACAGCCAAATGCTAGAAAATGCCAACTGATCATAAATATATTAAATCCTAAAAAGTTAGAAGATCTAATTTTTGGCAACACGCTATATTTATGCAAATAAGATTTGATATTGGTATTCTGTAAGAAGACTGTGAGACTGGAGTCTCGTCTTGCCACTTTCTTATCACCAAACTTTCCTGGATTCATAGCTGAGGAGATTGGCCAACATCCAGCTCCTGGCCCTCTGGACCGTGACAGACACATTTACAGCTGGCTTTTTCACTGAACTGTCCTCTTTACGGTTTATTGTAACAGTCAGTACATGTGCATTTCAAGGCTGTGTGAAATCCAGGGGGAGGGGGGGTGAGGAGGTCCCACTCCCTTTTTTTTTGGGTGGCAGTTTGGGTGACAAGGCAGCTTTTAAGCAGTAAGATGATAGCATAGGCTGTGGAGGTGCAGAGCAATGAAACAGACTAAGGATATTTTGTTCTCAGGAGAGGAAAGGGTCTCCGGTGTCAGTGCTGACAGTGCTGTAGAAGCTAAACTTCTCCTGCTTTCATTTGTAATACAACCAGGCTCCACAATACAGTCTTTGATCATGACATTGTCTCCCTGCCCACAGCTGTTGTTTGAAACTGTGTCTGCAGCAATGAGCAGAGGTGCATCAGTTATGAAATCTCTCACTGATAGCCAGAGTGGACTGAATATTTTAGAAACCCTTTGATATATTGTAGAACATCTGACATGATGAACTTTGAAGAGGGCAGATGATATATCAACTTTGCCCACAGTGAAATGAAATAAGAAGAAAGTTTGCACATTGTTGTCTCAGTTTCTTTCCCATTGACACATACAATAGAGTATATTTCCAGCACAACACAACTGATTATATTGCAGTTATTTATGCACAGGGTGTGATTTTCTTTGATCACTCGTTCTATCTGTCTGAACTGTCATTAGAATTGGAGAAGATCTGTCGGTAGAAACTCAGCCAAGAGGTGGTTCCAAAGTAATGCCCTCGAAAAGATATGTGTTACTGTCTGAGTGCCATGAGAACAGATCTGGCACTTCGACTCTCTGACTAAGTATGCCAAAACATGAAATTTCCATCATCTCTCCATCATTGGTGGCCTTTTAATTTTTATTTCTTTCAGCAAAATGTTGAGTGCCTCTTTAAGATACTTTACTACTGATTCTTGATCTTGATTCTTGATCTTGTAAAAAAACAGTTTGACTAACACATTCTTAACTCATTATCAGCTGGAGCTTGCAACCAAATCTCAAAGCCAATTTAAATTTTTGTCTTTTAACTTTTCAGTCTATGCCAGAAGTGAGAATGTGTTGTGTTGGTCAGTATCTTTTGCTTGTGATCACCTTGTGGCTGCATTTTAGCCAATATTTGACTAGTTTCACAATAAAACATATAACGTCAAGGACCGCCACCACTGGATGGAAATGAGAGCGGTCCACTGCAGTCCCACATTGACTGTTATTAGCGCTCATAGTGGCAGTTTAGATCAATTCCCTATGACAATTGTAGTTAATTGACATGGGGACTGGTCAAAATGTTTCTGATTTCATATGGACCTCCAAGAGCTTTTTTGTGATCCATCACACGTCAGTATGAAGTTCAGGGAATTAGGATCAGTACCTGCTTATAATTCCAGGTAATATAAAATGTTTAATTATAATATGTTTTGTATTATACATGTAGAGTTGGGTGAAAAGTTCATCAATCAGCTTCCGTACAAGCCTCCAGTTCGTTTAGAGGCTGTTTGTGAAGAATGGAAATAGAATGAATAACTTAATAACCTTAATAAGCATCAGTGGCCATGAAAGCATGCGTCCATCATAATGACAACATGATAGCTTGTTACTGCTACAACAGTGAGCTAGTTGATGATGGATGAAGATAGGTAGTTGTCGACAATATACCTTACAACAAAGATTGTCTTTTTTGTCTGATACCTGCCATGGATGTTGTAGTTTCGGGCCAAACACATATTAGTGTAGGCTGGTTTTGGTAGGAAAATACTAGATATTAGTTCAGGTTTTCACCACTGTTCACTGTTTTAACCCATTTTAGCACATCCCCGCTTTGTATTACTCTCGTACCCGGCCTGAGAACATCATAAAACGTCAAGACAAACCTTCTCTGCTCCCTGCCTCTGCGCCAGGTCAGTCAGAGATCCTGTGATTGGTCGTCTATTCATTATAGACCAAGCAAAGCCCAGCTAACAGCCCCTTGTCTCCTCCCCCTCTGAGCTTCATTCATTATAGATCACCTGCCCCCACCTGCACGGCTTCATTACTCCCTCATTTACAGCTTCTATGGTCTGCTGACTCTTCTTTTTTCCCCAGTGCTTCACAGCCCTCCCGGTGCCGCTGTCTCGAACACCAGCATCACCCCACTCTGTGTCTGCCTCCCCTCCCCTCTTTCTATCCTTCTCTCCCGACACCCATCCTGTTTTCTCATTTTTACCATTAGGTTATTTAACTCTTCATGCAGGCAGTCCTTTTCAGTGATGGCAAATGACTGGGTGCAGTTTGTTGATTGCGTTTTAGTGCTTGTGTCAGTCGTTTCTGGGTCAGTGAGGCGCAGAGTCTGGATTGGCACCAGTGGTGACCCCCCCCCCCACATATGACACACACATAACCCCTCTATTTGTCAGACACGCATACACACACATAGACTGCTTCTAATATCGACCTTGCACTATTTTTCTTTACTCCCTTCCTCTGCTGAGTTGCTCAGTGATCACCAAGGAATTGATAGAACCAATTTAATAAAAGCACACCTGCAATTATTGGCACATGAGCCTTGTTTTAAATGCTGTAGAGGTGCGAGAGGTGAAACTTATTCAACCTGCATTTAAGGGTGTAGTATTGCAGGATAAAGAACAAACTAATTGACCTATAATGAAGTATAATTATTTATTATTATTTGACTTACAACATTTTTCACCAAGCTTGCTGCATTGGGTTTATTCCTGTTCATATGCTCTATTTCTCTTTCTGTGTTTAAGTCTCAGCTGGTTTTATTGCTTGTTTCATTGACCTTGTTTGGTACTCAGCAGACAAACCATCCAGAGAAAATCACAAGTACAAACATAGTGATGTGGCCTTGGGCTTATTCTATCATAAGTTAATGGTTAGCTGTGCAAGGTTGCCTGTGTGTGTGTGTGTGTGTGTGTGTGTCTGTATATTTTTCTTGAAATGTATAAACTTGTTGATGGTAAATGAATTGAAGTACGTGGAATCCACTCACTTAAGGCTTTTCACACTGTCTCCAACATGTTCTCACACTTGCATTCAAATACAATAACCCCCCCCCCCCACACACCTCACCACCACCACCGTTTATTTGGTTGTTTAACACTGCTTGGATGCGCATCAGTTTCAGCTTTATACGAAGGTAGCTGCTGCAGAGCTCTGTCCTACCCTTCTAAAGATTAACATCAGTTTTTCAGGGTAGTTATATAACTTATTAAAAAGTTCTCCAACTCCGTGACTATGAAAATGCAAGGATTTTTCAGGCTAATTGGGAGCAGCACAATGCCCAGGTTGGCTGCACCAAATGTTATTGTATTCTGCTGAACAATTTTAAACTCAATGCAACAAATCTTTCGGGGATAAACATAATTGTGATTCTTAGCCACACTAGTGCCCTGGCTCTAGGGATGACATTTGCTCTCAATTTGCATACTTCCATTATTGCACTGTAATGTAGTATACTGTGTGTACTGTGTACTCACTGGCATAGTGTGTGAATTTCGACAGGATGGTGTTGTCTCAAATCAAACACTGCTGGTGTGCAATTACCAGAAATGACGATCACAACGTTTGACCATGATTGGCACCCACCTAAATTTCTGCCCCGCCTTCCGTTGTGTATCCATGATGGCGACTGTCGAGGATGAGAAGTGCCCAGCTTTTCACATTCAACTTTTTGAGTCTTACTATGATAATACTTATAATGCACTGCATGTTGCCATACTTGTCAGTATGAACACGCGTACACATTCAAAACATCGTTTAAGTATGGAAGTAAAAGTAGAAGTAGAGAGGCAGGAAATGTCTGTCGGCCCACCATTTTGATCCAGAATCAAATATTTCAACAACCAATTAATGGATTTTCTTTTACATTTTCTATAGAAATACATGGTACCCAGAGGATGAATCAGACTATGGTGCTCCCCTGCCTTTTATTCTAGCACCACCATGATGTTGACATATTGATATATTTATCTTACTGAAACTATTTAATGGATCACTCAGTGGATCACTTTTGTTTATGGTCCCCAAGAGGATGAATACTAATGACTTGTGTGACTAATGTCAAAGGTTTCACTTACACAGTGAATATATCAACATCTACTGGATGGTTGAGGTTGGAAAACAATTGTGAATATAAAGCTTGAACAGCAGAAGTCTGCCTGTATGTCTGCTGACATTTTCTTTTATTTCCACTCTACGCAGGCAGTAATTAATTTGTTTACTTACCTAACAAATAAACAGTATCTTATGTTCATCCCAAATGAATTACTGGCTTGATTGCACCTTGTCTCGATGACATATGATGTGCACATATATTGAAGATGCTCCGCCACCTACTGTATCTTGACTTGAGATATTTTCGGTGGGTTTTCTGGGGATGAGCAATGCTGCATTGTTGTCATTAAAGTTGATATGGGCTTTATGATTGTTATGTCTTCAAAGCTGAGTCTTTGTACAAACAAAAGCCCCTGTCTCAGATGAGGAGGCAGGAATAAACTTTATTCCAAAATCCTCTCAGGGACAAACACATTTCTCTGCTCTGCCTAATTATTCCACTGGGTTTCAGGGGTGGCTGGACAGTGTTTTAAGAAGCCAGTTCTCCAGGGATTAATTTCTCTCATGCTTTGCCTAATTAAGGTATTAACAAAATGTAATAAAGTCTAGCCAGAGGATGCTTCCAAGGAGCACATAGCTTGTAGCTCCAGCTACCACATCAAATATGTATTTAATCTAAGTATAATGTAGTGGGTCCACAAGATAAACACATTTACCCACAGCTATAAAGCCCTGGGATCGATATAAGCGGTTTCTATGTTTACTCTCTTGTTTGTAGTTTGATTGCCTTCTGGTCATTCTGGGAAGTGGAGAAGCAGAAAAAGCAGAGAGGTAAAGCATAAGAAAGAAGCACAGAGTAAGAAAGCACTGTCTCAGTAGTCTTCCTTGTCATTACAGCTATCATCATCATCAAAAGGCAACACCTTTTGATGATGAAGAGTGTCTGTATGAAGAGATCTGATGATGGAGCTCAGGGTTTATGGTGCTGTGGAGTCCTTTTGGTGTCAAAGTCTGTCTGGCTTTAACTAGTCTTTAATGCTGGGGACAGTCTCAAGTACTCAGCCAAAATTAGCTTTAGTGTATCTCTCAAATGTGCTGCTTTGAACAGGAAGAGGGCTTCAACTGTCCCCACTGCACAGCAATTATGTCATCAATGAATTGTCTGAAAACATAGACGGGTTGAGTCGCATCTTTAAAATCTTTTCCCAGCAGTGATCATTAAAGTTGCATCTCAAAAAAAGAGGCAATTAAAGTCATGTCTCATGTAAATATTTGCAAATATTGTATTTGCTGTATGATTTTGTACTGTATGTTACAGTGCGGTTGGTTATTCTATCTGTCTGTCTGTCTATCTGTCTGTCTGTCTGTCTGTCTGTCTGTCTGTCTGTCTGTCTGTCTGTCTGTCTGTCTGTCTGAATAAAATTGCTTAAATGGCTCATTATATGGGGAGTTAGCTCACTTTGCACAGAAACGCTCATGAGCTGTATACGCTACTTTCTACTGTGCAATCCAGTTATGTTATAGTTTTTGATCCTGATCTGAATTTTGAAAATTTTATTACAATTGTCCCTAAACTGTCTTTTATCATCTTAAAAGTAGAAAGAAATACTGAGTTAAGGCATTTCTCGCATGGTCATGGTTACTGAATATCTTTTGCATGCTTTTAACTCTACCAAGCTCAACTAATGGTCTTTTTTCCACTTTAACAAAGCTGTGAATAAACTGCAGACCATACAAAATGCAGCGTTTCAAGTGCTGACTATGGCCAGAAGAAGAGAATACATTACACCTGTTTTAAGATCCTTTTTATTTGCAGTTATTTTTATAATACACTTTAAGATGCTGCTCATTTTTTAAATCCCTCAGGGGACAAGTGCCTGAATACATAACACTTATAAGCTAAGTCTCAGTCTAGATTTCTGCATTCTTTGGCCTTTTAGTGGTTCCCTGGGCCGGGACTAATACCTGTGTTGAAGCAGGCTTTGGGTCCTCACCTCTAGAAAAAGCCAGCCGGAGCATCAGAACCTGCACAACGCAATTTCAAGAAACAGTTTGTCAGAATGTGAGCAAAAGGGTCAGCATGGGATACAGTAAATTACAGTACTATGGACCAGGTCAAGAGGAAATCTGGACTTGATGGTGACGGTGATTTTAAGGAATCAAATTCTGGGTCCTCCTCGCTGCACTCTGCAATTCTCTTTAATTGTTATATAGTCAAAATAGTAAAAATATGTTTGTGTGCTGTGTCAGGTTCATGTGTATCACCATGAGGTATAGAACAAACAGGCAGTTTTAATGGACTTGCAAAAGAGAAAAGGCTTTGTTTTGTGATTTAGATGAAATTGAAGACAAAATGTTCTGTTGTTCATGTGTATAGCGATTTAGGGGATACAGTTTTTTTAGTAAAATGTTTATCATTTCTGATTAATTTGTGTGGTCGAAATATTCCAAAAAAAACTTCTTGTTTGAGTAAACTTGTTTGAGGAAGGGAACATTTTCTGTTCTTTTGTCTTTGTTTGCATGTTCTTGTATGACAAATGTTTCATTACTGCAAGAATTTTATTTAGACTTATAAATCTATGTGGGCAGGACATGTACAAAAATAGGAGGCAAGTAATTATAGAACATACTGTTCTACAGAGACAACAGAGGCAAAAGTTTTGGAGAATGTGTTTGTCTCATGTTTGCTCATAGAAGATATGTGTTTCAAAGTTTCCTTAATGGCAAATGGCATTGTTTCATTGTGGTGGGTGAGACAGGTCTAAACAAACTCAGAAAACCTTTTGAAACAAAAATGATGAGTGACACTTAACTGTGCAACTTTCATTACTGGTTTGAAGAGGATTTATTTGTGATAGAATATAGTTTATACATTTTCCAAGTCTCCATTGGTGCGCTTAACAGCTTCAGCACCATGGACAGCTCCAGAAGCTTCAATAATGCACTACCTTTTTTTTCTTCAGTGATAATCGCCACTCAAGTTGTAAAAGGTGTACTGCTGGCATATGGAGAAATAACACTGCCTATAGAAAAATCTATATATATCTATATCTATATATGTGTATAGAGGCTATATATATAATGTTAAATCAACAAAAACTAACGCAGGCAGCATGAGTTATGTTTAAATTGTACAACTCTGCTGAACAAAGCGTTAATCTCCCTGCACACGGCATGGCGTCTCGTGGGGCATCATTATTCTTTATATGTAACAAAGCGGTGGGTCGCTCGCACTGCCTATGAATGAACTGTATACTTAGACCACTTTTGCAAGCTCTTTTTAATGACTCCAGGCATTACTTTCCGACTGCGCTTTTAACGAGGACCATAATAATGATCTTCTGTATGTTAACTAACTCATGCAAAGACTAAAATACCCAGAAGGCAAGTGCGCCTTACTGTCCGTTTTAGGTCAAATACTCAATCAGGTGAAAAATGTTGATTCAACGTTTGGCAACTAAATCCTAGGCAATTTGTGCCTTAGGCTAATCTAATTTGATAGCCTAAGATAGCCCATTGCAAGTAAATCTCAGGTCGAGGCCACTGCGAAGCTGCCAAACAAGGTAATTCCATCCCTGAGGTTTTTAATTACCGCGCTCAGACAAAGGCAAAACGGGATTACGGGGGCCTACAGTAGGGCAGAGATGCCAAATCACGTCTTTCAAACCAAACCCTCTCCCTCCCTCGCTGCATGTGTCATGAATTACATCAGGGGATCAGGACTAATGGCTGTGTGGGTGTTGTGTCCCACATCAGATCATTTATCACACTGAAGAAACAATAACACATAAGCGGGATATCAGCCAGGTAGCCCCCATAAATTCAGCCGCATTACCCGGTTCTAGGTGAAGTTTTGGTTTAAGGTAGTGTTAGATGCAGGAACGTCTGGTCTTGGCGTCAACCTCAGGATGACCACAGGCACCCCCCCTCCCCACCCCCGCAAACTTCCTCCTCCTCCTCCCCCTCCCCGCACCCCCTCTCGATCCCTCTCCTGCTATTTGAATAGAGAGCCTGCAGAGCACTCTTTTGTTCAGTAGCGCTCAGCTGCTGGAGAGGTGAGCACCACTCTCGCAGGCGCTCATCCACGCACTCATCGCGACTGCTGCTTCCTCGGATCGTCTCCGGAAGACGCGAGCGGACACTTGCTCGAGACAGAAACCCACTGCAGCCAAAATACGACACAGTCCCGCCCCCCCTCCCCCCTCTCCCCCACCATCGGTTTGTCCCTCTCCACCCGACACCCACAACTGCTTCGCTTTCACTTCACACTTGCGGGGCTTTTACGCGTCGTTGGATGGTCCAGCTCCCCGTCAGTGGCGCTACCACCTGCACCGTATCAGACCGACGCTCCTGTAAGGCTGCAGCATCGCTCTACATTCCTGTGAACTGGACCTCACTTCATCCGAAAGGTGAAGGCGAGTTGTTTTTGGATGTTTTTGTTTTGGCATTCCTCTACAGGATTAGCAGATGAAGTCAATTTGCTGTTTTTGTTTTCACTCCCACACACACAAGAAAAAAGGGTGTTTCACAGATTTTGTTAACTACAGTCGGTAATGACTTGGAGATGAGGATGTCAGCATTGTTTAATGACAAACATATGTGCTTTTGATGAGAATTACATTGTAAGAGCTTGATTCATTGATGAATAATCCCTCTAGACTGTTTAATACTTATGTGGGTGATTTGCAGCAAAATGAACAGTGTTGAGTTTCTTTGTTTTCAATCATTTATTTAATCCTTGTCACTAAATCCATCTTTTCTCCTGAGTTGGAGAAATAGGAGTAGTTTTCTTTTACAAATCTATTATTGTCTTAGTGTACTGTTGTGCTTTTGTCATTTTTTTTTCCTGTTTGCATGATGTCATGATAGTCCCTTTATGCTGCATCTGTTAACAAGTAATAAATGTAGTGCAGTCAAATTCCCTCTTTTGTTTTCCCCTGTGGAAGCAACTTATGTTGAGCAACTTAAAAATTGACACACTGTAGGATTTGAATCTGTATTACCATCATTCCACCTCTTGTTGCGAAAAACCCTTTTCTCCCCCCACCTACGAGCCTTCAGGTGAGCCAGATAGGGACAGAGGGAGCTATTGGATTGGATGAAAGTCGATAGGCAGCGCAGCCAGGGCTGTCAGCACTGTCGGCAAACCAAAGAGGGGAAACCCGAGACATTATCTTGGCTGGCACTTACACTCTGCCAAATGGGTCTCTCAGTTATTTTGGGTGGAAGAAACTTTGCTGTCGTGCAGCAGCACCTCAAGGCTACAAACTGATGGAAGTGGAGGGGGGTCCGAGCACTGCTTGCTTGGCTGCCACAGTCAAGTAGCTTCTGCAACATGGCTGCTATCTCTCAGTGAGAGATGTTGTTGAGGGTGGAAAAGAAAGGAAAGAAAAACAACGTTGGACTTTTGTCTGTTTGTCTTCATTTTATGAGTATATGGCAGTGTGTCAGATAAAGAACAGCAGCGAGAATAGGAGCGGAGTTGCTCATGACCCCCTGGGAAATTAAGCAGAGATTCAACCTAGCAGTTTTTGAAATGGTTACCAATCTCTCTCTCTCTTGCTCTTACGCTCTGTCGGTCTGTCTTTCTTGCTCTCACTGCTTGTCTCTTGTGTTTGCACATGCATGGGCGCAACACACATGCAGTCACTCAGACAGTTTACCTACAGTGTCTACCAGCAGTCCTTGGCAGAATTGATCCCACACTCATTTTCTCTGATATTTTATCCCTCTCAACAGCCTGTCGTTACACATGTGTGATCCCGTATTTGGCCTTAGCATAGGCAGAGTGAGCCTTAATGTGCAAGGCCAAGCCACTACCTGCAGACAGGCTGGCTGATGGGTCAGGAGCTACTGTTTCCCAACTGATGCAGAGCGACACCACAGATACACAGATATCAGAAAACAAAAGCTCCATTTCCATTCTCGGACTGACTGTAGGTCATATGTTCCCCTCTCACTGCTTGAGCAGCCATGTGTAGGTCTTTGTGTGTATGATATGCTCCTGTGCGTGTCTGTTGATCACCGCTGTTGCCAGTTGCTGAATTGTTGCAGTGAACTATGGTCATCATCAGCTCTCCAGCTGCACTAATAGGATCTGGCTCCACATTTAACTGCTCTTTAAGTCCTTCTGCTGCCTTATGCTTCTTTCTGCCTCTTTCACTCTCATGCATATTGTAGAAGGTGTCTGTGTTTGTCTTCCTGTCTCTTTCTTCTCTTGTCATCTCGCTCTGTTTGGACTCTTGCACTGGATCACAGGCTCTGCTGTTAACGCCATTGTTCTCAGAAGAAGTGTTCCTTTCTGTGGCATTGCCAGTTCACTGCCCCCATTTTCACATTTTCTGTGTGATGAGGCATTACAGTGGATGAACAATATTCCTTTTAGAGAGAGGTTCATTGCGTCTTAGTGGCTCCACTCCAACTGTGGTCAAGACCAAAAGCAGCTCAGAAATGTCGTCATCACACCTCAAGAGTACAGATGAGAGTGAGAGAAAGAAAGGGAATGAAAGAAAGTGAGGGAGGTAACAGACTGGGAGAATCTTACAGTATTATCTGCTCTTTGCATGAGGTTGTGTTGTCACATATTTCAATAATGTGTCTTTTCTGCCTGGCTGCGTTCAGCTTAGTGCAGACACTTGTAGCGGAAGATGTGAATGGGCGAGAATTCAATTTTGCACTTGAGTAGTGTCCAAGCATGTGAATGGGAAACTGAATTTTTACAGAGGTTTTGCAAATGTAAGACATTAATATTCCTACAATGAACCCTTTTGCTATTCTTAAAACAAACAAAGCCGCCTTGGCACAGGATGAAACAAGGGAGATCAGCCAAGCAACTGCACAGTGTCAGCGAAGAGGATCTCGGGGCTTGAGTTTGGCTGTTTAACTGTTGAGGGCCTCAAGCTACAAATCCTATAGTTGGAGGAGAGGTGGTGCTATGAATCAGCTGTGATCCTGTTGGGCCTAATAACTGGTTACTTTGCAGTGGAAAAAGAAATATTTATTAGAATGTTTTTATGTTTTTGATTAAACTTCAAAGCTATAGGCTCACTGTGTATGGTACAGATGAATGTAGTGTTTTTGGCAACGGTGGTAGAAGGGGTAGGAGGGGTGGTGGAAGATTCCTGCAGAGAGAGACTCATTTACAGACTTAGATAACCCTGATCCAATTAAGCAGTGGAAACACTCACAGCAGCCTATACACATATTCGGTTGTATTTGTATAAATGATCCTGATTGTGTGTGCTGTCTATTGTCAGTTCAGCTTCAGGTCTGTGTGTGGCAGTGGAGCCTATGAGCACCTATGCTTGCACATATGACCATAAATCATATTTTAGGCTGAGATCCACTTGGCACCTTCATTCCCCCAGTCACAGGGTCGTTTCATCGGCTTAATGAAGGCTGTACCTTTGCTCACCGGAGGACGTCAATCTGCCTGATTGACAGCTCCGCATCCTTTCAGTCCTCCAACTTGACACCACAGAACAGATGGAGTACAGCCTAAGTGGGCTGCTGTTAGCTTTGCCTTGGCTAATAATATAATAGTCTGGCATTAGCCATATTGAGCTCGCCACTGCACCTAGAGCCAAGCAAATGAGCAGCGCAGCTGGGCCGTCATGGCCAGTGGCAGAGAAGACAAAGCCCAGGAGGCACAGAGCCAGAAAAAAAAGGTAGTTTACCACAATCCCTCCAGACGCAGCTCATGAATATTCATCAAAGATCCCCCCTGTCCCCCTCCTCCCCAAACCCAGCTCTGCACCCCTCTCCCACCAAATGTATTATTCAAAGGAAGCATTTTCCCTATTAAATACTATAAATAAATAATGACATCTGGTAACAGTTTTTGTCTGCTGAATTAATGACAGGGGCACAGTCAAGTATCTTCCAGTGATTGTTAGAGGGGGTGAGGAGGGTGGATATCCTCATAGCTACCTCTCCTCTCCTGGCCTTTCCTTTGTCTCACCAGTTGGGTGCGATGCCTCCTTTGTTAAAGTCAGGTGGCATGTCAGTAGATATGAATTGGATTGTGTCTCTATCACTCTCCTCCTAAAAACATCCTGAAGGTGCGGCAAATAATACATGGCTGTTTATTATACCATTATGCCAGTGTTATCCTGTGTGAGCGAATCCACAGGAAAAGAAAAGCTCACCGTGGGCTCTTTATGTGGTTTCAGCACCGGACAGCTCCTGAAGCATTGCCTCCTTGTTCTTCTTTCCTGGTTAGCAAAAACTCGACAGGGCACATCTTCACAGACACCGTGGATGACTGAAAGATGCGTCACTGAAGGATATCAAGTATGTAATGTAGGCATCATTGTTGTACAGGCTGTATCTGTCAGACTCTGATGAGCTGGTAAACAGGGAGCGCTTGAGAGGCCTACAGATGGCCAATGTTTTCCATTCGAGTGTGCCACGATTCCCAAAGGAGAAGCACATTTTGTTGTGTGTGATTACGTGTTCAATTTTGATTTGCAGAGGTACAAAGGACTCCTGGATCTGATAGTCCAGTGTATTTCCAGGCAGGAAGATCGTAAATACAGCAAGAGAAAAGCGAAACACAAGTGGGTAGAGGAAGAGAAACACAAGCCATTGTTACTGAGAGTGATTTCTGTCTGTCTCTCTCTACCTCACCCTGCCTGAATTCCACACAGCGGGGCTATTTATGAAGCCAGGGCACCAGTGTGATGCCTACAAAGCTCTCCTCGCTAATCAGAGATCTAGCTCTGGGCTTGCCGAAACCAATCACAGGGATTTATGGGAGAGAATAGGAAAGTAGTGTAATTAATTTTATTCAGATCCCTTGCACCCAGGTCGGGCTGATCCATGCATGCTGACTTCCTATTTTACATGATGGTTTTGTTCGTGTGTAGGATTTGCATGTGTGTGCGTGCAGCATTTGACTTTTGCTGCTATTGATATTGGTTAATAATTTTTAGTCACACAAAATAAGATACAATGTGACTTTCCCTCCTTTGTATTATCCAAACAAATGCTGAATGCTGAAAGAGCATAATGCGTAGAATGCCTTAGTGCATAATTTCTGTAAAATATTGCCGCTTCAAAAGGTTTGTTGTTGGCGCATTTTGTTGTTGTGAAAAAAAAATCACTTCTGCTTTTCATTCCATATACCAACCAGAAGAAACAGGTTTCTCTAATCCTCCCGTCTGTCTCCCTGTAGGCACAGAGCTATGAATCATATTTTTCTTAAAGGTTTTTTATTGTTGTGGTAATACTGCCTTTTAATGTTTTCACATCACTCAGTTTTTATGTTTTTGATCACGCTGCTTTGTACAAAGCCAGACACGCAGATACCTACAGACAGAGACATGCATATACACTTAGATAGCTATATCAAAACACAACAACTGGCTGACACTCACTGACATGGATAGATATGCATGACAGGAGTGTCAACCAGCTAAACTCAATAAATGCCAGCAAAAGAAAACCAAATCTGGTCATATTGACTATGTTCACTCAAGGAACTTCAGTGAAAGTAATAACTGGTGACTGACAAACAAATACAGGATGAAAAAATAAAAAGGGATACTCTGTGGTGTTAACGTCACCAGGATTGCTAATATTTGCTACTTAGCACTAAGTACAGCTGCAGGTATTTGGTCACAAACCAAAGTATTGAACATATTATATTTTTGACTTCATGATGACGCTAGATGAAAAGTCAGGGGGGGATCACCAATGTTATTATAATTCATCCTGAGGGGAACAGGATGTGTCAGAATTCATGACAATCCCTCCAACAATTGTTAAGACATTTTACACAAAACCACAAATGCCAACCTCACGATGATGCTAGAGGAGAAGTCAGGGCATCACCAAAGTCAGCAGGATTTGTCATTTGGGGACCATGAATTTCTGTTCAAATTTTGTGGAAATCCTCATTGTAAATGTAAACATATTTTACTTTTATCAGTGAAAAATTTGACCTTTCTTGTGAAAGGTTCTAGTGGTTCAAAATCCAGTGGATCATTAAAGTCCGTATGAGTCATCTTCTGACGACCTTGGATGTCTAATGTACTAATTTTCATAGCAATCAATCCAATAGATGACATTTTACTAAAAAAAAAAAAAAAAAAACATCCAAAATCGTGTTGCAAGAGTAAAAAGTCAAGAGGTCACCAAAGTCAGTACGCTTCTTCCTCTGGTCACTATGAAAGTCTGTAGAAAATTGCACAGTAATCAATCCAATAGTTGTTTAGATAGGTAAGTCTTGATGAAGTGATGGATTGAATGACCGACATTGCCATCAATAGAGCCATTACACTAGCGTGACTAAGAACAACAAACATACGCTCACGGGCGTTTAAAAAAAAAAAAAAAAAATCTGTCAGCAGAGATTCAGACAAATGAGAGACAGACGGTTATACAGACACAGGTAGACAGAGAAACAGGCAGAGTGAGCAGCAGCAGCTGGACAACCTGCAGCCCCCACCAGGTGGATTTAGTCAATTGTGTCCAAACTCAGCCTTTAGGTGACACTTGGATTTATAGTCCATGTCAGTTCAGCCATCTGAGAGATATCAGCAAATCTTGTGCTTTGGCCTTGTGTGTGTGCGTGTGTGTGTGTGTGTGTGTGTGTGTGTGTGTGTGTGTGTGTGTGTGTGTGTGTGTGTGTGTGTGTGTGTGTGGACAGTGGATCCAGAAATGTGCTGAGCTGAACAGAATTAGGCAGAAAGAGAGTGAAAAGACCAATGTCTGTCTGTCTGACGGACATATTAATTTCTCATTGTATCTAATATCTACTTCTCTGGCTTTCTACAATAGACAGCAGTAAAATTCCATTATCTTAGCTACTCCTAACCAGACTTTGATTCCTCTCAGATATTTCACTTCATGCCCTCTGCACCACCTCGGGGTGCGGAATGAAAAACTGGAGACACAATCAAATTGATTTTAATACGTAATTTGTAAGACTCATCCCAGGTCAGATGCTCTACCAGTACTGTCCTTAGTCATTCTGCAGGCGGTAATAAGAGCCAATGCTGCACCAAAGGGCTTTTTACATGGAGCTATGAAGTATGCTGCCTTCAAAGCTCTGAGGCATTTGAGTTGATATCATTGGGATCGGGGGCGGCTAGCAGATGTGCAAGTGGGTGTGTAAGCAGGTAGATGTTTGAAACTCTGTGCTTAATGTGGGACTTTGTTAAGGGACCAACAATTTTTGAGGAAGGGAGGCCATTTATTTTTCCAACATTTCTTGCATTGTTTACAAGTAAACTGTATTTTTAAAGTGCAATTTCCATTCAAATTGCTTTTACTGCGTTTTGTCAACACAGCAAACAGCAGAATCAAAGCACAATTGTTTGCTTTTCAAATCAGGAGAAAACCAAGTCAGTCACCAGTTCAGCCAATAGTCCGAATGAATACATAGGTCACTTTTTATGGTCGCAGATTTTCATGTACAACACTGTTAAACAATTACCATTTTGTGGCTTTGTGCAGAAGCTCTGCAGACGAATTCCCCGTCGGTGGTTAGGGTAGCTTTTCAGTTCTGCTCTGGCAAATTCAAAATGAACACTTCGTGTGGTTACCAGTTCTGTTTTTGTAATTAACTGTCACACTGCAAAATTAATAGAGAAGAAAATATAGCGTGGAAAATGCAGAAAATGAAAAGACGTTGCTGCAGTCAATCAATCATTAGTCAAGCAAGAATGATATTAATCAACTGCCTGTGTTGTGTGTTAGCGTGTGTGTGTGTGTGTGTGTGTGTGTGTGTGTGTGTGCACCCTTCTTTGTTTATGTGTGTGTCAATCTGCCATACACACATCTGCTCTCACCCTGTCTTTTCCCTCGACCCCTCATAACAATAAACCACGATGAAGTACCTCACCTTGTGTCCTTTCTCTGTCCACTTTCTCTGGGGGTTTTTCGCCCTCAGCTGTAATTAAAGAGGTTGTCTGTGTGTCTGTCTGTCCTGATAATTACCCTTTGTGCAGAAGTGCTGGAGCCCTCCGGTTTGCTCCCAAACCTCTTTGATAAATTTGACAACTGCTCTCAGAACAGTTACTGGAGCACCTCTACTGACTATGAGTGCCTGTGGTTTGGCTTGTACGTCATTCTTGTGTGTGTGTGTGTGTGTGTGTGTGTGTGTGTTTGTGTGTGTGTGTGTGTGATTGAGAGGTTCGTCCAAGAGCATCGCTATCCCTAAGTGTCCAGCTCTGTGCTTAGATTGATTGGGGCTTGCTGTCTGTGATGGAGCTTTTTCTGCACTGGACTGTTTGCTGAGCTGTTGATCACTGACCACTGTCTGGGGTTACTCCATCCGCACAGAGAACTGTGTGTGTGTGTGTGTGTGTGTGTGTGTGTGTGTGTGTTCTGTCATTAATAAATAATCATTGTTTTACTCTGACTCTTCTTATCTGTGTTTACTTGCTCAGTCCAGCCGTTACATTAGCGTCCCGTCGGCTCAGTGGAGAGCGGCAGAGAAAACAGAGCCGCTTGTTTGTTGAAGGCGTAATTGTAGTAAAATGCCTCTCTCCACTGATGTCCTTTCTTTGCTTTAATGTGCGCTGGGACGTGTGCTCTATCAATATGCGACCGCCCACTTGCTTGCTGATTTTGTCACGAACATGCTCCAACCACACATGCAAAAATCCCTCTCCGAACTCCAAGCACAGAAAAACAGAAGGATTTCCTCAGCAGTCAGGGCAGCGGGCACCTCAGGCGTTTGAGGCCGAGCCCTAATTGGGCCTCATCTTAGCGTGACCTTCATTGTTTTGACAGAGAGGGGATCAGAGGGAGACACTCCAAAGCTGAGGTTATCTCATCTCTTCTCCCCTCCTCTCCTCTACATGTCAAACCACGAGGCTCAACAGTAGAGGAAGCATGTTCGAGCAGCCATTAGCTGCCTCACAGAGCTTTTCCAAAAGGGTCAAAGCTGTCTGAAGCTGTGGAGTGGATGTTTTAGCGCTCACCTCAGTGGGTAGTCTGTGGATTTGTGTGTATGTGTGTGTGTGTGTGTAGTGTTCGTGCTTGACTGTATGTATTTTTTTTGTTTGTCTTGGCTGTGGCAGCACGAGATGAGCACCCGAGAACGGTCCAAATAGCAAGTCAGCTCTGCAGTGCGTGATGTGATTTACTGCTGAGCCATTAGCAGTCAAGCTGTGTGTGCTTCAGGTGTTCTCAGAGGGAATGGAGAAAGAAATACTCCCCACTGCAGCGCACACTGGTTTTAAAAGCTCCCTTGTGATTCATTAGGAAAACATTTCTTTAGACCACCCACCTTCACTTTGCTGCCGCACAACCTATAGCCACAGAGTTTGCACACACTCTCGGTGATGAGGTAGCAGGAGAGCAATTTGGGGTGGATTTAAAGAAGCCAGCGGAGATTCACAGTGGATCATTGCTGTAGATTCTCCTCACTGGGCATTGTGTACAGAATATGTATTTGTGTGCTTTTATAGTGCTGCAAACATCATTACATTTCAACACGAGGAAATCGACCGCTCTTTCTTTCCTCTTCTGCCTCCTCCTTTCTCCACCTTTGCGTCCCTCTGAACGTAACGCATCAAGGTCACTTGAACTTTGGCACGTTTAAGAGGCCAATCCCACAATCATTCTTCTTGATTGCGCTGTTTATCCTTAATCAGGATCTCAGACAGGCCAAGCGTCTTCAACAACCCATCAGCACACACCGCAGCAATCACAGCGTTTGTCATTTCTTATGTATTACTACAAACAGCTTTAATTGGCTGCTGTTTCTCCCTAGACCACACTGCTGCTGCTGCTGCTGCTGCCGCTGAAGAAGCTGCTCAGGATTAATAGCACTTTTTAAAATGCAGACTGAAATTAGCATTGTAAATGAATTCTCAAGATTGCGATTTGACTGTAAGTGCCAATTATAAATGGCTGTTGTAAATGATGTTTTTTCGATGGATCTTGCTCTGAATCGCTCAGTGTTATGTGTCCCCTGACCTGGCAGGTTTTATGTCTGTGCTGAGCTTTGTTTAAACCGCCCACCTCCGTGCCATCCAGTGTTGTTGTATGTCCTAGCGGCTATTGCCTTTTCCTAAAGCCAGGAGCTCAGGCTGCTCATCTTGTCACAGCCACGGATCTGACTGCCAGCTCCCCAGGCCTCCTGTGGCATCTGCTCTTTGCATCGGTCACCAGATAAATGAGGTGTTTGCTTTTCTTTGGCAGAACGGTACCATTCAGAAGGTCAGAGAAGGTGGCTCCGCTGGGGAAAGTGAGCTCTGTTGATGCAGCTCACCGCTCTGCTCTTTAAAGGACCAGTAGTTCTGAATGTGCTAGCCCATTAACCACAAATCATGTATGCTTTAGGTTACTGCCAACCATTTCCCAAAGCTGGCTATAAGTATGTAGATGTATTTCCTGACTTCCCCACCCCACAGCAACCTGTTTCACTGCTCTGCAGGATGAAAATCTTTTAGATCAATTATCCTCTTTTTGTAACATATTGATGTAGTTGCAAAATCTTTGCTTCACATTTCTGGAAGGTCCAACATTCAAGATTTGTATCAGCTACCGTACAAATCTCTACAAAGATTTTCATTCAAAACGACAAAAATTCTAGCATTGCCCTTACAACTGCCAACTTTGGAGCATTTTGTCTTCCAGCCTTGATTTCTTGATTTCAGTACTTTTTAGCTGCCAGTTCTCAAGGTTTAGATGCAACAGCTTAATTGGACTTGATTCTAAGTAGAGTTTTCAAGAGTCTCTACAACCATTAATAAATCAGCCAAATGTTCACTCTGTTGAGTTAGTTACAAGTGTGGAACAGAATTTAATTCTGAACTGACACGGATTAAAAATGGGCACTCCAAGAAAGTTGGAAAATACTTATGGTTTGCTTTGGGAAAATTATCATCAGAACCCTAAAATATTCCAATTTTTAGACACACTGGCAGCACGTCTCTTTGGATGGCTGTGTCAGTCTGTCCATCAGTTTGGTTCCAAGATGAAATATCTCAACAACTGTTGGATGGATTGCAATGAAATTGGGTTACACAGTCATTTCCACCCAAGAGACGAATAACTTGATGAACTTGATGATGCCTTGATGGTGAACATGGTAAACATGCTGCTGCTACACATCACTTACCATCGTCACTATGGTCCTGTTCAGACCTGGCATTAACATTCATCTCGGGTGAACCGATCACAAGTGGACAGCTCTAAGTTCAGGTGACATTCGGAGGTGATCTGGGCTACATGTGGCCACATTCTTTTAGCAGTGTAAGTGCAAATGCGTCCTACTCAACTGACTTCCTCCACAGTCTAAGTCCTGCCACAGTTTCATAGTGAACGGAAAATATTTTACTATTTCAAATGGCTCAAACCTCATCTCAGCTGTGCACAGTGCACTGATTCGTTCAGCCTCTCCTTGCCCCACTCTCTCTCTCTTTATCTCCGTCGCGCTCATTCGAGACGCATGTGAGGACACATGGTAATGCCAGGTCTGAACCGGGCCTATGATCATGTTGCCATGCTGATATTAGCATTTATCTCAGCAATGCTGTGCCTAAGTACTGCCTCACAGAGCCACTGGCATGGCTGTAGACCAGTATGTTCTTTCAAATATGGCTCATAGAAGGAAATTTAGGATCCAGAACCATGAAGCACTGTCTGACAAGCAGTAGTGACCAGGTGGAATACATTGTGTGTTTATTGTAAGGAAGTTTAGAAGGAAGTGTGATATTGAATTGGATGCACAATGTGAAGTTTCAAAGCTCCGCACCGGATTCGATGTAATTCGTCTTTACAGATATAGAGTGCAATCCGCAGATTCTCGATTTTCGAGTTGTAATTAACTGTGGGGTTGAGACAAATGCTGATTACATATAAGTCCACAATATTGACAGACTTTATGCATCTCTAATTTCATTCTTCTTTCAGTATTTTTTGCCATTGTTTGCCTTTACACAGTAGAGAGCTGACAGTGGGCGACATGCAATAAATGTCTCCCGTCGGACTCGCACCGCACAGATGTTTGAAAGGAAAACAAATACATGATACAAAACGACAAAAACATTTGGATTTGGGAGAAATCTATTTTGCCAGTGGGTCAGCGTCAGTCTGCGTCTAAAGAATTCGGATCCCTTCTTTTTAAATGAATGATCTCCAACATCCTCAGTCAGTTCATCTCCCTCCGTAAAGAGTTGTTTTATATTCTGTTACTTCTCCGTGCTACGCCACCGCTCCACTCATCCATGTATCCACCGCTCCACATTCACCTCCCTCTTCTGTTTCTTTCAATTAAACTTTCCGGCAGATAATTTACTTAACAAAGCTCCCTCCCGGCCCATCCGCCTCCACCCACCCCCCCTTTCCCCGTCACTCAGCTCAGCCTCTGCGTGAAAGTGCGTTTTGAATTAGCATCAGGTGTTTGTTTTTCCTCTCTCAGTAAACATTGTTTGATGAGTTAAATTAGCCTTGCCGACGCCTCCTCCTTCAGAGAGGAGGCGCGGGAACAACAGCGTAACTGAAGGGGTCTGGAAAGAAAAATAAATAAGTAAATAAAATGGCACACTTCTTGAGCACCAAGGCTTTGGGTTCGTTCTTGCCGTTCGTGGCCAGGCTCTCAGCTTTGATTAGCCTGTAGTGTAGAAAATAACAAAGCCCAGTTCGTTTTTCGGACTGCTCATGCTTCAGTGCCCTTCCTGGCTTTTCTCATTTTGTGGCCTCACTGGATTTTTTTTTTTCCCCCTCAGCTAACATTTAAATCTCTCTCGGTCTGGATCTGGCCTTGGTTTGCAGCTACCCTCCACTGTGACTCATTGTCAGCGCATTCTGGGCTTTCATGTTTGTTGTCATTAATTATACAATTCCTACGTAAATAATGAGCATGCAAGGAGCTCTTAGCATTACACATGGCAACTGTGTGCCTCTTCTTGTTTCTTTGTTTGAGTGTCTTTTACACCCTGAGGGAGTAATTTTGCACGAGTCTCTAACATAACATGAACAAGACAGTTCACACAAAAGCTCTTATTTCCTACAAATATCTCAGTATGTAAAACAAAAAAGAATTAAGCAACAACCGTGTCAGGAAAATATCAATACCTCTCAACCCCATCTGTCTCTCTGCCCTTCCTTTTTAAAAAATCTCAATTTCAATGATGCCATATCATGTGTGTTAAGCCAATCACCTGTATGATCTTCTGTGGACATACTGCACCGCAGCACTTTAAACCAATTGTTCCACCATTTTTCAACCATCAGAGAAGCAGTTTTCCTCTTGCCCCAAGCAATAGCACATAGAGTTATTGTACCTTATTCTCTTGTCCAGTGATAGCAGGTCTTGTAGCTGTCAGAGTGCATGAGGAGAAACATATTTCTGAGGAAGAAAACGTCCCGTTCATATCTGGACTATCTTTTAATATTCTAAAATTACAATCTGCAAGATAAAAAGATGTTGCCCGGCAAGTTGTATTTAGGAAGTTAGGGAGAAGTCAAGTGAAACCCAAAAGAGTCCAGGACAGCCCTCCAAATTCACCTCATATGTTCTCAAATGAATATTTAATTTATAACTTTTTGGGAAATTAACTTTCTTGTTAAGAATTACGAAAAGAGAAGAAGGTCAATACTGCTCTCTGTTGGTTAAATATGAAGCTACAGTCAGCAGCTGGTTAGCTTAGCATAAAGACTGGCTCTATTCAAAGGTAAATATAATTAGTGAGCTTTAGAGATGCTGGTCGGTGAATTGTTTTACCTTTGGCCAGAGCCAGGCTAGCTGTTTCCCCCTGTGTCCAGTCTTATTCTCAGCTTAACCAACCGGAAAAGTGAGAGGACTGGAATTAATTGTCCTAACAGGATAGGATTAGGGGAGTTTGAGTTTACATTAACTGGATAGCTGGTAAAATTAGGAATAAAATCCTGTGTCTAATAGAAAGGCCTATTCTCTGGCACTGAAGTAACTGCTTGATAATTTACAGTATTTAATAGACATTTATGAGAGTGATATCCATTTTCTCATCTAACTCTTGGCAAGAAAGCAGAGATCCCAGAATTATTCCTTTAATGTGTCGCACAGTCCTGTTGACAAAGCACTTCTTTCACTTTACTTCCACTTCTGTCTCAACATTTGAACACTGTGACATTGTGGCAAAACTCTCTGTCTCTCTGTCTGTCAACTGTTATGCTGTTATGATATGTTGTGAGCTGATCCGACACTTTCTCCTCAAGTTATTGTGTGTGAAGAGTCTGCAGAAAGTGCTGAGCTTGAACTGCTATCAAGGACACATTATCCACGCCACAGGTTGGAAAATATGCCCCTCCCTCCCCTCCTCTCAATGCATTCTCCACTCGTTCGGGCTTTACCTCCCTCTTTACCTCCAACCAATTTCCCTGCCACTATTGACCAAACAGTGAGTCAGAACAGTGAGAACAGAGGAAAGAAAACATTTTTATGAATTTGCAGAAATACATATTCAAAGGCAGATTTTGCTGTTCACCCAAAAGGTTTCATCAGCTGCATTTAGTCATTTCTAGGTAGTCTGTCACCGAATTGAACTAAAAATCTTCATTTTTTTTTTTTAGGAATTAATTGAACATGTGTGAAGCAGCTATTAAGATCAAATGTGTCCCTGGGCTCGCAGCACTGCATTTGGGGAAAGGTAGGGAATGGAGGGATGAGAGGCAGCCATTGCTTGAACAGTTGGCTGCACTGACAGGACAACATCCATCACGGCTTGATGGGCGACGGCAGGTTACCAGATATGAGCTCAAGGAGAGAGAGAGACTGAGAGAGAGAGGGCAGGTTGCGCCAATAAACACACATTCACAAATATTACCCCAATGTTTGACCCATCCTTGCTTGTGAAATATAAAAAGCATTTTTTTTTCCTGGAGGTAATTATGGACCATGTCTGTAATTTTCCTTAGTTGTAGTAGTGGGACCGATTACTCGATGCATGGCTCCTCTGTCAGAATCGCAGATCATGACTGTAAAGTCCCACTGCAGTGGTAACGCACGAGGACAGCTGAGAGCCTGTGGCTGTGTGTGGTTGAGATGAGATGTGTAATTAGCCAAAGATGCCTGACAAACTGCTGCAGGTGCATGAGACATGAAGGGAAATGAGCCAGCAGAGAGGTCAGGGGGGAGAGGAGAGGAGAGGAGAGGAGAGGAGAGGAGAGGAGAGGAGAGGAGAGGGGTTATTGTAGCCTATAAAATTCAAGGTTGACCAAGTGTTTTGCAAACAGGCAATCATATTTCATCATTTTATCTCCATCTCAATGCCAGACCCAAATCTGAAATCCCTCTCTTTATTTACTCTATACACTCTTTCCATTTGGGTGGTTCAGAGTGTTTCTCATTAAGTCTGGAGAAGCAGTGCTTTGACGACTGCTGTAGTGTTGAGGACAAAATAGCAAGCAGGGTACAAAGCTACTGTATGAATTGGCCAGTTTGTTTGCACCGCCAAGAGTCCAGGTGGAAGAGGTGGAGGTTAACATCACCGATCAGGGTAATTAATTGCTCCAATTTAGTCATTAAGTGTTGAGTTGGAAACGAGAGCTGACACCTGCAGGGTCTCTGAGAGAGTCACAAAGAGAAAAAAGAGGGAAAGAGTGGAAGAGAGAGAAAGAGAGAGATAGGGCATAGGAAAGTATTGACTGTGACTATTTAAGCAGTACATAAAACTAACAATGAAACAAATGAAATTATGCTCATGAAATGAGTAATGATACTGTAATAATGCAGTATTAGTTCATCATGCCACTCATTCTGACTGTAGTACGGAGGTATGGGATTGTGTGTGTGTGTGTGGCCATTGAGGGAAATTCTGACAGGCCCCTGGAGTGAGACCTTCGATTGGGTCTACTTCTGCCAAGACACTCATCAGTGCTCCCACAGAGAGGGAGGAACGGCAGGAAATTGGATGGAGAGTGAGAGAGGAAAGAAAGATGGAGAGGAAAAATGTGGATGAAAGAAATAATCAAGGTAAAAAGAAGGAACAGCAAAAACTAGAAGAACCACATAGAAGCCAGATTTAAGAGATAAAAATTTCAGACTCGAAGGTAATGCAACTGTTGATATACACAAAGTGCTGTTAATAAAAAATACATCCTGTTTCCAATAAGTGTAATGCTGGATGGATTTCCATGGAATTTGATGCAGACATTTGTGTTCCCTATAGGATGAATCATAATTACTGTGGTGATTGTTTACTTCATTATCTAGTGCACGTCAGGTCAGAACTTCAGTTTGTCCAGGACTTTGGTTTATAACCAAACAATTGCTAATTTGCTGATTAGTGTGTGTGTGTGTGTGTGTGTGTGTGTGTAAGAATGTCTCACAGAGCTGCTCCCATGGACTGTTAGTCTTGTTTTAACCATAACCTAACCTTAACCAGGCAGATGCAGTTGCTTAACTTAACCTAAACTTAACCATAGAGGTGGCAATTCAGAGAACATTCCTATGAATGGTTTTGTAATGGTCAAATGTGTCATTATGGCTCATATATGTCAAACTGGAATATAAAACAAAATAAAGAACATTTGAGGATAATGAGTCAGAAGATATTTAGATGAAGAAAAGCAGATAGAGAAGGAGGGAGAGGACCAGGCAGGTTTATAAACATCCAAACAGTAGGGTGTCATCCAGAGAAATCGGCTCCTAGGCTCTTCGGCTAAAGCTGTTGTGGACACGTAACAGAGGGTCAGACCAAACCGCCCCGCATCTCTGTCCCATCAGGTCAGCCTGATGAAGGGGGTTTAACTTTACATGCTGCCTCTCCTTCTAAATCATCAACTTTTTAAATCTTTTCTTCTTCTACTCCTCCTTCTTTAGTCTACATAGCCTTGTCTTCTTCTGTTTTCTACTCCTTTTCTCTCTCCATCCTTTCTGTCACAAAGCCTCCTCAGCTCCCTCACCTGATTTCCTCATCTTCAAACGTGCTCTCTCTGATCCTTCACAAACCCCATGTCTCCTCTTGTGTTCTAGTGCTTAGCAATTACTGCACAGGCTGGAGGAGGTTGCTCTGGCGCGCCAACACTCTTTCTCTCTGATATTCAAATGAGCCGTTGCGTCGTCGTTTGTCATCAGTTCAATGGTGCGCGTGTTTGTGTATGCGTGCTCTTGTGGCTTCTAATCTCTTATTTAGAGTATCACACGGGAAAGGCATTAACATCGGCCGGGTGAGAAATTAGAAATGGGGCTGATTAATTCCTGGCAAAAGGGAATTAAAGGGCACTTCCTTTCCATCGTCTTTGTTGTGGAACCAGGATTTACCTGCTGTGTGGTTGAAGGTGGCAGTTCTGTGCTGCCACTGTCATGAATTATCACCAGCCTTCAGGAAGATTCATGCCACCGTGAGCTAGTTGGTTCAAAACACTTAGCCATTACACGTGACACTGAGGGCTTGATATATGATGGGCTAATAGCTCTGCACTCCAGCACAAATGCTGTGGAACAACAATAACAATGATTAAGCTATTATCCAACAAGATTAGAAGAACAAGTTACATTTTAACATAAATGGCAGCTTGTCACAAAGCTGTATTAAAAATGGGTGACTGTAATGCACAATTAAAACAGTGAGGATTCTTTGTTTATTAGTTTGGTTTATATTAGAAACTCAGCAGCTGTGCACTTCTCTGTGGGACCTGTGAGTGTGTATGTGTGTTCATATGGTGTGACATGTTAGTGGGAAAACACACAAGAAACAGCATTTCTGAGTGAACTGCTTTGGCTCTGCGATGCTGAAATCATTAAGTCAACTCACAGAGTAAAAATTTTAAAGTCCCCCGTCTCCTCATCTTCTTCTCTTGAGCGGGGTGAAATATAATAAATGTGATCAAATTTATAGGCTGGTAACACTGTTCTCCACTGTAAAGCAGGTTAATTTGCTTCCAATAAAGCAGAAGTAGAAACTAAATCACTTTATTACTTTATATTCAGGCTGGAGCGCTTTAATTCTTTTCTTGACTTTTCTTCTGAAGGTGGATTCAGCAGAGATGAATAAGCACTTTATGGCTGGCTCTAATTTTCCCTGGTCAAGTGTTAGTCTGCAGGTACTAATCTGTTTCATTACATTAAATGAGGTGATAAGGCCACTCACAGGGCACTCACAGGCTCATGTAGTTCCCAAACTCTCAATGTGCCACATGCAAAATGGAGAATAACACAGATTACAAGTATACTGGGAAACCTTTACAGATTTCTACAAGGGCAGCCACAAGGACATACTGCGAGCAACCGCCTGTTGTGTAAAATACAAAGACCGTATGATATATCAGAGGACATTAAGACTTTTCATATGTGCATGTTGCAGAGGAAGCATGCGGGATCCGAGGGCTGTCAATTACTGATAGGAACACGATAGAGCTGAGCTGATCAAAGGCCTGCCTGATGTAGTCTGGCCTCTTTGTTCCTGTCTCGAGGGATGGGGGAAGGGGGGGTACATCGATGCTCTGCTACATCTGGTTCACACTCAAAGGGCTTCTCATCACTTCCGAAGTACGCACGCACACACGCACGCATGCACACGCGCGCACGCACACACACACGCACACATATTGGTCCACATCAGACAGCAAACAGAAATCGAATGCACATGGCTGCACAGTAACTTGAACGCACATTTATGAACACGTATGTACCAACTCACTCATCCGAACTGGAGAATGCCCGATCACGTCAGACATCCGTCACGGCCGTGCGCACAAGCTTGGGGCACGAAAGGCTTCAAACTGTGAAAGGCTGATATCATGCATTTTCCTGTCGCGCTCCCAGAGAGACCTGCCCGGCCAGAGAGATGATGGCCATGCCTGAGATTGCTTCTGAGTTTTGCTACTAATTATTTTATGCCACTGTTTGAACTGTCTGTTGAAATCCAATTATCAGGAAGTCTGTGTAGCTTACAAGATTGGGGCGGCGACGAGGGGAGGGGAGGTGGTGGGTAGGGGGGGGGGGTTGGGAATGGCTGAGACGGAGATTAACAAAAGTCACTGGGAAACACACTGTCTGGCTGTGAGATATGAGGAATTTCATTGAGGGAAAACCTTTATAAAAATACTTAGAAATACTTGTTTACTCTGAATGTGGGCTACGCTTTCTGAGCCTTCCACCAGATAAAGGCACCAGCTTAAAGGGATAGTCCAACTGTTAAATATTGTTAAATAACTTCTTTATTATGAGTTAAAATATTTACTCTTTACATTTTGGGAACCATGTTTGTTTTGCTTTCTGGTTGAGAGTTACACAGTATGAGAAGATAAATACCACTCTCACATTTGTAAGGTAAATATAAAGCTACAGCCAGCAGCTGTTTAGCTTAGCTTAGCTTAAAGACTGGAAATGGGGGGGGGGCAGCTAGCTCTGTCCAACAAAAACAAAATCCAACTACCAGCACTTCTAAAACACACCAATTAGCATATTATCAATTCAATCTGTACAGTTCCCAACCGAGAAATCATCTATCATATAAACCCCTGTACAACGCCAAATTGTACAGAACAAACTAATGAGATATAACGTGATAATTTGGTATCCTTAGAGGTGCTGGTACACCAATTTTTGTCACTGTTGGACCAGCACAGGCTAGCGGTTTTCCAAGTTTTTATGCTAAGCTAAGCTAACCAGCTGCTTGCTCTAGCTTTATATTTACCTTAAAAACGTGAGAGTGGTATTTATCTTCTCATACCTTCTGCCAGAAAGCAAACAAACATATTTTCCAAAATGTTGACCTGCTCCATTAAAGATCAACTATTCTAACTCATAATACAGTGTCAAACTGCGGAGAAGCCTCTGGATATCTCCATTGTCGATTAAGAACTAAAATGATGACAGGGTGTAATTTATAGTGTAAACTTTGTAGCAGGGAGTAAAGCTGGTTTTAAATTGATCCCTCTGGTAGAAGGCTGACTGACTCGTAATGACACTGCAGAAACAGCCTAAAACTAACAATCAAATGCACCTCAAATGAAAATACGCCCCTCTGCGAAATGTCAATTTGTGCTGGCCGCCTTGTCTTGATTTATGGAGCGTGAGCACAGTGTAGGTGGCCTGGTGAATGCTCTGAATCCCACTCTCTCACATACACACACACGCCCTCAAATTAGTTGTCACGCCTGGACATTGCGAGCTGCTGGGGCCCCAGCAGGTAGCCCCATATTCTCAGACAGATAGGGCCAGAGCAGGCACCAGACAAATAAGTAAATAAACCTTGGCCTTAGGCAGGTCTCATCAATTCTGATTCTCTCAAATGAGTGTGCCTGAGAATCAATATACCTAGGGAATCCCAGACTGTCTCTGTATCAAACCAGGGAATCATGCTCGGACCGAGGCCGGACCACAACACTGAGTAATAAAACTTGAAATAGCCAGGCTGCCCCATCAAAGCCTTGCCAGCCTCTCTCACTCTATACCGCTCTTTCCTCAGTCTCTCCTGTTATCTTATTTTTCACCAGGGTGTGTTAACTCTCCCTGCATGCGTTCTTCTTCTCTGCATCACCCATGGCTGCTCTCCCGCCAGTGTCTCACACCCTCCTTATTTACACTTTAACAGCACTCTTGCTGTTTTGCTGCTCCTAACAGGAGACTGGAAACATCTGCAGACTTTCATGACTCATTAGCTATTCTAAGAGTGATTATTTAATAAGTACAGAGCACACAGAAGCTGCCGCCACCATCAGCACCCTTGCTTTCTATTCACCCTCCCTTTCCTCCCCTCGGCGTTCCTTTTCTTGGTTGCTTTGAGCGTTTGATTTCTTCCTGTTTCATTCTCACACTTAGATTCTTACTTCTCCTCATAGTTATCACAGCACAGTGTCTTTCTCTGTCACACTGTTTCTTTTCTCTCACTGTCTCCATCTCTCCCCTGTCAAAATCAGCTTTTCTTTTCTCTGGCCGCTGCACATTCCAATTAGGGGTGGGCGGTATACTGGTTTCGTCACCGTCACCGGTGTCATGTTCTGCCATCACGTGGATTTTGCAATAACGTCATTACCTTGATAGACACACACAAGTTTTGGTTTTACCACACATACGAGAGAGATCTACTTTCCACGACACCTGATGAACTATGTCACACCCACAGTGTTGTACAGGCAACACGCTCATTCGACTCAATACAGGCACCAACTGGGAGCCACCTGTGAGTGTGATGGCAGAACTTTGTCCTTATTGCTTCGAGGTTTCACTGGCACGCATGATGTATGGTTAGGTTTCTATTCTAAGAACTTCAGATTTGTTGTCTCCTATGGTTTCTCTGCTATGTCAGCACTGGAGAATCGTCTGGCTGCACCCAACATCATTCTGCTATAGGGAGAAAAAAAAACGCTCTGGCTGGTTTGCATTTCTTTAAACCAATCACAGTCGTTTTGGGCGGGGCTGAGCCCAGGATGTGGCAACAGTTCCCCTGCAAAATAGTGTCAGAGGGAAACGTGTTTTGGTGGAACATTTGCACGTGAGGTGAGCACTGTCATTAAAATGGCTAAATCCCCGTAAAGAAAACTTTCCATTTTCAGGTTGATAGCTCGGAGGATGTTGTTGTTTCCCATATTAAAGGGGATTTTGAAAACAGTAACAGGCAGGGGAAGCGCAAAGGAAGAAGAATGCTGCCTGGAATAGGCGCCCAATGGCAGAATTACACTCACAGCCTACATCCAGTGAGTCAGATGACAATTTATTTGATCTCCTCCTTCTGGCACTCTGTCATTTTTCACATATGGGCACCAACATTATAATTTTAATATCCAGTAAGAAAGCTGTACAAACAGTTTAGTTCAGGAATTTGTTATTGTAAAAGAAGTAATGCCCTTATACTTTATTTTATTTGTAACTGAAATACTGATTATGTTTGCACTGCAGCATACAGTGTATTATACAACTTGAAATTGCATATTTCTTGTTTGACAATCGCATTGTGCAGGTTCTGTATAAATCCTAATAGGGTGTGCAGGACATTTAATACTAGTTTTCAACTCTGTTTGAACTTTAAAGTTTTTCAAATTGTGTAATCTAGAAACCAGGATTTGGTCTCCTCATGTTGTGTGCAGTCATTTATAGTTACATACTTCATGTGGCTTAAGATGTAAAACGTTGTGTCAGCTTTAGGTTTCTTCAAAGATGTAAATTCTTTTAAGTATCATGTACTTCCCAGTTTGGTTTGTTAAATTTGTGATTTATAAGATCACAAATGATGTGGCACCTTTAGTTCAGAGGTGAAAAAACTTTGAACAACAGTAAAGGTGAAAAACCTTGCTCAGATCCAGGTTGTTTAGCAAAACAGTTCACTCACAGCTAAAACAACAGTATGGTTGTTACTACTAACTTTTGGAATGAATTACACTACATTTACTAATTAACCTACATTATGGGGCAGGTTACTCCTCCCAAAACACATGTAGGCCAGGTCTGAAACTCATTTTCATTCCTATTTTGAGCCAATAAACACTTCAGGGTTTTTTAAAATCATTTTTCTTTCTTAAGATATGTTCTCTTACATTGCCAATTTTGAGTAGAGTATCCATTTTTATTTTAATAACATTATATAATATAGTCTGTGTGAAAAAACAAAAAATAAATAAGTCAATGAATAAATTTAAATATTGTGATATGACCCACCCTTAGTTTCAATTCCAATTTTTTCAGTGTACTTTGACACTCCTCATCTTGTCTCTGTCTCTCACCAGTTTTTAAAATCTTTTTTTCTGGCCATTTTCTCTCTTCGAACTCCATGTCATTCTCTTGCACCTACAATCTGGTAGATTTTATCAGCGCTGAGCTATTGTAAATGTCTAATCACTAATCTCAGTGTCATTTTCCTCTCTTTTCAGTCTGTCAGGAACTCAGTCCTCTTACTCTACGCTCCTCCTTTGTTCCATTTACAGACTAAGATTACCTTCACTCCGCCTTTCCACTGCAAAAATCCCTCAGTCACAACTCAGCGTATATGCTATCTGTGAGTCGCTCATTTATTCCATGTATAATGGGCTCAAGCCAATATGAATAGTGTAGTAGAGATTATAGACTTTAAAACAGAGGTGTAGAATTATGCAGTTCTACTGTCGATATAATCATTCTAGATAAATTATGAATGAAATTTGGAGTGAAACTTTTAACATTTGTCAAGCCTTTATATTACCTATTTAGAGTTCAATTAATCACACTTCTCAGTCGTTTCAAACCTACATTATTAAGAAACTGTGTTTTATAAAGCATAAGGAAAAGTTTAAATTAGAAGAATACTGTAGCTAGTGGAGTATTTTCATTCGGCAGTCACAGACACTTATTAATTTTTCAGAGGTGGTGGGTGTATTCTTAAACATACATTCTTACATTTTTTATGCCTCTGCAGTTTACTCTCTTCACTTTTACTGTTTGAATTTCACACATATTTGTTTTAACGATGTAGCTCTATGGATGGCCATGCTGATTGGTCAGTCCCCCACTTTGGTCCATGAATTTTTGTACAGTCATGGTCCCCAGATGATGAGTCCCTCTAACTTTGAACCTCTGACTTCCTCATTGCAAACATAAGATTGGCTTCAGGTTTGTAGTTAAAATTGAAATGCCTCAGTTCAGATCAAGCCCCCAGGAATGTAGTATAGTGCTAGGCTGTGAACACATTTTCATGTCATGGCCAAATCAGTTACTGCAACTTCCACACTCATCAAATGATGCACACTGACCCAAAAAGCATTTTTCTCATACACGATCAGTGTAAATGAAGTGGCTGTAGAACTGGGAAAATATTTTTCCATCAGAATTTGATTCATTTGGTCCAACAACATTTGGAAAGTTGAGAAAAGCTAGAGTAGCCAACAGGAGGCTTGGCTTGGCTTGGCTTGACTTGGCTTGGCTTGGCTTGACTTGGCTTGGCTTGGCTTGGCCAGTAGAAGTCTCTGACATGCATCTAATGCGTTCACTCTATGGGGCCAAAACCACAGAAGCGTGGAAACATGGTGCACACTTTTCAGTGTATGTGTCAAGTGAGAAACTTTCATAGGAATGAATGAATGATGAAACATAATAACGCAGATTAACCTGGGTTAAAATGTAATTATTTTGTTTATGGTACCTGCAAAATGAATTACATCCAGTCTCAGCTGTACTTTGTGATTAATGCTAATTAGCAAAAATTAGCTCGCCAATATACTAAATTAAGATGGTGAGCATGGTAAACGTAATACCTGCAAAACATCACAATGTTAGCTTTGTCATTACTGACATTAGCATTAAGCTCAAAACACTGCTGTACTTAAGTGAAGCCTCACAGGGCTCCTAGCATGGCTGTACACTCTGTCTTTACTGCCTTTATTTGAAGTTAACACACATGCATGTTTTAACCAAACATGTTTTTTTTTTAACCGCAAAATGTCTACCTTGGAGCCAGTGTGTTTAGCCGTTAGCTGTCAGTCAGCCAGCAGCTGTTAGACTGAAGGTAACAGTACACAGTCCAGTCTGTCTGAGTCGTCACTGGCGCAGAGGCTCCATCTCAGGTGGCTGGAGCCCTGGATGAGACTTAGCACATACACATAGATCCTGCCAGTGTGAACATGATACAAATACACCATCTGTCTGTGTGCATGCTGGTGATTTGATGATTTGGTTGTCTGTGCGGCACATTCATGTGTATGTGCTCTGTGGTGCCTCAGATGGATATCTGTATCTGGCATCCACTGACGCTGTGATAGTGATGAGATGCAGACTGATTTAACTGTCCATCAAAGCAGCAGATTCCCCTGCCACTGCACTCTTGTCTGTTTGCAAGTGTCTATTAATGATATAGAGGCCACAGACTCATGCTTCCCAGAGTGTAGTCTGTTTATGAGATGATCTAAAGAACAATATACAAGTGGATTGGATGGACGTTGTAGCTTGAAAAGCTGAGATATTGGACAGAAGAGGAAAAAGACACACACTCACACACTAACTTGGTGTCATATAGGGGTATCTCTGAATATATATTTCTCTAATTTTCCTCATACAATCCATCTCTCCCCCATTGACCCCTCACCCCCTCCTTCCTCCCTCCGCTGCCAGGCTGCTTCTCAACTTCCTTGTGAAAATACAGGAGAAGATTAGATGAGTTCCCTAAACGACAGGCAGCCTCATCCCTCTGTTAATTAGTCTGGTCTCTCTGTGTGACTGGATGGCATGACAAGGGAGGTGGAGGAATAAGGAGGGGGAGGGAATGTGGCAGGAAGAGGATGGAGTATTCGCTGTTTTTAGCTCATGCATAGTATATTCTTATTAGATGGCTTTGTGACTTGACATGCACAGCAGAAATGGCTGTCATAGATGTTACCCTTCTTGTCAGGGTTTATGGGTCCATCATGAATCACCTTGCGCGTGTTCAGGGATAAAAATATAATTCCAGTCTGTATTTTCAAGATCCAGTTTTTTTTAATCTTATTAAGGCTATCATCATGACGCAATGCCACTACAAGACAATAAACCATAGTATTTACTTGTCACTCTTTTCTGTACTCCACAAAAAATCTACATTCCTACACGGCTCCAGGTGAAGTTCCAAGCTCAAAACAGCTCATGACATTAGACATAATACAATCCAGCTGATCTATAAGCTGCCACTGTATTTATTGTGATGGGGGATCTGGTGCAGTATCATGATTCACAATTATTTCAATATCCACTCTACCTGCCCAGGTAGATGAAATCACTCAGTTTCAACTTAGGTAAATTAAAAATTTTACAGTAGAACACCTTATTTCACTCTTTTCAAATGAATTCATTTTTGGCCACACAACTGTTTGAGCTGCAGGCGCTGCAGTAACAGAGGTGGGGCAGTGGGGACTAGAGGCTTCTCTGTGTATCCATCTAATTGGTATGGCCTGCATGTGAGGCATTATGGGAACAAAAGTAGCATCTACTGATAAGTCTGCATGTGAGGCATTCAGTCATTCAGTCAGTCAAATGTCTCTACGAGAAATAACACAGGTTACATTCTACCCCTCTAAACGGCATGAGGTTCTGCATACTGAATTATCATGATACATATCATGTACATATGACTAACCTCTTATTTGTTTACAGATTCACTATCCGCAAACGTGGGTTTTTTTAAAATTTTTTTTATTAATGTTGTGTAAAGTCATATCCATAAAAATAAAGAGGGATTTGCAAGACAACTAGACCATGGGTTCAAAAGAGGTGGCTCACTCGATCACAGTTTAATGCACATGAGATGCACATTTTCTCCTCAACAGAAGGGAAGTCACAAATGTCACCAGGCCCATAAACTGACTGTAAGCGAATCACGATTATGCAAAGCCTGTTTCACGTGTACAAATGGATTCACAAACTCTTTTTTGTGGTGAAACTATTTACATGTGTAAAATGTAAAAAAAAGAAATTGAAATGTGTATTTTCAAATCTGTATTTTTGTGGATATGACTTTATACAACACAAACAAAAAAGAACTATGTTTGTGGATAGTGGGATATTTGTGGATCATGGTACACATTTGTGGATTGTCTTCTGTGGGTTACAAATAATAAAGTCCAATAAAAACTTCAATAGATAGTGCGGGTTCACTGACCGACTCCCAGGCCTTTGCCCCAGTATGATTCAGTGTCCCTGCACCACTGACTTTGATTAACTTTACAGCCTGCAGTCAACAGTGAGGATTTAGTGAATGCCATATGTCCCTGGATCCTGCCGACAGACAAAGATAGAGAGAGAGATATTAAAGCAAAGTGAGAGAGAGAATGGAAATACAGAGACGTACTGGCTGGAGTGGAGCGACAGAGGAAAGATACAATGTAGAGAAGAGAGAATAAGAGAGTGAGAGAGGAGCAGGGAGGAAAAACCCTGGCAGCCGTCCCAGTGAAATATGTCCCGCTCCCAGACCTGCTGCGATAAACTGATAAAATCCTTTCACCACAACCACATACAGCTGTATACAAAGTATATAGTGAAGACTGTGTGTGTGTGTGTGTGTGTGTGTGTGTGTGTGTGTGTTGTGCTAGAAGGTTGTGGGTAACACATAGGAGTGGTCACTCTGACTGGAGGAGCCTAACTGCAAAAGGCATTCAGGATATAATAACTAACCATAAAGGCATAAATATAAGGAGGGATTATTATGAAATATCTTCATGCTTTATTGTGTTTTATATGGCCTATGTGTGTGTGTGTGTGTGTGCGTGTGCGTGTGTGTGTGTGTGCTTGCTACAGTATGTGTGAAAGCTATTGATAAAGAAACCACCATGACACAGAAAGTAGCAATATATCTTACAACTGTCACGCCCAGCTATCAGTCCAGCTTTAACACAGATGAATGAGATTGGCCAATATTTAGTTAGTCTCTGTTTTCTTTCATTTTATTCCAGTGTATGTGATTTTTTTTACAGCATCATAATTCAAATCCCACATTGTGTGTTTCGCTTTTGCTTTTGGTTTAGTAAACAATGGCCATTTAGAAGATAATAATTTAAATGATAATTTGAAAGACGTAATTAATTTATTAATTAGAGAATTGACAGAAAATGAATTGTCAACAAAGTTGTTCATTTTAAACAAAAATGTTCACAAATATTCACTGGTTCCAGCTTTTAAAATGTTTGAAAAGATTTTCTGTGTTTCTCTGTTTTATATGATTGTAAATTGTAAACTTGACATGAGCAATCTGACGATGTCACCATGGACATTTTTGACTTTCTTATTTTTTACTACAATTCATTGACAAATCATAAAAGTAATAGACCATTCAAACCACACAAGAAGCAAAGAGCATCCTGCATTCATATTTGTCCTCCATCCACACCCACATAAGCATATGTGTAGACTAAGACGGTCCTTTGTCCACGTGAATCCCGACGGTATTCAGTGCTCTGCGTTTTAAACCCTTGTGTACAAAGTGTCAAAACTATTCTTTCCCTCTACCCTCGTCTCAAGCCACATTTATATTCCAGGCGAAGACAAGCAGGCGGCCAAGGGGACCTTGATGTGCCCAGAACAAGTTTAACATTTGCCACTGTATAAAGTGGCTTTGCAGCCCAGCAAATGAGAAGTCTCAGACATTTGAAAATTGCCTGGCCACCCTTTCTGCACGTAAAAAGCTTTCTGTCACCTCATTTTTCAGGAGAATCTCTCTCTCCGTCCCTCCCTCTCTCTATCCCTGTACCTTTCCCCTTCCCCTCTCTGTTCTCAATACTGCATCTTATTCTTTCTCCATATCTTTTCCTTTATTTCTTTCTCGCTCTCCATTTCTCACTCTTGCTCTTTTTTATTCACATGTGCTGGACGAGCTTGCCTTTTCTGGCCACAGAGAGCGAGGTAATATGTTTTTAATGAAACAAATGGGTGATATTCCACTTCTCGCCGGCTCCTTAACAGGGTGCCTGCCTTTGTTGGCTGTGTGCTGGTGGGTAGCTGCATCGTATGAGTAATGGAGACCTGGGTGGCTTTCAGCTGTAAGTAATAGGTTTCTATATAGTTCTGGGCAGCCCTGAAGCTTATTCCCACTCTGCACCATCAGGGTGCTCAGCAATGTCACCCCAGCTTTGTGTGGTAGAACCTGGTCAGTGTTGTGTGGTACACAGCCTCTCTCTCTCGTTTTATCTCTCCTTTGACTTCTGAACCATCATGCTTATTTAAAATTGAAAAGCAAATAAATAGACACATCAAGTCTTACCTCAAACACTTAATAAAAGCACCTACTGCACTATGTGTGTGTTTGGGAATGTGCACGCTGTGCAGTAAAACACTTAACTGTAGTTGACAGCACTTTTCAGCTCCATAGTGATAAGACTGGAACATCCTTCCTTTCATCCCTACGTCCCTCTTTGGCCAACTCCTGATTAACTGCAGCTTTTCATTTGAGCATGAGGAGCTCCTCATTCATGTACAGCAGAGCATATTAATAGTAATCTGTATTTGTGTATCACCTTTCAAAATAACAATGACAGAGCACTTTACATAAAATGAAATGCATCAATTGCAGTTTAACAAAGAAAAAGTGAACAATAAGAAAATAATTGGCACCATTACAATAGAATAGAACTAAAACTTCTATGAAATGAAAATGCTGTTAATGAGTACAACCCCTTTACAAAGAGCATTCAAGTGTGTCTTGAGTTGAGCTGTACGCACAGATGTATGCACTAATGAGTTTATATCATGTGCACGCATGCATATGTGTGTCTGAGTGTGTGTCACTCACGCAAGCATCTGTCCATGCCATTCGCACTCCATTCACACTCCAAGCCAACAGGTACATTTGCATTCCCATAGGTATTTTGTACATTGCATATGCAATGTTCATAATATTGCAGACTTCATTATAATACAGAGCTGTTGCAAGTTCTCCTCCCTCATAACCTGCGTCTTTTTCAGCCTCTCCGGCAGCAAGGAAAATGTTATTGGCTGAGCGTGCACTTTGTGTGTGCGTGCTTGCATGTGCGTGTGCGTGCATGTGTGTGTGTGTGTGATGGAATGAAACTGTCTCTGGCTTGCGCTATGTGTCTAAGCCCATATGGTGGGCTCTGAATCGGATGGCAATTTCTTCTTTTTTGGGAGCACTGCCATTTTCCCTCACACTGGTCTACCAGCTCCCATTCCCTTCCAAGCGTGCACATACAGCGACCGGCATCAAGGGAAATTTATGGCTGCATTAGATTCCCATCCCTCCTCACCCCCCATCAACTCATCCCCCTCTCCCACTTCCTCTTTCTTTGAATGTCTTTCTCTGAACATCCCACCACCTGTTTCCCTTCCTCTTTCTTCCTCTCGCCACCTCTGTCTTTGCCATGTCTGTCTCTCATCTCTCGCTCCTCTTCCTCCCTCTCTCTGTATGGATGGTAATTGAGCAGTTCAGTGAGTTATCAGTGACTCATCTGAATTAGCTTCTGCACAGTGTGTTCTGTTCTGGCCCACAGCTTTTTTTGGGGAGGGGAGAACTGAGGTGTCCTGCTGTTCCAGCTGGAATATAGCCGCCCACTCAGCCATTGTTTTCATTTAGGTGCTTTTAAACTGTAACTCCTTAGCAACAAAAGAAACCACCCTGAGGATGCTGCATGCTGTAAGAGAGGAACAAACAGAACCAGCCCTGTTTGTGCAGAAAATGTGAAGCACTAAAGCCATTTATGTATGACACAGTGTGACAGGTTGCTAAAACCTCGGTAATATCCTCTTGGAAGGAAAACAGTCTTTTGTCACTCGAACGGTAGCCTCATTTTTCACTCTAAGGGACTTAAACACACACATTGATGGGACTAACTCCCCCTGTGAAACCAGTACTATTGTGTGTATGCATGTGTGCATGTGTGCTGCAGGAACAACAGCAGTGTGCAGCAATGGAGTGACAGACAGGCAGCCTGAGTGATTAATGAGCCCTCTTAATAAAGTACCACAGTGAGGAAAGAGTGACAGAATAATTTGAGAAAGGCAAAGAAAAGAAAGGAAAAGGGAGAACAAACGCAGAAAAAATTGCGAGTCATGGATACAGATGGTGGCAGACATAGATTGGCAGCTAAATTTATCCAAATACAGATTGGCAGAATAAGGTAGAAGGTGAGATTAAGATGGAACGACAGATGGGTTGCAGCAGACTTCTCCATGAAAGGCTGAGGTTGGCCCTGTAAAGGTCTTTTACTGGGACAGAAAACAAAGTGCGACAGCTTGGCTCTGGGTTTTTCTTCTCTGTCTTTTTTGTCTGCCTGTCTGTCTGTAACCATCTAGCTCACTGTGTCCTGGTATATCTGCTATATCTACAGTATCTGTGACAGGCTGGATAGGGAACAGTGCACTTGTCTGACATGTTGAGATCTGGCTGGATCTTTCCAGCTGGTATTACACACAGCAGGAGTGCTCATACTGACTTTCAGTAGGAGATCCCTCAGCTTAGGTGTGGAGGAGTTAGTTTATGAAACAGCACTAAAGGCTTGAAGTCTATGGCTCTGTTCAGAACCGCCTACTAACATACTGCCTACTACATATTCAGTGAGTATGTACTGCATACTACTTACTAAATTAACGGTTAAATATGCCATTGCCCAGCTGACTGTTCATCCTGAAGTATACAGCCAGTTTCCCAGAATGCAGTGACAGGGATTTTTCTGGCAGGGATTTTAAAGCAGGCTAAAAGCTGTAATTTTTGCTGATAGGGCTGCTATTATGTCAGTTTGAATTTTTTATTTTTTTTTTTAAGCTTTCTAATGTGTGGTCAGTTTATAACTAACGCCTGTTTGTAAATCTGCTGCAAAGTTTTCAGAGATTCGGGGAGAGCTGCTGCCCGTGTTTACTGTGCCTCAACGTACAGAGCAGCGTTTTATGTCATTTGAATATTATTTGACCACATACAAGTCAACATTACAATATTACAGTTTGGTTACTCACATTTGTACGCGCGCTGTTGCTGGCTGGTGGCAGGACCGTCGGCTTCGCACTCTGCCATTGTGCAGTCTGAAGAGACGCAATGGGGGCAGATGAGTATGTCAAGTAAACTCACGGCGCATACTCAGAAATTTCTTGCTAATCTGGATTACATCTGGGCATTTCTCACTTACACAAAATCCACATTCTATGCAGTTGAAACACACTACAGACTCATTTTGATGTCATACTTATTATGAGTGGTGTGTTAGTAGGGGGTTCCAAACACAGCCTATGACAGTTGATAGGTTGCTAATCCCCGACACTGTAGTGTCTGCTGCTGTGTCTGTGAAGTTTTCACACCGCACATATGCATTTTATAGTGATAACGGTGGTAAATTTAGCCCTCAAAATTCTTTGTAATTGGGTCTTAAATTTCAAAAATTCATCCTGCATTTTCCAACATCCTGCAAACTGTGGATGTTGCCTGCAGCTGAATTTAGACTATAGTATGTGGGTGTGTAATGTCAGGGAGGACACTCACAGCATGTTGCCCATCCCATGCCTGCTTGAGCGTACATACAATAGACTCATGCACGGATACACACACACACACGTACACACACATACACACACACACACACACACACACACTAATAAAACTTTGTCCTAGAATTCTTGTAACTGCTGGAGTCCTATTGTGGAGATACTGTGAAGAGATAACACTGCATCTCAAAGGAAATGAAGGGCACAGAACTGACAACACAGAGGTCAAAGCCTTAAAATGAACCTCTGGTGTGCTCCTGAAGAGCCACCGAAAAAAAAAAAGGAAGAAAGGGTAATTCAACTGTTGAACTTTTAATTCTGTGTATTTGTGCGAGCTACAGAAAATGCCTTAATGTAAAATGGAAGAGGAGGCAAGAGAAAGCACTCAGTGGGGAAAGAAAGGAGATGCAGATTAAGTGCGCTAGAGAGATGATAGTAGAGAAAATATAAAGGGAGTACATAATAGCATGGTCACAGTAAACATAGCTCTGAGCCTGAGAGCACATGAGTACCTGCTATTGATGAACTGAAGACTAAAAAAGAGGAGAAGGGTTATGAACCAGAAAGGGAAGAAAATGTAGATTCGACCACAAAATCAAACTGTGACTCAGTATTTCACTTAAAGAAGCTTTTCATGCTGGTGAGGCTGTAGACTGTATAATAAGAAAAAGCCAAAGCAGCAGTCCAGTAGACTTTTTGTCTGCACAATTTTAATTGGTAATTTATGAAAGTTGCAATACAACGCCCAAGCTGTCATTTAGCTTCATTTTTAATAAACCAGATTTTACTTTCTAGTGTGATATCAAGTCTGTTCTGCATCTCCTAATTAAATAGGGCTGTCCCTGTGAATTTGATTGTGTGAATAATTTGTCAGAGGCCCAGTTCTGTTGTCAAATAGTCATGTTTATTCCCTTTTTGTGACCAACCACAAGCAACACATTAAAAAGGCTTCAGCTACAAGGTTTTTACAAATTAAGTATTTTTGGTAAATGAGCAAAATATCCCGAATATAGACTTTGATTGTGGTTTCATACCATGAAAATCATTTTGCAGACTTTTACTATGTTTTTTTTTCTTGTTTTCTTGAGGCATGTCTTCATTAGCATTTGTCAAAATAATGTTAGAGTTAAGTGGCAGTTGGCAGCCTTCAATTGCTTGTGAGAAGATAGGTAAAACACGCAAGTAACTCCAAAAAGTCATGGAAGGTTTTGTTCAGTTGACACCAGTTTGGCCAAAATTGCTCCTTTGCAGAGTGAAGGCTGCAGTTATTTAATTACATACAGTATGGTCACCCTTAATGGGCCATTTACCACCTGTAAAATAGCTGATTTTAAAATCAGGAAATATTTAAATGATATGTGAATTTATGTGGTTTTTATCTGTGAATCTACACCAAACACACAGAGACCTTCCATTCCGCTGTGGCTCAGCAGAGGTATTTGGTATGAGGTCAGTGTTTTTGTCCTTGGCTGCACCTTTTTGAGATTGACTCAGAGTGACCAGCGCTGCTGTAACTGACACTGGCTATCTTTGTCCAGCATCTCCACTACCAGCCGCCAAATCCTCTTCCTCCCCCTCAAACCACTCACCTGCCCTCAGGCCCCGCTCAGCCCGCCACGTCTCCAGAGATGCCACATTCATGATTTTCACTCTGGGATTCTCAGGGCCCACAGCAGGGGCCGACCTACCTCATTTGGTCACTGTCCCCAGGCTCTTGTGACACACACATATTAGTGTGGATAATAGTCAAATATACAAAAATAAATGCACAGGTTTAGTGCACACGCGCAAGTGTTAGGAAATGAATTCAACCCTGTTTCCATTTCTTGTTTCTTTTCTTGCTCTGGGCTGCTGGAAGCACAGCTACAGATAAAACTGAAAGGTTGTGAAGACATTTTGTCGAGGAAAACATTTCAGTCTCACAATATACACTGAGATAGTCACTTCAGGGTGTATTTTTTCACATCACTTCCCCTGAAAAATTGAAGTGAAAACTAAGTCAGTATGTGCAAAACTACAACAAAATGCCCCAATTACAACGAAAAAAGAATCTAAATAAACCTATCCAGACATACCATAGATGGCTAAAGCCAACCTGGCTCTCAGTGCTTAATGTGACTGCATTGATGTTGCTTTGATATTTTTCTGCTCGGCTGGGTTTTCAGCATGCCGCGTGCAACAAGGGAACCCGGAGGTCCATCATGTTAGATTTGGCTCGAGTGCTGTTATCTGGCTGTTCCTGTTGCTGAACTGCAACAGTATCTCTTCCTGTTGTGCAGTGTTGTTTTTCTGCACACACCAGAGTTAGTATTCTCTGTTAATCCCCGATCACATGTCAACAAAAACACTTTTATTTAGAAGATAAACAAGCTGTAGATGTCATCTCCTATATTGTTGGCAGCACCTGAATCTTTACAATGACAGCACTTCAAGGTTATTTAAACTTATTTCATCACTTGGATAACTTTGAGGTTGGTGGCTCAGCGTTTAGCGCTATTGGCTCTATGTTAGCATAGATTTCAAGCCAGGTGGTTTTGGAGAGCATGAGTATAAAGAGAGCATCTGCGTCTATAAAACAGCCTGGGAAAGTTGCCATTCTAACACAGTCAGTTTGGTTTTTCTTCTGCCTTCTCCCCTGTGCATGCTGGAGTAGGTTTTACTGCCCTGCGAACCTGAATAGAAATAAACTGGTAAGGACAATAGTTAAACGAAGCTCTTTATATTTCATTAGGGACAATAGTTGTCTGTGAAGTATTGTGAAGTGAAAAGATAATACCATATTTCTTTATTGTACTTGAAAAAGATTAAACACAATGGTCACATCATGTCAGGTTTATTTGTATAGCTCTTAAAAGCCCTTAATCACAGTCTGAAAGGGCTTCAGAGGACTTCATCACACCCACATTATGAAACAGTAAATTAAAGCGAAGAATGAACTGACAACCCTCTATCTGAGAAAAAGGGAAAAAAATATCCCACGAAAAGGAATTACCACCAGTGACTCATCTAAGTGTACAGTGTGTATTAGAAGAACTTCACAAGGGCAATGAGTTGATTTCAGTTTCCTTTGTGTACTCACACTCCCTCCCTCTCTCTTCATCTCTGTCTCCAGGTGCAGCAGGATGCAGGGCGTACTGCCTGTGTGTGGACTGCAGCCCCTGCTGGCCCTCCTTCTGCTTCAGACTGCATGCTGTGGTGAGTCCTCATTAAACTGGAGGCAGTCCCCGTCACCTGACCTACAGCCTACTGTACATAACTCAGGATAGTTCGACCAAACATTTCTAGCAACTACCTCTGATATAAAAGCGCATCCTATGTGCAGTCACTCTGCCACATGAGTCATAGTAGTAAAAATTAAATAAAGATCTGTATTTAAATTCTAATATAAAATCTGCCTGAAACCCTGGTTGTAGAGCACAAAGGGAGGGCAGAGGGACTGGATGAGAGGCAGACTAACGTGATAAAAGTAATCAACCATGTCCTTCGATTCAAAGATAAGTTAAGCCCACAAAGCCAAACAGCAAGCAATCACTGTCCTCTGTGCAGCGAGCGCTCGAAGTAAGAAAACTGCTTCATTTGTTCAGAATAATTCCAGTCTCAGGTGTCAGTTTGTCGTATGTTTGTCTGTACCTTGAAGGCCCTGAAAACCTGGTATTTTTCTAGAATATATAGAGTTGCAACTAACAATATTTTTTATTATCGATGAATCTGCAGACTGTTTATCATCAGTTTATCAATTAACCGTTGAGTCTATAAAGATCAGAAAATAACGAAAAATGTTTTGTCTGACCGACAGTCCAAAACTAAAGAAATGAATGACTTTATTATAATGTAAGACAAAGAAAAGCAGCAAGCGCTCACATTAGAGAACCTTTTAAATAATTCATAACTAAATAGCTGCTGATTAATTTTCTGCTTGTCAGTTTATCGAATCAATCACTTGAATAGTTGGAGATGTACATGAAAAATTCACGACTAAATAAGACAATCAAATTTAACAAACAAATTCCAATGTTGCTGAACTCTAATTGGTACATGGGAGAACAAACCAGTGCGAAAACCTTTGAGAAAATCCCAGTGTTTGTGTTTTTCTCTTCGCTTTTCTCACTTCAAACCAGTGAGAACGGGAGAAAAAACACAAACACAGAAATCTCTCAGGTGCATTAACCATGTCGTTACTTTGGCAGAAAGTTGTGTCTTCATGTCGGCGCACATCACTCATAGTAAGAAGCTGACTGAGAAGAGATTTTAGGACTTTTAGACCCATGTTTTGCAACTACTATACCACTATTATAACCCACTGTAACCAACTGTAGTAAACAGAGGCATTCCTGATGGAGTGACCATGAGTGACCAAAATGAATGACTCACCTAAACAAACCCACAAATGAATGGTCACAATTTGTGATTAGTAACTGGCAGCGGCGGTCTGTTGTGTCGTGGGAATCGAGAGCGCGTTCCCTCAGATATTAGACTTGGTCACACTGACATTCTCTCTGTCAGTCTGCCCATTTCTTTCCGTAACAGTGTGCGTATCTGGAACACTTGACAATCCTTCACAACTTAGCTAGCAGCCCACTTACTCCTCTCGTTTCATCTGCTCATAATTACCCCAACAGCACTTCTAAGAAGAGGCGAAAAGATGACGTGAAGAAAAAAACAAAGCTGAGATCTCCGAAGCTCACATTCATCCTCTCAGCCATTTTTGAGAGATGGAAACAGTTTTGATATTTTGTTAAATCTCCGAGATATTTATTTCTAATATATATTTGCAGAGCTCATTAAAATTCACTTTGATTTGGCTGAAAAGCTGGAGTTTAGGATCTTAATCCTCTCATTATGTGTCAGCAAGTTATCCAAACTATGGAGAGAGATTCAACATTTTGCATTTGTTGGCATATCTTTTTACTGACTTTTTAAACCCTTGCTTTTGCTGAGAGAAGGACAGGGTGACGGAGAGAGGGAGATGGAGTATAGTGAGAAAAAAGCCTCACTATCATACAGTTACTTAGACAGGAACTTGTGTGTAACTCGGAGTCATTTGTGTATCTGTACATCTGGTCCGGTTGCTCTACAGCTCTACCTATCTGTGTTTTTGGCAGTTTTTTTTTTTTCATCCTATTCCATAGAGCTGTGCAGGGAAGAGCACGCAACACAAACATTCACATCCCTGAGTCCGTCTTTGCCCTCTCTGTACTCTCCTTGTTCTCCCTTGCTGTGTATCTGTGTGTAGCTGCATGTGTTTGTGCGTATGTAGGACAGACCGCACGCCCCCTCGTTGCTCTCGGTGGCCTCCCCGACCGTCTGCTCCTCTCTGTATTGTATTGTTTCTGCCTTCTGTGGAGGTAAAAAAAAAAAAAAAAAAAATCTACGGACTTGGCACCAGAGCCTTTCAGTGACTCAGGGCTCAGATTCTCAGTCAGAGATGATGAAAATGCAGCCAACTGCTCGGTCTTTCTCTGTGTGGGTATATGTTTGTGTGGAAACCCTCAGGTTACATCTGCCAGGTAGTTTATGCAGCCAACTCGCAGAGCAGCGAGCACACACACACACACACACACACACACACACACACACACACACACACACGCACACACACAGATAGAGCATCTCCAAGGAGCCTGGTAACACACTAACAGAGTGTATATGTCATGCAAATACACACTCCCTGCCTCTGCTCTGGAGTGTAGTTTTTGAGGGGATTACCATCTCACTGATTCTGTCTTTCTCCCTCTTCCTGCATTTTGCACAATTTTTTTTTTTTTTTTTTTTTTTTTTTTTTACAGCTGAGTGACTGGAAATTGTCAATGGGAGGTAGAGGACTACAGGGAGGGTTGGCACTAAAGCTCACCTCATGACACTTTGCTTGACAGCCCAGAGATTGGAAAGAGGGTGGGATGTGGGGGGAGGGGGGGGGGCAGGTTAGGGGTGAGCCTTTTGCACGTGTGTGTATGTGTTGATGTTTGCGTGAGCGTGCCTGCACTTTTCTACAAGCACTTCTGTGTGCGGTTATGAATTTAAAATGTTGGCTGCGTGCCACAAGAGATAAATATATCATTATGCTTCAGAAGGTGCAGAATTAGTCACGGCAGCAACCTCCGGGGAGTTCCTGTGAAGCCTGACATGGCCTGGTTGGGAGTCAGCTCAGACAGGAAGAGAGCTGCAGTGAGATGGTTAATATTTGTCGCCAGGAGAGGAGGAGGAGACAAGAGGAGGCAGTCTAGGGCAGAAAAGGTTTGAAAGATGATTAGAGTGTACAGTAAGTGATTGGGGAATTGTGAATCTGCAAAAATACACCTGTGCAGCAAATGAGAGGATGGGAAACAGAGTAACGGGGGGGGTGGGGGGTGGGGGTGTAAGAGGTAAAGTGCCAGTGTTAATTTTGGCACTTTATTTTGATTTAGTTTTAGTCTAAAGAGAGCATTCTGTATGTGACTTTGTGCCAGGAAACACTTTGCTGCCTGGCACAAAGTCAACTGAAAACCCTTGAGGATCCCAGAGACTTCAGTTATAATTGTATCCTTCACAGACATTCGTCCACTGCAGTTAATGACTTCAGGTGAATTTCCTGTCCCGCAGTGCTGCATCACTTATTTCCTTCTTTTCTTGACAAATCAATGAGGAGCCTCCCGGCGAAATGTGTCCCTCATTTGCATTACATAAAAAAAAAAAATTTTAACTTTCAAATCCTTGTTTTCGCATCACTAGTCAAATAGAAAATGAACAGGGGCAAACTTTGCGTTGCCTTGCGCCACATTCACTGGGTCTTCACTGTAATTATGTGTACAGACAGAACGCGAAGCGAATTGTAGAGGCGGTGCGATTGCACACAAAGTTAATTGAAAGACATGATTAGATGCAAATTCACCCCAAATTGATTTAACTTGCATGCCAAACCATGCGAGTTAAAAATGCTTCAAAAAATTTGCACATACTGTATCCTGGGGCTTTATGAATTGGCTTCATAGGGGTACAAAGGGAAAAGAGAATTGGAGTCTCTGCTGGGTTCAGAGATCAGAGGCTGAGTCATTTTAAAAAAAGGAAAAAAAGGGACACACTCCCACAGACACGATCGGTGTGTCTGTCGATAGCTTATGGCTCACTTCTGAACAGGTGATGCATTACAGTGGCTGTTTGGACCGACCAAAGTCAAATTTGTGCAACTTATACTCTTTCTGTCTGAACACAGGTGCCATCTTTGTGTCTATTTTCCACAGTTGCAAATGCCGTTCTCACCTGTTGCAAAGTTAGTGGTTTGCCTTGACTGTAATGATTCAGACAGACATGGGCACTTTGCGTGTCTGCTTCATTGTAACACAGGAGACTGACTCTTATCAGTAAATACAGTTGTCATTCCCAAACTCAGGGTCACTTACTGCCTGATGCTCTTACTCACATGTACGATCATTCGAAGGCTAGATTTCTCTGTTCAGCAACCAGGTGTCCGAAAAACATTACCGCAGTAATATTTATTTGTCAAACGTCTATGGGAAGATTGTTATTAATGCTGCAGTCATTCGTACCAATAGCCTATAAACATGACATATAACTGAAAGCAACGTTACATCCACATTCGCAGCCCTTGATAATGTTAATGTTAATGTTGACCATCGATGCATTCCATAATTGTCTTACTTTTTTCCCTCTGAGAACTGGTAATATCAGCTAACACTAGTGGCATAGACATACATGAAATGTGCCTGATGCATTACAGTAAGACTGCATTAACGTAATTAGTGTATTTGTTCATTTCTCACTTTATTGCTTTGTTTAGTTTTCTTTTGATTTATGTCTTGTTTTTGTTGTAAAAAAATGTGTCAAGGAATATTTTTCATAATAGTTTTCACTGACATAATCTGCACTGGTAAAGTGAGAATAATGGAGAGTGTGATAAAAATTTAGGGGATGTAACGCCGGATCGATGAGGAGGAGACTTATTAATAGTGGAGTTAGGGAGAATGGAGACAAGAGCGTGTGAGAGAAAGACAAGAAGAGACGGAGAGGAATGTAGAGGAGAAGTAGAGCACAATAGAAAACATCAGGGGAGGGGGGTGAGAAGAGGAGGAGTACGCTGAAGGAAGGAAGAGGGAGGCAGGTGGGAGGTGGAAGGATGTCTTTGGGGAGAAGATCTCATGCGAGAGAATGTCAGCATGGAGACATCATTCCCAAACCCTGCATGACGTCTGCCCGACAGACATGCTGCGCATAGGCTGGCAACATGGGTGTTCACGGACACACACACACACACACACACACACACACACACACACACACACACAGAGGAAACTTTAGTAAGGAGTGTCTTGGTATGACCTGTGTACATCTGCGTGTGTATAACTCTGTGTCTTTATTTGCGTGCATCTTTGCATATTTGAGAGTGTGTGTACTTCCTGTAGGAGAAGGGCATCTGCACTGCAGTGAAACACAGACCAATGATCAAACACAGTGGAAAAAGAAGGAGGAAACCAGTCCCCCCCCTCATTCAATTTACATTAAACAGTACATAGCCTTAGATCTGTTCTTTGAAGAGGCCACCCCCAAAGCACATAGTTAAATGTGTGTGTGTGTGTCTGCGTGCGTGCGTGCGTGTGTGTCTGCGTGCGTGCGTGCGTGCGTGCGTGCGTGCGTGCTTCCTGCCCTGATCAGAAGCTCGTTCCCCCTTTTTCCATCTGTGGCGCCTCTGTTGCCATGGTTATCACTTTTGGGCTTGGTTGGGGCAGTCTCAGCTTCAGCATCTTTTCTCTCTCTCCTCCTGAACAATAACATATCAGCATTTAAGAGCAGCCACCACTCATGTTTTCATGTTGTTTTCTCCATTTGTCTTTGTGCGTCACTCAAGGTCTTGTTAAAAGGATGGATTTCTCCAAATCCCATTACAAAATAATAAAGACAGCAAGCGGTTTTGTCAGACCTTCCACTCGCACAAAAATAAACCCACAACCCACAGCTGCTGTCCTTGTGATGTTTTATTCATATGAGAAGATAAAAATGATTCAGTTTCTTCCTACTCATTCTAAAATGTTTCACTTAACTCTTTTTTACTTTTTTATCCTGTGTTTATAGTATTTCAACAGGCACTTCATTTCATCGTTGCTGAAAGGTGAACTAACTTAGACAGAACCGGATACACAATGTAACTGTAAATTCAATGTAAGGTTCCTGGAAAGCATGTCCTGTTCCCATTTTATGCTACTTTATGCCCTAACTCCACCACAGTTCAGAGGGACATATTGTAGCTTTCACTCCACTACATTTATTTGATGGCTGTAGGTACTAGTTACTTTGCGAGCTCAGATTTTACATTTAAAATATATTGTCAGTTGATTAAATTGATATCTTTATCGATTAAACAGTATACAAAGTGGATTGAATTGGCTCCACCTCTACTAGCTGCGACATCAAAATACTTCTTACATGTTCATGCATTAATAATAATGATCCAAAAAGGGTGATTCTGCATAATGAATACTACTTTCTTTTTATACTTAAAGTATTTTTTGTGGATAATACTTATCCTTACACTTTTATTGAAGTAAAATTTAGAAGGACGTTTTACTTGTAACAGAGTATTAGTTAAGTTTATCCAAGCACTACTTCCACTGATACTAATTATAAGGAAAAGGGAATCAAGAGTTTTGTCTCGCCTCTAATTAATTGCTAGCATAACTAGAGTATTTTACTCGGTGCACAGCAGGACAGCTGAATATGCAACAATAAAAGCAATCAAATACACGGAGAGTATATTTTCCTGTAAAATTAATGCAGAATTGATATTCACTTTCACAGAATTATCTCTGGAAATCAACAAGTGCTTGACATAATTCAAAGAGCTAAATATGAAATAAAATATCTGTCTCAAAACATTGCCTCTTTTTTTCTCCACAAAATGAAATACTTCTTCCTAGGAAACTTTCTATCAGGTTATTGTGAAATTACAGGCCTGTTTAAACGATTACCGGTATGAATCTAACTACATCCATCATGTTCCAGATTAAAACCAACTCTGAGAATTACAACAACAGTTTGACCTGAGCCTGCTGCAGTCCAGTTGTGTTGTATCAACTGTCATTTCTTAACACAGTGATCAACTGATAGCGGCAAGCCTCTGTCAGACAGCTCATCTGTCATGATTTATGACCTAAACACACTTGTGCGCAAACATACACACACTTACACAAACACATAATCAGCTGACACGCAGGCAGCAGGAGTGAAGCGGTGACGACAGAAGAGGATGCACTCGATCAGTCCCGCTAGCTCCTGACTGGCAGGCTGGCGGGTTTGATGTGGGCAAATTGAAGACAAAGGGGCCTTTATCATTGGAAAAGCTATTGCAGGCACCTTGGAAAAAAAAGAGAGATAGAAAGAATAAGAAAGAAAGGGAGAGAACAAGGAATGATGTTCCCAATTGTGTTCCTATTACGGTGAAAATGCCATTACCGCCCACCCTGTGTCTGTGTGCAGCTCTGTGCCAGCCACATAAAGGCTCTCCGACTGTGTTTAATAATTCGAGAGCACCTCTAAAGCAAAGACAGATGGGCCAACGGTGATGATCACGTAGATGCCACTGTGAACCAGCAGAAAGAAAATAAGAAAATCTGAGCTCTATCTGCAAGCTGCTGGAAGTGCAACTTCCAGGAGGAGCTGGAGCGCGTGTCCTCTCACACCGTGCCCTTCTCAACACTCATACTGACAGACAAAGACATGGGACGAGGTCAATAAAAGATTGGCCTGTTAACATTTAACAAAGTCCACTGCACTGGGTTGGACTTTACAATCTGATGTTTTCCAAAAGGGGAGTTTTTCTCAGCACATATGCTCTTTTTCAGGACCTTCTTGCACTTTCTTGCTGTATCGACATTCAGCTTCAGTATTCCCTCTCCTTTTTATCACCTGACATCCGGGTGAGCCTTGTTTAGAAGAGGATTACAAAGAGCAATATGAAACACAGATAGATATCCAAACAAACAGCAGTCTTGTGGGGGTTATGCTTGTGATAACATTTCTATCTAAATGCAGATTTGATAGAGCATTGGCATTGGGGGCTCTCACTAGTTTACATTCATTATCATGATGGAAGAGAGTGATGGGTTTTTTTTTGTTTTTGTTTTAGTTCTTTTTTTTTTTTTTTTACCTGGTCTCCTTCATAATGTAAATCAGGCTTCTCAAGAAGGGAATGTACAATTGATTTCATGTGATGTAGTTGTGTAAATTGCAGCAGCAGCCAGGAAACGAAGATAAACATTTGTCAAAATAAAGTGGACAGAAAGAGTGAAATGGGGAGGTGAAGGGAATGAGATTGAGATTGTGAAGCTTCGTTGGCTTCATTTGTGGCACTGTTTTGCTATTGGCAACATAAGTAGTGAAATGTTACCTAAATGGTGCTCACCCAGGTGGAACCTGGCTAGAAACTGGCAAGCAGATTTAATATTATTGATGCCTCTAAGCTGAAGAATAAATTTGCCTGTTTTTGTTCCTAGCAAGCTCAGGGCAAGTTGTTTGAGAAATTGCAGTTTGATTGTCTTCTAGGACGGCACTCTACTCATTGAGACACACACGCGTGAGTGTGTGGTAAACAAAGATGAGTGTTACATCCTGGAGGGGGATAAAACAAAGAGAGTGACAGCAGGGAGTGGAGTCTGATAGCCTCTTGTGAAAGATGCGTTTGTGAGTTTGTGTGTGTGTGTGTGTGTGTGTATGTGTGTGTGGGCACAACCGTGTCCTCATGTCAGTCTTAACGCACACCTCCGACTGAAACACAACAGTACTTTTTTTTTTTTTTTTTTTACTTTTTCCATCACATCCTCTTGACTCCTTTTCCACATCGTATCACTCCAATTTCACCGTTACACATACCTCCAGCTTTTTCCACTTCCATTATTTGTTTATGTGTTTTCCCACGCTTGCCTCCTTCCACCATTCGCACTCCTGCACCATGTTATGCAGGAGTCAATTGTGCTTGTTCATTTTTTCCAAAGCGTCTGTTTTTCCCCTCCATCAGTGTGAGGGGAGAAAAAAGTGCTATCAAGTAAACCAAATTCAAGAGTGAATCAGTTTTCCTCTACACCCACTCCCATCACAGAGCACATTGCTATGCTGGCCTTGAAGACTACGAACTGTATTCAGAGAGACCATTTTGTGGTGAACAATGTTGAATAACTCACAAAAATGTCCTTTTAACCTGCAAACACTGATGTATTTGGAGTGTTTTGGTTAACAAAATGAATCATTTGGATCCAGTGAGATATATGTGTATTAGAGAAAACTGCACCTATGCCACTAGAAAAATGATAAATTATATGATACTAATACAAATAATGATTCGCTGTTAGCATATACTTTAGTCTGTGATGAACTTAAAGATAAAATTTGACATTTCGGAAAATATGTTGATTTTCTTTCTTGCTTAGAGTAAGTGAAAAGAACAACACCACTCTCATGTCTGTGGGATAAATAAAAGATTAGAAGAATAAAGACTCACTCAGCAGCTGGTTAGCTTAGCTCAGCACAAAGACTGAAATCAGGGTGAAACAGCTTGCATGACCCAAACTGTAACAAAATCCCCCTACCAACACTTCTAAAGTTAACTAATTAACACACATGGCAAGCTGTGGTTTTAGAGCTTCTCTGTATTTGGATATGAGACACACCCAAGCTAGCTTATTCCTCCTGCTTCCATTCTTTATGCTAACCTAAGATAGCTAAGACAACAATCTCCTGCTTTAGTTTCTAACAGACAGAAATGATAGTACCTCAGCAAGAAAGAGGATGTGTATTTCTTAAAAATTTTAAGTATCTAACTAACACCGATTTGCTGGTAGGTGGATTTTGTTACCTTCAGGCAAAGCCAGGCTAGCTGTTTTCAGCCTTTGTGCTAAGCTAAACCAATCAGCTGCTGAATATTGCCTTATAGTTACTGGACAGGTATGAGAGTGGTATCAATCTTCTCCTCTAGCAGATAGGGAATAAACATATTTCCCAAAAACTTTTCCTCAAAGATAATTTTTCCCTATACGTGAGAAAAATAACTGGCAGTTAGCAACTCACATTGCTTTGCTTATTTATTCCTCAGTCACCTCCCCTCTCTTCTCCTCTTATCCCTCTGCCTTTGAAAGCCTCATGCATTTTGTTTCACAGGTCACCTCACTCAACGGGCTGAACTCTCGAGTGCGAAACGAGAGGCCATTTCAGAGCACAAATCCCGTTTGATGCAGCCATGCGAAGCAACACTGATCAGTCGGTGAGGGAGTTAGACAAGTAGCGCTTGTCTAAGATGATGTCAGTGGGAGAGGTGCAGAAGTGGGTATTTGTGTGTGTTTATGCGTCTGAGGGGTGGGGAAAATGTGATGGGAGGGTTGATGTTAAGCTATCCGGGAAGAGGCACTCAGCCTCTTAGCTCGAGCAACAGCAACAGCATAACGGCTGCAGGAATGAGCAATGACAGCTATTCATGCGTCTGTTCAAAGGCACATTAACCATCCTGTAAGGAATGAAAAATGATAGCTTCAAAGCTGTGTGCGTGCATGTGTGCGCGTGTGTGTGTGTGTGTGCGGAGGGTGTGCATTCTGTGGTCCACGAAAAGCAAGTGGGAGATGAGGTGTTTTCACGTGTAAGTGCATTCCAGGGTGCGCGCCCACACACACACACACACACACACACACACACACACACACACACACAAAGCCCATACAGCCCTGAAAAATGGCAGTCAAAGACGAGGCAAGTGATTCAAAGTTGAATCTGAATCATGACGTGGTTGAGGGAAAAATCTAATCCTGAAAATAAAACAAACATCAAGTGTATCTTTATATTTTGGCTGAAGACAATACGAAAACATGCTCATCTGAAAGCTGGCCGGAGGTCATATTGTGGGAGAGGAGGAGGGAGAGGAGAATGCCGGGAGATGGAGAGAAAGATGACAGAGCAACACGCTGGAAAAACATTGTTCCACCAATCTGCCGTTAAATTACAGACAGGAGGGGCCACTCCTGTAGCGTGTAGAGTTTTAACATACATCCAATCAAACAGGAGTGGAGCAGGACACACAGAAAGTGTGCAGTGGAAACTGACACTAATGAAAAGAAATCAATAGGCTCATTTTCTCCTACATTCAATCCCACCGTCTGTTCCACCCACCAGTGCTTTTTTTGCTCACTTTCCTGCTTTGCTCATTTTCTGCACATGGTTGATACAGTCCTAACAGAGCAACTGACACTGACATTAGCATGGTTAAAAAGTGGCAAGCATATTGAGAATGAATGCACTGATGCTGGGCTTTGGGGCAAATTAGATGAGACATAGTGACTCATTTTTGCCAGTGTTCACAGTAGTAAGAAGAATGGGAACAGAGACTGGAAGGGAAGGGAGCTAGAAAAGAGTCAGATGAGGGTTAAGGCTTCACAGGTAAACCTCATTCACACACATTGCATACTGGATCAACATAAACTGATAGAGCACAGAGATGATAGCTTGTATTTCTGTTTTGGAAGATTGGAATTCATGTTTCCCTCTGCAATGTAAATGAGCCACCCCTGTATTTTCAGGCAAGGTGACACAGGATTAAAGTATAATAATAAAGTATCATATGATTCTAACTGTGGAAAATTAATCTTCCAGTGGAAAATTAATTTAAAAATTAATTTGGAAAATTAATTTTCCACTGGAACTTGAATGCACCACACTCTGAATATCCCATAATGATACCCTTTCCCAGTCATCAGTTGTTTTGATGAAAGTAATTCTTTGTGGTGTTGGTGGTGCTTTAAGCTGCAAAGAGGTGGTTGGTATTGATCCCATAATGTATATCCAGGTTTGATGAATGGCATTTGAAAGGACTTTTGATATCTTCCCTCCTAAATGTAACCCTCCTTCCCACTGTTCAGGTACCACAGTAATGGTCTGCTGGATCAATGACCAATAATCACAGTCACACTTGTCACCTGTCTTTCCCTTTTAATCCACAACCAGGAGAATCTGATGGAACAAAAGAACCTGGAAGATATATTATTTAATAGATCTATTATCTATTGTTTATTTATTTATTTATTTATTTACCCTAACCCTTTTACAAGAAGCAATTAACAAACGTCTTTTCAATGTAATGAGAAATAACGTCCTGTGGCTTCATTTACAAGACAGAATTGATTATCCTCTCCTCTCCTCTCCTCTCTTCAGGCGTAACCAATGCAGACACTGTGGTGAATATGCGGAAAGTGACCCATCAGACCATAAGTGAGGAGCTGTCCAAAACCGTTCTTCTCCCCTGCCTCTTCACCCTCCGCCCCAGTGCCAGTTCATCCCATGAGCCCCCGAGGATTAAGTGGACCAAGGTCTGGGGCCAAAGAGGCTCAGATGGCCTGCAGAAGGAACAGTCGGTTCTGGTGGCCAAAGACAATGTGGTCAAGGTAGGGATAAGGATTAGAGCAAAACCTGTGAAATGTTTGGTGTCAAGTTTTTGGAAAACTGTCTCTGGCTCAGTGGCGCATTAGTTATTTCCCTCATTCATTTTCATCATTCCTTTTTTCTCCCTTGCCTCCCCTCCTCTCTCAGGTGAAGAAGGCCTTCCAGGGTCGCGTAACGCTGCCTGGCTACAACATCAACCGCTACAATGCCAGTCTTGCGCTGACCGGGCTTCGTTCCAGTGACTCTGGTCTGTACCGCTGTGAGGTTGTGGTGGGCATCAATGACGAGCAGGACACAGTTCCCCTGGAGGTCACAGGTGATTAACATGTAGACTTTTTTTCCCATAAGGCAGCTATTTTGAATTTAGCTCACACGTGAGGTGGGAAATTTCATGCTGAAGCAAACCTTGTTGTAAGCTTGTCTTGTGTATAAACACAGAAATTGATCAAAACATTTCACCCAATGTAATAAAAATGTATTTGTCTCAAGAACCTGAAGATATATACTGGTTCACATTTTACAAAAACACGCTACCATCAGTTGCTTGATAGCTAGCTACTGCAAGCTAATATGCTTGCTAAGTTTCCAGGAGTTGTTGTTTAGTATTATTAAGTAATTTGAAAGCTAATGAATCTAGTGTCTTCTAGGTAATTGATTGAGATAACCCAACATCAATTAAGCCAACAAGTAATTAAAGATTTTCTTAAGTATTAAAGTTCAGGAACAGTAATTAGCATCAAATAATTATGTAACTGAAGGAGCTTAAACTTCACTGTCAGGGAAGAGGTGAATTCCAAAATAAACTAACATAGCTGTGACCATGTAACAGAAGAAATATTGTTACAAACAAAACCAATCTACAAATGTCATCAATATTTAAGAGGTTTAAACAAGAAACACTCATTTCTGCCTGTTAATTGAGTAATGGATAATTTATATAATCATTGGTGAGGTAGCTGTTGCTCGCCAAGCCTTTGAAAATAATAGCTGAGGGACATGATGAAGATGTGTGAAGACTTTATTTGAGTCAAGTCAATTTAGATAGACCACATTTTAAAAACAACAAACACTGACCAAAGTGCTTAGGTAATGAAAATGTAACATTGTTGCCATCATTAATATAAAGTATATCAAAGTTATAACCTTGCCATAGCTGTGTTTTGTTTTAATCTGACAGCTATGAGCTGTGATGTGTTCAGGAATGTTAATACTGGACACTCACACCCTCAAGCCATTATTAAAATAGGGAGAGAAAAAGAGAGCAAGCAGACTGTACCCTTGTAATCATAATTACAGTGATAGTAATCAACCACTATCTATGTCATTCTAGGCGTTATGTGTGTTTTTATCTATACAATTTATTGTCAGAGCGAATCAACACTCCACTATTTGGTTGTGTACAGCTCCCCATTTGCTCTCAAGGTCTGCCACTATGAATAATAATGACCTGTTTTCCATGTCAGGCTAATACAGCCATTACAACCAGTGCTGTTTACCGCCTGTGTAGAATGTATGATGATGGGGAAAAGGTGAGGTAACTAGAACACATTAAACAGCACTGACCTGGTGCCACTCAGGTGCTGTTCATGCACTGAAAGCCTAATGAAACCAATAAGGTAGGAATCCAGCAGTGTGCGCTATTATCAAATAGTGTTACTCTGAGAGCTTTGTATGGCTCTTGGTGGTTTAACTAAATGGGCAACCCATTTACTGCATTTTCTGTATCGAGGACACCCATATTTGTGGAATTACCAGACTACCTGGAGGTGGTTCACTGTAGTAGAACCATAATTACTGTGTCAGAGTATTTTAGCTGCAGAGCTATCATCAGATTCTTTCCAGGTCATTCACTATTTTTAAGAATAAGCTATTATTATTATGACCACAGGGAATCACACAGTGCATTAGCCACTATGCTGCAGCTTGCCACAAATCCATGCAAATGTTGTGAACATCGGCTCTAAAAGCCCAGTAGCCTTTCTCTTTTACGCAGACACTGCACACTACAATGGTTACATCGTCTGCCATTGAGAGTAACACAGATAGCCTGCACTCCATTGCCTGCATATAGCTCATATGTGAATATATAGAAGCATGCCTGTAGGGACAGTTGTGTGTGCACACTGGTACGGGCCACTTTCTCTTTATAATTTCAACAAGAATGTTATCTGGTTTTCTCAAGCAAGCGGAGCACCTCATCTTTCTCCCTAAAAGCACTTTACATTTCGTAAGCAAGACCCCTGTCACTACGCTTGGGAGACCCTGCATCCTCCCCCTCTTGGACAATCGATTAACACACTATGAAAATCACTCCTTCAGAGAGAAACCAATTACGTAGCCGGCGAGGAGTAGCCATCTCCAGGGCTTAGTCTTAATTGGCAGTCACGCTACATGGCAGACCACAGCCGTCTTCACACTAATTCTACTGAGTGCTTAACGTATTAATTAGCAGGTATTGATACTGCTCAGCTATATCAATATCATATTAATCCACACTGCTCATAGACTCATTTGTGTGTGTCTGAGCCCCGGTGAGATGCCCTTCCTCTCCTGCCATCTGTTTTTTAATTTCTCCCGTGCTGCCTGCCTCTTACTCGCTCTTTTGTTTTGTCTTTTTTTTCTCTTGGCACATATTGACTGGTCAGTTGGATGTCTCACCAATCAGAACACAGCACCATTGATTGTGTGTGTCAGCTATTGTCTGTGGTGAGATATGGTTGCACACCATTAACTGGTGTGAGACAATAGATAGTATATATCAGCACTGGGCATGGCAAAGCTACTGTAATTGTTTATGCAACCTCTGGGATGTAGCATGGTTCTATATAGATACATACTTAAAGCTGGAACACTGCAAGACTCGCAAATAGCTTCAGTGCTCTACAAGTTTCTGCTGAAAGGATGGAAAACAATTCTTTGAAAAGACTGTTTAAAGAAAGTTTCTGCTAATTGGCTTTCTTGCTGAGAGTTGCATGAAAAGATGAATATCATTCTCATTTCAGTAATTATAAAGCTACTGCTGCTGTTACAGATTGTTAGCTTAGCAATGTTAGGTTGGCATAAGGACTGAAAACAGTGTGAATAAGCAAAATTGTGTCTGTCTAAACTCTAAACTCCAAAATTCACCTACCAGCACCTCTAAAACCACGCCTCGTAATGTTTACGCTTTTTTCTACAGTTTAAACAAAAGAGATATAACATGGTACTTAGTGAGTTTCGTTACCTTTGGATAGAGCCAAGGCTAGCTGTTTCCCCATTTCCAGTCTATATTCTAAGCTAAGTGTATTGCACATACATAAGAGTGGTATCGACCTTGTAGTCTAACTCTCAGCAAGAACGCAAACAAGCTTATTTTCCTAGAATGTCGCTCTATTACTCACATATTTTAAGCACTCCATGATTTAAAAGTTGAAGATACAGGGGGACTTCTATAGTTGAAACTCATTTCCTCAATATTATTATACTATGCCTCTGTGTGTTTGAACAAATTCATGTAATTTAACTGTATATATTCTAATATGATGTAGTGTAGTAAGAAATAAACAATAATGCCAAGAGCCAAGGGACACCGACTGCCGAACAGTGCTACCATGAGTGCACCATACAGTCATAAATGGTGCCTTCCTGTTCTTCTCCCTAGAGACTGTGTGGGGATGTGTGAAGATGCAGTGGGTAAAAATAGACGGATGAAGTATTGGGTATTTGACCCTCCTGTGGAATCCGACTGGGTTTCCCACACTGAGAGGAAACCCTATTGTCTCTCTAGTGTACGTACGAGCCAGCAAGATAGCATCCCTGTCTGGACAAGATCCCACAGCCGCAAAGGAGTCAGGAGGGAAACTGAGAAATTAGGAGAAGAGAGAGGGAACAAAGCAGAGAGGATTTCTGCTCCACATTTCTATAAGAATAAGAATAGTGTGTGTGTGTGTGTGTGTGTGTGTGTGTGTGTGTGTGTGTGTGTGTGTGTGTCACACAAACACACAACACCCTGCTTGCTTTCTGCGCCCATAGCCCGGAGTGCTAATGCTCAAATTGCTACACAGACCTCCATCTCACAGGAATCTCTGTCACTCTCCCAGACAAAGCCAGCGAAGATAAAGGAGCCGTGTTAGTAGCCAGACGCCCACTGGCTCTTATGTCACTGGATGCTCCCCAGGGAAACAGCACTGTGTCAATGGCAGGCAGGGGTGGGAGGTGAGGGAATGTTAGATGGACACTTCTGAAAGTATTCCATTCCCATTTAAGTGCAATATATATAATGCTCCTTTCTTAGTTCAAGGAATTGTGTGTCACTCTTTTTCCAGGTTTTTTTTTTTTTTTTTTGGCTACTTCCAATATTTTAAACCTCAATTGTTTGTATTCCTGTCTACCGCTCACCCTCTCTTTCTGTCGCTGTGTTTCAGTACATGCATCTCCTTGAATAGAGAGTATCTCTGTGTTTATGTCTGCTTTCTTTGTCTTTCCATCATGAGCGCGGAGGCAGGCGGAATATGGCAGGATGACATTGTGTGTGTACTGTTAAAGCTGTAAAATAAACATCACCACTGTCTGTCATACACTGTATCCAAGGGCAACATCTCTTCTCTCCAATGATAAGCCAACTGACTCTCTGATGCAAATGAGACTCACATAACACAGGTTGCTGAACCTGAATGCTGTTGTTTCCTCCTGCACAGATGAAACAATGTCAGTACATGATGAGAATGTCTAGAGGGCTTTGTCTTTTATCTGTCTGTGAGCGTGTACATGTTCATGTTTTAATGGCTCAGGGTTGCAGTTCATAAATATTTCTGTAACCCAAAGTTTGCAGGTCCTTAACTCATGCACTTGGTTTCTGGAGCATCCTCTCTACTTGTAATCACATATTCTATCTCTCCTCCAGGTGTGGTATTTCACTACCGGGCCCCTCATGACCGCTACGCCCTGTCCTTTGCTGACGCCAAGAGGGTGTGTGTGGAGAATTCAGCAGTCATCGCAACGCCAGGCCAGCTGCAGGCTACTTTCGCTGATGGCTATGACAACTGTGATGCTGGCTGGCTGTCCGACCAGACTGTCCGGTGAGGCTTTCAAATCTGGGTAGATGCACAGCAGGTGGTTCAAAAGCCAAAGTATAGTTTGTTGCTCTGAAGATGACACTTTTTGCTGTCACTATGGTCACCAGTGTGATGTAATGTAGAGTCTTTGATACTGCCAGTGTTATTACAGTCCTCATGATTGTGGTAGGGGGGCATCATCAAGGGTTGTATTTCAAAAAAGTAGTATGTATACACAAGAAAACAAACCATGAAGAAGAATTAGCCCCCCTGGTTAGAGTTGGCATGGCAACATATGTGTAATGGGAGTCATAAACACAGTTATAAGCACTTCTCTGAATGATAAAAAGTACTCTGTGTAATATCTGCAGTTCTCACCGATGGATAAAGTTTCTGTCATGTGTCATCCATTATTTTATATTTGAATAGTTATTCTTCATTTGTTAGATGCTGTAAGATGCTTTCTGGTGTCTCATTGACTGAAACAAGAACAATATATGATGTCTAAATGCAGAGCAGTATTGTTGATGTCTACTTTATCCATAGACATCATTTTCTGCATATATGACAATTGTGTCTGAATGTCCCGGGCTAAATATAATAATATTAATGAATAATATTTATAATGAACAGTCTTGAGATGAATATGTCATGGTCTGACAGCTCGTCTTTGTTGAACCAGGTTGCTATTTTAAAATCTCTTGATAATTTGCAACACAATCAGACATTGTAACAAAAATAAATGCACTCTGCCACTAAAAATATGTCTAAAAACAGCAATCTTGATGATCTGTGTATAAGCATGGTAGCGTGACAGGCAATCTGATCTTTTTGTAGTTTTTGTAAACACAAAAAATGTGCAACATAATTGGATCTAATTGCTTATTTGCACACTAGAAACGCAGTTAACTGCATGTGCGCCCTCTGAGCTGTCAGTCAGGCTGCTGCTAGTGCTTCAGCTTGCCGCCTTCCATTAACTCCCTCTTAACATTACCAGTCAGAGTCCATCTCTCAACAGTGTTTTCCATATCTACATTTTAATTTCAATTCGCTGTTGCTCCAGCAGCAGAGGAGACTGACTGTTGTCCTCCCGACAGTTCTTCACAACTTTCCCGCGGCACAGCTTCCTTCCCTATTTCATTCTCTCCTTGTGTCCTATGCTCCTGTTGTTTTCACTCGGGAGCTATCTAATTGGTCTAGATCCAGGAGGCTCCAACTGCACATCAGCCAGAAGGAAAGTGTCCAATTAATACTGTGGAAAAAATACAGACATCAGCTGTCGCTCCATCAGCCACCAAGCAGAAAGAAAGAGACTGAGGCCAGAGACACTACAAGTTCTCTTGTTATGCTCTGATGAAAACAGGTTTCTCTGTAAGAGGAGCACTACAAGTTTAATGCTTACGTGCAGGCATGTTGACTGTATGTGTGTGTGTCTTTTCCTCGTACTTCCTAGAAGTCCCTGTATGCCCAACATAATCTTTTAATCAGCCTCTTTGCCTGTGCCCTGATGCTGCTGGAATGAATGTTCTTGAGGAATAATTGCACAGTTAGAGCCTGAATATATATCGCTGTTTTCTCAGCCCCACAGGCACGCCAAGCCACTGAAGGAATTCCTGATTCTTTTAACCTCTCCTCCAACCTCTACATCCCTCCCTCTCTTTCACTCTCTCTCTCTAAAGCTCTAGCATCACTGGCATTCTTACATTGCCAGAGAATTAAACATATTTCAATACGATTTAATGTAAAATGGTTGGGTAATTATTCTGTGAAACTCGCACTAAGGGCAGAATAATTCAAAGAAATGAGATACTGTATCTATTGAAGTGCTTTCCAATCGTTTCCTGAGGTTGTTGAAACATGTATGCACCTCACTGTGGCTTTTCAGCCAGTCCCAGGGGGGGTGTTTATGTGTTTATTCTTTGGGAAGTATATTTTGGTAATCTCTGAGAGGAAGATATGCTTAAACTCATTGTATTCAAGGGAGGAGATGATAAAAGTGTAGTCTCGTTTTCATGTTATTTTGCATGTGTGTGAACACAGACTCATCCCCGGGGAGCCAAGCCAAGCCAGCCTTTTTCATGACCAGGCTATATTGATCTCCCTCTCTCTTCTTGTCTCACCGTCTCTGTCCCTGTCTCTTGGCTCTCTTTGCAGGTATCCCATCCAGTCGCCTCGGCCTGGTTGCTATGGAGATCGCGAGGAGTCACCTGGAGTCCGTAACTACGGCAATAGGTCCCCTGATGAGCTGTTTGATGTTTACTGTTTTACCAAGCAGCTTCAAGGTAAGAGTCAGGAGCTTCAACCATAATTTTGGGTTTAGTCATGCATAGACCGACTAACCTGTGGGTGTGCAGCGAAATTCTGTGACCAGGACTTAATAGGCTGCTATGTACAGAAAGGAAGAGGGCAGGTGGAGAGGAGGGAGGAAGGGCTCATGGATGTGAGAGGGAGAGAGGGAAGCAATATTGAGTCCAGCTGTCATGTTACAGCCCCCTGCAGGCAAAAGCTAAGTGGGTCAGTAGGGTTATCCCAAAACTTGACTTTTCAATTTGCAATGCCACAGGCAGAGGTGGAAAACCTAGAGCAGATGGACAAAATGTCTTTTACTTTGATTTCAAGTCAAGTCAAGTTTCAAGTGAATGATCATTAAACCCTTCCCCTGAACAGTGACTGCCCAATCATAGATTAGCAACCATAGCTAGACACTGCAGGCCTACGTGCTGAAGCAGTGTGCATGGTGTTGTATTTGGAGCAATACTCAATATACAAAGAGTTTGGAGGGTCGTGTTTTTTTTTAGCCAAAAACACAAAAGCAAAAGTGTAAGGAATGGATTAAAGACTGTATTTACACTTTTCCCTAAAATATGTTAAATGTTATTATATCTGGATAAATGGCTTTCAACATACAGTAATTTCCACAACTTTATATCCAAGTCTAAGGGCATAACATAGAATATCTTATGACTTTTTACCTGGAACATTTAGCTTGATATCAATTTTAGCAAGATATCATGTACGGTATGAAGCCATCAAATACATATTTAAGGCCTTTTCACATGTTTTTACTTTTAATAACCTTAATAACATAGCAACCAACAGCTGATAAAATAAAAATGCTAATGACGGTTTTCATTTCAACCTAAAATGAGAAGCCTGCTTCTGTGAAATAAAAAAAAATATGTTTCAATATTTTCCAAGAATTTCAAGTTGAAGGTAAATCTGCCACCAGTGCCATTGTAAAGTGAATGCACTATGTCAAGAAGGAAAGATTGAAAGGCATAGCAACAGTAACTAAGTGGGTGGAGTTAGCAAATGGCTAATTGAAAAAGTGCTACTGTTAGCAGCCAATAAAAAAGCCCACCCTACCAAATCTAAATTAATTGGAACCTTTATAGGAGTTAAATTCAAACCTCCTGCCAGGTAAGGAAAATGAAAAACTTTGTCTGTAATCTAATCTACATTTGTATAACTGGAGAATTATTCAGGAAAAGTCCACTGTTTCATTAATAATGATTCAAGACAGAGCTGAAATGGTTGTTCAATTTTTAAGTCAACTATTTTTTATAATTACACTCATCTTCCAAACTAAGATGCCAAACATTTTCTTGTTCGAGTTTCTGAAATGTGAAAAATTGCTGCTTTTACTTACCTTTTATCATAGTAGATTGACTGTCTCTGGGTTTTGCACCATTGGTCATTCAAGCAATTTGAATGTGACAACTTGGGGTCTGGGAAATTGTGATTTGACATTAACATTCAAATTAACAATTTTCTGACATACAGACAAAATTAAGAAATGATTTGTTGAGCTGGTATTTGGCAGATTAATCAATAAAGAAAATATTCATAAATTGCATCTTTAGTTAAAGATTAATTACACAAACAGCTAGAGCTTGGCTTTTGATTCATCTATTGTAGCTATTTGACATTTATGAAGTACTCACCTGCAGCCCTGTGCCACTCAAACAATGCACCCTTATCATTATGGCAGTGCACTTCAGACATCACTGCTGTGCTCACTTTTTTGTTGTCATTTCATAAGCTCCACCTCCATTCCAGCATTGACCTACTGTATAGACTCAGAGTTAAAGTTTAAGAAAATGAGCTTGGTGTTGGGGGAGTGTAGAGGCCAGAGTCTATGTGTCAAATATCAGCACCGCACAAATCTTGCATTCTCATTATAATCTATCCCGCATGAGTTCACCTCCTGCATATTCCAAAGCACAATCACAAGCACAGCAGGTTGTTTGTTTTCTTTTACATCACAATCAGACACACTACAGGGTTTAATTTATCTGGGTCATTTGTTATGAGGTTATACCGCCACAATTGTCATTAACCATAAGCAAGTTACCAGAGCTATATAGGTGATATGAACACCCTGTACGTGATTGAGGTGCTGATTAGAGAAGCTTACATGACCACCTCTAGACTTTGTATCCAGCATTCAGTGAAATTAACAACCTGATTCAAACAAGCAGCACATAATTGTCTTCAATCAAAAACAAAAATTACTAGCTGATACAAAGCTGGTGTTTTCTCTCTGTTGTTCAATAAATAACTGTGTATTGTAACAGATCTTGGTTGAATTTAAATTTCTCTGTCTCTACATATTTTTTCAGCGTGGTTTGGTTTAAAATGTTTCATTTAGTCAAATTCTGAAAAATCTTTTTACCACCCTTCCAGTAGATATTTCAAGCATCTTCTAGCAGCACCTTCATTTTAGATTTATTGTTTATGAAATGAAAAGGTGCCAGAGAGTCTTCTTCTCGGACATAATCCCCCCCAGCTCAAATAACCCCTGAACTCATTTGAACTGATAAATGCAAGTTTGCTTCATTCTTTAGGGATAAAATTCAAAACATTAGACAAACCATCAGTAGTTCCACATTAAACAGATATGTGTCATCACTACTCCCACATAAAAATAACTGGATAAACATGACCCAGTTCAATGCCAAGACTATGAAACTCTAGAGAAGAGGAAACTGTACGATATCTTAAGCCATCAACATTCTGCCTTGACACCCTCCCAATGAACTTTCTCAAAAATGTTTATAGCTGCTTGCTGATAGATTTACTGCAAATAGTTAACAGCTCCTCCGTATGAGGCATTTTCCCAAAGGTCTTAAAAACTGCAGTTATCAAGCCTCTACTAAAAAAAGAGTAGCCTGGATGCCTCTGTAATTAGCAACTATAGACCCATATTAAATCTACTCTTTATAAGTAAAATAATTGAAAAAGTTGTCTAGCACAACTTTTTAACTTCAAATGGTCTTTTAGACAAATTCCAATCAGGTTATTGACCCCATCACAGCACCGAAACTGCTCTCATTAACGTCCTAAATGACATCCGCATGAACACTGACTCAGGCGAAATTCCAGTCCTTGGGTTACTAGATCTAAGTGCTGCTTTTAATATTGGTTCAGGTCCTATCTGCAAACCAGGGACTATTTTGTTTCCATTGGCAACCACATATCTGATCAAGCTAGCGTGACATGTGGAGTACCTCAAGGTTCAATTGTTGGACCTCTGTTTTTTAACCTCTATATGCTCCCACTATGCCAAATTAGAATGATATTGTTTACCACAACTATGATGAGACTCAATTATACATAGCTCTGTCAACAAGCAATATGCTCCTATTGGCACACTGTGTCTGTGCATTGACCAAATTAATCACTGCGTGTGCCAAAATTTCTTCCAACTAAAGAAAGACAAATCTGAGGTGATTCTTTTTGGTGCTAAAGAAGGAAGGGGGAAGTTGCTGCACATCTTGATTCCCTTTCTTTGTAGCCTTAAAACATAAGTCAGAAATGTTGGTGTTATAATTGACTGTGATTTAAACTTCAACTCCCACATCAAGTCTATTACAAATCAGCCTATTATCATCTTAAAAATATAGCAAGAATTAGAGGATACATATTTATCTAGAAAAACTAATTCAACCTTTCACTTCCAGAAGGTTAGACTACTTTAATAGTCTTTTCTGAGGCCTTCCTAAAAAAACACTAACTACAGTGACCAATAAAGCTGAACATATTACACCAGTTCTCAGATCTCAGTTCTCTCTGCAGTGGCTACCAGTGTCGTAAAGAATTGACTTCAAAATATTGTTACTTGTCTTTAAATCATTTAACAGTTTAGAGCCTAAGTACTTCTCTGGCTTTCTTCCACCACACTATGATCCCTCTAGACCTCTTAGGTCATCAGGATCAAGTCTGCTTATTGTTCCTAGGGTTAAAACAAAACAGGGTGTGCCTGCATTCACTTATTATCCAACACATAATCTTACTTGATCTTGTGCCCTAACTCTGGCTACTTTTAAAAACAGGCTAAAGACTTTTATGTTCACCTCTGCTTTTCATTGCTGTTAATAATTGCACTTTAACTCTTGAACACACTGTGACTTTTACATGTATTACTGTTTTTGCACATTTATACTTAATCTTTTTTCTATGCTTTTTATCTATTTTAATGTAAAACACCTTGAATTGCCTCTGTGTATGAAATGTGCTATATGAGTAAACTTGCCTTGCCTTCCCTTCTAAGACATCACTCCTCACATCATCACATTCTGCTTGTTTCACCTTTGATTTTGTTCACATCTTCACCCCTCACCTTTCACCTCTCCATATCAGTTCAATAAATCAGAAATGCCTCTCCAGTCCACTCTTCCAGTTCATTGTTCTCATCACACACAGAGTCGCCAGTGGATCATCTCGTCATATGATTTTATTTGTGCTGTGCAGACAGAGTGGTACTCTTGAGCTCTCTCTGTCTCTTCGTAAAGGCCTATTTTTGCATCACTATTTTATCCACATCACCCTTACCTCTCTTCAGCTGCTCCTTTCTTCTTCAGCTTCAGTCACTTCTGTGTACTTGTCCTGCTCTCAGATCCCTATTTGCAACTGCTTTGAATTCAAAGAATTGCCTTTATATAGTCTCTACTTCGAATTACTTATGTTTTTTTTATAATCTTAGGCGAAAAATAAAGTGAATTCTTATGCATAACAAGTAAAACTCTTCTTTCATCCTTCTCCTTCAAGTCTCCACCTATTATTGCTTTGACAAAGGATAAAGAGAAGATGACTGGAACATACTGTATTACCTCTAAAGTAAAAGAAAATGCTGACTCATCTTCACAACAAAAATAGATGTAGACTGAATGTACCTACATCACTTTGTACTGCCAAAATTACAGCAAAACCAACTCCCAAAGACCTTAAACCTTGACCTTAAAGTCAACTGAGCAAAGATGATCTTAGTCTGAGGGCTTAAATGCCTGCAGGCAATAACCTTCCTCTGCAACACATTAAAACACACTAAACTGAACTCCTTGTCTCGCTTCTCCTCCCAGGCGAGGTCTTCCACTCCGCAGTCCCTGAGAAGCTGAGTCTGGCCACAGCCTCCACCCACTGCCACTCCCTTGGAGCCCAGCTGGTTACGGTCGGGCAGCTCTACCTCGCCTGGCAGGCCGGCCTGGACCAGTGTGATCCCGGCTGGCTGGCGGACGGCAGCGTCCGCTACCCCATCAACGTCCCGCGGAAGAACTGTGGTGGAGACGAGCCCGGAGTGCGCACAGTCTACAACAACCCCAACCGCACGGGCTTCCCTGACACCACAGCCCTGTTCGATGCCTACTGCTACCGAGGTACTGCGAGTTCTGTGGTGATAAACTTGATGCACCATCATACTGGTAATTGCCATAGCAACAACAGGGGGTACTGGGTATTCGCTTTCAGTTCTGGATTTTAATTAACACGTGATGTTTATGTCACACATGAAGTAGATGTGAAAAGACTGTGTGACATTTGCATCCCCCCGGTGGATTCGAAGGCTTGTATGTTGTGTGTAGTGAAGCCTGAGAGAGAGAGCAAGAGAAGAAGAGAAAGTGAGGTTGAAAGGGAGAGAGATAGAAAGAGGAAGAGCATGAATAAGTCCAACTGGGGTTTGCAGTTACCGTGTCTGACCTTGTCATTTTATCATGTGCCAACTGAGACAGGAATAAGTTAGTTTCGTCTTCACATTGCAACGACTTTACACCACACTAATCTGTTCATTGATATTGTGTATTTCATAATCTAGCAAACCTATGATTTTGCAACTAGAGCTTACTTTTGCTTGTGTGCGTTGCAGTGATTGTAGGACAGTACAGAATGATATTTGAAAATGATATTTCCACAGATAGGAAAAAAAAAGAGAGTGACATTTTCATCTTTCACAGTGACAGCTTATAAAATTTTCATTGAAGTGAAACAACTGCATAATCCAATCATTTTAAGTAAACAAGAACAGCATGAGAGCGGAGCAGCATCTGTCAAAACAAACAGCTGATAGATGAACCTCTTCATTGCGTGAAACAAATTATGTCTTTCAGATAGCTAAACCCTAACCCTAACCCCTAAAAGATAGATATGGTAATATGTTTTATTTAAATACATAGATTTGGTTTGTGTAAATAATATCGTAATTGCAATCTCATTAATATGACAACATGTTTGGGTTTCGCAGAAGAAAAATCAAGTCGTGATAAAATAGTCACTCCAAAGCTGTGGAGCATGCTCTGAATTTAATCTTGTTTCGATAGCAATAACAGGTTTCCTGCAGTAGAAGGGGAGAGGAAAAGTGAGGTCAAGTGGTGTGTTGTGCAGCAGCAGATAAAGCTGGTCAGGTGAAAACCTGCACATTTGCTTTTGGTGAAATGTGGTTGTTTTGTGTTCCAGCCCACCACCCAGCAGAAGTCCAGGCTGCAGAGGCCCAGGCTTTACACCAGACCAACATCAACCCAGCAGCACAGGCCACCTCCTCAGTCACTGAAGCCCAGCAGAGTGCTGTTTTTCCCCAGACCTCCACCTGGACTGGCCTGGTCGACTTGGACAAAGCAGGAGTGCACTCAATTGCTGCAATCAGCAACTCCTCTGAGATATCTGAGGAGCACGTAGTCATCCACTTAAAGCCTGAGGAAGGTTGGAAAGAAGGGCAGGATGGCCCTAGAACCAGCCAACCCAGCCAGGAGGAGAATGATGGCCCTAAGAGCGGCAACACTTTGGGTCTTTTTGATCTTGAGAGCCTGGAAAGTCATGGAGGTTCTGCCCATGAGGAAGAAGATGGCAGCTATTATGGATCTGATTCCCCAACATTATCATCCATAGCTTCTTCAACTCCCCAGCCGCAGACGGGTAACAGTGTCTTGGCTGAGTTTGTGAACACTCTTATGAGACCCTTTAGATACTGGGCTGGAGGTGAGGAAGGTGAAAAGGGACTTTCAGTGCCTGAGGAAAAAGCAGGAGAGAACCAGACGCAGAGTGAAGCATCCAGCAGAAACCTGAGTATACCCAAAGCCAACAGAAACAAGGGCAGCATGGACAACGCCATCATGGAGCACAGGAGTGGTAGTTTTTCCTTCAGGGCTCCTACCAGTGCACTACAGAGTCCAGTGGAAGGTCTGTCTGAGCAGGAGAAAGAAGTGATGCCATTGATTCGATTAGTGCCTGCAGTCCAAAACACAGGGACAATCGACACCAGCACCCAGCCAGCAGAACAAGCCTCCAGCACATCTGCTGACAACCCTCTGTCCACTGTTAACGGTAAGAGCCCAACATTGATTTTGTTTGTGTATTTAGGGATCACCTTTAACCTTTAAAACAAATAACCGAGTGTGAAATTGATATAGAAACGAGGGTGAATTGAAAAAGTCTCATTCCAAGTGTAGGCGTGGTGCATTTAAATGTCAGTGGTAAATGTAGAATCTGTTTATGTCATGCTTTTTAAACAGTCTCTGTCTCTCCATTCCAGTCTCTCTTCTTTTCCCCTGAGTACGCCATAATATATTCCTCTGCAGGGCAATATGAAGTATTGCTGTAAATTTAATTAAACAGTAATTGCAAACAAACAAAAGGGGCATACTACATACAGTAATGCAAAATGTAGTGGAGTGGAGACTGTTCTCCCTTCATTCTCATATTTATTGACAGAGTGCTTTGTTTACAGTACAGGCTGTCAGAAAGAGTAACAGCTAAGCTTGAATTTTAATCCACTGTGATTCTATAAAAGGTTAGCTCACATATAAATTGTTTGTGTAGAACAAAGCAGAAACTGATGAGAAAAGCAATGCAACTTGGCCAGACATGGATGGAAGTTAAAGGACTCCATGCTGAGACACAGAGAGAAATGCTCTGTGGGAGTGTGAGAGGGCCTGACAAATGCAAGTCCATTGTAATTCTCAGTGTGTTAGTTTGTGTGTGTGTGTTCTGCATGTGTGAGTGCTGAAGAACCCGGACGCCCTGTCAGACAAGTAACACCTACAGCAGAGGGAATTACCCTCAGGAATTGGTGCAGTACAACATCGCTATGGGTTAGAAAAGGTCACCCGGTCACCATTTTCAGCTCATGGTTTCTTGAAAGCACCCTGGCACCAAACCCCCAAATCACCTTCAGGGGTAAAGTTAGATTACTGGAGCAAGGCACCCACAGGCACCACAGTAGAGAAATGCACCGGATATAAACAGAGAGGGAGCGTATCGCCTTGATTTTTCTTTTAATGGCCACCACAAATAACACACTCTTGGCATCAGCTAAAAGGGGAGGATACAGAGTAAGACTAACACTCTCCCACAGACAGCCAGAAGAATGATTCAATAAAGGTGCTAGGCTTCTCTCACTGAGCAATCGTAGGCTTTATTAATATAAACACTCACTGCTTTGCTACCTGAAATCCGAAGCCACCCCTCCAAGGTATTAATGAAAATCCAAGCATTAGACAGTATGCATTATTCACAGCCGTATCCAATTAACGTGGAGGTTGGGCTGTCTGCCGTTCGCTCTCACCTACATCTATGTCTCTGCCAATTAAGCCCCGGCTCTCTGAAGGTAGGCGGTAATGATCACTGCGGCGAGGATGAGCAACACGAAAGTGGGGATGAGGAGACCTAGGAAGGTGGGAAGAAAGGGGAAGATGGAAAAAAGGGGGTGAGGGGGAGACGTTTCTTTCTTTAATGTTGCCTGTTGATGGAGAGCTGCACAACTGATGTGTCTTCTTAAACTAGCATCAGTGAGGTGAATTAACTCTGTGATTGCACACCGCAGGCTATCCTTTGATTCTCAATACTCCTTAGTAATTGATGGTGCCATGTTGCGTCTTTGATTGAGGGGGATGCAAGGCTTGGCACTGCAGACAGGTCAGGCTTTAGATATCAAATTACTGTTTTTTGAAAAAGGATCTCTGAATGGAGAGTGGATGGAAGTAACTTCCATTATTTCCCCTGCAACTCAAAATATTTTGAACATTTTTGGAATGAAGTATTACTTTCTCTAGCTATTGCTAGAGTGATCCACATCCAACAAAAGCATGTAGAATATGAGTGAGCTCCACATGCAAGTCCTGGCTGTCAAAGAAATACACATCTGCTTCATGCCAGTCTTGTCAACTCCAGAGACTGAATTTGTGTGATAGAAGACAGTGGGGTCTGTACCCTGACACTCAGTGTAGATGCTCCAGACATGAATTATATGGCCATGCAATAACGTCTCCTCACTGTTTTTTTTTTTTTATTAGATGCCATATCTGCAGATGGGCTGAGGTGGCACTGGTACCACTACCACCGCTCTCTCTCTCTCTCTCTCTCTCTCTCTCTCTCTCTCTCTCTCTCTCTCTCTCTTTCAATCTCTCTCATTGTCAGCTTCCACTCTCACAATTTAATATCATGTCTGTCTGACCTGAGGGAGTCTCTCAGCCCGTTTACTCCGGTAAAGTGGAGTCAACACAGCAGAACCACTCACAGTGGAAGCACACAATTACTGTCTGAATGGGGTTTATTATAAGATTGTTTGTGTTTGTGGTTTTTCCACCAAGCCTTCCACCAAACAGACTTAAAGCAGCAGATCTGAACTTTAGCCGGGCTCTGAGTAGCGCCATGAAATCAGCCAAACCTATGCCTAATTGTCTCATTTTATTTATTACATGGGTCATTACATAGATGATCAAACCAGATTAATGCGTTTAATTATTCTCACTTTCATCAGTGTGTGTAGTAAAAGTATGTAATTGGCTATTTGGATTATTAATAGGACAATTACGCTGGCGTACATGGCTCGTATGGAAATGAACCTCAGGCTCATAAACCTCACTTAGGCATAAGGCAACAGCGGACTTTATGAATAATTTACATACATCTTAATACTTTATGCGTGGACATATTTGTATATGTTCTCCCTCTCGTGGTAATTTGTTGTGCTGGGTTGTGTTGCACATAACTTCCCCCTTCTCAGTCATGTTCACTGAACTGAGGACAGCCAAACTGAGCTTAGCAACGATGATGGTAGCAACACTAGTTCGGCCTCTCAGTAACACACCGGCACTGCTGCTCTAAAAAAAAAACACACACACACACACACCATCCGTGAGTCACACATGCAGACAGCATGAATTATTGATGGTGTAGACAGAGTCTGGTTTAAAGCCGCAAGCTGATAAGGTACAGTGGACCACTTCATCTAAATAAACAGGTCTAGATGGAGCTTGTTTTGGACCAAGTCATTTGCTTATCTTGTTGAAAGTGCTCCTGTGTTTTTCCACATGGCTTCTCTCACCACGGGCAAATGTATTCCAGCAGGAGGTTGTTTGGGTAAAAGAATCTACAGGGAAAAATAAAAACAGGGACAGAGAAGAGAAGAGAAGAACAAAATTACTTTGAATACATCCTTTCATCCTTTTGGTGTGGGTCTGTATCTGTGTGCATGTATTTGTGTATGGGCTTCCACAAGCAGTGGCCCCCATCTCTGTCTACAAAGTCCAGTAACTTTAGTAGCCACACTGATCAGACCCAGTGGTGATGAAAAAAAAACCCCACAATATCCAATTTACAGTAAATTACAGTTAACGGCTCCTTCCATTTCACTACAAAGAAAGTTTAGCTGAACATTTTAAAGTCTTTAAAGTCTTTTTTTTTTTACAGACCTCCAAAATAGGAGAATATATTAGATACAATACTGTACAGACTGTTGGAAAATGTTGCTGTATTAATACATGAAAAGTAAAAAGTCCTGATGGAGCAGTGTGGGGAAGACGAGAACTAATCTAGGACTGTAACATTACCTGCTGTAGTAATTCAGCTTCCATGTTATTTGGTGAACGCTTGCAAGAATGAGTAAGAATTGCACGGCCGCAGCAAGAAATTGCTGTTGTGTTTTGAGGGTTATTAGGATTAAGACAGCCAAGGAATGTCACTGTAGACTATATAGTGGCAAGACCCACATCTGGGCCTGGATTAAAGGGCCTGAAAGCATATTTTCTTAATTCTCTCTTATTTTCACTATTTATTACAGTGAGCGATAGACTCCTACATGCACCTTTTATGAGAGTTAAACTAACTGTGGGCATTTCACATAAGTGGTTTCTGTATTTGTGTTTTTGTCTGTGATCTAATCACTGGTTTGAAGTGGATGGACTCAGATCAGAATCTGATGCCAGTTTTGGGGTTGTCAATCAAATGTCAATCATACAGTATTTGATCAAATCAAACCCACAGAGGCCTGATGAAGCAGATTAGCTGAGTTTTTGAGTATTCAGTTTTTAATAAATAATACTTAGGTAATACCTAAAAGCTTTTAAAGCAAACTTTAACTTTTATTGTTGCTAATTTAGTGATGAATGTGTAACACGATAGAGAAAGGGGTAACATTTGTTAACAAGTATTCTGGGGCTTTAAACCTTCTAGTACTTTTCTGTTTCATGGTAAGATCCATGAAGAGTGGGGACACAATCCCAAAGGATGTGGTCTGAATTTGATACACACTGCCTGCAGAGAGTTGATTAATTTTGTTATCCCAAACAGAAACTGGTTTGCCGTGTGCACGGAAAAGATGTGCATATGCAGTAAAAACAAATCACCAACACGGTCCACACACGAATAAAATCCATACTGGTGAACAGACACCACACCACGGACTATAGTCCATGATGAAGATACAGTTTCATGTTTCCATAGTAACTTTAAAACGGTATGTCATTGGGCTCATGTAAGCCAGGCTTATAATTGCTTATTCCACATCCATAAAATTAAATCCACCCCGTCCCCTGATAATGGATTCATATTAATTAGTCTCTTCTGTCTCTTTGTTCCCTGTAGAATTCACTGCATCAAGTCCTGATGAGAGATCGTCTCCTAGTGACCATGTCAACATATCTGGTCCTCAGGGTCCCAGAGGAGGCCCAGCCTTTGCTCCTGCCCCCAGCAGCCAGTTTCGGTGGGCCATCAAGTCCATGCATGGCTCTAAACTAGGCCCCCCTGGAAATGTGGCCTATGTGGGTAAACGTCCCACCTGGGAGCCCATGGAAGCCAAAGCAGGGCCCCTCGAGGTGATGACTCTGCCCACCTCCCTCCGACAGGACAACCCAGAAAATTATTCAGGCGAAGGAAAAGACCAGGACGGAGAAGACACTACCACAACTCCATCAGCAACTAGAACTACACCAGGGGAGGAGAAGGGGATAGAGGGGAGTGGAGAGGGGAGCAACTTTCCTAGTGGGTTTGTGAAAGTCCATAACTTGGACAGCAGTGGTGTCAAACCGAGTCCTCAAACAGAGTCTTCACTCAGCCGAAGTGAGCTTGTGACCGCGACTGAGCACACTACTCTGTCCCAGTGGCAGCTAGTGGAACAGCCCACCACCCCACCTCAGGACCCCCAGGAGCCTGACACAGCAGAGGAGGCCAAGGGAGAGATCCTCTACGTCCGCCGGCCTACTGACAACCTCTCCTCTGTCTCCTCACGCAGGGGAGAGGGTAGCTCAAATTCAGGATTTACTCCTGTTTATCGGAAACACAGCAAAGGCACAAGCAGAGAGGATGTGGTGACTTCCACACCCGAAGCTTTGATGGAGGTTCTGACGACCTCTGAGGTGACCACACCGGAGCCTTTGACGACCAGAGACACACAGAGGACAGATCCTACCACCACAGCAACCAGCGCAGAAAATCTCTCCACAGAGGAGCCATCTATTTCCATTTCATGGGTTCAGGAGGAGAAAGAAAGTGCACCCAACCTGCAGGAGGATCAAACAACTCCAGCATCCAGTGCGGGATCTCAAACGATTGCAGGGGTCATTCAGTTGACCACCCTTGCGTCTGACTCCATAGTTGGCGCCACAGAAATGGAATCCAGGTCTGCAGTGTCCGAATCCTTCGTGGTGGGAAGTCGGTGGACACCTTCCAAAGGTGTGAGCCAAAAACCAGAGGAACACAAAGCCGGGGAGATGACAGACAACAAAGACACAAACAACCCTTTTGGCATTCTCGTACCCAACTGGGCCTTTGGTCTCATCCCATCAGGTATGTAAGCTCCCCGGTGTTCCCGATGAATGAACCGTACTGTCATTATTATCTTCATGATTATGAGTGATTACATCATCTGCAGCGATTTATTTAATTATGTATGCAGCTCAGTGAGAGCCAGAAACATCATTCATATCATCGGCATCCTGAGGTGACGTACAGTGCAGTAACAGCAGCATGTTAACACTGCCGCATGCCCTCCACCTGAGTTCACAGCCTCTGCTCACCAACTCACACATATATATATATATATATATATATATATATACACACCTCTATTTCCTTACTCTGTCTGTCTCTTGTCGTTCCATTCTACATCTCCGCTCTCTCTCTCTCTCTCTCTGTCCCTTTCTGTTACTCTGACATACATCATGCATTCTTAATTCAGGCTTGTTCTTTCTTTTTGCCTTCATATCCGCTTTCCCACTCCATCCCTTCCTCCCTGGTTGGTGTAGCGACAGCTCCACACAGAGAGGCAGTGCACTGAGGTGAGACCAGCTAGGTCTTAGTGAAGTAATTAGTGGGTCAGAGTGAGTGCAATTAGGTGAACTGGAGAGAGGCAGAGATCCTAGTCCCCAACAAATCAATGTAGACACAAACTACAAGATAGGACTCGTAATTGACTGCGGTCTGTTCTCCTTTCTCATTTTCTAGTTTGTTCATGTTCACTCGTGTTCGGCTCAACTTTCTTCTCCGACTCTCTATCCCCTGAACTTGTTGTTCACGATAATAAACCGTGTCAGTGCTGTTTGTCTCATCATGCTCTCACTGATTCTTTTGATAGTTAGTGGACGTGCTACTGTGGTAGATAACCACAATGTAAATTAACATAACAAAAGCTGTAATCATAGGGGCACTCGTCTTTTTCCTCGTCTAAATTTGTAAACTTGACAATCAAAATGTGTTTGCTTAATGTTTAATGTGTCTGTCGTCCTTTTTATTCTGCGTTTCTGCTCAACTAATGCCACTCATTCATCCTCAGCTCAGTTTATCTGGTATTTTCTGGGTTTTGAAAATACATTTTTTTAAATTATGACTCGAATCATTAGTCATTCTGCTCAGCAAAGTGCAGTTCTCAAACTTTTCTTCATGAGTCATCACATGGACAGGTCAGAGCTGGTAGGGATTCAGTAGTTGCATTTACATAAAGCCTTTCATGCCACTAATGAACCAGAAAACAACCTTTTAAGGGTACATTTGTCTAATGTTAAAACCTCAGGAGGAGGAAACAATCAGACAGTCACTTAATTCTGTCAAAAGAAGTGGCAAAAACCTTTTGTAATACGTTGTACAGATTAATATTTGTATTATATTGTAGAATTCCTTCCATTTTCTATGTTTTTGAAAAGCCGTGCTCTTTTTTTTTTTTGTACCTTACCACTTGATTGCCTCCATTGTTTTGTCATTTACAAGCACACTCCACCAGTGGTAACTATTTTGTGAGTAGTCATTCTTTCTCAGAGGAGCTATCTTTGGTCAGGTGATATCCTCCAGCTTGCAGGGGGATTGTGACGTGGGGGACTTGCATTCTCCCATAAACGTTGGTTTCAAAAGAAAACACAGCGGCAAAGCAATAACAGCCCTGTTTGCTTGAGGGGGTGTAATCAGTATATTTCACATTTTCTGAAAGCTTGCTGTAGAGCATGACCATGAACCCTTACCTAGTCATTTTATTGAGTGAATGTGTAAGTACTTGAGATTGATTCAAAGAAAACTTTCAGGTTATGTAATTGCAGCTCAAGAACACTTAGTTTCTTTCTTTCTTCAGATGAAATGGTAGTCTCAATACTCACTATATCACCCTGCTGTCTATTAAATAATATGAAAATTCAAAGAAAACAGTCAGTACAAGAGCACTTTTTTGTCTTCATCAGTATTACTGATCCGGTGACATTTGAATGGAGTGAGTGGGCCCAGCTCTTGTTAAGCGATTAGAAGGATGAGACCCCTCCTTCTGCGTGACCTTTTGTAGTTGTCAGTTATAGTACCGGGAAAATTACAGCAATGGTTGTCTGCCCATTATAGCAGAGAGATAGAGGCAGAGAGGTGGGAAAGGGCGGGAGGACGGACAGGGGAGGAAGAATAGGGGGAGGGGTGTAGAGGGAGAGAGGTGAGAGTGTCCTCCACAATGCTGTGGGTAGGAGTACATAAACCTCTTTAATCAATGATCAGAGACTACACTAACACAGTCCCACGGGCCTCCAGAGAGCATGTTGTCCTTAATCGTCATCTTTCCTTCTTCTTTCTTTCCTTCCCTTCTGTCTTTCTTTTCGTTCCTCTACTTCCTTCCAATCTTTATTCATTGTGTGTTATCAGAACAGTCTCAGACCCCCTATTTGGCCATATATCAGAGTGATAAGACACTGGTATATAATGCCACATCCAGCTTTTCCAATTCCCCATCGCTATGGCCTCCAGCTAAACCCACACAGATGGGTGGACACACACACACATGAAAAAATAAATATATGTGAGGAAACAACAGCACGCCAATCTTGCTCAGGAGTAAACCTCGATAATCCATCCCACATGTCGCATCATCACACACACACACACACACACACACACACACACACACACACACACACACACACACACACACACACACACACACACAGAGGGAATATGTCTTAATCCTCCAGTGTGAACACTATGAAAAAGTAAACACATTTTATTTTATTTCTTTTTTTAATTAGTCATATCTTCATTTCCATATTGTATAATCCTAAAGACAGTATTTATGGAAGTTTGTAACACTGCAAAGACGGTACAAAAGTGGTTGTCAGTCCTGCGAATTCCAACAAGCGTGGAAATTTACCAAATGGCCCAGAGCGCTGGCATGCGGCCGTTTCGAGTGACGAAGCAAGGTGGGTGGATACAGTGATGTCGGCTGTCCAGCCTTTAAATTACCAATGCCAGTCTGATACTCTGGCAAACAGACTACAGGATACCTCTGAGTTATTGCCATCTTGACTAAAGCCTTGTCCTGGGCTCAAGATGGATCAGACCTCTGGCAACATCAATAACACGGCAGCTAGCCCTCAACCAAATTAGAGTGTTAAATTTGGAGGAGAAGAGCCAGTAGATTGAAGTGTGTGTGTCTGTCTCACTGTGTGTGTGTGTGTGTGTGTGTGTGTGTGTGTGTGTGTGTGTGTGTGTGTGTGTGTGTGTGTGTGTGTGTGTTTGGGGGGTGGAGGTTGAAAGAAGGAGATAAATGGAGACAGGGACAGGCTGGGGTGGCATATTATCAGTATGGGTCTGTGGATAGATATTCAGTTTGTCTGCTGGCTGCTGGAGTCCTCGGATAGGCTGTCTGGAGCAGCGAGAGGGCACATTCTCAATTCTGCATATAGAAGTCTATTGATTTTCCTGCCTCTGCCTCCCTGTGTCTCCCATCTTTTTTTCTCTCTCTTCTCTGTCTCTGCCTTACTAGCTTTTTTCCATCTCGCTCGCTCCCCATCTCCCTGACTTTATGTCTTTTATTACTCCTCTGGTCATTGTTATGAGTCTCCCTGGCATAATGTTTTGATAGCCTCTTGAACTCCAATGCGGTACAACACAAGGCAGTCAATTGCCATCTAACCGTATCTGTCCCCTGTACGATCCTCAGCCTCAGCAGGGTCCTCGTCACGGCCTTTTAAAAAAAAAAGAGTCACCTCCCTTTAAATCCATCCACTGCTTAATCTGTCATTCTCCTATCTGCTTCTTGTCTCCAAGTTTCTCTTCTTCTTTCTTTTCATGGTGTAATTCCACCATTTTTCCATATCAAACACTGCTGCTGAATCTAATCCTGTACTATTGGCTGCTGCTTATTAAATGAATGGGATTTCTTAAAGAAAAGCCTTCAGGGACACTGGGCTCCATCGTGGTGTGGGTTGAAACGGCGTTACACACCGCTCTGTGCTGACTGAGCAGAGGCTCTTTGTCTCCTGTTAACCAGGGAAATAACGAAGCAACCACAGTGTTGAAAATGAGCTTAAGTAGACTGTGGTGAGAAATCACACTGAGCCTTTTGTGTAAAATGATGATGCATAGCAGATTAAACTCCACTGAGTTTGCTTTAAGTCCCTAAAGTCATACTCCCCAAAAACACCTATCTATATTCTTACCAGCACCCTCAGATCAGCCTTTATGTCAGGAGCTCTGATCCTGGGTCTACAGAATACTGTGGCTAGCAATGCTAACCTGATATTGCGGGCAGTGGAGGCCACTACATACTAATGTGTGTTGTTTAACCTTGTTTGTGGGGGTAGAAGAAGTATGTTTGTACACAGGGTACCAATGGGGTTGGTAAGAGTCAAAAGCCAGTTTGCAGTTGGTGTTTGGACACAATCAGTTGCAATATGGATAAGCTCCTCATCATCTGCCGACGAGTATTGGACTAAAACACTCTGGACAGCCTGTAACACCTGCAGTAACGTTAGCTGCAGAGATAAGCTGTTCTAACTCTTTCTGCACCAATCATCGTAATACAGTCAGAGAAGATATGTTAGCTGTAGCTGGTTAAAGGCTAAGCTAGTCAAATAGGCTAGGCTAGAAGCTAAACTAACAAGGCAGCGACAAAAACTAACATCTTAAAGTCACAGTGAAACAGCAGTTAAAGCAACTTTAACTGTAGAAATGTGACACATTTCCAGGTGAAACGGAAAATAGGTGTCGTTACGAGAGGGATTTAAATCAAATCCTTGAAATTTAATTGGATTGTGGGAGAAGTGGGTGTCGTGTCAACAAAATTTCAAACACACACCCCACTGTATGTATGACATTACATATAACTATACATACAGTAACGATACATATATACACATGCATCGTTAATGGAAGGTAGCAAATGTAATGTGATGGAGACTGCACACAGAGACAATAACAGATACGAAGAAGAGTGAAGAGATTGAAACAGAACCTTGAGGAGGGAGAGAGAGCGCAGACGGACATTATCAATCTCTAGGAAGTCAAGATGTGTCACACATCACTGCCACATTTGATGTTGAATTTCTTCTCACAGCAGTTTTCAGCCTTTAGGAAAGCGTTGTTTACATGTGTGTAAGCACAGCAGATTATGATACACTCTCCTCAATGGACCAAGTCAAGTGCTGAACCTGGAAAGGTCATTGAACATTACAGCGAGCATTGATATGAAAGGCAAATATTTGCTGCAATATTTTTTAACCGTTAAATTAAAACAGGGTTGTTGTTTTTTCTGTACAGCTGGCAGGAAGCTCAAGTGAAATGTCTGTTATCACTGTTCACTGACATTTTGGGGATTGAGAAGTTCATTTATACATGTAACAGTCAATGAAACAAACAGTTGTTTTTTAAAGCTAATGCACCATCAAAATTCTGCAATGAGCCTAAAAAAACACAGAAAAGCTGTCTCAAACAGGCATTATTATGGCATCATAAAAATGCTTTATTATCTTTGCTGCCACAACAAAACCTGGTGATTATTCAGCCTCTAGGAGCCCCATCACAGGCAGCTGTATTTTATTTTCTAGATTGTATGACCCACAGCTCCCATTATGGCAGATGAATGACTGACTCTCTTTGACTGTTACTGGTGGCAGATCTGCAGCAGAATTGAAAAACAAGTTTTGTTGTTGTTGTTGTTGTTGTTTTTATGAATATCTTCTCTTCTCACAGCCCTCTAAAGATCAGTTGGGAGGCTGACCGAAGTGCTGCGTTAACTTCAGTAGCACAGTAACAATGGATGCTTTGCTGTGGTTTATTGTTTCCCTGGGCGCAACGTGTGCTTTTTAATCATGTGTTTGTTTTATTACTACACTGCCTTATGCTCTCATATTCATAAAGCATTGTTGTGAGGGCATTTGTGGTCTTCCTCTCACATTTAACTTTTGTTACCTTTGCAGTTTTGGATTGGAAGTTTACAATCATCAGTGCTATTCCCATATCAGACAATGATAATGAAGATTTGTTCCTCTTGGCTTTGGATAAGACGCAGTCAAACCAACTGGCTCAATGAAGAATAAAAGTAGTAAAAGTAAAACATTTAACCAGATGGCAGATGAAACCATCAACTGCTTGTTGGAGCATTCAGGCGTTGTCATCTCATTTTATTGTAGTCATTTTCATTTAGCCGCCTCTGTAAACTAGATAAGAGAAGACCTCTGCTGAGCCATATGTCACCCCATTAAAAACACAGACAGTGATTCACAGAGAAGGGTTGGGGTTTTTTGGGGTTTTTTTTTCCTTCCCTGATGCATCCCTATCTGTGAGTTTTTATTGTCAGGTACAGCTTTAAGGCCCCTGAGGGTGCGTAGAGTTTCATAAAGCAACCAACAACATCACCTCTGTGTGCCACCAATTGGGGAATGATGGGAGGGATGGATCGAGACAGAGATCTTGGCAGGCTGCTGTCAGAAGGAATATAATCCCCTGTGTGGAGTCATTGCGTGGCTGTGCAGAGCGGGAAAGACTAACCTGGATGGGTTATTTGGGTAACTGTTACAGTGGAGCAATTCAGGCATTATCAGATTAAATGTCAGGAATCTGCTTCCTTTTGCTGAAAGAATATTTCACTTTTCTATCAGCACCATGCAGGTCTGTCCTCTTAGAGGGCAAAGAAGGGAGGAAAAAGTAACAGTACACAGTCAGATCAGTTTCCTTCTGCATTTATTACCTCTAAACGAATATGATGTGGATATGGATTTATTAAGATGTAAAACTGCTCACCACACACAGTGGAAATAGTGGGTCTATTATGCCTGTAGCACATCCAACAAGATTTTGAATAGAACGGTCCCTGAGATGTTACTCTCACTTTTTCATTCTCCATTTGCCATCAGACACGCACATATTCCCCTGCGACTTATCCAGTCAGACATGCAGGCACACGCTGACGAAAATGGAGCCGCCTGCCATCAAGGTTAACAGTGAAATGTATGATTTCAAATTGAGGTATTTTCTAGCTACAGAGGAGTGGCAGCGGAGAGGATGAGTGCACCCAGCTGGGGTTTTTGAGCTGCCAGATTGCCTGACTGACTTCACTCACTCGTGCCGGCGCTGAAGGCAGAGAGGAGCAGTGGCAGGGGTGTTTGCCTCCTGGCGTCAGTCACAACGCATCATGCAGCAGCCAGCCCACAGCGGGTGGAAGGGTTGAGGGGTCTCTTCATGTAGGGCATGTCAAACACACCCATAGATCTGTCCCAGCAGGGAGGATTCATAGACAGAAAAAAAAAAAATGAGGAGTCTCAAGGAAAGGAGGGACTCTAAATGGGTACAGGTGGTGGTTATGAAGGTGTAAATTACAGAATCTGGTGAGCTATAAAGAGAAAGGATGTGTCTGCAAATTATATTACTTAGAGGAATTTTGCAAAGCAAGCTTCTTTTCAACTGGCAGGGGCACTGTGAGGTCATGTAAAGTAGACTAGTTCTTTGTTGAGTTTTAACCAGGTCTCCAGACAAACCCTCCTGCCGACAGCTTGCTTCTCCTGGTAGTGCTGCTCTGCTGTCAGAACAACTTCTTGATAGTTACCACAGTGGAATGTGAACATGCAGGCAAGGGAGTATGAGATGCCCAATCTGTGTGTGTGTGTGTGTGTGTTTGCGTGTGCGTGCGTGTGCGTGTGCGTGCACGTTAGCTGCTTTTCCTTTCTGGTTTAGAGCCCTTTCATTGTGGCATTTTAGCAACACACTGTGTGAGCAAGGGAGCAAGGTCAGTGAAGGCATGTCCAAGCATACTTGTTGTTTTTGTTTAAATTGGCTCAGCACAATATGTGCTAGAGGTTTAGGAGAAGTAGAATATAAATAGGAAGGTTTGGTGATTAATCATTGTCTTCTCAGCAAGTCACATTATTGGTCTCATCCCTTTTAAGCATCTGTGCCAATCATAGAGGGACATGATGAAACTGGTTCACCAAATGGAGACAAGAGAAGAGTGCAAATCAGCTTCTCCAAGCAGGAAAATAGTGTTACCGTCAGCTTCAGACTGGCAAGACACAAATATCCAGCACCACAAACGTGTTGTGAAAGGCAGATGATGTGTCTTTGTAAGTTGAATTTATATTTGTGGAGATATTGAAAGGCTGGTCAGCTTGTTTACGGTAGTGATGCATTGTTTTTAGGTGAAACACAGTGATCCACACAATAACTGTTCTGTACAGGTACCACTTGATTCCTGGATCATCCCTGTCAGATTTAAGCGAAATACTTATACAGTCACTGTTGTAATTACAGTATATTGCAGTAAAGAAAATTGCATTTTAAAAATTAACTGGTGCGTTTATTTTTCCCCTAGTAATAGTAATAAATTTGATTTTTGTTGTTGATTAGAGATAGTTTAAATACAGATACATTAATAATAAATTTTGGCCTAAAAGATGAGTCTCGTGTAGATTTTAAACAAAAATGAACTCAGGTAACCACGATGGATCATTGTGCAATTTGACATGACACTCAGCAAGGAGAAACTGCAGCTACATGTCTCTCCTGTTGCCTTCAGATGGCTGCAGGGATTTAATTATCTGAAGGAGACACAATGGAGGAGATACACATTCTGGCTGTAACCACTTTGCACTTGTATTTCTGATGTTGATTTGAATCTGTAAAGTGGCTTGGGAGTATGTAATCAAAGTGTTTATATCCATTACTCAGGATTATTACGTAATGCTGCACATTTTAGTCACCAATGTTGAATACACTGGCTCATAGAACCACGTTAAAAACCAACAAGTCCCCCAACCTGAACAACCGTATAGGGCTTTTTTTTCAAACCCTCTGAAATAGTGCCCCTAGGGCAGCAGGCATTGGTTGTCATGGTTATAATAATAAATGGTCATGGCTCGTTTAGTTTTAGGCACAAAAACCTTAATGAAGATCAAAAGGTCATAGTTTGGGTTAAAATAAGTACTTCTTCAAGATTAGACAATCTTTGTTGTCATGGTTACAATAGTAACAAAGTGGTTAAAGTTGACCAACTGTCAAGGATAAAAGAAACAACGTAAACTTCTAGTTTCACATGGCTCCTGTGTTTTGTTGACCCATACATCCACCCCAACCGTTGCCGTTCTATTCACTACATCACCGGACTTCTTCTTTTGCTCCCGTCATAATTACTGCAGCCGATAGAAGTCGCCTAGCAATAAAACGTAACTGTGGCTCGTAATAACCTGCTGCACAGACAACGTTTTTTACTGGAGGACGGTCCCTTAAAAACTGAGTAACACACAGATCCAGACAGAATAACAACTCGCTGCTTCCATGGCTTGATTTGCACACAAGCACAAAAACACAATACGGATGGACAAAGTGCATTTCATTCCATAATGATTTGTCTTTGTGCTTTTGCAGCACTTTTTTTTGCAAAACCATGAAAATCTGAAGTAAGTGTGTACTTGTAGTAAACTGCACTTCAAATTGGAAAATCCATTTCTCATCTCTCATATAATTTGATGGCATATTAATTGTGCATACATGCTTGATTACACTGGGGTGTCACTCGATGTGTAACAATGCATGTTCTTTCCAGTAATTGTACAGTAAGTCACAATATGAATAATTCAGAATACATCACTGACAGTAACTGTTAGTGACAGTCTTTTCTGCCTACTCTCAGTGTAGTGTGTGCATGAATTGTTGCTAGATAATTATTAAAAAAAGGAGAATGCAGTTGATTCAATATTCTCATTTCACAAAGCCCTTAAAATGAGAGCAAAGACACATTGAAGAGAAGAGAGGGAAAAAAAACCCAAAGTGGATAGAATGTGTTTGTGATGATAAGCCAGGATGGATTATTTTCTTGCCACTCTGACAGCACAGATAATGCAATTTATTTAGGACGAATGGAGACACCACAAGTGCCGCTCTTGTAACAATAGACCCTCATTTTCTTCGTCAGTCTCGCCGTGCAGGCCTGCTGAATTGGGTTGTATTGAATTGCTGGCATGTTTCTCTTCCCTGGTCCTCTCCAGGCTGATTCAGTGTGACGCCCAGTCCACGAGGTGCTCACTAAGAGCGCATCGGCTGCTTTCTGCTGTCTCAGGCTTCTGGCACTGTAGCTAATTGCAAGTTTCATGCTTTTTCATAGTTTTGTGTGTGTGTGTGTGTGCGTGCGTGCGCGCGTGTGTGCGCGCGTGTGTGTGTTTGTGCAGAGAGGAGGAAAACATTTTATGCAGTAGAGAAGAGGTGTAGTTGAAAATGGAAAGTTTCAGTTTATAAAGCGGACTCTTGATTGAAATAGAATCTGAAGCACTGTCGTAAAGTTGTCTATGTGAATATTTTATTATTGAATTTTTGTGTACTTTTATTGTGAAAGTATATTCTAACTCAGTGTTATTAGACCTCTTTTTCTCTCTCCCCAGCTCCGTCTCTTATGTTACATACACCTGCAGGGTTCATTTACACCATAAAGAATTGACTGTAAATTGATAATAGCTCTATTTAAATAAATAATAACTTGGAACAGTTTAATATATTGGCAAGGTGGTCATAGTCATCTGAGAAATCCAGTGTTGATTGCAACGATAAGTGTTCTCATTGCATTGCTGTAATGGATTTCATTACATGGAAGGTTTGACATCACAGACTGCAGTGTTACATTCAGTGTTGTTTCCACCCCTGGACAGACACACACACACACACACACACACAGGTGTGTATGTGCGGCCAGACACAGGGCACCACATGTGGTCAGACAGACAGAAATAGCTGCTCCCTCCCCTGCAGTGCTCATCAATCCTAGTTTGTCAGAGGCTGCCCTTCTCAGGCTCAGTACAGTAATCACATCACTACACCTGCTCCATCTACAACCTTCCCTCTAAGATATGAGTACAGACCCAAAAAGTGTCCTGCGTGGCGTCTGCAGCCTTTCAAGTGATCAGGTTGGGTTCAGGTTCTGTTTCAGAAGGCAACTACAGTAACTTATCAGTTGTCCTTGAGCACTGACTTCCTGAACAGGTGCTCTGATCTCCCAGTGGTGGAGAGATCAGCAAAGTTTTACATTATTACTCTGGACAACAGCTGACTTTACACTGTATGTTTCCCCTTGGGTTAATAGTTCTGCAGTTTTGTGGCCTTTATAACAACATGTCCAGATTAATTTCATCACCAAGTGCTCTTTCTTTCACTCGGCTCTATATCAAATTGGATATAATGTGGCTATTTTCCTCTTATGCCCTCTTGTCAAATTGTCACCAAATAGTGATCTTCCCTTCTAACATCAATTTCTTTCTCTCTATTGGAGTAACTGTATTTCATGTACAGTATTTCAATGAAAAGCAAAGAGAAGATTTTTTAAAATCTTGCAAAGGAGAACATGTTTTTGCCCTTTTGTATCCTGTTAATAATATCATGTTCCTGCAGGTGTATCTAGTCTACCACTGGTTTAGAGTGACGGCTGGTGCAGTGGGTTAAAACGGAGAGGTGGAAACCTGGCTTCACGGAGGCAAGTTGTGTGTATGACCTCATAGCCTGGAGGAGTTTGGTGTAATACTCCACAATGCAGACCGTCAGCCTCTGCTCACATTATAGTTGGACTCTACAGACACTGACATCATCAGCTCAAACCAGGGCAGCTCCGCCAACAAGTAACTGTAACCTGTGTCTGTCTCCATCTCTTCTCTTTTCCTCCTCCACCTTCTCGCCCTCCCTTTCCGCCCTCGTGGAGCTCACCTCTGTAAATCAATCACTTTGAAGTTATCTGAGACTGCGCTGGGGTCTGCATCTCTGTGCTACAGAGAAGTGTTATCTATATTTCAGCAGAAATAGGTTTCATATTTCCCCTGGTGTGTATTCAGCTTGCCTTGGCAGTAATTGTAGCTCATCTGCAGTGAGTGACTCGCCTGTCTGGGGACACGTTGATACATGTCCTGTCTGTAGGTCTGTCCATCCCGTCAGGGGAGAGGTGGAAACTTGGAGTCATCAGGTCATACAGATCATTGAGTTCACAGTAGACGTCGGCCAAACAGTCATTACAGCGAGTCATTGGCTTCACTTTACCTGGCTGAACTGTTTAATAGTAACATTATTGTCACTGCTGAGATGAGCTGAGAAAAAATGGTGACGCTCTCAAACAGAAGTCAAGCAAATAAAGGAACCAAGCTTATGGTGTAATGGCAGCTGAATGTCCCTCGTTCGATTCCAGCTGTGGATCTTTATTAATGTCATACCCCTCTCACGCTTATGTCCCATTTGTCTCTGTCCTATCTGCTGACCAGTGAAGACAAATTTTCCAAAAAAGAATCTTTAAAAAAAAAAAAATGGTTAGCCACATTAGACAAATAGAAAACAAAAGCAAACAGTAAATTATTTAATCACCAAACAGTTTACTGTACAACTTCTTCATCCAGCTTTGACCCACTGCACTTGCTGTAGATGTGTTGTTAGAATTACTGACTTCACGTCTGATCAATCGTCTCGCCATTCGTTTATTTCCCTGTTGGATGTTGCTGTGGCAATGCCGCTGTGTTTGCAGATTACAGTACAAATATATCAGATAGATGTTACGGCCAAATGTAGGAAAATAAGAGCCTCGTAGCGAAAAAATCTAAATTTTCCAGTTTCAGTCACATTTCATGCACTTTGTTCCTTTTTAAAGTAACTGAATTACCTGCGGAAAGGTCTTAATTTAGCTTTGCTCCAGATTGTGTTGTTGAAGCAGGTTCAGGTGACATGCAGGGCTGGCAGAGCCACTTTTACTGATACATAATGTATGTTTTCTCTTGCTCTGCATCATCACTAAATGAATAAAACACATGTTCACTGTAGCCATCCTGCAAGTGACAATTTAAATATTTCACCCTCCAGACGCATCGAGACATTACAGTGATGACGACAATGACTAGATTTAGGAGCGTACTTTGCAGTTTAGCGCAGCCATCCATATGGTGCTAACTGTTCTGTGTGCCTCAGTGCCTTTTAGGGATGTACTGTAGCATTAAATTTTAACGGGGCAGCTCTTGCTGGGCCCAGGTGATGGCTTATCACGTTCATAGAGGGGGAACACTTGAACAGGCCGAGGCATGATCTGTCTCAGCAAAGCTATTACAAGGTTCAGTGAGTCTAAGCACAGCAACGCGGTGGGTGATAAGCAGGTGTATATACAGTAAATGTAAGTGCGTGTGTGTGCAGTTTCGTTATGAGTGGGTGTGTGTCGCACGTTTATTCGTGCAGAAGTCAGTGCTTCTGTCAGCACAACCTTTTCTGTGGGCTTCCATTCAGATGAAATTGCTAACCACTCAGCTTCCGACTTCAAGGCATTTCCGCTATCGCAATCCTCTTTTATGGTCCATTCTAAATCCAGGGTGTATGTACGAGTTGACATCGGGGAGTAGATTCCCAAATATGCCACAACGCTAAGATAATCTCTCTCCTGAGAGGCTTAGAAAAAAACTTAAGATGACCTCATAGAGCAGGAAAATGTCACACACAAGAACATATTTAAAGATATTCTGCATGGGAATGAAGAGAAGTTTCAGTATCTGTTCAGCAGACTTTACTTTATCTACTTAGTGTGTATGAATTCGTGCCACACCACAAACCTCAGCCCTGAAAGCTGAACCCCTGTAAGCCTTCATTTTAGTTCTGCCCATCTCCATGTTGTGTTTATCCCTCCCTCCTCTCTTTTTGGACTCCAACTTCTTCTCTTTCTCTTTTCCTTTCTGTCTTTCACACAGAAAAAGAAAGATGCACAGTGGGGATGGAATAGGCGACCTATTTTAAGACCGGCGTGTAATTAATCATAAGCTAGCAGCAAGCATTAAGAGAGGAGGAAATGTATGATAGCTCCCACTGTGACTTCCTGTCCCTCCCTAGCTGACATTTTCTCTGTCTCATTCCTCAGTCCACCTCTTCCTCTTATGCTTGTGTTTCTCTATAGTAAATTTTAATTTGTATCCTCTCCTCCCCTCTTTTCCATGGAGCATGCAGGTTCTCTATCTCCTTCCTCTTTCTTTCCCTCTCTCACACTTTTTTATGTTTCTCACTTGCATATTAATTTTTATTTAGTGATCATGTTCACAAACATTCCTAATTAGCAGCAAAATGTCAAATGTCATCTATAAAAGTAACAGCCCCGTCACATCTCGTTTTAAGTTATGTGTTAAGTTACCTGCTAATGGCTGATTCATCCGTTCATGCAGAAAATCCAGAAAATGCAGAAAGATGTTGTTGTAGTCACACAGTCCATAACCCCTCGGTCTTTTCTGTGTGCTGTACATATGATGATACTGCTAAGTGAGCAGGCCTCTGTTTGCAGACAGATGGTGGAGAACACAGTCTCATTTGTGTGTAACATGTCTTTGTTAATTGTCTGATGATTGGATCAATGTCCTATTCTGCTACAGCTCAGCACTTTGTATTACTGCAGACAGCCCAGTCAACATTTATCAGTGCTGGTAGATGGTAGCTGAGGAAAAGTCCTTTTCAACTCATTATTAAAGTAATTTTGCCGGAACTGGTCAAAATATGTCAATAAACAGTGTCTTTAGTGGTGAAAATGGACCAATAGGAAAACACTTTTAGGGCTTTTAATGCATTCAGTGCGTGCCTGCCCATACACATGTATAAACACAGTTATCACGCACTAGCTTTGCTCCAAATTTCCCCTATTAGTTGGCGATGACATCCACTTAAATCATGAAGAGTTTATGGATTACTTATTAAGATGAGTCACTCTCATTCTTCATGATGGCAAAGAAAACCCATGTGCAGTATTGATGCAGATATCAACAGGAAGTGGAGCTACAGTGTCACTCTCTGTGGTGTGATTGACCGGGGGAATGGTCATGATAAGTTCACCTTTCGGCCCCTGAAGCCCTCCTCGCTAAGGCTACTAGATGACCCGGTCCTTAGCTGTCAGTTACACTGTGTGCATCACTGCTTTTTCCACCACAGCAGATACATGTCCGCCTGAGCTGTGTTTCAGAGTGGATAGACGTTTGTGTGGCTGAGATTTAATACCATAACTGCATGCAGAGATACTCAGATGTCAGACTTATCTTTTGACAGTACAAGTGTGTCTCAGGCAGATAAATGCATAGGGAGGGGTTTATAAAGCTCACACGTACGTTGTGAGATGTTCCCAACTTTATGTAAGCTTTTTTTTTTAAAAAAAAAACAAATATATTGGTATTTTGAAGAAAACCAATAAAATTTTAGTATTTTTAACAGAACTCTTGCCTCAGGCAGTTCAATCTTTACCTCAGTATATTTCATTCGGTCGGTCAAATCAGTCCAACACTAAAATGTCTCAATAACCACTGGATGGATTGGCATTAATGTTTTACATTCACAGTTCCCAAAGGATAAATTCTAATAACTTTGGTCCTGATTTTCCTTCTAGCGCAACCATGACGTTGACATTTGTGGTTTTGAGTGAAATATCTCAACAGATATTTTATGTACAGCTGTGAAATTAAGTTCAGACACCTATGTTTATGTCGATTTGTAATGTCTTTGGTCATCCCCTGACCTTCCATCTAATTTATCAAATATTTAGTTTACTGATATAGTTACCGTACTTTGTGTTTAGTGTTACCTAGCATGCTAACAAGCTTCAGCGTTTTTGAAAAGAAACATTATAGATAAGGTAAATAAGGTAAACATTAGACGTGTTAAACAGCTCGTTAGCATTGTCATTGTGAGCATGCTAAACTCAGCATTTAGCTCAATGCGCTACTATGCCTAGGTAAAGCCTCACAGTGCTGCTTGCATGGCTGTAAACTTATGTTTGATAGGTTGTACTGTAGCAGGAAAAGCACAGGTGATATAAATTTCATTAGCAATGGCTCAGTTCCATTAAGTGTCCCAGTAAGCCCTGACAATGAGGAAGCATGCACAATACCAGCACCCTGGAAGTAGCTCACCTATACTGAATATAATGATATATACTGTGATGCTGCTAGTAACACCTGTGCATCTCCTGATATGACATCCCAAAATGCCCACTGTGAAAGATGTCCACTGGGTGGTCATTATAAGAATCTTATGTCCACAGCCTTGTTTTTTTTTTCCTGAGGATTCTTCTGTTGTTTTGCATTATCTGCTTTTAAACAGGACAAATCTGCTGTGTGTATTTGGTTTCCTCTCTGCCTCTGGTTAGTGTCAGCACTGTTTTTTTCTTCTAGATCTTCACGCAAACAGTTTTGCATTTTTGAAAGGCTTGGTGATAATAAAAATTCCCCTCTCTGTTTTGCCTTGGGCTTTTAAACACAACTGGTTTTAATGGCAAGCACCTGTAACCAAGGAGAGAGCCATTAAACCTTAAATGCCGCTAAATCAACACAGTATATATTGTGCATTAACCAGTTTGCAAGCATGCTGTCTTTTATACATGAACAAATTTGTTCTGACACATTTCTATGAGCTTCACAAATTTTCAAATTAACAACAAGTTGAGAAAAAAAGGCTTCAATGTTTTCAGGCTAGAAAACGGTGTAGCAGACAGAAGGGTTGTAATGTCTTAATTTTTACACCTTTCTTGGCTGATTATTTTACCCTAAAAAAATCAATGGCATAGAACTTAAATGAGACCTAAAAAAGAGAACGAGAGATTCTGCACTCTGCTTTTGGAAAATGTTCACACGAGGGGAAACTGCAGTATTTACAAAGTTAGTTCCTCCAGCTTTCTTGTCTTGTCTTGTCAGTGCTCTTGTACATATTAGATTTAGACAGCATGTGACCCTGCTAATCTAGGCTAGCTACCTTTTAGCTGTTCACACACACACACACACACACACACACACACAGACAGACACACACGATTTCAAATTATTTTATAAAATGTCACCTTGATCTTTCAACAAAGACGTTGAATTTCACAGTGGATTAGACAAAACCGACCACTTGGAATTGAAGGAACCGTTGGCATTTTTATAGAAAAGTGAGGCACAAGCCACCTTGAAAAGTTTATTCTACAGAAGTGCAACATTTTTGACGCTTTGGACATGTCACTCTGAGTGAGCGTAGTCGAAGTTTGAGTCAAATGGCTTTTCACGTCACATCACCTAATTTAATTGCTAAAGTACTTGCTGATAATACCCCCACCCCCCGAACTCACCCTTGCTTGATGTCACGTCAGAGTGCAGAGCACAATGTGGCAACAGCAAAACAATAATTTGAGCAAACTTTAACAACATAGAACCAGCAATTATAATGAACAGTGAAAGTCATATCACATTGGGTCTTTTCTATGGTGTTGGAAACAAATTAAAATCATGAATTATCATAATTTAGAGCATTGGAGAAGCTTCTTTGAAACTGTGGCCAGTGAAGCTCCAGGCTGCTCTTCATTGGTGGTTAAGCTACAGGAACACTACACTTTTGTTGGAAGTAACAAGCTTCAATACAAGCTACTCAGTGTCTAATACAACAAAGTTATATCACACCGAAAGACATGTCCTGTTAAGTAATGTAATACATAGATGCAATGACATACTTTGTGGTGTAATTAACCTCAAAACAAATTATTCAGGTTGTCAGACCAGTGCAGTACACCTCCATACACTTCACTGATAAAGGAATGGCTCACAATTACATTACACAATAAGCAGGTAATGTTATGTTTCACTGTGATGAGGCCCCCCAAAAAAACTACCTGGTTGTCAGCTCCAGTCTCCAGATTTTACAGATGCGGTCACTGAACCCACCGTTATTGCCGAACAAAAAGCTGCTATTCAGAATGAGAATATGGACTGCATTAGTCACTTTGCTCAAGCAAATCATGGATCTACTGCATTGCTCAAATTCTGGGGCATTAAAAGAATTTCTCCTTCCCAGAGAGATGGTCAACAAACTATTGAGGAGAGAAGCTTTGTGGATATACACACTAAACACAGCTGAACCATGTTGTTGTTTTTTTAAGATTTTATGATTCAACTGTTGATTGTGGTTATGAAATATATTGGGCTGTGTTTTCTCTCGCTGTAGCACCTTCCTTCTTCAATGAGTGCTGTCATAACATTGGCCCGCAGACTCCTCCTACCTCCCACTCCTGTCAACCATGAAGAGATTTGTTGTTTGACTCTGAAGAAGATGCGGTACGCTTCGAAGTTGCCCATCGTTTCAGTAAAGTTTCACCTCTGACTGTTGTCAGAAGTCAATTAAATGACTTTTAAACAGCAGCATCATTAAAAACCAATTGAATGGTGAAAGTGCATGATGTGATGTGACGTGGCTTTTCGAGAACAATTCTTGGCTCTTAAAGTCTGACTGATTGGCCTCACCTGCAGTTGGAGGCAGAGAGAGTGGAGCAGAAAGTCAAAGTCTTATTCTCCTCCCTCAAATACCAAATCAGAATATGTTGCCTTCCATGGTTGGGGTGAAGGCTCAGGTTAAGTTATGGTCAGGCATTGCACTGATAACTGGTTTGGGTGGGGGTGAGGTTGGGCTGAGGATAGGCATCACAAAAAACAACAGGCTCTGGTTAGTGATATGTTTGGGCTGAGGTTGGTGTGGATGTAGCATTTTGTTGCTTCTAGACACATTACATGATTATTTGTTATGGTACGCTAATGCAACTGGGAAACATAGTTAAGGTAGTAGCTTCACAACCTTTGGCATCTTTATTCCCAAACACTAATAATTTACCATATAAAAAATGTATCTCTCATAATGTTTTTCTGCTGTAGTTTGATGGCTGAATTTTGAAACATTATTGACTCTTACTAAGAGGATGGATGGATGGATAATGACTCCAACAGCTCCTTCCCTTCACCTCTCTCCTCCATTTCCTCTCCCCCATTACCTGACATTTTTAGACCCAACCAGGCGCTCACATTGACCATGTTCAGTGTACGTTTTTTTATTTTACATGTCATGCACTGCTCAGCACCTCCAGATTTTACCTTTTCCATCAGTATATCATTAACCTTTAAGCAATGTTATGTTTTCAAATCACGTGCAGTGTTGGTTTTTTTTCCCTCTCCACTGTTGATTTAAGGAATGAGCCTGTCTCTAATGGTTTTCCTCATTCAGCGAATCACTTTTATGTATTTTCAAAGGCAGCCTTTCCATCATCTTCCCTGCCCAGTGTATCAACATCAGCCTGTCTGCAGCGGTGGGAGTCTATCACCCTGTTTCACAGGAAATTGAACATACACTCACGTTATATCTCACCAGCATGCAATGAGTCAGGGTCAAAGAAACATCCAGAAATGCGCACACATATGCTTGCAGACAAATACACGCATAAACACCCACACACACATATAAATGACAGTATTCCCAGACTTTCAAAGGAACTGCACTCTGTGTTCTGCACAGCATCTTCCTGCTCATACATGATTAAGTGAGTCTGGCTGTTATTATGGAGAAGATGCAGTGTATTAGATGGCCTGACAGATTGTGTCAGGGGCTGCAATCCTATCAGGATTGGATAATAAAAAGACACTTAATCTAGCCAGTTCCCCACAGTCCTTCTTTGCACTTAGAATAAAAAATCCCGACTAGTGGCCTGCTCTGAGCTCTAACTGTCCTTGTCAAATCCTCCTCTTCCGTCGCATCCTAAAATATAAGAGCAATAATTATGACTTAATCTCCTCAATATCAACCATTCATCCGCCAAAACATTTCCCAGGGAAAGGCATGAAGTTATAGCCCTGCAACATAAAATGTGTTTATTACTTCCTCTGCACCGCGATAATGTGCCATAAAAATAGGTGCACACCAGTATGCATGACTGGGTGATGATCAGCTAATTTATGAGGACCGTGACTCATCAGTAGGACCTGGGATGAGAGGCAGGAGAACGGCAGTAGGTGGTCGACTCAGCACATTGTCCTTCGCCTGGCGAGCATCAGTCATGATAAACAGGGGCGCGACAGACGCAACAACAGCCAATCTGTCACCCTGTAGAAAGTCATAGAGACAGGGATAAGTTTACGCTCTGTCTGCCCACTCTACTCTTCCTCTGTCTCTGACTGACAGCAGCGAGGAGAAAGGTTATGTAAGGACAACGAGAGGGGCATAATACTGTCTCATTGCCTGCCATAGTTTTTTAACATTGCAGGCACTTTCGTAATGTTCTTTCTCTGTAGAAAATAGATTATTATAAATCATTATTATTATTATAAATCTACATTTGTCAGTTAACCCTCCTCCACTCTCTATGTATCTCTTTACAGTGGAGAATAACCCTTGCCAGACCAACCCCTGTCTCCACGGAGGGAGCTGCCTGCAGGAAGGTGACGGCTATAGCTGCTACTGTCCTCAGGGCTTCTCCGGGGAGAGCTGCGAGATCGGTGAGTTACTGCCAGGTCAGGTCTGAGCGAGAGAAACCTCAGAGGTCAGCAACTGCAGATAGATATTGTGTCACTGTGGCATAAAGGAAAGAGAGACGGACATATGCTGAGATAACATTCAGCATATGTACTCTTCTGTGCGGTGAATTCAGGAGAAAGATGCCAGCAAGTTTCCCTCTGTGGGCTTTGTTTTCTTATTTTTTAGTAGGGCCCTGGATCCAATCACAGTGCACTCAAAGCAAAGAGGAGCTTTCCTGTCAGGTTCAGCAGTTTTGGATCAAGATCCTTGACTGAAAGCGAACGGGGAATATCCATATGCTGCAAGTCAGTCAGTTGTGACAGACACTGCTGAATATGTGCTGTATGTGCTCAGCTATGTGTGTGGGTTTCTACGTGAGTGTGGTGTGTGTTTTCACCTTCTGCCCCAAGAGTCGTAGGCTTCTCATCCTTCCACTCAGCTGTGTGATGGGAGAATATGGCTGTCACAAAATGGCTGTGTACTCCTTTAGGTGTGTGTGCGTGCGTGTGTATGTGTGTGTGTGTGTGTGATAAAGACATGCAAGGACACATGGGCCACAGAGGAGCTATGAGCTCAGTGAGGGGTGGCGTAGCTGATTAAAGTGCTGGAGCAGCGACACATGCCGCTGTGGATGAGGGAAGACAGAAAAATAAAGAAAAGCAGAAGTAGATGCGGCATTGGCAAAAAATATCAAAGTGACTTTCTGCCTCTGAATGAAACTTTGTAGAAATTCAACGACATGTACCCCACAGGGTTTGATTGAGCTTGAACACATCTCAGTTGGTGCAAAGTTGTTGTTGACAGCATTCAGCCTGGCACATTGATTCTGGGCTCTGGCCAAAGACCCGTGGGTTGAAGCATAGTAAATATTAGCTCACATACATAAGATGCACTATTTTGTGGTGAACTGTGGGCGTTTAAAACTCTAGTCTTGGCTAAGGCTTGTGTTTCTTTCGGCAGTTTTCTTCTTTTAACACGACTTGTTTTGAACATTGAGCTCCATTTGCTGTATTTAAAGCCTTGGAGAAGAAGGGTCATTCAGTTCCTCTGATTAAATATGTGATGTTTATCTGAGTGAAATCACTTTGATGATCAAGTGTAAACACTTATGAAACAAGATACCGCATCAGAATTAGAAAAAAAAAAAAAAACACAGAGCAAATTGAATCCTGTGTTAGTCCTATTTTCCAAGCTGTGTGTGTTCCACATTCATGCATACAGAAGACAACATTACGAGCTGATGTTTTAAGGGTCATTACTTATGGAAAAAAGGTCAAAGATCAGGGGTCAATGGTCAAAAGAGGCATATTGTCCTGGGCTTGATTATCAATAACCTTTAACACTTCTACCCAAAAAAACATATTATTCAACATTTAGGTGTGTCTGTGCATAAACGACATTGGAGATCAATCAACATTTTAGCATCGGATCAATTGTGACAAATGCGTGTTAACTGCATGAATTACACACACACACACACACACACACGCATGTAATTTGTAATTATTTGCTGCAGTTGCTCTGGTTGGGGATTCTCCTGTGGACAAAACTTAAAGGTTTGAGAGACAATCAGAATGAATTGTTACATTTCAGCCAAAATATTGGGAGGCGCACATTCGTAAATGATCTGTTATTTACTGATTAGTTCTGTGCTCATGTGTCTTCCCCTGCAGGCAAGCAGCGAGCCACCAACATGTTTAGACATACTGATATTTGGTTGAATGTAGGTTGTGACATCAGGTTGTTAAAATTCAATTTCAAGACAACGTCTAAAACCAATGCCAGTTTGACGTAAAATGCTGACGTTAGCCGACTTTGACATTTTGTTGGTTTTAAGTTGTGTTGTTAAGTCACCAAAATCCAACGTCTTGCAAATGTATCATGTCAATAAGCCATTGTTTGGTTTTGAGGCCAACCTGATTTTCATTTTCAACTTTAATTGTTAGAGTCTTTAATTGCCTTTCCCGGTGTTACCAATGTGTTGTGATGTTGATTATTTTCCTAAATAGCTGCATATCTGATGATTTTAATATTAATTACAGCCAAAGGCAGAAAGGTTAATTGCAGCAAACACTTGACCACAATTTAACCGACACAACACAGTGCTGTTCTGGAGGAATTAGGCCGTAAGAAATGTATGCCCTAATCTTTCACACCCACAGCTCTCATTTCCTTCAGTTCATCATTTTCGGTTGAGCAGCTTATTGAGGGCCTCTTTCTTTCTCTTCCAATTGTAAACAAGTTTAGATACAGCCACCACAGCCCCATTATAGCCAGAGAGGCATATTGACCAGTATTCCCTGCACTGCCTCTGCTCTCCATGTGAAAGGATTATTGAGGCAAAATGAGGCAGTGGCACCACAGCTGCAGCACACCTTAGAGGCTGTCTCCAGGACTTGGCGTACAGCTGCAATTATTTGGGAAGAAGCATTTTTGGGAGCTGCATTATTGATGGCTTGTGTTTCTACTATGGGTCTGTAGTTAATATTTATGAGGGTGAGAGAGAGAGAGAGAGAGAGAGAGAGAGAGAAGCTGGTGTGGACATCTCAGTGTTAGCATTCCTCATCTTTAGAAAGTTCTTCACCTCGTCTGTATTCTTTACTTTATCCTGTCTCATTCAAAGGTGTCATTAAGACACATGAACAATTATGTGTAACCCTCATGTCAGAAATCTGCACTAGGTTGTTCTAGGGGTGGGCGATCTGATGATCTAAGAGCTTGGCATAGTGGCACATGTGCCAGTTTTCCACCTGAGCAGAACAACAGAACAAGAAGCTTCAATATTTCCCATCATATCTCCTTTAGCTTAGGATACACTGGACCTTCCTTTACGAAAGGAACACCGATTCCTTGCCGCAGAAGCATTTCTAGTAATGCACCAATGTAGTTTCACCACAGCAGACCCATGTAAATGTACAAGCAGCAGAGCACCTATTTTATGCTTGTGATATGCTCCAAAACTTGCAATCCCAATCCTTGCGTAATTGGCTGAGCTCCAAATCCATAAATATAGATTTCTTCTCTTTCATATCCACTTAGGAATCATCTTTTTGAACAGGCATAGTGAATTTATAATTAACAACATCACCATCATAACAAAATACTATATACGTAAATCATTTCACTAAATATCCACATTGTGGAATGCTCTAAAAATGTAATTTTCTCCACTTAACAAATGTTTAAAAATGTCAAAACTCTATATACTTATGTCTTTTGTCTGAAGTAATTTATTCTGGCCTCTCGCTCAGTTCCTTATTCTTATTTAATTATTATTTTAATGGCTTAACTTTCTCTAGTTGTATATTCCTTTCATGTTATCTTGTTCCAACATTTCAATCCTGTTTGCTTTCTTTTTGCGGTTAGGAAAGGAGTGTTTATCGTCCTTGTGTTATAAATAGTTGTTTTAAAAAAAAGAAAACGTGTAAGTGCAGTTGGACTCTCTCCATACTGCAGTTGTCTTTATGAATTCTCCTTCTCCATCGAGGTCAAATAAGTGTCAAGAAAAGAAAACTTTTTTTTACGTAGCAACCAGAGCTGAAGATGGAGTTGCAGTCCATCCACCGGACGAAAGACCTGCCTGCAGACACGAGGCAGGGTGAGTCAGGGCAGTGACTGAACTTTCAAATTAAAGTACTTACATATACAGTAGCTCCTCATAAATAAATAACAGTGCTGTCCAGATTAATTCTCTACATGAACTAAGCAAAAACTGTGATTGATTGTGACACAATTTGTAAACAAAGGACAGCGTTGTGAGCGAAGAACAGCCGAGAAGAACCGTCAAAGCAGCGAAAAGATATGAATCGCAACTTCCAGTCCGCGCAGAAAGAGAATGCAGAGATTTGTGTGTTAGGCCTTTAGCCTTCAGTTGAAGTGACAGGCTTGGTGTCCAGGCAACCGTATGCAAAACCATTCATGTGATCACACGAGTTCAAGTACATCGCAATTCAGATCGCGGATTGATTCTATCCAAATAGATTATCATATGGTCTTTGGCCAGATTGCCCAGCCCTCGGTTCTACTTTCCCTTTGATCATTACAACCAGTTGGTAAAGTCTGAATCCTGCAGCAGAATAAGTAATTAATGAAGCACAACCCAGCCTGTCAGATTGATGGCTCTGTGTTGAGATACAATAATAAATTATATTTTCTTTCACCCAAGCTGGAATGAACATTTGTTCACAGATATGAGAGAATAAAACATAGCCCAAAACAAAGAAGAAGGAAAAAAAGCCCCCCTGGGGGATTTTACTCGACTGATTACGTCCAGATAAAATAGTCATATATCTCAGCCTTAATGACTCTAATCCTTCTTGCGGTTTACACAAAAACACAGATAAGCAGTGACATGCAAGTAAGGAAAAAAAAAGGCTTGTCATCCTTTCATCCTTTAAAACTCTTACACACTGGCGTTGCCACTTCTTTTGTCTGATTAGACCTCTGTTCAGGTGTTCAGGACTGTGTGAGTCTGTACAGACTGTGCCTGCTGTCTCACTTTTCACTTAGTTTTGCTGAACTCATTAAGTCGGGACAGCTGACAACTGTCGCATTCATATTAGTACATAGAACTTGTTACCTATTAGTACATAGAAAATGGTAGATATTTTGTAATTCCCACACGTTTTTTCCCAATTCTCCACCCACCTTGAACTTGAATCATCCAATTGGAAACACCTGTGATGGTGTATAAAGCCTGTGCAACTCAATCAAAGTAACACTCAAACCTGTGAAATCCATATCAAGCAACCCATGTATGCAAAAGCATATAGTGCAGCACTAACAGCATGTAACCAGGACAACATATACATTTCTTTCTCACCGCAACACTTTTCACATTGGAAACTTTTCTTGCTAAAACTACACATGTATGGCATTAGCTCAGGTAAAAAATGTTTCAATACAGTGAACTTAAAACAAAGGCCTTAGTATGACATGTCACAGCACAAAAAACACAGGTGCAAACTGAAAATTGAATAGAACAGATCCATTGTTAATGTTATTAGCTTCGCCTGTGCTTTTCCTAATATGACAAGTCAAAACGTCTACTGTTCTTTCATTAGAAAATTCACCAATTTGCCAGTAATCAGGCCTTTGTCACTGTTGACATTTTGAGTGACACTAGTGAAATTAATTCTTTATGGTGGTAACAAACACACAGCTGGATGCCAATCAGTTTAAGTCAATAAAAATGAAAAAATGTTGCACAGCTTTTCCCCAGTACAGCAGGCTTTTTTCACCAAAACGCTTTGTAACTGATAATGTAAATGCTTTGAGTGAACCAGCACCAGGGCATCGGTGTTCTTCGTGCCTGGCTCACTGCCGACCGAACAAACTCATCAACAAACAACAACAACAAGTCGCTGGTCCCATGTTAATCCACATACCCCAACAGATCACAGTTCAATCATGACTTTAAAAACGATAGTTGATAAAACAATCTCAGCTCAAGGTCAACTTATTTGCTTGCTTTGAAGCTCTCAGCCACGTGATCCTCACCAGCTGATTGAGTCTGTTCAGCTGCCAAGTTAAATCAGTGTATGTGTAAAATATTTGAGAAGTGAGTTTGAACGTCTACTGAGCGACATCGGCCTGCTGATGAGGACTGATACAGTCGGAGGGGCTGCAACAAGAACGTGAGCGGACCTTGAGTTGAGATTGTTTTGTCAACTACATAGCTTTTTCTCCATCCTCCTATGTGACTGCTCCCCACACATGGATAGTCAGGTCAACTCAGCATATTATTGGCATGTCAGTTAAATTAATGAGGGAACATGAACACCCACACATTTCCCTTTCTTGAGGCCCGTGTCCGCAATAAACAGTTTGATACAACAGGGTTAAAAATGGATTTCAGTACAATATTTTTAGTTTTATTTAGATTAAGAAGCTGCAGAGATGAGAGAGTGATGAGGTTGCTTGAATTGAGTGATTGTTTTAAAGGTTAAGATACGTTCTTGTTTTCCATTTATATTGTCTTTCTCTTTCTTCCTTTGTGGACTCGTAAAAAATGAAATCTCATTCATTTTGACAGCCGCAGCTATTTCTGTTTAGTTCAAATGTGGTTTGTTGTAGAGGAAACATATTAACCTGCCTCAGTCTATCTGTGAACACAGGTCAACAAATCACAGGGATTCTAAATGGAGCAGGAGGTAGGCCAATTATTTTGTGGTCCACTGCTGTTTGTTCCTCAGAAAGACCCCAATCAACCCATCAGTCAGGAGACAGAGAGAGCAGACAGGTAAATCATTTTGTGCTGCGAGCCATTCATATGCATCTGGATCAGCCAAAAACCTGAGACAGAAGCTCAAGTGGAGTGTTTTCTTCTTTGCTTTTAACAGCAAAATCAAAACTAATCACTGGTGGGTGAAGTGTGCCTTTTTTTGGATTTCAAATGCAGAATGTGTTGTCAGGTCAAGACGGTAAATTACCCTGTTTAAGAGGAGGAAATTACCCTGATCACACTATTCTCTCTTCCTGTCTTTCAACCCCTGTCCCCTTTCTTCCCCTCCACTCATCTTTCCCACGGGCACTGTGTGGATTCCCCTCCTCCATTTTCTCTATCGTTTGCATGATGAATTAGAGGAGATAACCTGAGCTGCTTCAGAGAGGCTCAACAATTTGGCCAAAATGACACGCTCCAAGGACTGTGTCGCGTTTTCTTTTTTTTCTTTTTTTTCCTCCTCCTCCTTATTCTCCTCATCAGCATTCCTCTTTTATTTCTCCTCTGCTCTCCAACAGCTCCAGAGTGCAGGTGGTCATAACACAGCCACACAAACTTACACGGTCCCATCATCATCTAACAGTAACATCCAGTCTGATTCAAAGGTGGTTGGAAAAAGTCCCAGGTCAATTTCAGCAAAATAAATTGAATAGATTCTCGCATCCTCTGTAGTATCAGGGCACACAGCAATGTCCTCGAGTTGTTTTCCAGCTCGACAGGAAGCAAATCTGATTTTCTTTTTTTTATTCTATTTTTTTTTTTTATTTTGCACCTCCCCACTCTCTCACACCTCATTTCCAATCATGGTGATTAGATCTGGGTCTTCTCTCCCTCTTCCTTCCTCTCCACTTTTTATTAAATGTGATTTTTTTTTTTTTTCTTTTACTTACGTTTATTTCTCTGACGGCATCTTCATATCTTTACCCCTGTTGCTCCTCTTTCATCCCTTCTCCTCATTTTTCAGACTTTTCAGGCCTTTCACACCGCACTCAGGGGGACGAGCGCCGCCTATGACTGCCCCAGCTGCAGAAACGTGACCGTTTCCGACTGATGGCAAAGCGACCCACACTCCTCCTTTATTAATTCCCCCATTTCTCATTTGTCTCTAATTTTCTTTGCCCCCCCCCCCTTCTATCACTCTTCTTCTCATTTTTCTTTCTTCTCTCCTGCCCACTCCATCTCCCTGCCCTCCTGTCATCCCCCCCTCACCCCTCTAGCACGTTGCTCTTTGGCAAGACCTACTGTATAGCGCTGAATTGAAATTGCTCCGCAGTGCAGAGATAGGGGTGAAAACAAGCCTGTAGCCCCCCAGCATTTCTCCCAAATAACACATTTCATTTCCTGCCATACTTCCTCACTCCCCTGCAACCTCTAACCTCCCCATCACCCCCCCCCCCCCCCACACCCCCACCCCCCCTCTCTGGGTCCGTGCTTCTGTTTCTTTCTCTCTCTCTTGCTCTGTATTTTCCTGTCAAAGGCCAATACAATTATTCATACAGAAATGCCTCTGTACTCATGCATAAAATGAAACTTATTCAAGCTCACACGCTCACTCACCTGCATACTCGAATTCCCAAATATGCTCACAAGGGTGTGCATAAAAGGGTGCACAAAATATATTCTCCTTTTTACTTTTTTTTTTTTTTACTTTTTTTTTTTTAATAACTCTCTTCCTCTCACACACATCTGGCCTCCCACACACACTCACACACACCGGTCCGCCTTATATAAACCAATATATACTCAAGACTATATGAAGAGCTAATGCATGACTCATGTTTAAAGAGGCTAAGAGAAACGCTCTGTATTTGCTAATTCATCCTCTGGGACACACTCCTCTCACATCAGCTCTCATGATTGAGCCTGAAAGATTCATGAAGTTGAGGCTATTAATATCAATGGCCCCTAACCCACCTTTCCAGTTTGTCCACACATCTGAGTGATGAGGTCAAAGACGACAGAGGGAAATGCGAAGGACAGGCTGCGGCTGAGGATAATGGATGTTTTATTGTGGATACACGCAGGCTGTCAAGATGTGTGTCAGCAGAAACCAAAGAATCTGGTGATTTGGGGTGAACTGAGGCAGAAAGTAGAAATTAGTATGTTTCGAGCTCGAGTTAAAAGCAAAAGTGTAGAAAGGAAGAAAAAAAAAAGAAATCAGCAAATAGATAGATTCTCAGTGAGTTGCAAGGCTATGTAGAGGAAGACAGATGGAAAGGGCCGGTGCTGCCATACTGCTCCCCTCAGGACATCCCATTCATTCCTTCATTAATGATGGAATGGATTTATGTGTTTGGCTCTAAATCCTCCGAGCTCTAGCGGTTAGGTCAATATGTTGGGGAGTTTTACTGCTATTTGGCTTCTACTTTTCCTGTAATGTTGCATCCAGTGCCGGCCACGGGGGTGAAAGAATGCGTTGTTAGAAAATGATGATTCATATAATGATGAACAATTTGATAGCTCACATACAATTCAATAGCACAGATATAATAGAGTGGACTGCTGGTAAGGGAGATTCTGATGTTTGTGTAGAGGAAGCCTTTCAACAAGCAGTTCAACAAGTGGCTTAAAGAAAATTTAACATATAATTTACCATGAGAGTGGTGTCAATCTTCTCGTCTAACTCTTGTCAAGAAGGCAAATAAATGAATTCCCAAAATGTCCTTTAAATGCAGGCATCAATCCTCAAAGATTAGAGTAGATTTCAACAGATAGAGCATTATGTGAAAGAGACAGTTGCACACACCAAAGGATGCATGTGACAGATTTTCCTTCCCGATAAAGGGAAGGAACTATATAAAGAGGGTCATACACTTACAACATAACCACATGGACATATAAAAATTTGTAAGATATTATGGTGAATAACTGGGTTAATTCCAAGGTGTATGGAGAAAAGAAAAAGTCTAAAGAGGTCGAAACTCCAGCGACACAGTAAACAGAAGAGTGACGCGTTTCGGCTCTGCCTCATCAGGGTTTGTGTTTTTCTCACCTCAGACACAGAGAACTACTGAGACTAATTGTTCCACTAAAAATATATACCACTTAAAATAAGTACTGTGAAATTGTAACATCAAAGAATGAGAATAAACAACATGTTATCATTAATTGAAATTTCCTTTTGGTGAAATAGTCTTGTTTGCAATAGCAACAACAGCAGTCTGACAGTAGTGTAATAACAGCAGTCTGACACTGGTGTAACTACAGCAGTCTTGACAGTGGTGTTACAAATGACTCAGCACAGTGGCTCTGAGGCTGGATCGGACAGTGAGTGTGCGAATGGTGAAGTTTGTGTCATTTGTGTGATTGATAACCAGCAGTTTGTCACAGTTTGTCGGCAGCAGAGGAACTCTTAAAGGGCTATGATTGGCTGGCTCAGCCTGTATTCACATGCCTCATTAATTCATCCATGCTACTAGATTCTTCAGTCAGCATTATGATTGGCTGCACCCTCCACCACCACCACCACTGCCACTGCCACCACCATCACCATGCATACTCCTACCCTCAATCCTGCCAACACCACCAGGAGAGCCTGATTGGTGCTGCTCAGCCTGCAGCTGATTCAGGCAGTGATACACAGTCACACAAAAAGACACCGGCTCTGCACACACAAACTGGTCAGTGCACACAAATGCAGTCTGAAAAACACACAAATTCAGTTATTTAAAGAAAGAAATTCAGCATCAAAGATATGCACGTAGAAACACACAGATACAACCTCAAACACCTGCAGGTGTGTTCCAGTGTGCAGTTAAACTCTGTTCCCACGAGATAAGAGATGGGTGGATGGCATAATTTCCCATTTTTCAATCAGTGTGGACAGTCTTTCCTCTCCAAACTCCTCAGGACAATGAGAAACAAAGGACATACTGGCTGCAGAGTTGAATGAGAATGAGCAGCAGGGCTGTCAGTGTGTGTGAATGTGTGTGAGTGTGTGTGTGTGTATGTGTGTGCGAATGTGAGTGCTGTAAGCAGTATCTCTTTGGTATAAACACACCTGCCGATTAATGAGCTGCTGGCCAAGTTTCCAGGACTCGCCTCTCTTTCTTTATCTCTTTTTCACTCTCTCTGTCCACCACACACACACACACACAATTTCCATTTTTCCACTCTCCTATACCACACAGATTCACACACTTGCCACCTTGAGTTGCCTCATCTGTACCGCCCTTCTACCGCTCCATAATTTACTCGTCAGCTGAAGTGTCGGGTACAGTGAATGAATATGCATGTAGCTGATATGTGTTTGATTAAGCTCAGCGTGTGTGTGCATGTTTATGTGTGTGTTGTGCTGGGTAAATGGAGGCAATGACTCTCTATACACTGGGTGACAGCTGTAGGAGGAAGTGAAGCATATAAAGGCTGGCCACGTAGAAAGTGGGACAAATTGATTTCCCATGAAGACTGGGAACTGGGTTTTCAGCAGGGCGGGGGTGCGGGGGGCTACCAGCGTTCCTGAGATACTCGCATAACAACACACACAAATATTGGCACACTGGGACACAAACTTACATCATCAAGTAGAAATATGGTAAATATGGATCACATATGCTACATTCATATTAGAGTTCACACAAACACATGCACTCATGCAGCAACGTGCGCACATATGTTCTAGTTCGAATGGTCCATCACAGACTATATTCATTCGATAACTCCTAACCTTTAAAGGCCCCCTGTGGAGCTTTTGATTTCTGTTAGTTCTATGGAGCAGTGTTTTGATGAGTGGATCTAAGATATCTGCCATTGGTTTCAGGTTATAGCTGTGATCAACAGTTGCAACAATGCATGATTTAAGATATTTAAAAAAAAAAAATCTGCTTTGCAAATGTCAGTGTCACAAATGAGGAAGGAAATGCACTCAACATGTTTGTTAGACCTCAGCCGTACATGCAGAATGTAAACATAACTTTTGTTTGTTTACAAGTCCACAGGGAACCTCTAAATAACTTAAAGTGGCTGAATGATTAATCGTTTTTATATCAAAATAGCAATTTCAACATTCAAATTTTAAATAATAAGCACTGCTTTTTTTTAATAATAAATTTATGTTGTTAATGTGGAAAGTGATAGCCAACTAACTAATAGCTAACTAACATTAATTATGTGAGTTGGCAAAGCAACTGAAAAATTAATCTTGTAAATATACAAAATATTGGTCAGAAGAGGAATTTTCTATGTTGACGCTAATTATAAAAGACCAACATGGTGGTCTTTATGTATCTTTAAAAAATATTGGTGATCACATTAGGTCAATGTCAGAGAGGTAGCTTGCAGGTAGCTCTTTAGCTAACAAGTGTAAACGTGCCCTAAAATGTATTCTAATTTATTCTGTATTGAATGCCGTACTTGATTATTTTGCATTTTATGCCTTGTACTAGCTTTCTTTTATTATGCATTGTAAGGTGTCCTTGAGTGCCTTGAAAGGCGCCTATAAATAAAATGTATTATTAGTATTGTTTAAAACTTTAGGAAATAATTTAGCATTTTAGCACTTCTGGTTCCCCCAACCCTGGAGTCTATGGTTTTTTTTTAATGGGTTCTTGGTAAGATCCCTGAAATAAGGTCTTTGGTTAACACAAGCTGAAGACATTTTCACGTTTTATGCACAACTTAGAATAAATCAGTAAACACCTCCGTCGTGATTTCTTTAAGCATCTCTTAAAAAAGGCCAGTTTCTAACAAGTTTGTTTATAGCCTAACATTAGCGCTTTACTTCTGGGTATTACATTGTATGTATCATAAAAGTGGTGTTCATTTGTGAAGATTATCATGCTGAATGAAATGCAAAGCATCATAAACCAAAAATCCCATTGGCTTTTTGTCGAGGGGGCCCAGGGTGATGCTAACTTCCGGCCTGGCCTACAAAAATACCCTCATCCCTGCAGCACTCTATTGTTTTGAGCTTAGAGGATAACGTTAAAACCTCTGAATTTAGACCTCCAGCATTCAGAGCTGTGACACAGTCTGTCCTGTCAGTTTGTGATGCTGAGGTTAGCTAACATTAGCTGAAGCAGCAACAATGAAGAACTTACCAGAGGTTTGTTGCTTTTATCACAAGCTAAATTGGTCAATTTCCCTACAGAGCACTAGCTAAATCTAGAAGATTACTTATCTGTGACTCTCTGGATTAAAGCAAAACACTGGAAGGACCGACAACAAGCAGAAATCTTATCTTTTCGTTTTAAGATAACATGCTTCACAAATACAGGCCTGTAGTTTAATATTTGGAAAATAATCGCAATTTAAATCACAATCACAATATTTGTCAGGAAAATCAACAGTAACAAAAACGGTATAGTGTATGTACACAAACATGAGTACATACTATACACACTGTGGTGACCTAACACAATAATACAAAGGGGATTATTTCTTATCTCACTGGTAGCAGCCCAGGGATGTAGAAAAAAATAGCTTAAGTCAAGAATGAGACACAGAGACACAGACCGTGAAGCCATGAAAGAGAAAGAGACAGAGCAAAGATGATTGAGAGGGTAAAGTCCTTGACCAGGCCTGAGTATGACTGACTGTCAGACACAAATTAGTTGAAAAAAAGTGAATAATTCTTCCTTAAGATTTACCAGGAGCTGTTTGTTTGGTTCACAAGGCATTTCTTTTCAGAAATAGATTTAAAGATTCAACATCATAGGTCCCTCCACTCAGAAACACATCCATATATAATTTCAGTGTCAGTGATTAATTGATTTTGACAGCACTAAAGAAAAAACAGATAAATTCACTCTACTGTTTCCTATTTAAGTATGTCAGAAATAGCGACAGGAGGCAGAGAATAGCCTGTCATTCGTCCCTCCGGGGATCTGCTCTACTTTAAGAATAGAGTTATTGTATTTTTTAAGTGTGCACACTCAGAAAGGTAAGGACCGAGAGAGTAGGAAGCGAGAAAGGAGGGAGGAGGGAAGGAGAGAACATAGGGAGGATAGAAGGGCGGAAGGTAAAAGTAAAAGTAATAAAGTCTGGGGGAGAAGGGAGACAAATGAAAGATGGAGGAATGACAGTATATGCAATCCAGTTTAAGCGTTGGATTTGTATCTGCTTTAAGTGGAGCTGATTTGTGTTAATGATCACACCCTGGGCGTCTCGGGCAGATAAAGTTGTCAAGGAACAAGCCAAACCCCACACAGCCCAGAGGGACACTGCCACTTCTAACACCAGGAGCCCTAAAGGGACACCTGTAAAAACCTCCTGACTCAAAGGAAATTAGCCTGGTAAGACCCACAGGGCGAAGGAGGATAAACTTGCCATTTAGAGATGTCCAGAGGGAGGGAGAGAAAATAGAAGGTGAAGAGACTCTGAGGACTCTGAAGTGACTAATAAAAAAGAAGTATTGCAGGCAATGAGGGAAGGAGGAGGAGGGGAAATTACTTCTAGCTATAGGAAGGAAATCAAGAGAAGGAAAAGGAAGAGACATGGAAGTGAAAGTAAAAAAAAGAAAAGAATCTATGTATGGTGATGATCCGGATCTATTCTGCATTTCCTGTCATTTTAAAGTTTCCTTCTGTCTCCGTCGGAGAGGAGATAGAAATAGAGTGCAGTTGTATGACACTGGTGGCACTGTGGCAGCTTGCACCGCTTCTCTTGTCCCTTGTTTTTCGTTTTCCTGGCCACTGGCCCCCTCCCACGCAAAATATAAACAGACACTGAAGATGGAGCCAGTGGATACATGTACACACACACACACACACACAAACACAGACACAAACACAGATACACATAGCGTTGGTGAGCAGAGTCAAGCTGTCAGAACTGAAGACTAGCAGAGCGATGTGAGATGTTGTGACACTTTACCTCATTACATTTTCCCAGGGCTGTTATGAATGTTGCAGCAGCTCTGTCAACCAAAGCGAAGCCCTGTCTGAAACATACTGTGGGCACACGCACGCACGCACGCACGCACACACACACACACACACACACATGCCACTGACAAATCCACATTTTCACAGTGCAACATATGAATTAAGATGAATCTTTAGCTGTTTTTTTATATTTCATGTCATGGTGTGATTTTTCTTTTTTGGAAATGTCTACAAGGCGAGTTTTAGGCTCACTTTGCTCGCTTCCCCTCGACACACGAGGAAATCTTGTAAACCCTGACGATTTGGATCATTGCCTGCGTGCGGCTCTGAGTACATCGTTTGGGCTCCAAGATGTAATTGTGCCTGGGCAAGTGGTTAGGTAACATATCCCTGTTCATCCTAGTATCTTAGCCAAGTAAAAGGGAAGGGAAAAAATGTCTCTGTTTTCACCAGAAACCCCAGGATGAAGGACTTTTCTCCAGACTGTGGATCCTCAGATAGGTTAGATCGGGGTTGTGCTGAGCTCTCTGGAGAACAGCAGAGCCTTGGGCTGTACCAGAGCTGCTGTGTAGTCTGTCTGTTTCCTCTTCTCCCCGCTGATCCTGATCCCTTTTTAATCCACCCGCACCTAAACACAGCTGAAGGCCCAGTACTCCACAGTCTACTGCTAGCACACACATCCACACAAACAAACAGACAAACACAAGCAACTCATTTAAAAGTGCAAGCAGACACACAGGTAACGTATGCCTACAGTACGGATACCAGATGTACGACACGTATTGCTTGTCAGAGTAAACATACAATATATACCTAATAAACTTAGTGTAACTATACCTGTAAACATTAAAAAAGTCTTAGTCTTGAAAACAGTAGTTGTCAAAATATATAACATCTGTTTAGCAGGTGTTCAAGCAGTTTTCAATCATATCCCATGACCTTCACCAGCACAAGTTTTGCCTCTGGTCATGGAATTATTAATGTTAGAATTTCAATTTTTTCCTGAGCACAATGCGAATATCTCATCCATGTTGGCTTAAGAGTTGAGACTGAAAGTTAACTTTGGATCCTTGAAGCAGCAGTAGACAAAACAATCTCACCACCAGGTCCATTTAGTAGCTGTTCTGGAGCTTTCACGAATGGGTAAAATCCATCTGGTGAGGAGGAAGATCATGTGGCATGATTTCCAAAACAGATACAAAATAGAATAGAATCAAGAATCTCTGAGTGCGTTATGTGCATGTATGAGCAACCATAGTTTGCTAATTAACCTGTTTGCTATTAACCTTTGTCTGCTGCTTGCTAAACAGAAATATGTAATTTCCTTTAAAGAAGTTAATTTAAAGGGATTGATGCCATGTTTACACTGGAAATCCAGCGTGGTGAAATGATATAATATTGAAGGATTTCTTTTATTTATAGAGCCTCTTCTAAAGACTGAATTCAGATCACATTCTGCAATCATTTTCAAGTATCTTTGAGATTAAGAACATTAGGGGATATGTAGCCCTCTTAGAAGACCAATATACGGTATCCACTCTGGCAATATAATAATCCTATCATAATTCTATACTTACCACACAGTAATCCTTTAGTTATTATGGGTAAGAACCCATGTTCCTCATCTTTCACATCTTTTCACTTAATCATTTTATTCCATAATCCTTCATGTTGCAATCCAGGCGTTTTAGGTACAAAAACATGGAAGGTATTTTCTAGAGTAAAAGTTTAAAATGAACACCTCTTAATTGTTTTCGTCTCAACTATTCCCTGATGTGCTACTTTAACACCCAAAACTTTTTTTCTGAGGGAGCAAAAGCAAACTCATTTTGGGGGCAGGGCAGAAGTCCAGTGACAAACGAGGATCTCCTGTATTATTATTAAGGTGTGTGTGTGTGTGTGTGTGTGTGTGTGTGTGTGTGTGTGTGTGTGTGTGTGTGTGTGTGTGTGTGTGTGTGTGTGGTAGATATATATGTGTGTGTCTGTNTGTGCTACTTTAACACCCAAAACTTTTTTTCTGAGGGAGCAAAAGCAAACTCATTTTGGGGGCAGGGCAGAAGTCCAGTGACAAACGAGGATCTCCTGTATTATTATTAAGGTGTGTGTGTGTGTGTGTGTGTGTGTGTGTGTGTGTGTGTGTGTCTGGCAGTTATTCATATGTCTGTCTGTGGACAGATTTTGTCAGCACGCTAGCATCACAACCCTGCAGGTCTGTTGCTGAGATCAAAATTAAGGCAAAGTTTGAAGATAGGTGTGGTCCAACCCATGGGCACTGAGCAGTAAGAACTGAGTACCGGCGACGTCAACATGTTGACAGGCGTCGCAGCTGGTGTGATCTCATCACAAGATGATCTCTAATTACTCGCCTTTTTTCCCATTTGGTCTTCTCCAACTCCTGAGGGAAATATCTGGCTCTTTATCTGCTAAATGCTCCACTGTGTTCTCCAGCTAGTTGCTAACCTTGTCTGTGTGCCACATGGTGCTGGGTAGGTATTGAGTTAATCAGAGGTTTTTGGCTGAAAACAGCAACCTGCTGAGGTTGGAAACAAAGTTGATGAGAGCAGTGAGAGGTAACCAGAACAGTTAAATTGCGGGGAAGAAATCTATAACAATGAGCTTACAGACACTAAAAGGCTCTACAGGGCTGAGTCAGGTGATAATCCGTTGGTGGGTTTATCACTATGAGGAACCCCCTTCAGATTACATGAAGTCATTTGATCCGTTAATATAAAATGATGAGTGAAGCTTTAATGGTATTGTTGCCGTAGGCGATCTTTCTGGGAACAGAAAGACGCCTTTGCCCTAAAGAGTTAGAGGTGGGAGGCAAGAGAATCCCTTGGCAACTTCACATTTGTGCATTTGGGTGCATTCACACGTGTACTAAAACACACATCCATTAAGTTTATGCTCGCAGCTGTGGATATCCAGTCTGCGAAGACACACAAACACACACACAAGAATACAAACACTCAGTGACTTTGGTTTAGAGACTCCTTTACTCTTCACTCACATAGTCCTTACACACATATATACATTCACATCAACAATATGCTCATACTCATTAATGCCACTGTAAACACACACACACACAACAAAACACACACAGCAACATTATAGTTATTGACACAACACAACATGGTCCATTGAGTGGGCATGCTGTTTGGACGAGCGGTGGCTCGATAGAAAGGTATCCATCTTTGTAGAAGGGCATAGAAATGTCAATGCCCCTCAGCTAGCTAAAGGAAGTCAATCATCCAGGGTCTTGCACAATGAAGGATGACAAACACAAAGAACCTTTCAGCGAAAACCTTTGTCTGACAAACATTTCCATTTCAAAGCCTCCATTTTACAGGATGTCATGTCAATTTATTTTTACATAATGTCGGCTGTGGTTTGGAGGCAATTAGGAGAATGTAAAAAGGGTGATGAGATCTGTCACTGCTGGTGGTTGATAACGGGGCAGCCTGGCACCCAGTGTGTTTGTAAGTGTGTGTCTCTCTATGGGTGTGTGAATGGGAGTGCGCTTGCATGAAGGTGTATTTTTATTTTATTTTTTTTAATATCTGACAAAAAAGAGTCTTCCTCTGTTGCATTAATTTTGTCCCTTCATGCCCTCCATACCACCTTGTCAGATGTGAAGTCTCTGGGTGGCATTTGCTGGTTCAAAGGTTCTCGCTGTAATTGATCAGACTGCTGTTTGATCTGTACAGCTGGCATTTAGTCTACAGAGAAAAATGTGCTTTTCCAGCTCAGTTAGGACAAACTGGCTGGCTTTCTAATGTCCACACCTGCCACCATCAGAAGTTTGGTGTGGATGGAAACATGTAATGAGATTTTCTGTGCTCACCTTCCACACCCTGCTTGCGTGTCTATACATGTGTACTTGAACAGTAAATCAACACAATTCTGATGCATTTATGCACAGGACTGTCTGCACAATAGTGTCTGTGTTTTTTGTCGCCTATGGATCTTTTCCACTGTCTTTGTCTGACCGTCCGCATTTTCCTCATTAGTGCCTTTTTTCTCCATATAACCCTTTCCTGACTCTTCAACTTTTTTCATTGTTGCTATCCTCTTCATCTCTTCACTTAATGAAGCAATTTTTGCTCAGGTTATTCACAATTGGCCAAAGCAATTATGTCTGAGACATTTTACAGAAACAGCACTCACACTCAGAAACAGACGTTTCCCTCAAATATTAAATAGCTGCACTAAAAAAAAATAGGCATGCAGCACTAAATTTCACTACTCTACTCTTTCAGACACTCATTAGGTTGACAGGCAAATGGCTGCAATCTTGACCCTCTCAATACATGTTTGTATTAGTTCTGGCATTCAAAATTGGCAGCCAGCATCTTTACTCCCTCTCCCTCTCACTCAAGCTACATAGCAAACACCTAAACACAGGAATAGCAATCACTTAAAATCACACTCAGAATGAACCTTTTAAGACTGCCACAGAGGAAATTGTAGCTATTTTTGTGTCAAAGCCAACAAACGCCAAGTAAAGAATATCTCAAATGCTCCTCGTTCTGACATTTCCTATTATTTGATGTTGAGGGTGAATATTTATGAGATCTTGAAGTAGAGAATAGGGCATTTGCAAAACAGCTCACTGCACAATCAAAAAATAAAATGACCAAAAGAAGTCAGATGGTATTGAGTTCATTTTAATGAGAAGAGGAGGATAGATATGACATTGTTGATCAGTGAATTTAAACAGGCCTTCTTTCTGCAACTAAATACCTATATAAGTAACATCATGTTCATCATGTTTTTGCTATCTGATGTAATGACTTCTGACCTAATTTCACTGACCCTGTATCGTAATGTTTGACAGTTCCTGTAAATATATAAGTGAATACAAAGAATAAAATGAAGATTTTTTTGGTTTGATTTTAGAGAAATATCTTCAAGCACTCATCACACTCATCTTTTATTAGCCAGCAAAAGGTGTTAACTGTGGAATAGTTAAGTCAAAAAGTCTTCATCATATTTGGATGACATTAAAGATTCATTTTTCAGTCTAGTGTTGCAGTACGCATTGACTTAAATAACACTGTTTAACTTGAAAAGGATCAACAACTAGCACAGTAACCAAAGACACAAAACAGACTGAACAGAAATTACCATAGAAAAGCAGTGTTGGGTGCGTTTAGAGGTATGCTCTTTATCACCAGTAACCACATCCAGCAGCGATGTCACAGTTCACTGACACACCCCTGAGCAAAGTGAGAGGCTAAACAACTAGAGCTCAGCAAAAACACTTTTTTTTTTTAGATGGTTTTAAAGTCCCTGAACACTTCCAGTCTTCAGTATTTCTCTATAGCATTAAATATTCATGATTAAATAAGCAACATTCAAAGTTAAACATTCAAAAACCGAGCTGATCTGCCTCATCAGGACTGTGCTGGTGTGGTTTGATTAAATTTGACGAACAAGAGGGTTATGGTGTAAGAAATTACCAACAACATAAAATCCATTTAAAATAGCCTTTATGTTATTTGTGTTTAAAGTGGGCTTTTAATTAATACATTGAGCTCGCAGGATTCTCTAATATTCACTAAGAGTCCTCATGTGTGATTTAAACAGAATCTTTTATCTGGAGATGAAGAAGCCTCTGGAAAATTTGCCACTATTAGTCCAGATTCTGCCTCATTATTTGAGTACAGGATGTTCTCCACTTTCCAATTATTGAATGTAAAAGTGGAGATTGTAATGTTAGAATCCTGTAGAGTTGAGTCGAGTCTGACCTTTTGAAAAATCACTTCCTATTTAACAATAACGGATGGCAGCAGAACGTGACAGGATGGGACATTCCCTCTCCTCTAGCCATCTCACACTCTTTATGGCATTGTTACTAGACCACTAAAATAATATACCATGTTTAAATGCATGCTGTTCCCTGGCTGAAATATCGATTGTTCTCTCCAGGGCTTTTATTACCCTCGGAGTGGACTTTCTCTGCTGGACTCTTCCTGGATAAACCCACAAAGATTCATAGCCATGAAATTGTTGATTGCAGTTGAGGTCTTATTTATAAAATGGAGAAAGAGCTGTTTACTTTTTATTTGGCCTCAACATCCACAACACCATGGCTGGGACCAGAATTAAAAGCATAAATCTTACTCTTGTAAAGTAGAAAAAAGACCCTCCAGAGGTGGCAGAGTTAGAGACAGAAGGACGAGTGTCCGAGTTGATCTTGGGCTGGACTTAGCTTTGGTCGAGTACACAGGTAATATGAATTTAATGTGATCTATTGAACCTGACAAATAATCCCAAAAGGGAAATAGGGAAAGGCTGGCCCAGGGCCTTCTCCCATCTGTTTTCTGTTTGCTCTCTGTCTCTTCCCCTCTCTCTGTCTCTCTGTCTCTTTCTCTGTCCCTTTTCAATTATTCACATCCTGGTTTTGACACATGCCCGCAGTAAGCCTCCAGATATTCTGTCAACCGACACCACCCCCAGTTTGTCTGTCCGATTTCTCACCATTCACCCCCCATATTCCTCTCTCTGTCTCCATTTCTCCATCCTCAAACTCGCCAGCTCTCGTCAGAGAGGCAGAGATAAACATCAAGAGCAGGTTTCATATTTATCCTGCAATCAAACATTCCCATTCAAACTATGTATTTTTCAATCAGCGGTGAACCACATTTAAACCTCAATCTCATATTTGTATCTCCTCTGCCATTATGTTAGCCTCATCAACTTTTCACATTCATTTGCTGCCACTCCTGACAGATCCAAATGAATAATGTTGGCTCAAACAGAAGCTAGTAGCATCAGTAGTGCGTTAGCTGCACCCAGCAATTACCACAGTGGCTGGCACCTGCTTATCCCCCAATCCATTTCTCTGCCAGCAGATAAGTGGAGCACTGCTCTCCTCAACTCTCTGGAGACAAGACTAGTGCCCAGGCCTGATTTTGTTGTACTGGGGAGTAAGCCAAGGAATGATGGACGCACATACAAATGCACAAATACAGTCACACAAACGCGTACACACTGCCACCTGCTTAAGTTGGATGAGTCTCTAATTAAGCCAGTTGGACAGAGAGGACACTGAATGGACTTTGAGTGGACAGGCCTGCTGCGCTCTGGCCCTCATCGCTCTGTCTGAGGAGCGGAGAGGAAGGTAGACACACATAGATACTGAGGAACAGTGTGTTGTCACGCCCATATGGTATACACAGTATTAATAACATATCTTTTATGAAATCAGTTATTCAGATTTAGCAATTAAAAACAATATTTTGCTAATTATTACTTCACTTAAAAGGGATCTTTATTGTTTTCATTGTTCTGTGCGTGACATTTTACTTTTGAAAAAAGCGTACAGTATATACAGTATATGAATAAATGCTCTCTGGGGGACCAACTATGTAATGGAGACACTGTCTCTAAATAACTTTACAACAGTCCAGTCAAGTATCAAGTGATATATCAGCATGGCCACTTATTGATGTAGCTCTGTATATTTATGATCAATACACTCTTGTGTACAAAGACACCTGCATGCTTAAATCCAAAGCTACCGTGTTGTTTCTTACAGCTGCTAATCAAGATCTCCATCTCATTAAGCTCTCGGGAGCCTGGAGAAAATCTCATTAAAAATTTGTGAGTTTTAGTCTCAAGGCCATTAAATTGGTTAAATTGGTTATGAAAAAAAATCTTTGGAGGATACAGTTGTGGTTCATTTTCAGTCTGAATGTGAGTTTTCTAAAGCACAACACAGGTTCAAAGGCCCCATGTTTTACTCTTTTCTGGTATTTCATTTTTTTTTTTAGTTTTGGTATCAATAAGAAGCAGAAGAGGTTTTAACTACCAAAAATGTAGTTTTACAGCTCCTTTCTCAGCTTCTCTCCAGAGCCAGTGATTCCAGCCAAAGGCTCTTAGCCTCTCTTCTGATTGGCTGACTGTTCTCTGAGTTACACACAGCCGGGCCAACCACAGATAAAGGATTGTAGCCTCTTACTGTAGCTTGGTAAAATTCACCAGTAAATGCAAATAGCGATGGTCAGTCAGCGCTGAAATCAGCCGAACAGGCTGAATTTGGACTGAAATGTTCCAGCAGGATTTGGTGTGGAGCCATACACTGGAGCCTTGGGCCTTTTTCCGGCGCAAACCGCTGGATCATCTTGTAGCATCGGTGTGACCGTCTGCGGTGTTGCTGTGTCCAGATCCTCTGTAGGAGCGGAGCCCGCTGCTCCTGCATACAGCTCACTCTCCTTGGCTGCCAGACCCTCCGGGCGGACCAGTACAGTGCCAGTGTACAGTGAGGCCAGAGGAGCGCGTGTGGCCGCAGAATCCGAGACCGTTGGGGACATTAGGGAGCTGGGTGATCAGGCAGCTGGGACAGGAACATACACTGCCATAATAATAGCTTGTTGTCAGTCCAAGGGTAACTCACCAAACAACAGGAAAAGTAATCCAATGAGCAGTAGAAGAATACTGTTGAAAAGATTAAAGGCTCCAAAGGAAGAGTACTTAATAGAGATAAAGAAAAAATGCAGCGGATTTCAGGTTAACACTTGGAGAAACTTGGAGTTGGACGGTGGGTCCAGGTGGGCCGTGCTCCAGGCATAGCTGAGGGTGGTGACATCACAAATTTATGGAAGTCCTGAAAGCTCATTTTAAGGCACAGTTTCTGAAAACAGGCTGTGTGCATTCCCCCGCAGATTGAGCACTTTGATGCTTTCACAGTATTTATATAGCACCTAGACCTGCTTTATGATCAAAAAAAGACATGGAAAATCTCGCTTTCCACAATATGGGACCTTTAACTATAAAGATTGGTTTGGTCAATATAAATCAATATCATTTGTGTTCAGATTTCTTCAGACACCTGTGACCTTGAAGAAATGAAGGTCAGTCTACACATTGTACCAGTACCTATAGTGCCACCATGTTGGTTCTTATCACAGATAATAACATCTGCCTGCCCACTGCAGCCCCTCTGATAGCGGATGTTTAGAGCTGCGCTTTATTGACCCCAGCGCTCCTAAAATCCAAGGGGTTGTTCGACTCTTTACCCCTGTGCTACAGCGCTTAATGAGACCAGATGCTGGCTCATATTAGGCCCAGTAGCTTTTTTTTTCAAACAGCTGTACTGACAACCTGCTCATCTGTTGGTTCACAGTGAGTGCAAGGGAGGGGGGGGGGGGGTTTTCAGCATGTAGAATTCATCATACAACATATCCCAATTACACCACAGAGAATCATTCAGGGGTGTGTTTTCATGTAGTCATATTTAATATCCTACTTTTGAGTCACATCATTCTCACCGTTCATTTTGTCTTTCTTCTACCTGAGAAATACTTCAAGTCAAATCCAGAAATTATAGGGTTTGAAATGTTTGGTGAAATCACGTGTTTCTTCCTGATCTAAAACATAGCAATAATCAGAAAAGAACATTATTCACACATGTATGTCATCGCACCTTGGCTTCTGCAAGTGGTTTAATTTCCTCAGCCAAGGTGCGATGACTTGACGCCTGGTTGGACTAATATACTGCTGTTTGTCCTTCATCTGCCACACCATTTAACACCATTAACTCAGTGTGGCCTCTCCTCCCTGCAAAGGACTGTGTGATCAAGTAGCTCAGGAGACTCAGGCCTCTTTGTAGGTGGCAGTAAATACCCACAACTCGTCAATTATCCTACCGAGTAATGTAAAGTGGTGACAGGAAATTGCACGGTCAGAATGGTCTGTGTGAAATCTCAAGCAACATTAAGACTCATGCTGGATGTATCTTACAGGACACCCCATGCAGTTTACTAATATCTGGCTTTAGCAATGCTGCTGCTGTCTGTCAACAGCTAGTTACACCTCAACAATGCTACCGATGCTACTGATGTTAATATAGACATCATCAGGGGTTTTTTTTTTTTTTTTTACTTGAAACGCTCCCTGAAAACGCCTGAAGATATTACGCAGCTGTTCTCACAGTTGGTCTTAGTGACGAGTAAACTGAACTTCATGCATAAAAGCAGTGGAGTGGCCTTTTTTAACTAAGAAGTGATAAAGTGTTTGCTATTTCTAAATTTGAACCGGCCATCCTCTTGGTGTCAGATTAGCTTCACCAGACTTAAAACTCATTGCCATTTTCTTTGGTGTGGGAGGTGTTTTCTCTCTTTCTGCTTTGTTATTTTGTTTTCTTTTTATATACTTATTTTTCCACCTCATCATGAGTCAGACAGATAGAGTCAGTTATACATGGATACACGCTGATACACTGAACCAACACAAATGCCATCTCAATCCGGCTCCTCTGGCTGGGTCTCTAGCTCCTGCATCAAATTCGGCCTTTGATATCAGCCAGGGCTCCAGCAATGAAGCTGTCACACTGTTTTATCCCCCCCCCCCCCCCCCAAATGCTGTCTGCCTGCAAAGCCCCTGTAATCCAACCCTGAAACTTGCCAACGTCCCAGACTCACAGCATCATATCACCTCTACCCTGTCTTTGTCCCCCTCACCCTTGTTTTCATCACCTCTCCTTCATCACCCTGTTCTCTTCCATGTTTTTCAGCAGCTCTCTATCCCACACATCTTCCCTCACTCTTTGGACTTCCCCTGACTCCCTCCTCTCCAGCCCCCTCTCCTTCCCTCCCATGACCTCTTGCTGAGGCCCCAGGGACTCAGTCAGTTGTTATGATGGCACAGGATTGTGGGATAGCAGCTGCAGTTTTAATGATTTTGCCCCCAGGCTCAGATCAGCCAGAGAACTACAGTTACCGTTTTTTCAACCGAATAAGAACCCTCACCCCTGCAAAATGAGTGTGTGTTGATTTGCATGTTTAGACTTGATTTTGACATTACAGCTGAGGGATGATGCGCATCGGTTTGGTCACTTTTACCCACAGTAAACCAGCCTGCACATGTTTTTGTAGCCAAAAGCAAAATTACTAATGTTGATGCTGAACATGGAAGCTCATCCAACTAAAAGTCCTCCTCCCTCTTGTCTCAATGTCTCTCTGTGTCTCTAGCCTCCGTTCTCTCCCTCGCTCTGCACGGCTCCAGTTTGACAGCAGAACTGCGGCACGTCCTGCAAACACATTGCAATTAGCATCATGCGCTTCAGTGCATCCCAAACCGATCACTGATGAAGCTCAATCAATTCGCTTTAATTATAACTTTCTCAGAAACACCTCTAATCTCTCCAAAAGTTTGATCTCTCAGGGGTTTGTTCGGTAACAAGCTGTGGCAGGTACTTTAAAAAGTAGCCGTTTGGAAAGTGCTGTTTGTGCGTGTAAGTCGGTGTGTGTGCGTGTGCGTGTGCGTGTGTGTGTGTACATACGTATCTAACCTGAGTCACCCCCTCTCTTTTTCTCCTCCACCCCCTCTGTCCCTCCAGACATTGATGACTGCCAGTCTAATCCATGCCAGAATGGAGGAACCTGCATCGATGAGATCAACTCCTTTGTGTGTCTTTGTCTGCCCAGCTACGGAGGAGCTACTTGCGAGAAAGGTAACTATCTGGAGGAAAACACTGCTTTCTCATCTTACTCAGTGGTTCACTTCATAAAGGGGCGTGTATTGTGTGGAGGCAGCATGGAGAACGAGAACATAAGTGGCACAAAAAGTATGATGAAGGTGGGATGAGAAAATAGTGTGGACAGAGGAGATGGCAAAAATTGATAAAGAATTAAGACCAGGCAGTGGAGGATGAGAGGGATGAGACAAAGACGGTGGAGAAGCAAAGTGATGTGAGCATGGAGGAGCAGGTGGAGGGAGCAGGGTGAAGATGAAAAGGGGGAGAGGGAGGGAGAGGGAGTGTGAGGATGTGGTCAAGGAGGGTAAGATGATGCTAAAAGATCAAGATCTGGAGACAGAGGCAGAGAGAAAACAAGGAGACTGACAAAGACGGAGTTAATGAGGATGTGTAAATCGAGACAGAGGAGAATGAGGATGTGAATGTAGACAAAGGTGGAGGAGGAGACAGAGGGGGGAGAGGGAAGCCCTGTGGAATAATGTATCGGTTTTATACATAACACCTGCGTCCAACTGGTTTCGACTCTCATTACAGGAATTCCCCTGTGAGAAGGGGGATGTGAAAGAGGCCGTTCACAAACTGCATGTTACATGAAAACATGGCCGAACAACACTGAGGAATACCCACAGCTGTTGTTTTGACCGTTTGGTTTTCTTTTTAACCTATTTTAATGGCAAAATACCCTGATAGTTACAACCTGATCTGAAGATCTGATCTGAGAATCTGATTTTCACTTGGACTTTATATCCCCATGCAGCCAAGATTTTTTATGTTTCCTGTTGTATAAAGAGAAGCGAATCACTGCAGGTTAAAGAAAACAAGGTTTTGTGAAGGGTGACAAAATGCTTCTTTTAATAGACACTGACGGGAAAAATTAGGAAGAAATGCAAATGAGCTAACTATCATGTGCCAGACTCCCTCCAAGTAAAGAAAAGTTATAATATAATAATGACACTTCAGTGTAAAGTAAAGCAGAGGTCTTCAAACCGTGAAGCACAATTCCCCAGGGTGGAGCCGGAGGATTGAAAAGGGGGCACAGAGGGAGAGACGCGAGGCGTGAGCAGCAATTTGAAAAATAAAACATTTGTGCAACCATCACTCAGTCACATCTGAGCACACGGACATGAGCCGCATATTTTTAGATTCAGCGTGACGTACACCTTCCAGGGATATCATCATCTCCCATGTCCATCGTGAATAAACATCCATGAATATGCTTTGGAATCACAGATGAAAGAAACTTCAAATTCCAGAACTTCCTGTGCTAGTTGTCTCTACATCCACAGCCACATCGCAAACAGGACCTGCTAATAGCTTATACGAAATTATCTTAATGGTATGTATTTGCCAAATATAAACATTATAGGAAAAGAAATAAAGATGGAGGATATTAAGGGGGGCGCAGTTGTCTCGGTTTTTCCTGGAGGTTGCCCACAGTGTCAGACTTTGAGAACCCCCACTGTAAAGATACAGGGATGCAGCGAGATTGAAATAATTGTGTTTGGAGTCTCCTTACTAACTAGCAAGATGATGTCTGAATAATGCAAACTGTACATCTCTTAAAACACAAGAATTAAAATAGTATGATTAAATTTTAAAGAGTAATAACAAAGAATAATAGCTGGAGAGATGGAGAAAGTGTGAGATTTTAGGGAAGGAGAAGGTGAGTGAGAGAACGAGGGAGAGGGTGGAGAGATCCGCAGTGAATTACACAAGCCCATAAAGCCAAGTTCCACTGGTGTAGTTCAACCTTTGACTTCATCTCTCAGAAGAGCTGTAGCTTTGAATATCTGTCTTTTCTCCGTGTGTCTGGCTTCCAGTGTCTGCTTTTTACAGCTGTGGTCTGGTCATATCTGGGACTCTGAGGGCACAGCGATCGATACAGAGAGGAGCGAGAGAAGAGAGTGATGCCAGAGTAAAACAGAATAAAACAGGAATTTTTAAATTTCATGGAGACTACAGTAGGTGTGGCAGGATCTAACAGAGAAAATGGCATGTTTGCAGAGCAAAAAATTAAGCTCCAAATTTTCTTTGCACTCCGCTCTTACGGTAGTTTGTTACACCAGCCTCACTCACCTACATCAGCTACTGACTTATAATGTCACATTTCTGCTGAGTTGACTCGAGGAAAAGCTTCTCCTTTCCTCATCTAATCTAATTTACATCTCTGCTCTAACATCTGTTACTAAACTGTCAATTCTAGTGGTTCCCAACCCGGGGGTGTGGAAGCCGCAGGGCCGGTGTATATTTGAGCAAGGAGCTACAAGATGATTAACTGATTAGGAAAAGGGAAGGGTTTCTGGGATACAGATAGATGTTCATTTTCCCAGACTGGACTGTAATTCTTTGCTCTTATCTCATAAAATATTGGCTAGTTCTCTCTAAAGATTCACTAAATGAAACAAAAGAACTTCTCACAGCTCTCTTTGGGTTTGATTAAGTGAACACGCCGAGGTTGTTTTAGCACTTGTCTCCTTTTGTCTAGTTGATCTAGTGATTTTGGAGCTTGAGCCATACTCTGACTAAAAATCAGTATATCTGGGCCTGGGCTGCCTCAGTTTTGATCATTATTTTTTTAATCTGTCTCTTGCAAGTCCACCAACTTCATGGAAGCGCAACACTAAATTGCTGGAGTGCTCCTTTTAATCTTACCAGCGTTCCAGATTCCTGTTAACTCTTTGCTGCCCTTTTTGATGTTGTGTTTATGTTTGCCTCTTAGATATTCATCCCCCTCCTGTGGCAGCGCTCATGAATAAATAAACAAACACAGCACTGAACATATGTGAATTTGTATGTAGAGGTTTTAAGTGGGATCCACTTTTTGGAAGTTTAAAGCTCACCTTAAATGTACAGCATCTTTAAGTCATTCAAGTGTGAGATGTAGAAACATTTGATCGATCTTCAAGTATCTCACAAGTTCTGATGTTACAAGCTTTCAGTTTTGCATGCACACGCCATAGAGTGTGGTCTTTCCTCTCTCCCAAACACACACATGCATCACCACAGCGTGCCTCTCGTTCGGCATGCACGGGGGATGTGCGTACGCTTCCTCTCCCGCTGCGTTGCTGCCTTCATGGCTGATTGGGAGCAGCAGCTCTGATTGTGTAAATCTAAAGTCTCTGTTTTCCTGTCACTTTTATCTCTCGTCACTTCACGTTCACAGAAATATAGGATTCAGCTGTGAAAAGTACAATTCGCAACAGGCGTCGCTCTGCCATTTCAGCATGATCTCAGTTTGATATCCAGAGGGAGGTCTGAACTGCAACACGAACGGTGGAAATGAACTCATTCGTTCCACCGAGGCTTTTCATCCATTTAAATGTCATCCAATTGGTCTCTGTCTCACTAAAGTGGTCCAGTTCTCTCTGTCTCATTTGCTGTGTGTACTTGAGTGTGTGTGTGTGTGTGTGTTTGTGCATGTTCAGATGTATGCATTGTGAGCCAACAGCCTCGGATACTGGGTAGATACGGTCCGCTGCTGGCTCCCTCTGGCCTGTTACCATGGTGATCCCTTCTGAGAGTCAATAATAGTGAGTTGACGGGGCTGAAGTCAGTGTAGTAAGACAGAGGAAATGGCTAGTTATTCTGCAGTTTTTACAATTAGTTTTTTTGTAGAACAAGATGAACCCTTTATTATCCAACTATGTTTTTATGCACATAGGAAATTAGACCTCTGTATTTAACCCATCCCTGAATGGTGAACACACACACACACACACACACACACCCCTGAGCACTGGATTCAAACTGACGACCTTTTGGTCCAAACACTGCTTCTCTAACCTCTAGGCAACTTTAACAAGATTAGTTTTTTGTCTGTAACACACTTTGAAACGCAGGAGTTTTACACATTAATGATCATTTCCTATCAAGAGCGAAGGCTTTCAGCAGTGTTTGCATGATCGTAATCATCAACACTGTAGTTATAGCTGTGCGAAACAATTGAATTCATCCTTTTGCAGTTATCTTATCAAAAGTTCTGTATCAGTAATGAGTGGATATTTGTTTGAAAGAATAGGCAGTTGTAATTAGAGCAACAAAGACATCAGTCAGTTGCTTCACTCTCATCTCACCCCAGCACTGAAACTGACTGTTGAGTCTCCTGCTGTTTTTTTGGTTTGCTGCCTAATCAGCAGAGGCAGAAACCAGAAAGTATTAGCTGCCTCCTTCTCAACAGCTTCTTTCCCCCAGTCTGTCTTTTTATCCATCGTTCACGCCGCAATTCGTTTCCTCCTCAGTCTTTCTAGGGAGAAAAACGGCATAATGTGTGCGAGTGAGAGTGTGGATTTGTTACTTTGCTATTCCACTATTCCACTGTAGACACCTCTGTTTCATGTTGCCTTCCTTCTTTTTTTTTTTCTTTTCTCTCCCTACCTTTCTGCTGTCACTCCTTGCACTTCTTCCATCTTTTTGTGCCTCTCATCTCTTGTGCACAGCAGGAGCCTTTGTCACGCTCTGTGAGTGCGTGCGCGTGTGTGTGTGTGTGTGTGTGTGTGTGTGTGTGTGTGTGTGTGTGTGCGTGTGTGTGTGTGCATGTGCTGTTTTGCAGTGACTGCGTGTATGCGGATGTTTGTGTGATGCTTCTGTGAAGTTAGAGATCTTTCAGCTAACAGACCTTCACACACCAACACACACACAGAGATGCATATGTTTTACCGTCATTGACATAATGCACTTCCTAGCCACAAAGCTAACATTAGCCAAACACCTTACTTTAACCTTAACCCTAAAACTAAGCTTTAGCCCTAAAACAGCCTTTGAAGAAAATGAGGACCAGAATAAAATCACTTTGAGGCCTAAAACTCAAATTGGGCCTCGCAAAGATACAAAAGCACAGTCAAATTTCTTCTGTTTCGTTTCCACTTTGGCAACATACTGATACATTATTTGCCACACACACACACACACACACACACAAACAAAACTCGGTCTACCTACCCATGTACCCTTCCAAATATCAAAAGATTTCTTCCCTGTTTGTTTATTCAACAGTATCTTTGATGGCAGTCGCACGCTCCCGACTCCAAGCGGTGAAATTACAGTGGGGTGCAATAACTCGTAGTTACAAAACAACCAGGTTAATAAAACAATAATCTAATCCACAGGAAATAAGGTCTCTCTTTCTCTCTCTCTCTCTCTCTCTCTCTCTCTCTCTCTGTTTCCTTACAGAACAAATAATCCACAAATTGGAAACAAAAAGCCTGTGTTAAAAGGATTGTGTAGCTAATTAATCCCAAGGTGTCTGGCTGCTGCTTGGTTATCTGTGAGGAATGTGTTTGCTGCCGCCCTAAACTCACAGAGAAGGCCAGCAAGGAGTGGCTGACATTTCATCCATCTTCTCCAACACCCCGTCTGTTCCTCGCCCTGTTTCCATACGTCAAATCATTAATATTTATTACTTTTATTTCTGGTAAGACATGCTACATGCCCCAGTAGGCTGTTCAGCGGCTACTGGCGAGTGCGACTGGCGTCTTACTGGTTGAGCGGAGGGCTAACACAAAGGCGAGCATGCAAATGAGTTTACCCCAGAAGTGTGTTGGTGAAAGTCTGCAGCCTTCAGAAAGTGCAGCGACATTATTATACACCACAACAGCTGAATCCAGTACAGGTTATGTTGTTCCAGGCAGTAGGATATACACATTTTCAAACATATAGTACACACGCATGAATCGACGCACAGTGGTAAGTTGCATTTGACAGGAAAACAAAAACAAAACAGCATAACAGGGAACCTAAAGCAGAGTAGAGCACAGCTTCCCCACAAAGAGGACGGCAGGTGAATCTGGGGCAGACGGATACGGAGACTTTTGAGTACCTTGCCGCCAAGAGCAACACCGGTGCTGCATATTGGGAGCAGACGATGTAGTGTAGCCTACACACTGAGACTAATGACGAGCAGAGCAGACTGAGCTGACTAACAGCAGTGGGAAGTGTTTCAGAAAGCACCAGATGCAGTCCTTCTGTCGCTCTGTCACCGCACATTTTCTATCACTGTCTTGCTCAAACTCATCCGCTTTCATGGCGTACCTTTTTCTTTATCGCATGCAGGTTCTCTTGGTCACAGTGAAGGTAATTTACTTGTGATGTGGAATCAGTATAGGTAAAATACTGACTCGGTTGCACATTACAGAAAATATGGGCATGCTGAGTATCCTCTTGTTTTCACAGCCCCGTTAAACAGCCCTGCAGCTCACCATATACAGTTTACATCTAATGAAATGTCATTGAATGATGTATTGTACCTTTTATGTTGGACACATCCGACTTTCATGCAGGAGATTAGAATTTGCATCCCATTTTCACATGTTTATGAGCTCTAACCGCAGTATTTCCCCAGCCTTAAGTAAATGTTTCAGTTGTCTAACACTAATCTTAAAATTCTTTAAGGGGGAACTATGCCGATTTTACACATCATAGTCTGTTTACAGGTCTTGGGTAGTAACACTGCATTTGTGGAAAAAGTTGTATGAAGTCCTCTGTGACTCCAGAGGGAGGTGTGTGAAAACTGATGTCCTCATGTGATGTCACTTGAGTCAGCGTTGACACAAGACTCTCTTGTGTTGAAGTTCAATGTTTTGTTGACGCATCCATCCACTCTGACATCATATGACCTCCTTTAATCACAGACTTTGTCGCTCTACGACATCATCTGACTTCCGCTTTTGTTCCTATAATAATAACTGTGACCACTAGAGGGCGTCGTCACTTGAACGTAAACATATGTCACTTGGGGCACTTTGCTGAAATGACTGGTGCTGTTGTTCTTCTTGTGACGACAGTCTGGACTGAAATGTTGGTGGTCAAGTTGTATTTTGTCTTGGACAGTGATAGTCTGCAAAGTGTAAATACAGCGAGTCTGTAAAGACGGACTGGTGAGTGGATTGGTTTTCATATACAGCGTGATGGCGTTTAACGTCACCGACAACCTCTGTAGTCTCATTTAACCACTTGTTTTAGGACTCATTCCTGCGGCACTCTATACTGTAGTAATCTTACTTGAAATGTAGCTGCAGGTTTCAACTGATCTGGGTTCAGACCAGTTCAGCACAGGTGATTGCCTCAGGGTCAGATTTGTTCATTCTTGAAATGTTATTGGTCAATTAGATATGTCACTCCAAGCTTATCTCCTCCCCACACTCTTGGGAAGTCACAGTACACTGAGCACTTCGGCTGAACTTGTGGTCTACAAACTGCAGCTTGCTGTTTAGTGTTAGTTCCTAGTTCTCAGTTTGTTTGTTTTTTGTTATTCTTTTATCTTATTGTTCTTGGAGTGATTTCGCAACTCAGCATCTGCTCTCAGAGTTGGGGGGGGGGGGGAGAAGGAAGGTTCGCCAACTTTGCTGCTTTCTCTCTGCAGCCGGCGCTGTCGCTGTCTAAACTGGTGACTCAGCAGAAAGCTCAGCTCAAAATTATTTTTCGTGCGTCCTCCGGGTCTTTAGAGCCTATTAATGCTAATGAAGATTTGTGCATTCTAAAATCTTGTCGGGAGGGACACGTGCCAAGACTGAGAAGAGAGGGAGATGGAGCTCGTTGTTTTACCTTGCCCTCAGCAGTGTCCTGAAGAGAGCAACACACTGACAGACATCCGCACTCACAGGCAGGTACACACACAACATTTCCCTGAAGTTTTGCCTCAGCCTGGCAGAGGCTATTCGTACGGAGTAAAAGCAAGCCAACGCTCTCACTCCATATGCTATTGTATTCAACACTTGCCAGTTTTCTCTCCAAACAGGAGAGCTGGATAGATGAGGGGGTAATTCATTCTCATTCAAGGTGCTTAATTAGACAATGTTGCTGAAGAAACTGTCATTCTCTTCTGACTGGAAGGAAGTTCAGTCAGAAAAGAAAAAGAAACTGTGAAGAAAAAAGAAGAGGGAGCATCAGAGCAGGTGTTACAACAGATGAAAAGAGAGACAGAGATGGAGGGAGAGAGGAGGCTCTGTGTTCCTCTGCAGTGCATTATTGAATGTTCCTGATGGAGAGGTGTAAAACTGTGCTTTGAGCTGTGCTAGAGGTTTAGTGCGCCTCTGTTCTTCTTTCTGATATTCCCAGGAAAATTGTACCAGCACTCCGACAGCAAAGTTATGAAGCCTGACTTACAGTGTTGCACTCCTTTTTGTCTTTCATTTGCCGACATCCTATGGTTCATCTCCACCACAGGAACTTTTCCAGCAAGCTTTCGAGGAACTCTGGAACTCTACCTGCACTTTACCACAGCAACCTCGTGCCAGTTTTGTTTCCTGCCCACCCAAAATGCCTGCTCCTGTGGTATTACTTTCCATTGACTCTGACTCTCGGTGTTCATTCAGATTTGCAAACAGACAGAGGCTGCATGTCATGAGTATCAATATGATATTTGAAGGAAAAAAAAAGTTGAAAAAAGAAGAAAAAAGAAGTTGTGCAGCTGAATTCCCAACCATTCTCAAAAAGGTTGCAGAGAAATAAAAAGTAAAAGACTGTATTTGCTAAAAGATTTAAGGAGATTATGTATTAAATCAGGAAAATAAGCACCCAGCAGATCTTCATCACCACAGAGCCACGTGACCAGCCTGTCTGGCATTTTCACTCTCCCTATCCACTTCTGCCGGTCCTCAACTTCCATACAAACATCAGACAGTCTCACAGCAGTTATTTACAAAGATCAACATGATGACTTGGTGTTCCTGGAAAAACAAGTACTTTTTTATGGATCTTGATGTAAATAAATAAAGCTATACTCGAGAAGAAAATAGATGCGTAGGATTGTTTGGCCTTGGCGGAGGTATGCGTTCCCCTGAGTGCTATTCTAGTTATGTCGAATCGTTCCTACAAATACACACACACACACACACACACACACACACACACACACATAAAAAAGGTCTGTGCCCTTATACTTTATGTTTTTTTGAGGATGATTGTGATGAGGGCACTTCTGCAATAGGTGTTTTCACTTATGTTTTTACCTTTACATTAGCTGCACACTCATGTAGCATTAACCTGCATTCCCACTCTACCTAGAATAATACTGCAGAGGATGCAGACAGTGGGCATAAATGAATACAGTATATGTGCCAATTGTGTGCGCTGTCCTTGCCTTATACACTTATTACACAAAGTGACAAAACACATAAACCGGGCCAGCTGTGTGCATGCTGTATGAATTTCTGCCTATTTACTGTAAAAGGCTCTGCTGCCCTCACTTTTACCTCAGCGTCCTCCATCAGCATCAATCTGCAAAGACACATCTATGGGCTAATTATGCAGAATGAGCCTTCAGACCGGCATCAGTCATTCATGTTGAGCTCCATAGCTGTTTTACTGTAACATCCATTACTCCTAATTGTGAGAATCACACTATTAGGATGTTCCATTAATCAACACTGCCCTCGTAATAACCATTAATAATTCCCCAGCTGTTTGTAAATTCTCCTCACATTCTCACCTTTTGTCACTGGCTATCTGCAGATTCTCCCTCCTCTCTCTCTCTCTCTCTCTCTCTCTCTCTCTCTCTCTTTTGCACTTATTTCCTCTCTCTCTGGGCTGCTGTCATATGCCCACTTGCAAATGGGACACTGAGCTGCCAGCCTTCAAAGAGTCACGCAGGGAGGAGGCAAAATGGCAGCGCACACACACAGACACACACACACACACACACATACACACACAAATGCAAACACATGCCGCTTCATCATTCGGGGATCTAAAAAAGCCGAGCAGCAAAAATATCAGTTGGTGATGTGGATAAACGACCCAATCAGTCAGATGGAAGTGTATGGCCTTTTATTTCCTAACTGCCGTTCGCTTAAATCTGTGGGAATATTAATCGCTGAAACGTACCCCCTACTTCTCTCTCCGCCTGACAGAGGGAAAACGGGGGAAAAAAGACGACTTGAATAATGTCTAAATATTTGAAGAGGTTGATGTGATGTCGGGCTTTGAGCCTCACTGTCAGCGAGTGGGAGAAGAAATCAGCAGAGACTTGGTTGAAGATCTGAGGGGGAGAAAACATGCCTGTTTATTTTTGATCACTCCTTTTTCTTCCTCTCTCTCTCCATCTTTCTATATCTCTGTTTCTCTGACTCTTTCATTTTCTTATTCTGTCTCTCTCTATCTTTTCTGTCCTCCCACTCTGTGTTTGATGCACTTAGTTTGTCTATCTTTATGTTTTTATCTTCCTTGGACACCAAAGTTTTCTGGTAGAAATTGGCCAGCGTTAGCCTTATATACACACACAGACTCTGGGCCGACTGCCAGTTGAGACCCCACAGCAGAGGGTGTGTAATTCAAATAAGGTGTGTATGTTTGATTTATCAATGTGCATATTTGTGTGTGTATGTCTTCTCTCTCTCTCTCTCTCTCTCTCTCTCTCTCTCTCTGTGTGACACCTACCCTGACTCTCCTGTCCCTGTTCCTGTAGATAACATCCCATTCTCCATCTCCATGAGCCAAACTGGCCCCACTCCCAAATGCTAATACAATGTACCAGCTGCCATGTGGGCAAACACTTTGAACAGGTAGCTTCCAGGTCTGATGATGGAGTGAAAGAGTAAGGTAGCAGTCAGCAGAGAAAATGACAGCAGCAGTGAGTGATTTTAGCCGCATGAGGCCAGAGATAACAGCAGTAACACTGGGAAAGATAATGCTAATCTGCAACTGTGTTCAGAGGCATACTCTCATAGCACAAGGAGGTGTAAGGCTACAAAATGCTGATTCAAATATTTCTCGGTCTCCTTTGAAACTGACTGAATTCAATGTAGACAAACTTTTACATAAAGGTCCATTGACAAATTAAGCCTAGGTTAAATTTTTGACAGATGATGCTGCATTTTATTTTGCTAGAGCTGGACAATCTGGCTTCAGTCAAATTAATAAGAAGGTAGTATTTATTATGCAGGGCTACTGTCAGTCTGAAGCTAAGCCTTTCTATAAATACCAAATGTTGTTTTTGTTTTGAAGCTTCTTATTTCAGCATTAATTAATCCAAACACAGGGAAGCAATCTGCACAAAATCTGTAATGGTTACCAGTTCATTAGTGTCCCAGCACTAACAGACATAAGGCTTAGACAGAGTGAGAGTTCATAACAAACAATAGCTAGAGTGGATCATTCTTGAGAGCCTTTCTTTACATCGTTTCATCCTTTACATCAACCAGCCAGTCACACGAGCTGGGTGTGCTCAGAAAGAATGAGCCACAACACAGCAGAATTTGGACGCAGTAAAGCAATAAAAGCAACAATAAAGCAGAGTGCAGTGTTTGCAAATAAAAAAAGCCTTCACCACCACTTAAAAAACACAGCAATGGTGTAACTTCATCACTCACTCACTCACTCACTCAGTGAGGGACAGACATTAGCATGTATAAAGCTTGCCTCTAGCCAAAAAGAAAAAAGAATGATGGGCCGTTCTTCTTGAACGAGCCATAAGATCCGGCTCCCTTCAAAGAGCTGTAATTCCCTGATGATATGATAGTATTTGTCCCAGTCTTTACAGAAACCATGAAAACACAGAAAGCCATCACGTATTTTTTTTTTTTTTTTATCAATGATCTCCAGCAAGTTAAAGATACTTTGAGGTTAATTGTAGCTTCATATAGTGTTAACTTTGCTCTTGTGTCAAAGGGTTTTTATGAAAGAGTTTGGAAAAAACCATCTTTACCAAAATATGAATCCAGTTCTTTCTATGAAGTGAAAGAATTGGCCCAACTATAACAGACAGATATTGTACTCATGTTTGAAACTATGAGTAGATTAGCGCTCCCACCGTGCATTGTAAATGGGAATCTATTCTTAAATGAGGAGGGCATGCACACTGAAGCCCAAATGGGAAGTTAAATCCAGACTCATCTTGCTGTTAAAGCAACAGGGATAACCAGAGAGACACCGAGCCGCCCACAGGAAGCTGAGAACGTTAAAATGGCTAATTGGATTTCATGTCATCAGCATGTTTCGAGGTCATCAGATTAAATCCCCAGACTATCAGGAGAAATTTGAGTTGGCAAAGTAATGAAGCAATTCTCCACATTTACATTTACAATAATTGTCAGAGCAATTTACATCATTGCTCAGAAGACCTCATCAGATAAAATTAGGACGGGAGAAAAGAGGCGATCCAGTAATCCCACTGATCATCTGACCTGAAGTTCATGCAGTACTATAACCACTAAATGTTTGTGTTGGACTAACAACAGATAAAACATGACAGCTCATGCTCTATTTTGCTTAAAATACTTCAAAGAAACCAAAGAAATCTAAGTGCTTGTTACTATATGTTAATGACCCAACATGCATCTGCTAAAAGTAATACTTATGTACTATGGCACTAAAGCAAAACACAGAGCTGGTGATTCACCACTGCAGTTTGAGTGCGTGACAGATCTTGGTCTAATGATGGTCACACGTACTCTGTAAATTCGGTTTAGCCAGATGAAAGACAGGAATTTATTTTAATGTCATTTTTGTCATATTTTCATGAGGATGACATGGATTTATGTTCTCAAAATGTTCACGGTGTGGTAAACCTCATTTTATATGTAAAGAAATGCTAATAATTATTTGTACGCGATCCACGTCTTGTGTATGCATGAATACATCCTCTCTTAGTCACTCTTTTCTTAAGCCACTGCAGTTGTTAATCAGTTGTTAGTGAGCCGTTATTCACCCTGCCCAGTTAATGAGAGTTAAACCCCTGCCTGCTTGCTAAGGCTGGGTAACATTTGAAATTTTACATCATAAAGTAACATAATTTAGTAAGTAACACAAGACCTTTGGCTTTATGACATACTGGACACCTTTTCATTAAAGCAGCAACTATCAGATGAAACAATGAGTGAACAAGATTACAAATATGACGAGACATTGAATGCCAGCTTTCAGTACTTGACGGGTTTCGGTACTTTGGTCAAATTCCAGTCGATACAAAAAAAATAAAATATTGAGATTTGATATTCAGCCCTTGCTGTGACTCATTGTAACAGTGGGAACAGGCTTCTTCTCCGTGTAGAACTCCATTTGCATCAGGGCGACTGTATGGGGTCTGAATGAATGCATGTCAAATAAGTCTGTGGGTGAATGATGAATTTCAAACAGTGCTGAATTTCACCCAAGCATGAAAGAGTGATAAAACTGGACAGACACTTGCCTCCAAGCAAACATTACTCTCTTTATTCCCCATTTCTCTTTCCCTCTGTTTCCACGTGTTGCCATCTTGCATGTGTGAATGTTTAAATGGGTACACATTCATCTGTGTCTGACTTTTGACAAGGCAGAACTTTATGTTTACTGTACGGGACACGACAAAGAAATCACCTTCCAAGCACAAGATATAACTATATTGTAACGTGTTGGATACATTGCGAGGCTTTGTACATAGAGCATTTTTCTTACACATTGCTCATCATCATTGCTCAATGTCACTTTCACACTCGCTGGGGGCAGCTGAGGTATCAGTGTACTGCTTCTGAGCCAGCTAATGGACCGAGCTGCAGGAGGGAAACTATAGAAATATCTGTTGAATTAATGAATTGAATGAGTTGATTCAAAGAAGTGACTTTCAAAAACGTTTGGTCTAAGAGGCAAAATGTAGCTTCACCTGTGGAGGCAGTCTTACTGTGGCACGCTGTATTGCATTTTGTGAAATGATGTCACTGCACTTCACAGCACTGTGACTCAAATGGCCCTGAACAACACTGTGAATGGAGGAAAGCTGAACAGTATGAAAAGCACTTTCTCTCTCAGGATGAAGGTTTCTAGGCCCTTATTTCATATTACAGTGTAAAAGAGCTTTCATAATGGACTACTCTCCTCTTCCTCTTCCTCTTCCTTCCATGGCCAAACTACATCTCCCTGCATACTAAGCAGGGCCCCATACGGCCCAATTTGCACTGCCCAATTTACTGGTGTCGCTTCAGATTTGTTGGAGGAAAAGCTGAGGCCTTTCCCCTGATCCCCGCACTGTAGGAAAGGAGGGGGCAGAAGAGGGGGCAGAAGAGGGGGTGAGAATGAGGGGAAACTGGAGGTGGCTTGGCTGACACCTCGAGCCTGAACCAAATCAACAACACATAAATTTACACACATTCAGATATACACACTTTTGCATACCCATGTCTATGCACACACAGACAATCCTGCATGGAACAGAACACACACACACACACACACACACACACATCACATTTGAGATGTACAGCTCACAGTCACACAGCTAACCCCCAGAGAGATGAGGGGGGATAGATGAGAGAGATGAAGGGAGAGGAGAAAGGGATGGAGGGATGGGTGGAGGGAGAGTCAATGCGCTGACAGTACTGTGACAGGGCTTAATTACCAAGCAGGCGCTGCGCACTGGAAGCAATTTCTAAGGATTGTTGTCATTTGAATAGATTAAAACGCCTTTTCACTGGACTAAAGCTGTCTCACCGCAGGCTTGCCTCTGCTGTGGATTAAAAGTCCAAGTCAAATCAAAGAGAAGAATACACAGAGAGAGGCAGAGATGGAGGGATGGAGACAGAGGGGAGTGTCACAGAGGTCACTTAAGGCAAAGATGGTACTGAAGAAAGAAAAGAAAGAAGGAGAGGGACAGAGGGGGAATGTATTATGTAGATCTTGTAGGCTGCAAGACACAAAGAGGAATTTTTCTGTGTGTGTACACAAAAAGAAATAGTAAAAAAAAAAAAAAGTGGTATTCCTCATCTTAGTCCAAAACCCTCCTACTCTTTTCCTCTGCAACACTATTGTTCTTTTGCAGCTGTCGGCTGTGGGCGTTTAACGATCAAAAACGCCACATTACTCTTCCTACATGGATTTTCCATTTGACTAATCACTGTCGTTTTCAATTACCTCCCCCCCCCCCGTACACCTGCAGACACCGAGGGCTGCGAGCACACGTGGAGGAAGTTCCACGGCCACTGCTACAGGTACTTCAGCCGCAGACACACCTGGGAGGACGCCGAGAAGGACTGCAGAGAGCACAGCGGCCACCTGGCCAGTATCCACAGCTTGGCTGAGCAGAACTTCATCAGAGGTGGGTGGAGGTTGAGGAGAATGAGAGGGCAAGGACAGACTTGGCACAGAAAGTGTAGTCGCTGTAAGTGTTTGTTCTTATCTGATTACACAGCAGGAAATCTTAAATTAGGCCGATAAGTTTGGGCGTGCAGGCTCCTGTAAATAAAAGTCCCATTCATTTTCTGCAGTGTCAGGCGACTGCTGGTGGGAGCGTTTCCAAGGTTTGATGGACATGAAAAATCTCCTGGTTGAATCATGAGGAAACAGGAGTCTCAGCCATGCTAGCGGATGTGTGAGGCTGTATTTAGGTACACCGGTGTTTTGAACTAATGCTAAACCTAGCATGGCAACACACCCGCAATGAAAAACATTTTAATGATGAGCAGGTGTAATGTTTAACATGTTCATGCAAACATGTGCTAATAAGCACTAAACACAGTGTGCAGCTGAGGCTGATGAGGATGTCGTCAGTTTTTCAGGAAGTTGGTCTTAAACCAAAATATAAAGTGCTGGAATTAAAATTCTGACCTGCTGATGGCTCTAAATGAAGTGTTAAGGGGATTAGCAAAGTTATTAGAATTCAGCCTGAGGGTGACACGTACCTGGGCCAAAGTGGTGGACGTTGCTAGCACCATATTAGCACCTGAGGTAGAAAACTAGTTTTATGATAAAAAATGTCACTGTGACATGGCAGTACCAAAACATGTAAGGAGGAGAATCGTCTATTTTATTGAAATTATTCAAATCCAATCACCCATGTTCCAATCCTATTGGTACATCGCTGAAGGCGAGCAAGATGAGCTGAAGCTAATGGTTATTCTTTGAAACCTGATGATACACTGTGTCACAGTATGGTTAAATTATCTAGGAGACTTCCAGGTTTCTATGTGAGGGAAAGCTGAGGATCTAAATTTTGAAAGAAAACTTTCAAATGAAAATTTATGTGATTAAAAATACTCACAAAACTACCTGCTTGTCCCACTCCACAGCTCCATAACAAAATATCTGGTGACTCTCACATTCACCCATCACAGTTAAACAAGACACCAGTCAATTTAAATCATGTCAGTGATTTGGTCTTCTAACCAGTTCTCACCCTGTCTGCCTTCAATCTGCGACACGCTGCTTTTACTGGCTTTTGATTTATATCTACTCCTCCACTTTATTATTACCATACTTGGTGATGGCACCTCTTGTCTTATGTGTATTCCGTAACTCAGTGATAAATGTCTGTCTGGTTCAGCTCTGAACAGCCCTTGAAGGGTTTATTGCGGTCCCCGCTGAAAAACTCCCTCAGGAGCCGAGTCTGTTCAGCCAAATAAATGTGTATCACCATTTGCTGCAATGAAATAGTGCTACAGGCTCTGATGTAAGTGTCTGTGACACAACATTTAATAAACCTTCATATTCCTTCTTCAAATGTGATTTGTTATGAAACAGGTGAAAAAGCCTTACAGTGGGTGCGCTTGTAACTGCGTTTGTGTCCAGTGATGGAATGCAAGTGTCAGTATGTTGAAGCTGGATGAAATAAGATCATGTTTCGAGATTTTAAAAATTGCACATGATTTAATTATAATACTTGTTGATTTGTTTGAAGAGGAAGTGGAAGTGTCTCATGACTTGAGCAGATTTATCTATATTTACATTTACAAAAATGATATTTCATGACTCACAGTTAGATTCAGTTGTTTTATTTATTTATTTTAGTTATTTGCACTCTATGTTTTCAGTGGGTGAGTTTTTCATGTCAAGTAATTTTAAAATTCTAATTATTGATGATATTTAATAATAATCATCATCAGATATCAGCTCTGGTTGTCTAAGCCATCTGCGATTGATCGTCTTCCCCTATGTAGTAAAGCCAACCCATCTGGTATTTTATGTTGTCCTGAATTATTTGCAAATCTTATTTGAATTTTTGGCACAGGAGTGAAGAAGGAAACAGTGGTACACTTGTGTTTTAATGCAAGCTTTTTGGGTATTCTTCATAGACTTAAATATTTGGCCACAGAGAGCAGTTTGTCTGTGCCAGGCAGCATTTCCATGCTAATATCCATAAAGTCTTTCTTTGGTGCCTCGTAAACCTTCATCTCCTCATTCTCAGCTTCTCACCCCCTGGCAGCGCTCCACAGCCACTTGTGTTGTGATAAGACCAGATCACCAGCAGCAAGCTTCTGTAATGTTGGATCCACCCTCTGTCTCGGACAGCTGCCAGGACAGCGCCGTCCATCTAGCAGCCATCTTTCTTCTACAGGCGCACAGTTACCAAAAAGTGTGCTTAATCGCCTCGAAAATAGACGTCTCCACCCCTGCAATAATGGGACCAGAGCCATTATGGAGATTAATGGGCCTGGTAATGATGTTAATCAGATACACCATGATTGAAATTCCATTACATACAAGCGTGCACATGCACGCGCCCGTACAACCACGCACACGGGCTCCCACCACACACACAAATAAGATTAACCCAAAACGCCATTAGTGAAATTTCCTTTCACACACAAACAAAGATCTCATCACCAGGGCATCACAGACAGAAACAGTGTATCTCTATTACTGCTCATATCTCTGTTGAGGGAGGAACTCAGAGCTGTGTCTGCTGCTGCTCATCTCCAGGACTCAGTGTTGCACAAAGAATAACCTTAATCACATTATGTAATATTAATGAACATGCAAACAATTTCACACCTGAAGGTCAGTTTACGACTCATAGGGAGAACGAGTGAACCTGTGAAAACACTCGTATAATGTTGCCTGTGACTCTGGAGGGGCTTTGTGGTGTCTCGTGGTTTGGGGTTATTTTCTACTCTTTTGTAACAGAGCCTGTGTTACAAACTGGGCATGTGGAATCTGAACGTTGTGGGTATTTTTACTAGCCACAGATGCACTAATGAAAAAAATCTTAGTTGTATTTTTGGGAAGTTTAAGATCCAGCATTTCTGAAGCTTGACTCTTGCTAGAAGCTAAAAACCCTGTGTATTGGCACATTTGACCCCCATTTCCAGACATGTTTGCTGTTGTGTTGTATGTGTGGCTTATTCATCAGTCAAGCTTCTGCTCCACTGAGGAGACAGAAACCAGCCACAGATGCAAACATCAGATCCGTGTGGAGCGATAAGTAGACTATAACGTTTCTCAAATTACATGAAACAAACATATTTAATTTTTCCATCACATTTTCCACATCATTTTCCATTGTTGGCGCTTTGACTGGAGCTCTTTTAATTATGTTGTCTTGTTACTCCCTCGTCTTCTGCGATAGTTTAATGGCAGCCGACTGGATAATTTGCACCACCAACTGTCAGTCCTGATGTGCTCAGCTCGAAATGTTCATGTAACGGCAGTGGATTGAAATGCACATTTGCATTTTCTTTTGCAGATTTTCTGGAAATTCAGGCAACATTTGGATGGAAACCTGTCTAATAATCTCTGTAAAAGACACTTCTTCTTTGTTGAGACTGTGGCAGGGAGGTGTTAATTCACAATTAAAGTTCTAGTCCCATTATTTCTTCTATTTTTGTACTAGATTGTATTATATTCATAGAAGCTGTTTCCTGGACTTCATTACGTCTGTTTTTTTTGTGCATGCCTTTTTTCTTTCTGTGTAAGTGTGTCTTAATGTCGCCTCATTCATCACCTCTTACTCAGGTCTGAGCCATGACAACACCTGGATCGGATTAAACGATCGTACAGTGGAGGACGACTTTCAGTGGACCGACAAGATGGACCTGGTGAGGACCAGCTGTGGCTGTTTTGTCTGTTGATCACGGTTTAAATTAAGGCCCCTGAGAGACAGAATAACATAATAATATTTGTGAAGAATGACACACAAAAGAAACCCAGAGACTCTAAGTACTGTAGCGTGAATCATCCTGAACAGCAGTTTGAAAAAATACTGTATACGAATAATAGAAATACACAGGTTGCACAGACTGTTCTGCCCAAAGTTGCTTTCTCATTTTCCATAATTACATACAACACAAAAAGTCAAAGCAGGACATCAAAAGAGAAAATTAGGGAAATAGAATAAACAATGCTTTGTACAGAATTGATTATTGCCAAAAATGTAGACTTGCGGGATCACTGATTAGTGTCTGGTGTCAAGAAAATTACATTTAATTGCGGTTTTAAAAAAAAGCGTAGTTCTGGTTTCTCACATTTATTTTTCTGTGTGTGTGTGTGTGTGTGTGTGTGTGTGTGTGTGTGTGTGTGTGTGTGCAGCAATACGAGAACTGGCGTGAAAACCAACCAGACAACTTCTTCGCAGGAGGAGAGGACTGCGTGGTTATGATTTCTCATGAGAATGGCAAATGGAACGATGTTCCCTGCAACTACAATCTGCCCTACGTCTGCAAGAAGGGAACAGGTGAGAACAGCGGGGTGGATGAAGGGAGAGGAGAGGAGGAGGAGGAGGAGGAGGAGGAGAGAGAGTGGGATGGAGTACGCTGCGATTTCAACAGGTGATTAAAATGACTGACAGAGAGGTAGGGGGAAAAAAAGCAGAGAGGAGCAGGATGTAAAACAGTAACACTGATAAACAGCTGAGAGGAATGAGAGACATCAGATTTAAGGAGCATGACAGTGAGGAATCGGACAGAAGGAGGCAGAGGGAGCGTGAGGAAAAGGTCATGAGAAAAAAACCTTTCTCAGCTGTCGGTTCATTAGTCTGAAATCCTGTAAGTTCTTTGAAGGAGAATCATAAGATAGAAATGTTCTTGAGACTGTGTTTTTTTATGTAAAGCAGCTCATAAGTGTTGCAGCTGGTTTCTTTTAAAGCACACACACTGAGCACAGGTACCTTCAGGTGAACGTACTGTCTGTGTCATACTTTACATTAGACATGTCTCTGCCTGGTGGAAGAGATTAGCACCGAGCCTCTTCAATCAGTCCACGTACTTGAGATTCAGACTCATTACTGCTCACCAGCGCTCCTTCTTCCATCTCTCATCATCCTCCAGCTCGACTTTAAAAAAAAAGTTCTCCACGTACTTCTCATATCAGGCTCCATTTCCTCTGTCAACTCTTCTGTTCTGTGGTAAGGTGAAGCGCGTCTTGAGGCAGAAAGTACTTTCCGCTTTATGTCCAGGAAATTTAAACTCAGCAAAACAAGATGAGCAAACTTACCAGTTAGCTCCTGTGTACGCTGCTGTCTTTTCGCTTCATGTTCCCCTGTTGCAGCTGCCCCTCCTTGGCTCAGGAGTTAGGCCACTACATGCTCCTCTGAGAGCCTATTAGAGCTTATTTTTGCCACACATTTGCATACAGGTCAGACTTATGACCAGTGGCAAGAAGACAGACACATTAATAGCTAGGCGGAGATTAGCTGGCTGGCGTGAGAGGCTGGTTTAAAGAAATACTGGGACACAAGAAACCACTAGTGGCTGCATTCCCCCAAACTTTCCCTGGAGCTCAGAATAGGACAAGCTTTGTGTTTTATCCGTAGATCATTGGCCTGTTTTTATTTAAAGTGCTAAGAGTCAAATTTTGACTTTGGATAAAAGATAAAAGTAAAAAAAATCACTTCACTTTTACTCCTACTCACAAACTTAAGAGTAAAAGCTATATAACATCATTTATAGATGACTGCAGCACAGAAACAGAGATGAGCACACACCTTCCGCAACATGTTTTGGAGAGATTGTACAAAATATCATCATCATGATGAATAATATATGAGCTGAAATAATATGTGTAATTCACAATAGGGTAGTTTAAGTGGGTTATTTGCATCAGATTTGAATATTTGACAGGATGCTACTCTACTTTTTCTTTTCTTTTGCTTTCTTTTTTCTGTTTTTGCGTTTGTCAGTGATGCAAAAAAAGAAGAAAACGTTGACATTTATTTTATTTGCCATCACTTTTCATCCAATTTCAATTGTCTGAGATACTTTATTCTCCTCATCATATGATTTCTCTGATATACCAGCAGCAGAATCCCCTCCGGTCTCCTTTGTTTCCAGCCCGTTTATTTATTATTTCATCCCCGTTTTTATATTTACAAATAATTAATAAACTGGATTGTTCTTGCTTTAATTGCTACAGGTTCACACTTATGAAATGAATGTCAGACTCAAACTTAACTAAACTACTTTTCACTCAGAATGAGAGGGTAACAGTATCTTCTCTTCTCTGTAAAAAAAACAAAAAATCTGCTGTATATAGTGGAATAAAAATCCTAGAAAGCAACACAAAGAGTGAAATGTTCAAGTATTACAGGACAAATATAGCTTCACCTTAGTCTGTCACAAAAATGTACAAGGTGTAAAAAATGATGTCTTGTTTTATATGGTGATTTTGTGTAGAAGTAGCCATATTGTTACCTGCACGTTATGTAATGTCAACCAGGTTGTTGTTGGTTTTTTGTAGGTAATTTAGCATATTATTTCTTTAATCTGTGACATACAACAAGAACAAATATTTAGCTAGTTTTTTACCTGACAAAAAAACATTACATTAACGCTACTTAAAGTCTTGAGCAAAGAAACATGAGCCTTTTTAAGATCTAGTAAAATTATATATTTAAAAACACACCTCTCGTCTGGGGACGCTAATCTGTTCCTATTGACTCACAGATCTGGGATCACAGTTGGACCCTTCTCGTGAAGAACAGTTGCTTTATAAACGTTTCTTATTCATCACTTTAAACAAAGAACTTTTTTTTTTTTTTACTCCTAAATCGACTCTTTAGTTTAGCGTTTAAAGAATTCTGATAAATATAGAATTATCCAAATAAATTCCACCTTGATCAGGACATGAATGATGATGGTAGATGAGGATATGAGTCAGCTAATAACCAGCTCATTTCTATCTTTACTGGCTTGGTTTAAGCCTTTACACAGAGATTAAAATAAGGGAGAGAGAGACGCAACAAAGATTCTCGTCTGCACTTGAATGAATGAATGTTGCAGGTCATGGTTGGTATCTTAACCCCTAAGCTACAGGACACCCCTGCTGGGTGTTTTGAACTTAAATTCCTTAGAACTAAGTAGAATAGCTTCCCTTATCATCCTTCTTCATCGCTGAATGTTGCATGAGCCTTAATGTCAAAGCCTCAGAGGCCTTACTGATGGTCACTGTGTTAATCTGAGCAAATTATTTCTGCATTACCAGATGGTTTGTCATCAGGGGCCACACGTGTAGAGAACGTACTTCTAAAGCCTCAACGAGCATGTCTCCCTGAAACATCCTGTTCTATTCTTGTATGAAAGGAAAGGTATTTCCCTCACAAGCAAGGTGTTGCACCACCCCTGATGCACACTGTCACAAGTCCCCAGCATCCTGCCCACCTCTGACCTTAATCAGTCAGTTACAATTACCAGCATCGTTTCATCTTCCCCCACGCTTCCCCGTCAGCCTCTTTTTCACTCTAAGTAACCCCATGTACTTATCAGTGGAGTTTGTCAGCTCCATGCTGAGCATTCTCCGCCTGATTTCTAATGCTCACTGCTCATGTGATCTGTTTGTCTGCTCATCAGCCGCCCCTGGGACTGATGAAGTGATAGCAGCAGCATGCGAGCCTATCGGACACCTTAATCAGCCGTCCTAGGGCCAGTGAGAGTGACGTGTCGTGCAGATGATATTTTTTTTCGTATCATGCATCTGACGAGACGATTGTCAGATGCCGGGGGAAAAGAGCCAGACTCATCATGTGTATTATTTGTACAGACCACTCACACAAGCCTCAAATCACCAATCACAAGTATATTGAACCCTGTTAAACCTGCTGATTTTTCATCAACCCTGATTTTCCACGATTCGTTTTTTTCAAAAATGTGTGTAAAAACTGTGTAAAAACCATTGACTGATTCCTCCAACTGATGCACTTTGCTGCTTTCATCTTCTGTTGTACAAATATTTTCACATCATTAAAACATGGTATAAAGGCCAATCAGGGGACAGAATTTTCCCAAATAAGAATGTATACAGTGAACTTTGTCACCTGGAGTTACTTTCATGTTGATGAGAAAAACATTTTGCCGGATTAAATACAGGCGCTTCAACATGCAGAAGCAGTATTTGATTGCTGGATCAACATTGTATAAAGACAGATAAAGAAAAATGATTTTATTTAATAGAAAACAGTGGCACAGATCGAGATTTGCTTTTACATTTGGATTATAGTGAAGAGAGAGTCACGTAGTCTTCTGCCTCTGAGCTGCACCAGCAAGGATGAGAGAGAGTTTACCCACAACAGGACATGTAAGTATTATGAAATTATTCCACGATTTTGATGGGTTATTATGTTCAGAGAGAGGAAATCTAATTTTGCATGACATTCTCAGCATGCTCTCCAAACGCTTTGGGAAATGATAGGCTGTTGTCAGTGCCTTTAGTAGTTGATGTGCCCATTGGTGTGTAATGCAATCATTGTGGAATACACATAACCCTGCCATTTCTGAAGTGTATTTTGACATAACGTTGAAAAGCTATTTTTACTTCTGTATGAATTACCGAACTAGCTAGAGTGCATGTCTGCAGTAGTGTGTGTCTGCACACAGAGCTGTGTGTCAGTGTTGTACATTAGCCACTCAGCTTAGCTCTGACATGTTTGTTGAAAGGAGACATGGGGGAAAAAGATAGGTTGACCTGGGCGTGGGGGAAGGAGGGAATATGTGTGTTTGCGTTGAAAAGGTCCAAATATTTTCATGTTATAATAACCCTTATTTTTGTTTGTGTGTTAGAGCTGATGATGAATCTGGCCTGTCTTAGAAAGGAAGGAAGGCAAGGAGACGATGTAGGCCCTCTTCACCAGTCCCACATGAGCAACCACAGTCACTCCCACATGACTTTATCATTCTGTAGACATTTGTTATCATTTCATTGACATTGCTGCCACAGAGATTTACATTCTCCAGAGGGAGGTGTGTGCAGGAGCACAGCAGAAGTCAACGACCTGCCACCAGACCTCCAAGGAGCTGCTCCTTTACTACACTACACTGTTCACCAGCTGAAGGACGAGCTGTCCGTCTTTCAACACGTTTTCAGCTAAAATAGTGACTCATTACGTGAACAGAGATGTTAACTTGCCCGACACAGATGTAAGCTGTTGCATTAAAGGAAGAAATATACTTGCTTTTGAGAGTTAGATGAGGAGGCCAATGTTACGCTCATGTCTGTGTGTTAAGTGCAGTGCTGTAGCTCGGTGACAGCATAGATTGAAAGCAAGGAGAAACAGCAATGACCATTTTAAATGTCTGCTGTGAAAAGAGGCCTGTTGGATTACTTTGGTTCAAATAAAGTTTAAATGAAATCTTACATCAGATGTTGTTTTCCTCTTTATTAGTTTTCTCTTTATATTAATATTATTTACTTTTCTTTTTGTTAGTTGAGTTTTAGCAGAGTGCTGTGGGGATGTACACCACTTGATAATGCAAGAAATGACCAGGAAAATGAAAAACATACAAGGGAAGGTTTGGACTATAGCTGCTTCCTAAGCCATGTAGTATTTTCCCACTGCGTTTCATACAACGATTTAAAACATCACCATTGTCTGCCTTCCTATCTGTTAGTTGGTCTAAGCGGCTGTCACTGGCACCTCAGCAAACAGACACTCAAACAACCGCTGCAGTTCGTATTTTTTTAATATACAACACACCATTTGTCTGCATTTACTGTTTCCATGTGAGACTCACTCCCAGTGGGGTTTCAGTGAGAATGCTCACACACTTTGATGTCTCTCTGTACTAACGTGATTGCTAGTAGGTGTGCGGATGCTTTGAGGCCATGGAGAAGTGTTGGGAGGAACCAGCATCTTACCGTCTGCAGCTCTCCCCATGCCTCTAACTCACAGGACTACCCCCTGCCACTCAGACACAGGCGCACAGTGACAGTTGTTTCTAGAGTATACTTATATACTTGCACCTCCATGGTCTTGTTCATCAAAGCTGTGCTCCAGACACTTTCGATGAGTGTCCTTATGCTTGCGAATTTTAGTATTTGTGTAAGTCTGACTGCGCGTGTGTGTGTGTGGCTATTGCAAGTGTGTCTCAACTTTTCAAACACTGAATGACCTTACCTACTGTGGCAATATGTGGTCTGGACCTGATGGCTCTTAAAGGTCCCGTACACAGATTTACATTTTTACGTTTTATTTGAAGTCTTGATATCCGTGAGAAGATATATTTGTGGTTTTAAGAACCAAAAACCATCTCAATGTAGTTTTACATCTCCTCTCTCAGGCTGTTGTCTGGAGCTCTAACAACAACAGGTCGGTGAGCCAATCAGAAGAGAGGCTCTGAACCTCTTCCCTGATTGGCTGACTGTTTTCTGAGTGATCGAATAAAAAATATAAAAGATTTCAGGTAAACACTCAGAGAAACGAAATCCTACAAGGCTGGATGGTGGGTCCAGGTGGGTGTTGCTTGGGGCATGGCTGAGGGCAGTGACTGCTTTGTTGTGACATCACAAAGTCACTGAAGTCCTGATGGCTCGTTTTATGGCTCACAGTTTCTGAATACAGGCTGTGTGCATTTCTCTGTGGACTGAGCGCTTTGATACTTTCACAGTATTAATACAGAACCTAGACCTGCTTTATAGACAACCGTGAAGACAACAATGACATATTATAACCTTATAGAGCGCTCATGACAAATGTGTTAGCAAAAATATTCATCAGATAGAGAGGAACATTAGCATTCATTTTGGAGTTGTTTTTATGGCCATCCAATGAATGTGAGTCTAATATTAAAACAACGCTGATGAGAGCAGTGAGCCACTTTTCACGTTACACTTTGATCCATTAGTATAACCAAATCTTCCTGTGCATAGAAAGAAATCACAGGAGGAGAGAGTGTAGAAGGTATAAACATATATTTATTTAAGCTCATCTCATCATGTAGGAAAACTTATTGTCTGACAGTGCGTGTGACTCATCTGCTATCAGAGAAATGCCAGTAGCAGGTAAATGATGAGCGGTTCACAACACCAAAAATCCATACTTGTATTTCAAGGATTTAAGTCCCAGCTTAAAAGACTGAGAAGTGGCTTTAGAAAATTTTGGAAAGCACGCTTTTATGGGTTTTTCAAGAAACCATGGTCCTGTCTCGGTCACAGCCCTGTACAGCCTTCAGGCTTTATTCTGCAAAAGACCTTTCTGACTTAAAGCATCATAAAATCATGGCTCCTTTTTCTGAGATTAGTGACATTTTCTTTAATCCCTACTCCAATATGTTCTGACTTTGCTTGCCCCCACTGTGAGAAATCATTCAACATTGTTGATAGGTGAGGGCTAATGGAAAATTACCTTTTAGCCTTCCATTTGTGTTAAGTCGGGCATCGTCTCAAGTGAGGAGGGAAGTGCTTATTGCCCCCTCTCTTCCACAACACATTAAACTGTAAATGTGGCATTAAACCTTTCACCATAGCTAATGACATTGCTTTCCCTTATTAAGAATTTAAGAGGTATTAGGACAAGGACAAGGGAATTAAGAGGGACTGTAAACATGTTCTGATTGCTGACCGCATTTAGCGTTGAAGTTTGTACATCACATTCAAGGATTCAAGGATGGGATCAGTGGTTTTGGTGTCTTCAAAAAGGCACCTTTGAGAGGAGCAGCATGAAAGTTTTTTCCCCTTCAGTTTCCACCATGGGTGTAAAATTTGGGTATGGACAGTAGGGACATGTCCCTACCAATGACAAGGTGTCTGTGGTCTCTTTGTGATCCTCAACAGCTCCATAGATGATAGTATTCAGTGACTTGCCTCCTCTAACTGAGTTTGCCAACAACATGCCGCAGTATCTGCACCTCTGCACTCCGGCTTTCAAAGTGCTGCAACACATCCTCTTCTAGATTAGTGGTCTTTATCTATAGTAGTAGATGTGTTCCACCTCAGAGGCTGCATTATCTTAAGGACGCTGCACACAGCCGTGTGTCCTCCAGACAGTCAAGGTTTTGGTTAAACCTACTGTAAAGTAAAATACATGAAAAGAAACATGCCGTTCATCGTCCTCATAATGCCTTTTGAATTAAATTTCAACTTTTCTTTTCTTTTTTGACTATTCCCAAAGTTATTTTACTAGTTGATAAAAGAAAAACTCAGTGTTACAATGCTGTCTACTTCTCAGTTGAAAATCTTCTTACCAGCACATTGAATATGCAACGACTTCTTCCACCTCTAACCATTTAATGACAGGTTCAGCAGCTGTGTAATGACTCATGACAGCTTTTTAGTCTACCTAGCTAATCTTAAGTCAAAAGCTATAATGAATGAAATGGAAATTCAAGGTGCTGACTTAAAACTCTAAACCTTTACATGATTGTGCTGCATATCAGCTCAGGCGCCTGGGCCTCAGCTGTATGACTGCCATCTATAGGGATTCCCAGAGTAACTACACATTCACCTGCTGTCTCCATCGGGGGGACACTGACACCCTCTGACAGGCGAGTTACAAAGTCTGTGAAGTCGTTGGAGTGCTGCCCTGAGGCTTGTCCGTCTTGTCAGTCCTCTCTCCATCTCAGCTTGTGTAAACTGATGTTTTTGATGTGTAAACTGATTTTTCTGATTCGGCCTCTAGTCTTTGAAGTAAAAGTCTAAAACGCTGTGTTACTTTGACAGCCACCTACTCACTCACAGACTTGGACAGATACGTTGTCCTGCAGATATTAAATCCACATTTTGATGCTTGTGTTGTGACTGTTTTTCAAAGATAAGTTTGAGCCAAGATATTGTCCTGCAGTGTATCTCTCTTTAAATAGGGATACACATTTAAAGTAGATCCGGGACACTGAAATGTTTTGATGCACACTGATAAGGGGAATCCAGCTAAAAGTCATTATCATGTATGTACTTCCTTAATTAATTATGTACTAATCACTCAGAAGGACATGTAAATAAACCGAAATGAACAACCTGATTAATATTCAGTATTTCTATGTCCCTACAGTGCTTTGCGGAGCCCCTCCCTCTGTGGATAATGCCTTCCTGATTGGTCGCAAGCGTTCCCACTATGACATCCATTCTGTAGTGCGCTACCAGTGTGTCGACGGCTTCCTGCAACGCCACGTGCCCACTGCTAAGTGTCGTGCCAACGGCAAGTGGGATCGACCTAAAATCATCTGCATAAAATGTGAGTTTTACACGACAGGATTTTCACAGAGCAGGAGCGCAGACAACAAGACTTAAAGCAGTATTTCCATTTGTTAGGTCATTTTCACATTTACATTTTTCTTATATTTAGCATGCACACCACCATAGGTCTGCAAGACCGAGCCTCCTACATTAACTGCCCTCGGGAGCTGCTGTCACCATGTGCATTCAGGCTTCCCATTCCTGCTCTCATTATTAATAATTGCAAGCAAAAATATAACTGTGGTTGCAGACTGAATAAATCCCCTGGGCTTACTTAGAAGTGGTAAGGTCTCCTTTGAAGTGTTTCATGCTTGAGGTGGGATTTTTTATTTTTTTATTTTTTTTAAGAGTTTTTCAGACAATGTTTTTGCAGTGGTTGACCGACCATGGAAGACAAAAGCTGTGTGCTAAAAGCTTTAAATGTTCGACCAAAGTGAAATATGACTTTTATACCCCATATCATGTAAGAGCTTTTGGGCACATGGAATAAAACACTGCTGCAAATACTCGCATATCTGCTCAGAGGGGTTTTTTTTTTATTTTTTTTACATGGAGTGAAATGATGACATTACGGTGTCATCGCAGAAGCTATCTCTTATTTTAGCACAGTGTAGCATCTAAAATCAGCAATAAGATTCTTTTATTATGCAACTGTCACACACCTTATCTCCTCTGAGCTTTAAAATAGACTTATAATAAATGTTTTTTCTTAAAATGATGTTATAGGACTCACTCTGACTGACAGACCGAATAGATGTCATAACTTTTCAGCATAATTTCTTGCTTCTTCAGAGATATGAAGGGTTGATATATATAAATATTCAACAAGCTGAGCCTTGTATTTCATTTTTGCTCTGCTCACAATGTGACAGTAATGATGAAATACTGAAATAATGTAGCTTCTGTTCAAAGTGATAAAGATTCCTTTGCTTATGACTCTTTATCTTTGGACAGAGTTGTTTTTATGGCTCAGAGTTATGGCGTCGTTATCATTCATTGCAGACGACATTTCTTTGTTGGCAAAATCCAGGAAGGGACAGAGCAACCTAATTTGGCAGCACACCCCAGGAACGAGCTTACACTCAGGCTGTGAGTGGGTGGCTAGCTCAGTGTGCTCTTGCTGAAGGCTCCCAGTTGACTGGATGTGAGATAAAACAGATTCCCTCAGTGTGGTGGAAACAGTTAAATCATCTTCAGAGAACATGTGGATTTGACCTTCCTGCTTTTTGATCTGTTTCCCCTCACGACTCACCTGGTTTCACCTCCCTCCGACTATCACTCTAAATGCTTCTCAGTTTCTCTGCATCATCAGTTTCATCTCTCCCACCTTTCACTTTCATCTTATTCCATCTCCGACTTACTTCTTTAATAAATTCTCTGCCCTTTCTTTAATTTCACTGTCTCCTCCTTACGCTCTGTTTGCTCCACCAGCCCGGCGAGCCCACCGTTACCGGCGCCACCACCATAAGGGCAGGAGGGAGCGCAGGAAGCACAAGAGGCACGGCCACAGAGAGGGAGGCCACCACGGAGGAGAGCCGGGTCAGGGCCACAACCACGGCCACTTCTGAACCAAAACAAAAAAACATCCCCTTTCCTTTTCTCCTCTGCTGCTAACTGCAGTTTGCCTGTCTCCCTGTCATCCACATTTCCCCAAACACTACTTCACAACCTTACAGCCCAAAACTCTCTGCCCAAATCCCTGCCCTCCCCCCTCCCCCCCTGCACTGCCCTGCCCTGCGTTGCCCTTCACTCTCCACCCCTGGCTCTCCGAGTCAGCCTGCATCATAGTCAATTCTGAGGCCTGCCAAAGTGCTGCCAGGCGTCACTGGGACAATGACAAATCCCTTTGTACTCTTTTTACTTTCCCTTCTCTGTTGTACTTTCTTGTCTTAACGTGTCTGTCTCTCACCCACCCTCCCAGGTGACCCAGTTACTCTCCCTTCGAGCTCAACAATGACCTGAAACATGGGGCTACGCTGACCTGTTTTTGAAAAAAAAAAAAAAAAAAAAACCTTTGAGATCCACAGCGAACATTCTTCAGAGAGAAGTGGTTTAGTACAAACTGTAAATAGGGACAACATCGCTGAAAATGCCGTATCAAAATCAAACGAGTCAAGGAAGATATGTTGTTGACTTGAGCCTTTTGTCTGTTGAACACACATTATTTTTTACAAATTGTGTTTATTTCTTGACTCTGCTGCTTTTGGTTTGCTCTTTGTAAGACATTGTACTTGACTTAAAGCGATATGGAGTTATTCTGAAATTGATTTTCTTTGAATCAGAGGCAGTTGTAATTGAATTATTTGATTGTTAGCGTTGTATCTTCTTGTCAGTGTAAGACAGTTACTTTAGATCAGATGCTAAAACCCCCCCAGAGGAAAATGGAAAAACACATTGCATCTCAGTTCAGTTCCATCACGTCTCATCACACATCACAGTTTTCAGAAGTGTCGAACAATCTCAAACTGCTCTTGTTGTGTCGGCCATCCACACCTGTTGTTATCAAGGGTTAATCTGAACGTTTGATGTCAGCGTGTCTCAGCTCAGCACAGTATTCCCACATTTGCTTTGCCTTTTCTCGTCATTTTTTTCTGCTGTGGGAATGTGTGCTGTGAATTAATCATGGGGATGTAGCAGGGTGAAGTTCTGTTTCTCCTTCATGTTGGAGTTTTACTTCTTTGGTCTGACGAGAAGAAATTATCCCATCCGCCAGACATGAGAGATACAGAGAGAGGCGGAGCAGGTTATCTATCAAGATCAGAGCATCCTCATATGTCACGGCATAGCACAAGATAAGACAAGTCCATGCACAGAGTCAGCGTACACTGCAAAAAAAAAAAAAAAGTCATAGAAAATCTCAAAATGTTATGTTCAGCCTTCTAAAACCAATAAAATAGATTCTGCAGTCAGGGTGAAAAAAATCTTGCCTTTTCAAGTGTTTCGCATTGTGTCATTTAGTTTAGATTTTTTCACAAAAAGGAGTCGTCATATTGAAACAGGACAGAATAAGGCAGATACTTCATTAGTTTCCACAGTCCAGGTATTATTCTTGAAGAGACTGTCCTCGCCAGAGAAACAACTACTTTTGTCTTTTGTTCACTCACTGAAAATGACCATTTTTATGTGACTTCTTGCAGTTGTGCTAATAATGACATACTTGTCTTAATCGAGTAGTTTTATTTGCTTAAATCTAACCAGACCTTAACCATAATGTATTTAGAATTTAAGAATTTAAGAGTAGGAATTTAAAACTTAAACCTACATAAACATTTTTTTTGGGGGGGGGGGTCCCCCCCAAAAACATTCACATATTACTACTTTATAAAGTTGTTATTGTTAACATGTTAATGCCAACTATTGACTTCAATGACCAACATTGTCTCTTCTTTTTAGCTCAGTTTTGGTCTCCACCAACCCAAGTTAAATGTCTGGATCATTAGCAGCTATATAATCCACTGTGTTTACCAGGTAGTTACTAACTTGCCTTTTAGCTGAAAACAGCTGTTTGCGACAGCTGCAACACTGATGAGAGTAGTGAAACTGAATCAAAAAATAACGTTGCCCTAAAACCAAAACAATAAGATAAAACATTTTATTGAGTTGGGGGGAAACTGCAGAGATGGGTGATGATTTTTATGGGGTTTGTTACTACAAGCATTTCCTTTTCCATTGTGAACATAACATCGATTGCAGCAGCTTTAAATACTCGATTAAAAGATGTTGATTTTTTTGCAGTGTACGGTGCTTTGCCGTTATAACCGTCCTCTAAACCAGGATGGGTTGGACTTGTGATGGAGAACAGACATGATAGCTAGCAGCAGCTAATGCTGATGACTGCTGGATCATGAATCAAAGGTGTGCACAGGGTATGAGGATGAATATGAGTCAGAGGAGACGGAGATGTTGAGATCTTTCTGATCTCAGTGTGTGTTTCTGTGAGCTCTGCGTGCGTGCGTGCGTGCGTGCGTGTGTGTGTTTATGATTGAGGATGTTGACAGTGGCTGAGGTCCCAGAGGATGATGATAGAGGGTCAGCGGAGATTAAGGCTTCCCCATTTCTGGGGCAGACAGAGTCTCACAGAGCTCACAGCTGTTCACACCTGTGCTCGCTCCTGCCGCGTGTCCTGCTTTAAGAGGGGATTGAGATGGATAGAACAAGCGCTTTGCTCTCTTTTCTCTCCACTTTACTGCCAGGTTAAATTGCTGTTTTTTTAAAGCTAGCACTTGAGGTTGGAGCTTCTGGGATTATGTCCCAAATACTGACTCCGGCACTTTTATCCTTGATGCTCTCCGTCGTGTTCTGCTTTTTCCTTCACCACCTCTTTTAGCACTTTTCATTTATCTTCCTCCTCACTTGATTTTCTTTTTACTGTCACTGTCTTTTTTACAAAAGAAAAATAGTGGAGGATAAGCACACCTAAATTTAGTTTAACGGGTTCTTTATTGGTGAAAGAATACACGCAGTCTTTTCAGCAGCCTTTCAAACATCTTATAAAAAGAACACTAAAGCAGGATTGGGTTATATAAAGCCACACAGGTTAAAAAAAAAAAAAAAAAATCAATTCTGTGCACATTTATTCTCTGCCTTTGTTTGTCTCTTCTCACCTTGGCAATGACAACACTCCTCTGCACTAAGAAGAATAGTGAACCTACACCTCTGTATCAGTTTAATTAATCTACTGCATGCCTAATTAACAAGTTGCATTATCTTCGGAACCACAGAGCTGCCATGACAAGGGAAGGGTAAGGTTGACGGACAGCCAGTGGAAGGTTTAGGGTGACGGACAGGAGACTCAGAGAAGTGTCACAGCCGTCAAACCCCTGCCGTTTCATAGATGTCAGACTGCCATGGGCCTTTTTTCTTTTTTTTTTTTTCTTTTCGGGAAAATGGATGACCACGGGAGGATGAATGAAAGGGCAGACAGAAGCCCCTTTCACAGTAATTCAAATCTGAGTTGATGCCCAGAGACAGTGTAATTATGGTTGTGTAAAAGTTCAGCTGTGTCAGAGGAGATGAAAACTTTATAAAAAATGATGAAGTGATAAGGAACTAAATTCAGACCAGAAAATGTGGACAAAATTAAATGAAATAAGACTACTTGTTGAACTGACATTTAATCTACTCTTCTGTCTTGTGTTGATACTTTTTCTCGCCTCTGCAGAGATTATTAGCTCTACCACAACAACACCACGCATTTATGTAAACCATCCATCCTTAATAAGTTGGTTTCAACTGATAATGTCCTGTTTTTGTGAAGTTTTAAAAGTTTAATAAAAAAGATCTGTTTGGTTTGTGATGGTGATATTCCCGCCTGGGCTGTGTGTGTTTGTGTGGTGTCTTGTCTCGGTATAGGGAACAGCTTGCTTTTGGCACATCCTCTGGGACTGGTCACTTTTTGCTATGTGCTTTTTGAAGGTGTTGGACTCTCTCACAGCATCTGTCTCACAGTAACACCTTTAAGTATTGACCGCATAAATAAACAAACATTCTCCCGCACATTTTTCCCTTTTCACATTTCAAACACATTGACCCTGACTCTCAAAAGTGTCTGTCTCTCTTTGCTGTTTCCTCCCACCTTTTCATCTCCTCCTCTCACACACCGTCTCCCTTCCCCCACGTTGGTCTTTGTAGTCGACGCCCTGAAGGCAGGCAGACAGTGATGAAGCCTTATAATTGTGAGTCTTAATTTCTTTTAGTTAATCTGAGCTGTCTCTTGGCTCAGCAGCGAGTATCACACTTGAGGCGAGAGCAGCGGGCGAAGCATTGAACGTCTTCACAGCCAGCAGGCTTCTTCTCAGGCTGAGGCCACCTATCCTAATTGTGGCCCAGTCATCCCACTCGCTCACAGCTCACAGCCGAAGACTTTTGAGTTCAGCCGAGATGAGATAAGTGCGGGGATCGAAAGAGAGTGCGACCGCATCTCTGTGTGCTCGTAGCTGTGACTGTTTGATTGCACTCTGTCTAAACAGCACCGGCGGGAGCTCAGCTTGTTTAAATTTGTTTTATATGTTGTGAGGAAGTGTGAGTGTGGTTGAATCAGCGTGACAGAAAGGATGTGAACAAGTCAGAGGAAATCGACTTTGGGTGTGCTTGTGTCTCAGCGGGTGGGTGCAACAGCATTCATAAATACTAATAATTTTTTTTTTTTTTTTTAAACACAAAAAAACACAACCAGGAACAACTAAAAAATATGAGAGAGGGAGAAAGATGAAATTGGACTGTAGAACTCTCATCTAAAATCCAAGCATGAAGTTATATATAATAGAACAACAAAAAAAAAAATTAGACCTCCACAGAGTTGAAAACAAGTACCTGCAAGGCATAGAAATGAATCCAGGTATCACAAGTTCACTAAGCACTGCCCCCTCACTTATTGTTGCTGTCGGAGTTTGGAAACAGAGCCCTGTAAAGACATGACATCATGATAAAAGACTGAGGGGAAAGCTACAAAACCTGAGCACAAAAGCTGCATTCTCACCAGCTGATGAATGTGCAAAGAAAGAAACAGTATTGTTGTTGTACTGCAGAGCTGAGCCAGTTGAACATGTTAATAATTGCAGCATTTGAGCCGATAAACACACTGTTTAATCCATTCCATGCACGTAAGCGTATGTGTTTTCGATTTTGGGAAGGCTAAGAGGAAAGACAGAACTCTCCAAACCCTTTAAATGCAGAGTATCGCTCTCGTTATTTCCCTGTGTACACCACTGTCATGTTGAGAAATCCAAAGCTTAACATGCCTGCCGTGCCTATAGTTAATGCTTGTTAAGATATAATTGGCCAGGGGACAATTATGGATCAATCGATTGATGTTTCAGGAAGACAGCAAAGTTTAAAAAAAAAAAAAAAAAATCATTATATATATATATAAGATGAGTGGGTTTTTAAGAGCTCTCCCTGCCCTGTTCATTTATTGTCAAGGGCAATAAGTGACGGGTGACTGTGTGTACAACGTGTGAGAGAGAGCATGTCTCCCTGTGTGTGAGTCCATCTGCAAACAGTGTGACAGAAAGCTGAGGATCTCTGTTTCCTACATGTACTGTAACAGCTGGGCCCACGACCGTACACCTGAGGCGCGTAAACGCAGCTCTCATCAGCAATGACAACCTGATGAGAGTGGTAGAGGCCGTTGTCCTCAGTCGCACACAGACAGACTATTGATTTCACGATTAGGCTGTCTGTCTTGGGTTCCTATTAAGTCTGTCGATGGCATTGACGGCACAATAATGTCGACTGACCGCTGGATGTTTTTTCTAAATGGAAAACAGACTAGCATTGTTCGCTGCACTCCTCTGTGTCCCTGAGAGCTAGCAAGTTGTGTTCTCGTGTAGCTCACATATTTTCTCTGCATCATGTGCATCCTTGTCTTGTTTTTGTACTCTTATCTTCATCTCTTCGAAACTTTGAAAACTTTTCCTCCTGCAGGACTGCTGCATTGCTTCTTAACTGTTCAATATCTAATGCATAGGTACACCCCTAGTGGTATTTGTATGACATTACGTCTCTGTCTGATATTTAGTTGGGACAATTTGTCATCGTCAAGAGAATGGCTGTATTCTGTTGGGATGGATGGATGGATGAAAGGAGACATGTTACAGTGAGAGAGTGAGTAATGAATGACAACGCGGAGCAGAAACCAATGACAAACACTCCTTTTCTCCTCTGTGATGTAAATACTTTTCATTTTTTTTCTAAATCCATTAAACTCTGGGTGTGTTTGTTGCTTAGCCTATCTGGACCATATTCATACAGCAAAACCCATCTCCCTCTTTCTGTTCCTCCCTCCTGCTCACACACACACACACACACACATACACACACACAGAGACTGCTGTTTTAAACTGCTGCATCAGGGAAACGCAGACGCTCTAGTCAACACACACTCTGCAGGAGAGCTGGAAAGCGAGGTGATAGTTAACCATACAGACAAACATCACTTCTTTGGCTCTGTCCCCTGCGCAACACTCCAGTTTGTGGCAAGCTGTGTGTTCACATCGACTGTGAGCACAGACACAATGTAACTGCAACTGAGCCGGTCTACAGCCGTGTGAATGTGGTCCACGACTATTTATCCACATTTATTGATGTATGTTCTTATTAATTCCAGTCCTGTCATTGTATTATATTCTTTACAAGACAAATGATCATTAAAGGAAACCCTTGTTTAGATCCGTTATCTGGCTTGACTGGAGTGGTTATTACTTCATTTAGTTCATTTAAAGCCAGTTATGTGTTTTTAAAGCTGCCGTAGTCTCTTTTAAGAGGATTCAATATAATATTTAATATTGATTGAATTCAAATGGTACTTTTCTTAAGTTCTTCAACAAAACACGAGTGATAGTAGTCAAATTATACAGTAAAAGCTAAAACCAGATAAATGAGATAAAGAAATGGGTTAAAACATTACATTAAATTGTCCTGGAGATTAGATAAGATTATACAAGTCAGTCAAAAGCCAGTTTAGTTTAGCATGAAAACTGGAAATGGGGAAACTGCTAGCCGGGGTCAAGCCTGTTCAATCTTTTCTGTGTAAAAATGAAAATTTTGCAACAATTCAGGACCAACTGCCAGGAAACCAGCGGAGAGTCCAGGAAGTTTCTGGTCCCAGCCAAGCAATAGACCAAGACCACATGACATGTAAGTGTTGGCAAGAAAGTAAAAATGTCAAACTATTCTTTTAATGAATGATTATTAATAGTTAGCTGTGTCACAAGATAGATAGATAGATAGATAGATAGCATTCACATATTTTACAATCTTACTCGAGGCTACAGATATCCTGACTGAGGTTGAATGTCTATGAAAGTATGAGATATGTTGATCTGACTCTTCAAAAAACGAAGAAAAAAAAAAAAAACCTTGAAAGTTTCCAAACCCATTAAACACACTGATCAAAGTTTTAAAACCAGAGCAACTAGAAGGTCTAGCACTTCAAATGATTATGTGCTGAAAAAGAAACACACTGATGTAGCCAAGGGCAGTGTTCTTCAGTTCCACACATCAATTTGTATAGAATGATCGTATCGACCCAATTGTCAAGAGTTTGTTACTTGCTCCTGAAAAGCCAATGCAAAAAAAAAAAAAAAAGACTTGTTTTCTCTGTGTCCTCTCTTTGCTATCATCGTGTTCCTCTGGTACATGAGAGATTCAGTTATGCCCTAAGCTGCTGATGTTTTTCACCGGAGAACAATCTGCGCTTCTCTGACCCTCATGTGCTGAAGAGGTGTATCTCCAAATCTCTTTGGATTAGGCTGAAACATTTTTCTCTTCTGCCAGGATATCAATAAAACTAATACAATTTTGCTCCCATTTTTTTTTTTATATTCCACCTCTCCGGCTGCATACAGGTGAAGCAACGGAGCAGGTCGCCAAGGGCAAATCTCTCAGCGGCACAAGTGGAAAAGAGTAGGAGGAAGAGAGGGAGAGGAAGGAGGAGACAGACAAGTGAGGGGGAGAAAGGAGGGAAGAGGGCGAAAGTGGAAGGAGAAAGAAAGAGAGATTTTGTTTTGGCAGCAAACAGTTAGTGAATACGCCTGCTGTTGTCTGGTGTAACCTCAGAGACCTTGAGTTCACCTGAGCTTCCTCTGATCAGGTGAATGTGAGAGTCCTTTCGTATCAGTGGATGGTTTCATTGCCTCGCAGCATTGTCTCCTGTAAAAACACAACCTCCTCTCTCTCTCTCTCTCTCTCTCTCCCTCTCTCTCGCTCTCTCTCTCTGTCGTTCTCCCTGACTCGTTCTCTTCGTTCCTTTCATCTCCTTTTGATATGTGACTCACTCATTTCATTATTATTCAGAAACACCGGAAGAAGCCACAGTGCCGGGTTCTGTTTTCCGTCGACAATCAATCACACTGAATATAGCATCTCTTTCACATCCTCCTCCTCTGTTCTGGCTGGCTGAGTGATGTTTTTCGCTCAACTCGGTGAATTCCAAGGACAGTGCTCATTAAGGCTGCTTGCCGGGGAGTTTCTCTTAAATTCACAGCTGAAAATGACCTTCAGCTCTCCTCTGTCTCTGTGCAGCAGCAAGAGATTTGTTACAGCCACTCGCAGTGGCACTCCAAACAATCACTAACGTAATGTCCTGAGCCCTGAAAATGTTTGGCTCTGAGGACCAGTGTCCGTGAAGCTTACAAAAACACACTCAAGCATCCCATAACTTTCTAATGATAACAAATGAAAAGACTTGAAAACGTACTATTGATAGTCCAGATTTGTCCTGATTCTTGTACAACAACTTGGCTTTGAGATGAGCAGATAAATTAAAGGCGTGAAAAGACTGCTCATCATAACCTTGTTCTTGGGTCGATATCAGGCTCATCTGGCAGGCATCGCGAATCGATTTGGATCTCTGGCATTATCCTGCATTATCTCCTAATGACGCTGCCAAAGTTCAAGAAGATTATGAAAAGCAACAAGGGGTTTAGCATCATCTCAGGCCTGACAGTCTCCTACGCATCCTCGAAGCTGCTCTGCCTCTTTTCCTTCCAGAATTACTGTCTGTATTTATCTCACACATAAACATAAGAGGCCGGAGGCGAAAGCACACTAGTTTTTTTCTCTTTCTCCACACACACACCAAGCTGCTTATCCAAATCAAAAAAGGATTAATATGCATCGTAACCCCATTTATCTTTCTCATCTTTATTGCAGCCAGGTTGTTGAATAGCTTCACCCATGAATCTGCATTCACACCCGTCCTAATTATGGCTGCAGATGGCGGCGCGTCGGCTCACTAACATCTTCTTCTGCAGTCGTGTCTGTCTGTCTGTGTGTGTGTGTGTGTGTGTGTGTGTGTGCGTGTGTGTGCATGTGTGTGCGTGTGTGTGCATGATTCAGAACTGAGGAGCAAAGCCAGCAAAAACATCAGTGTGAGCCAGGTCTTGCATACACCGTCGCCCTCGCATTCTGCTCTGCCAGCTGTGTGTACACTGTGCAGTGTTTTGTTATATGACCCTGACTGACACTCTGGAAATCTGGCTTCATCAAGCTACTTTTAGCTCATCCCTCAACAGCGCTGGAAAGTGTTGAAGTACATTTACTCAAGTACTTTACTTCAGTATTCCCATTTTATGCTGCTCACCGAAACACGACATATTAAAGAGAAATATTGTACTTTTTTTGCAATATTTACTCGTACCTCATTTACTCAGACAAGTGGCCAACACACATGGGCTTATAAGACACAGAAAATACAGCTGCAGTGGTGAAACATTTGTCCAACACAAACATAAAGTCATACATGTAACATTTCGTGCAAACAAAATAATGCCCCAAAAAAACAGTCACTCCAAAAACATAGCTTTAAGTTGAACCGGGTGAAACAAATGAAAGATATTTTAGTAAAAAGAGGAGTAGTATAATACCTGAAATGGACTTTGTCTTCAGGCTCACAGAAATCAGCAAATTGTGAACACTGAAATTTCATCATCAAGTTGATATGGTGAACTGTTATTACTGAATTAATACTGAATTGTTAGAAAGCAGCTCAGTTTCTGATGAATGTAAATCCAACATTCATTCTCTTTTTGTTCTGTTTTTGGTCTCTACCAACTTCTGAGGGAAATATCTATTACAGCCGCTTAGGTAAAACTTTAAACGTAGGACTATTACTTGTAACGGAGTAGATTTGCACTGCTGTATTGGCACTTTATCAGTCATTTCGATGAACAGTATAATAACTAGGCTACCTCTCATTTTAATTTTCACTTTGAATGATAATGAGGTATATACTTTTTAATAGCATTATTAATAATTTTAAAAACAGCTTGGATTATGCATTTATGAGGGCATGGAGAGAAAAGATGAATGAATGAAAACATGAAAAGTGCAGTGACTTTTCATGTCAACTCCACAGGAAGCAAGCGAATGAATTATTTTTCCCGCAGTGACACTGGAGGGCACTTAAAAACTGCAGCCACTGTGCCCAAAACAGGATAATATGAACAATGACATTTTACAGAATTAGACAATTACAGTTTAAGATATGAGCTATTGACAAGAAAATAGATTGAACTCAATTGACCTGCTGAAGCCCAGCCTGAACTCAAACCTCCCTCTATGGATTTAAACTGGGTGCAGGCATCAAGGGAGCTTGCTGTAGAGGCAATTAGGTTTTGCGTCTTTGCCACAGACAGACGACCTCTCATTCTGTAATATTGTTCTGAAGGCTGAACTTGCGCCGCCACAAATGGAGACTGGAATTATCAGCACCACTTCAGCCAGAGTTTTGAAGTTGAGGAACTTTCTCGCACTATCTCAAATTTCTCACAGAAGTCGGCGAGGATCTCTGAATGTGGAATTTCCCAATCCAACAAGCACTCGCTTCACCGAGAGGAAATCCCGCAGCAAGCTCTCCTTCTGCACCAAGGGCGTGACTGCAGCTCTCTGTGTAGTGGTCACAGATTTGCTCCAAGGCCTTCTGTCAGTAACATGCTGTCAGCACCCGGACAGTAAGACGGGTTGCTCCGGGGGGAATTTAGTTAACGCCACGTTAAAAAAAAATTCAGTCAATGACTAAAAAAAACCCTCAGATCTGAGTAGTTCTTCCTCCACTGTCTCTCCACAACTGGATTTTCACATCTTAAAAGAAGAAAGGTGAGGAAACCTGCTTTATTCTGCTCTCAACTACTTGCTACTTACAGGCTACTTCCTGTGCTCGCACGTGAGGTTATGCGTGGAGGAAATGGCAGTGCAGTGTGGTAGTTCTAATGAACTTATGAAATATTAAATCAGAAAGATGTGTGATGTAGCCGCTAGACAGGTAGTGACTGTATCTACACACCAACACACAAATGTCTGAACAGTTTTTAAGGTCATAAGTTTAGGTTCTAATGGCGGATTCCTCAGGGACGATACTCTAAGTTCCTTAGAAGATAAAAGTGCGCGCAGGCCATGGAGTGAATTGTAGGCGTTGCGAGGGTAGGTTTTGTGACCAAGGTGAGATAAGGTTCAGTAGTTTGTTTACTTCAGGAGCCACTCAATTCCTTCCCTCCCCTTCAGGACCACAATAGCTCACTGGCCAGCCAATCTCTGCTTGCTGATATCCTGCATTCCCCTGCACTCTGCATTCCAGCCATTTTTCTCCCTTTCCCCACTTTTTCCTCTTATCTTTCCGCCTTCACTTTATTCCCTCAAACTCCTTTCTGCCACCTATCTCTCTTCCACACTTCTTATTCTCTCTGTTGCTTTCCCTGCCTGGCTTTCACTCTGTCCTTCCCTGTGACTTTGTGTTTCTGCTGAGGCTGTCTGCTTTCCTTCATCTCTTCCTAACAGACACACAAACACAGCCATCCATCTATCCATCCACACACACACACACACATAGATTCACAACCCCATTCCCACACAAATGGCTTGAACTGTTTCATTAACCTCCCACTATTCTCTTTCGACCCATTCCGGGATTGTTGAAAGTGCCCGGCGAGTAAACCAGCGTGACTCACTCTTGATGTGGTGAGTGTGACAGCTCGCTACCAAAGAGGAGAGCTAATGGAAAGAATGGAGGTTGGACTGTGGTAAAACTAAAACCCACTTTTCTTTAGAGGCATCTATAGATGACTGGGCAAACTCTCTCCCATTCATTAGACACAGTGCACTCCATTAGATGGTTAACATTTTCAATTAACTCGGCACTGCTGCCTGTTTAATCTGCCCCTCACTCTGGGGGAAACCTTTCACAATTTGGCCAATTACCCATCTCCACAAACCGACTGCTTTCAATGCATTATATGTATCAGTAGCAGCATGCTTCAGCCAAATTACACACAGAATGCATAAGGCATTAAGGGAGATCGTTTAGGGAGATGGGGTAATTTAAGAAGCTATTTCCCAAGGGCTAATGTTGTATGGATATGGTGCCTGTTTGTGTGTTCAATCATAACAATGTTGATGTCTGATGCACAATAAAACTTAATTCCTGTGGGGATAATCTACAAGCACTGCATTGCTCCTGCCTTAGACTGAAATGTACACCGTCAACAAATGAATCATGTCCTCAGACGTTTGTAGAGAGCGATGCGGGGAAGCATTTCTCCAGTTTCCACATCTTGATAAAGACATCCTTTGTTTCAATATTATGAGTCAGTGAAAAAGATTTGCAATAATGAGGTTACAAGTTTTACTTTTCTTATATTTAACTACTCTTACTGTTGACATTAGTGGGGTTATTTACATTTTTCAGTGTGCCTGTGGTTTAATGTATATTGTGAAAACAGCAAATGGCAAGCAAGGCAGCAAATGAAAATCTCACACGTCAGAGTCCCATCAGAAGACAAAATCCAGCTTTTGCAATGGCAAAATATTTCCTGGGACCACACTACTGTGCTTTCAAGGCACAGAGAAAGGGAACTGCTATAAATGAGGTGGCAAACTGGAATAATAGCTTTGCAAACGGAAAGCAATTTAGAAACAAATAAACAAAGAGCTATAGTTGTCATATCTTTTCTTAGGGAGTAAGTTTAATTCATTGTGATAAGTGTTGTTTGGGTCTAATATACTCAAAAGTGTGTGGATTTTGCTCAGCTTTTATTTTCATTCAGTATGAAATGCAGGAAAAGAGCAAGTCACAATGTGGCAACGGGGTAGACCACAAGATGGTGCTGATATGGAGAACAAAAGCAAGGACCAATAGAAACACAGGTGCTACAGATGATAGTCTGATTACTGACTGATACAATAAACCTACTGGATGCTTTTTGCATGTTTATAAAAATATGTATAAAGAAGTTTCTTATCCATCACATCTGCCTGCGCCTGGTGAAAGCCTGAGCTGAAACAACACTGGGCTTTGACTCTCTTGAATAATGCTGCCTGAATAAAGATAAAGAAGAGTCTCTGTTCAGTTTTCCAGTTAGTTCAGTTCAATAACCACAAATTTATAACAGCTGAGATCTTTCTTCATTTGTGATGAAGACCTTACCAAACCAGTATTTTCTCTTTATTCCTTTGGATTTTGGTCTTTATTGACACAGAGCCAAATATCGATCTCACGTTTGTGAAAAAAAACTTCATAGTTCATAGTCAGATGTGTTCTTTACTTTCCTTTGTCCAGTAAACATTAAACATTGAACATTAAAGGCACTGGACAACCACACAGGTGTTTTCACTTATTGCCTGATGAGACGTCTGGTAAGGTCGGGGGTGGTTGAAGGCATGCTGGAGATTTCATGCGCTAATTTTGACACAATTTAACACAAATGTCTTATAGGATGAAGGATGAGATGATGACAATTTATGTCCAAAGTTCAAAGGTCAACTTCACCATGACATCATCATGTTTTGCAAAAAAATAAATAAATAAAAATTATTCAGTGCTGTAACTCAGGAAGAGAGACCATATTTCCTGCAACTTGGCTGGTTGGTGGAGTCAAAGAACTGCCAGGTGGTAATTCTAACCTTCATAAGATTAAAGGCCCACACAGGTGTTTGCACTTATTGTCTGATTAGACTTCTGCTCACGTTCATGTTAGACAGAACAGTACTGGGAATGATATAGGATCCATCTACTAATATACCTTTTTCTTTCACAGGCTGTGCCCGGGGTATTCACCATCCTTACTCACTGAAATAGCCCGTTGGGGTAGTCAAAAGGAATGGAGCCAGCATTGCTGTAACCACAAGTTGGAACCTGTGATTTTCTTGATATAACAAGTGAAGATGTCTGCTGTGACAAGTGTCTATAAGGACAGTAAAAGTATAATTTGTCCGACTGACAGGTGAAAGAAAAACTACTGGGAGAATCAGTGAAATGTCAGTCAGTCTGTTTGTAGTGCCTTTAAATCCATTTCCACTGCTACATTTGACTGGTATTAATCCTATTTCAATCTATCTCTTATGTCACCTTTCCGTGACTTGTTCCCCTTCTTTCTGCTTCTACGTCAGGCGTGTTCACGAGCCCTGACCTCTGTCACAGGCTGATAAATGACAGCCAAGTCAGAGCCAGCGTCATCCCACCCCTTTGAATTTATAGTGTGGCCGTACTCTGCTGTTATAGTGTCACCTGATTTCATTTCATTCTCAGAAAAGAAAGGTGATGAGAAGAACTGATGAAATGAAAACAGTGCTGTCATCTTCTAAGCAAACTAGTTGTAACAGTTTCAGTCACTTTCCTGCAGTGTGTCACCATCTTCTACCTGACTGTCTTTTTCTCTCTGTCCTTACATTGAGTGGTATCTTTTCACTCAATAAAGTGTGAAGTGTGAAGGAACTTTAACCAGTACCTGTCAACTGAGCTCATCTTCTGTGGAATGTGTTGGTTTCTTTGAGCACTCAGTTGATCCAACATGTAGCTACTATTAGTGTTATTATTCTTGTTAACAAAAGCATACTGCATACAGATCCATCTCTTTGCTTGCCAAAGAGCTGGCAGTCAAATCGGAAGTACTGGATGCTATTTATGATGACCTTGCTCTTACATAAGATGGAGTTGCTTGCTAAATGCCATGCAAAGTGAATATCAAATGGGTTACCATCACAATCCAGAGCACATAAAAAACATCTAAATTACTTCGGCACTGAAATCCGGGATACATAATTCTCCATAAATTATAAATGTCATAGTGCATCAAGCAGGACTTTGCTTATTAATTTAGTGGCTCTGACTCTAAATTCACACAGTAGCAGAGACTAATGGGGTTGGTGAGAGTACTCAGCGAATCATTAAAATCATCAACTTTGATCATCCAGGTCATTTCAGAGGTTCTTTTTCTCTTTGGAAAAAAAAAAAAAAAAACAGCACAAACCTGTCAATACGCTGCAAACTGATGTGATTTTTTTTTGTTTACAGCTCAAGTTCGTTACTCACAGCAATTATTTCATGATGTTGGACTTGCCATGAACTTGACTTTAATTACATTCTGTTAGTTGCTATGACGATAACATGGTTTGTTCTGCTGTGTTGGCGCAACACCAACTCACTCCCACTCAGGTTCTCTCACTGGCAAACACTGGGACACATGAGGCAGAGTGGAGCACATATACTCCAGAACGACACATTGATCGCTTATCAACTGTGACTCCTACACACATAATTGATTTAGAACTGTTAGTATAAAATATGATGAGCTTTAGGTCGAGGCTCTATGGGTGGCAATGTCATTTACTGGTCTGCCACTCAGTTGGTCCCCCACTTTGATCCAGACTGAAACATCTCAACAACTTTTGGATGGATTGCCTTTAAAGTTTGTACAGATATTCACGGTCCCCTGAGGAAGAAGCTGACTGACTTTGGTGATGCCTTGGATTTTCCTCAAGTGCCATTATGAGGTTCACATTTTTGTTTTTTAGTGAAATGTCTCAACGACTTCTGAATGGATTTACATAAAATTTGGTACCGATCTTCATGGTTCCCAGAGGATTTATATCCCACTGACTTTGGTGTGACCATGACTTTTCCTTTTGTACCACCGTGATACTGATATTGTGTAATTTTGAGTGAAATGTCTCAACAATGATTTTATGGGTTGCCATGAGCTTTGGTACATACATCCATATTACCCTTCAAGATAATTTGTAATAATTTTGTTGATCCCTTAACTTTTAAGCAGGCACCATTATCAAGTCACAATTAACTTTATTACTACTTATTTAAGTTTATGATTAAATACAAAACAGATGACATACCCATCAGCCTCAGCTGTACTTTGTGTTTAGTGCTAGTTTAGTACTTAGTAAGTTTTGCTATTGCTACATAGCCAGCACTAGTATTAAACAGCTGTTTACTAACCAGTCTAAAAGAAACGTCGCAAATGTTGTCATTTTCCGACAGGGGCTAACTGTAGCCCTCAATCTGCTCTGAAGAAGTAGTGCTGCTCACCCACAACCACCACCACTCGCTCCCAGCAGGAAATCACATTGTGCAGCAGAGAAAACGTACAAATAGCACCTTTAAACTGATGGAAGCAGTGCAGCATTTATTATATTCTTCCTCTCATTTAATCAGGTTTTTCCTTTAACGCCGATTTGTATTTTGATACAGAAAAAAAAAATGCACCCAAACACGTGTTGTTCAAACCAACAATTTCAAGACTTTTATTTTTCTCAGAACAGTTATCCATTTTGTAGTGGCAAACATACTCTGTAATAAAGCTATGTGCATGTAACATTTATAGTGCAATTGGTGGCCCAGATAGCTTAGAAGTGCACTATGTGAGGTAAATAGCAATTATTGTAGCTGTGTATTTCTGCTAATTCAGCCTCAGTGGCTACTCTCAGCCAAACTATTCATGCTCACTAAAGTCTAAGCTAAGATGCTATCATAAAATAAAGCTCTAAAGTGCAAATATTTGTAGAGCAAGTAAAATATTTACTACTTGGCCTGTTCAGCTCTGATAATGAGATTGCCAGGTCTTAGTTAATGAGAAAAATGACTCACATTGTGCCAGAGGGTTGCTAACCAAGCATGGCACCCGGTTACAGGCAATTACACTTTGTACAATCAAAACTTACAGGGCATCTTGGATTTTTTCCATACAGTGAGGCAGATCATGCTGTCTCACCCAGTAATGAATGCTTTCACCCTGGCACTGGCATTCTGGCTCAGACTGGGGCTTAGTGCTCAGGAGCCACAGTGGGGGCCAAAAATGTGCTCCACATACACGCAAACAAGGATGTTCATGGCAGACTCTCTGATCTGATGTGTGCCTGAGTGATGATCAAGCTGCTGTTTAATCTCACAGTTTTCCAGCGACAGATGTGCTTACATACTCACTCCTTAAGATGATTGACTGACTTTAGACGAAAGGAAAATCACCCTAATAAAGATGTCACCCTTAATTTTACACAGCCTCACTTCTCTCTGGCAAATCTGCAAATGAGTACATCTCGTCTGTGAGTGTTTTACTTTAAAAGCGATGAATGGAGTCTGGCTGCTAGGCGACAGTTGTTGCAGTCAAATCTAAAATTGCATCCCCCTCTTGCTCTCAGTCTTTCTGCTTTAAATCACCCTTGTAGCATTCATGGGGATGCTGTTGCTGCTCTTCCTCCTTGTCAAACTATCTTTAGGGCTTTTTGTCGTTTCAGCACCTGCTCTTTCATCCTTGGTCTTGCGGAAACAGTAGACCCCATAGAGGCGGAATTTTTTATCAGGAAAGCCCAAGTGTCGGACGCCTGGCTGGGATCCTCCACAGCGAGAACGTGGGTTGACTATGGGGTAACGGATGCTGCCGTCCTCCAGCCAACCGGCTTCACAGCGGTCCAGAAGCTGGAACTTCCATGCTGCATAGAGCTGACCCACTTTGGCCACCACAGAATCATCTCGAATGCAAGCCTTCATTGCCTCCCCATAGTTCACCTTCTTAAAACGTTTGAGGAAGTACACTTTGCCTAGGGGAATATTGAGGGAGAGGAGAGGATGTTTGTTATAAGAACATGTGAAAAGGTGAAGAGAAACAGAGCAAGTGCATTGTTCAGAGAGAGAGAGATATGAGTGAGAGAGCGAAGCCCCAGAGACGAGCTGAGCCCTGAGGGTAGATATTCTCAGTTTTCCTGGCCTCTCTGCCTGATTGTGTTCAGAATATCAACTCATTCAAACAACTGTCTGGGCAGCTGTTCAAAATCAAAGGCAATACTCTGTCAGCGGGCAGCACTCTAACTCAACATTACTCTTAAAACGCTTCCATTTTTACTTTCATCTCACCTTAGGGAGACTTTTCACCCGGCAATAATAAAGAAATGGGTGTCCTGATTGGTTGAATTGTTTTGGTGTACTGAGCCACATCACAAGGTAGCTTCCCCTACGAAAGAAGCACAGGAGAAAGAACCAAACCAAGAATTCTCCGAACAGCTACTGCTATCATGAAAATCATGTCGCAACCTCAGCTTTGCACTTGGCTCAGCTATTGATTTTATGCTTGTTTATGTGACTGGTGGCTATTAGAGAGGCAGAATATTGTCTCATATTTCCCCAGGGGACATTCAGTAAATACCTTCCAGCTGGACGGAGAAACAGTATCGGTCACGACCACTGCTGAAACCTCCTGCCCACAACAGACTGTCCACAATAATTAACACACAAGGGAAGCCATGAGCAATCATTTAAGGTTTCTGTCACATTACCTATTTCTCACTGAGGAAAGGAATCGTTTCTTTGTCACAGTTTGGGCTGTCCCGAAACGGTTTTGCCATTCAAATAAAGAGCATTATATTTTATCTAACTACTTTTTAGAATGCATGAGAAGTTTTTAATTCTCTTTCAAACTTCAAAGAGGTGCATGCAGGCTTGAAGCCATGCTTTTCCAAACTGAATTTTTAAAATTCCCTGTCAACCAATGATACAGTATGCTTCTCTAATGTGGTAAATGTCTTAAAGAAGTAGGAAATATGCTTGTTTCCTTTCTTGCCAAGAGTTGGATAATATGGTTAACTCCACTGTCAGCTAAATATGAAGCTACAGCCAGCAGCCAGTTAGCTTAGCTCAGCACAAAGACTGGAAGAAGAGGAAAAGAGCTATCCTGGCTTCATTTGAAGCTAAGAAAATCCACCTACTTGCAATTCTAAAGCTCATTAATTAACATGTTACATCTGATTTGTTTAACCTCTACAAAAACTTATGAAAACGACAGGTCTGTACTATTTCTTGGCTGGGACAACTGCCTTCCTATCTCTGTTGTTTGCCTGTTTCTGAGAAAGAAATAGTTTGGTCACCTGTAAAAGAACAAATTCTAAAATTTTTACACCTCAGTTTTTGCACAGATTAAACAAATGTGTTTTTGAGTGAGATTTGGAGGTGGATTTTTAAAATTTTGCATAGAACCAGGCTAGCTGTTTCCCCCTGTTTCAGGTTGCTAAGCTAACCGAATGCTAACTAAAAAGACTATTAAAGACTAGCTATCGTACAGACATGAGATTGGTACTAATTTTCTCATCTAACTCTCAGCATAAAAGTAAATAAGCCCAAATCAACAAACTATTCCTTTAATAACCAATGTTGACTTGTTTCAACTGCCCAGAAACTACACATAAGTTTAATGCTACAAAAAACTAATCCAGCCTCCCACTTTCCAAAGTTTGTTTGAGCTTATGAACCTGGAGGTGGCATGTATGACGGAGACACTCACAGACTCTCTGAGGGAATATGATGTAAATCAAAGAACTTGGAGATGAAAGGCATTGCTCGGCACCCAGCGGACACTGTGGCCCAAGCAGGGCTGAATCAACACAGCTTGATCTAAATCCAATGGCCTTAGGCCTGTGAGATCACAGGCAGAGATTAGAGACATGGGCCTCATTTCCCCCACGGTCCAACACTCATGATACATCCTCTTTCTATACAGTATCACAACAATCCAGCTCCGCTCGTGTCTTGTTCCCTTCCAATCTTGAGCCACAGATGCTGGATACTGGGCAGGATATCGGCATTCAGGAGTATGATCGTGTATGAAAGTGTTTTGATCTTCAGATACACACATGCATGAGCACAAAACTGCAGCCGCCAACCTACATAACTCTCTGATTCTCACCATTGAGCTTGGAAGTGAAACAGAAAGCGTCATAACGCTCATCTTCCTTATGCCTGTAGCCATAGTTACGAACACCAGCAGGGGTGTCCTTGCGGCCACACTGGTCTCTGGGATGAGAGATAGGGTACTGGACTGAGCCGTCCTCCAGCCATCCAGCATTACACCAGTCTAGTCCTTCCAGCCAGGCCTGTGGAAAGAGATAATGTAGGTTGATGAGTTATTGTGAAGGATTAAACACATTATTAAGAGGAGAGAAAATGTGGTTTATCACCTCTGACATAACTCCATAACACTCTTCTATAATGTGTAGGGATTTTAAAAGTCTGACGACAGACCTGCAGTAAGTTTTCTGGTCACATGCATATTCTTAATTTCAGAGTTGCTGCTGCTCCAAGGCTGTTGTATAAGGGTTGTAGCCTGTCAGTGCATCATTACATCTAAATATAGGCCTATAAATTAATGTACTTGTAGTGATCAGAGACCTCCACCCTACCCTTTTTCTTTCTGCCTTGAACATGACAGACTGTCCGTTTGAGGTGTGAATGTACCTTATGCAGTTGAGAGTGGGAGGCCAGGATGGCGTCCTGCTGTTTGCAGGCATCCTCAGCCTGGTGGTAGTTGAGCTTATAGCGCCCCTCACGGGGGTAGTAGGGAAACACCACACCTACAGTTGACAGAAACAAGTTTGCTGTTGAATGTGAGGCTGTAAAATTATGAATTTCATGTAAATCTCATCTGAAGTGAAACATTTTTTGACCAACACTTTGGACAATAGCGAGTACAATTGAATATTAGATATACTGTATCATAGCCTTGACAAAATCCCAGATGGACCTAATTCCTGACCTTCTAGGTCAAGGTTGACAAATCCAGTATCATCTTCCATGTCATCGGTGACTTCACACTCATAGCGTCCATAGTCCTCCAGTGTGACATTTTGGATGATCACTGAGGCGTCACCAGGGCCCGCCTGCTCCAAAAACACACGACCTCTGTACCCTCCAAATACACGCTGCTGCCTGTAGAGATTTCACAAAAAATGTACTTTCCTTAAAAGCTGCTAAAAACACAATTAGCAAGAAATTGTTCAAACGTAGATTTCTAGTAGGATACCTCTCTGAATAGCTTGTAAAAAGAGTGTTTTCTATGAGTGGGCTCATAAAAATACTTACTCCATAGAAACATGATTTGTGATAATATAATGTATTATCGTAGTAAAAGGAACTCAATCAGTCAAATCATCATACAGCATTGTTGGTTTGAACCCTACAACTGATGAACAGGAAAATTTAACCAAAACAATAGGTACAGATTGAATGAGTGAAAAATGCAGATGCAGAATTTACCTTCCGAGCGCCACAAAGACATCCTCAAACTGCAGTGCATCTGTCACTTTGGTCCATTTAATCCGGATGCGGGCAGGGTCCGTGTCTTCTGGCTCGTGATGGAATCTGCAGGGCAGAGTGATGGAGCCACCACGATGTGTCATCACTTTACCAGGAGCTGTCTGCACAATGACCGCTCCGGTGTCGTCCTCTGTGGGAAGGTAGAAGACAAAACTAGGCAGGATTATCAAAATAATGCATATGATGATTGATGTTTGTAACTTGTCATTAGGGTTCAAATTACGAGGGGAAATGGGGGGGGGGCTTAAGACTTGGACCCAGAAACAGTTTGAACATTTATATATCCTTCTCACCTGGAATTGTAAACATTACAATATATTTCCCATATTCATGCATGGAAGAGTCATGTTATATGATTTCAGACACCCCTAAAGTGGACCATACCATTTCTTATTGACCTTGATTGAACATCTCATCTGCCTGCCTCACTCCCATCCATGGCTCACATCCTTAAAACTCTGCCACGTGCGTCGCACAGACAGGTAAATGTAAGTAGCAGTAGCTAACTGTCTAGCTTGTTTTGTTTCTGTTACTATCTTCTAAGTGTCTGAATTAGACTTGTGTCAAGTATCTACAGATGAACGCTACTGTTAGTTTCTAACTCTTGCCTTAAGTTACACTTTAGCTAACTAATTTTAGCTGGCTGACTGCACACCCTTTCATTTTCAGTGTTGACTTGGCATTTCACAATGAATATAAAATGTCATATATTATCAAATTTTAGCAAACACTGGTGCTCAGTCATGAGAAGTGAGACAATGGTGGACTGGCTGTTGTACAGATATGTTTTAACATCAATACAGAGTTTATTATTCAATTTTATTAGTCTTTGTGTGACTGTGGTGGTTTAGCTACTATTATAATAGACACTCTTTTCACCCTTAACTACAATTTTGAGGTACTTGGACTTGTGTTTCCATTTTACGCTATATATATTTCAGGGGGAAATATTGTTCTTATTACTGGATTTATTCAACAGTTTTAGTTAAACAAGCAAGATACTGTAAGAACCGTAACATTCAGTTCACTGAAGCACGTGCCTGCACTGTACTGGGTTTGCTTTTGCCCTGGAAAAAAGGTTCATCCCCCAATTGTCATTGTAGAATTTGCACACTTGTCATTGATACAGTACTGCTCTCATGACCAGATATCTATATTTTGAATAGTGCAACTTGGTTAAATTAGGGGTAAATATTCATAAAAGTGCTGCATAAAAGTGAATGCCTAAGGAATTCCCCATTACCATTCAAATATGCACAGTTAAATCCTTTCAGTGCTGTTTGCAATCAACCTTGACACTGCCAATATCTGTTATTCATATTCTAATCATAAAATTCAATCTTTGATTCTCTTTGTGAGGGATATCATAGCACAATGCCTGCAAAATTGAATCAGCGTCGGCTAATAAAGCCTGAGCTGTTTACTAGTTCAGTCACATTACAGTTTCAACATTCAGCATATCAATAGTGGTAAACATTTTTTTATGAAAGGGTCCAGTGTGCAGTGTAGTCTCTCTTCTGCCCGGATCTGTCAACAGTTTACCCACTCCAAAATTTTAACCTCAGCCTCTGCCAAGAGCAAGTCACCAAAATCATCCAAGACTAATGGTAAGCACGGACCTCACCATCCAAATGGGCAATAACAAGATCTAGTTTGCATTTCTGGCAGACAATTGTTCAGACGCTGTTTGAGTTTGTACGTGTGTGTGTGAGTACCTAGGCAACCAAAGAGTACGCACATGACAAGTGAGGTGTAAACATTTAAAACATTTAATGAGCGGCTGCAAAAGGTTTTCTGCTATGTTGTGACCAGATAAAGACACCTACAATTATCCATGCCAGCCAGCAATTAGTCCTGTCACTGCTTACTGCTCGCTGCAAAGTTGTTTATCACCAGCAGCCATGAAAGCATGAAGTTGTGTTTGATCAAAACTTTAAGCACATTATTTCCCAACACTGAGGGCTAGGCTGCAACACACTGATGTAAAGACAAAGAACACCATGTTACCATTTGATTAAGGAGACAGCAGTTTACAGACTGCTGTTAATAACTGATGGTGTTTGCAGATGGGGAGGGCTTATGCCCCTGTCGCTGCACTAATGACTGCTACTAGTTAGTAAGTGCATGCGGGAAGGGCTGGGAATCTGAAGACCTCTACATGCATTACACTGCCCTGGTTTGTCAGAGAAGTTCACACAAACCCGCTGTACGCTATCTGCACAGCACAAAACAGCTGACAGACAAAGTTACCAACTAACTGAAGGGTTAGATGAGACTAACAGTGAGAAAAGGAGAGTAAATATTGGACAGGTGGCTCGAAGCACAACTGCAACTGGATGATTTTGCTGCTCTCTGCCTGTTTAAATAGTCAATTGTTTTCTAACATGTTTGCCACAACTTATGAAGCAATAATATGCCAGAGGTTCGTGTCTGCCAGCTCACTGTGGAGTTCCTCTGCCCCCAAGTACAATTTAATTGAGTTTTTTTTTTTTTAGGTACTTTCCATCTTATGCTGCTTCATTTATGCCACTAATTCTCGAAAGGTTCAGAGAGAAATATCATACCCTTTATTCAACCACATTTATGCAGTGGCTCTAGTTTCTACTTACTTTGCTTAATATGCAAAGCAGCAAAGTTTGATTGTCAAGATTTTACATACAAAACATAAACAGCATCTAATCTATAATGTTGCTATTACATTACTCAAAAAAGTAAATCAGCTGCATCTTTAAATGACCGCTGCACATTAATGCAGTAGTAATAATTATTCAGCGACGCATCGTATGCAGTCTTAACACTCGACGTTATGAGTACTTTTACTTTTGAAATTTTGATTTTGAAGCTATATTTTGCACATACTATGTCTGTACTTTTAATTAAGTAAAAAGATTGAATGTAAGATGTAATGAATCATTTTGACTTTTTTGGTAATGCTGCTTTTAATCAAGTAAAGGAGTATAGGATATAAATATTGTGCCACCGACTGCAGCAAAAATAAATCTACAGAATCTCCTCTGAGCAGTTTTGTTTGGACAATACCAGGCAGGCGGGAGGAGGAATGCAGTCATTTGAGAATATCTTCTAATACAAGAAAAGCTGTATTTTTGTTCACTTCTGCTTTGTAGATAACATAGGCAGCCAGCTCTCATGCAGTTGATTATTTTAATCCCTGATGATATCAGTTTTCTTAGCAAATAAATAAATGGAATTTATCGCAGTCCTCAGATGAATAGTTTGGAGCAGTGTTATTAATGGCTTTGATAACTTGTTAACCTGAATTCGCGGGAAGATTCTTAGTGATAAACCAAGAAAATGAGTAAGGTCAAGTGTACTTCTACAGCCCAGTATCACATACAGTGTCTCAGTAACCCCTTCAAAATACTGCATTAAAACCTGCGAGTATTCCAAAACTGCTTTTCTCCATTAAGTCTTTAATGTGGAACCCAGGAGAAGATTTAACGAGTGCTATACAATATCAGTCTATAAGTGACAACATGTTATTAAAACTGCACCATTCAGCCACCTCACTACTGTGGGGGAAGTGTCTCTGCAGAAAGTGTATGCACCCTAAATAAATCTGGGCCCATTTCAGCTATGCATATTATGAGCGCTGTAAGAAATATGGAAGAATAAAATGCCCTTACCAAGAACATGCACCACTTTTCTCCTTCCTTTTTCTATGTCAGCGGGGAGGGAAGTCACTGATAGGGCAGAGGTCAGGATGAAAACCACAAAGGACATTTTCCCAAAGGCCATAGGCTCAGACCATTTTGAGAACTGCAGGAAAGAACACAACAGAGAAACAGGAGCATCACACTCTCACCTGAGGTGGAGAAACCTGAACAAATAGCACCCTAATATTCCAGGGGCACAATGTAGACCTAAAAATATATTGGTGAAAAGAAGCAGAAATAGGACAACAGCATGACATCCTGGTATTCACTCCAAAGAGTTGATAGCAGTGGAAACTTTGGTATGAAAGTGGGACCTACTGTACAGACACGGCGATGGAGTAGAAATTAGCAGTAGACTATAACCGCACATTTCCCTTGCACCCCGGGTAAAATCCTTCAGTCATGCTCAAACCTCCAAACATCATACCAGAGAACTCAACCTAAAGTGTTTAAATGTTGAGTATCACAGCTGGTCAGCGAGTTAGGGAAGAGGCAACAGACAACTTTCACAAAACAAGAAAATAAGGTTACTGTGTTTTGGTTTGAGAGTCATGCTCTAAAATAGCTTAGCACTCTGCTACACTCTCTAGCTTTAACCTGCCAGCTCTGTAGCTCACTGCCACAATATGAAAAAAAGAGATAGTCCTGACAGGATAGTCAAAACTTAAAGCTTGTTTGGCACTTTTTTTATCCTCAGTGCCAAGTGCTAGCTGAAGGAACAGCAAGTATTTGGAAAGTTTTGAGGGAGGAAGACATGTTTCAGTAGAGGCCAATGGTAAATGGAGAAATATGTGGAGGCTAGTATGACAGTAAAATCTGTGCTTTCTGTACATAGTACACATATATAATAGAGAAGGGCAGGAAAAGGCTACAACGCATTTTAAAACTGTCAGTGTGGTCCAAAGGTCTGACAAGTGGTGTTAGACTTTTGGACTCTTGAACAATCTCCTCTGGCAGTGACCAATAATGGACCAGCTCCTTCTGGAAAGTTTCTGCTTCTTATTCTGATGAAGTGCTCATTATCTTTGTGCCCTCTCTAGATTAAGGATGAGCTTGTAGTGGATGCACAGATCACTACAGTGAGTGGCTTGTGTATTTTGACCCAATATACTGTATGTGACACCAGTGGTGATGGTGCATAATGGATTGTAAAGGAGGTAGCCCTCTGCAGAGTACAAACCTTCAACACATGCTCAGATACACAGGTTTGTCTTTTACTGCATTGTGGATGGAATAACATCATCATAACAAAGGAGTCAGGTGGGTATTCTGCCACTGTATGCACTGCTAGAGGTCTGCATCGTCAGTGCCACCTGTGAAAAATCACCTCCTATGAAACAGCACTGCTGCAGTACATAACATCTGAATATGAAGACAGGCCCCAGTGAAGCAGAGTTACTAAAGCAGCTACTTCACATGCACATTGCACACTAAAAACAGCCCTGCTGCTGCATCATTTTTCTCAAGGTTAGTCCAGTGGTCATCCCTGCAGTTCTCATGCAGCAAAGAGAACTGCAGAGCAGATCCGCACTATTTGAGCACAGAAGTGAACTTACCATGGCTATCACAACAGGATTAATGCCTGGATGAAGCAGATGTGCCGCTGTGCGCCGTTTAACTCCTCAGCCAGGCTAAATGTTGTTCTGCAGCAGCACTCACCTCTCTCCTCCTCTCTCCCTCCCTCTCTCTATCTCTCTCTCTCTCTCTCTCTCTCTCACTCCTCTCTGTTTATAGTCCCATCGCTGATCTCTCGCACTGCAGGGGAACCACCGGTGTTTGTGGGTCCCGCAGTCCTCCAGTGACGCAGCACACACTTGATTGTGCAGACTGCGTGGATAAGTCAATCACAGCAATGATTTCACACTGATTAAATGTTTGTGAATGTCTTTACTGTGTGTTATTGAAGCCCATTAGTGTGACACTTATTGGTTTGAGTGTCACACTTTGTTTCAGTTAATGCAGTGAAATCTCATTAACTTTCAGAGAGAACATTGTTGCTATTAAAGGCCAATGGAGGCTGTTTGTGTCGATATTATGAATGCAGATTGAAACTGATCATTTCATTCAAGACAAATCCAATTCTTCCAAACAACTTTATGGCTAGGGAAGAGAGAGATCATAAAGAATTTCCTTCATAAGTACGTTTCAATGATGGCACAGTAATTAACATTAATGAATAATACCAGTGGTGCAATGTAACTAAATAGCCTACAATTATGTGAAGACAAATTTTAGGTAGTACATCCATTTCATATGACAATACACTTCTACCTCAATTACTGGATAATTTGATTGTACTTTCTATTCCACTATATTTATTTGGCACCTTTTGTTACTGGTTATTTTGCATTATATTCAATATATCATGATTAATATAGTATTAATTCAATATATTCAATATATATTGATTAGTATAATATACAGTATATGCTTGTGAAGCATACTATGAATTATTTTACTTTTGATACTCTAAACATATTTTGCCAATAAAATGCACTTTTACCTAATGCAGAACTTTTACTTGTAATGGCCTATTTTAATATTGCATCACTGTTAGTTTTACTCAAGTAAAGGATCTGAATATTTCCTCCACTCCTGAACAATAAGATGAATAAATACCAGACTAAACATGAATTAATAATGACATATTTACAATTACTCATTTGACAGAAACTTTCATCCAAAGCAGTGAGAGACTTCACTAAAGCTTCAGTGCAGTAGGAGACCTTAGTGTTAGTATTATTATCATATCATGACTTCATCAGGGCCCATTTAAAGGGATAGATCGGGTTTTTTGACATGGGGTCGTGTGACGTAGTCATCAATAGTCAGTGCATTACCTGCAGTAGATTCTAATCTGCACACTCCCAGTTAAAAAACCCGACTGGTGGCACCGGCAGAGTGGCAGAGCTGTGTGTTGCTGTGCACATGTCAGGAAACGTAATGTATTGCCTTTATATTTATTGAATAAAAAATGCCCATAATGATCTATAATCAATCCACCAACTAACCTGGCCAAAAACAAGTGGTTAACAACAACACCACAGAAACAATACCCGAAAGGACACCAGATTTGATTACGGTGCAAATGACCAGGATATTCAGTGGGCTGATTGACTTTATTAGATTTGCCTTTGAAGACTGAGTCCAGCAATGGTGAGTTTGTACTGAAAGTCACCCCAGATCGAAGTTCAGGCCTCTCCATCGGCTGTGCAGTTATGATATAGAGTTTCCAATATGTCAGGAAATGGTCAACAGGCTCACATGAAAGCAAATATTTTTTTGCTTTTGCAGTCCATTCATTGAATTTTCAAGATGTTGAAAGCTGCTGCGGGGAGGCAAGTCGGCTCATGAGTTTCTGCACCCTATGTTCTTTGCTCTATATCCACTCACCAATGGAATATGGTGTTTAAGAGCATCACTCACATGTCTAACACTAAAGTCTCTTTTTAAGCACCATATGGGCATGCGGTGTGGACTCAACAAGAGCCTTCCATGATGGTTACATAAGAGAGGCTCTTGAGATGATAGAAGCAGACAATGAGAAGAGACAGGACACTCAGCATGAGACAGCTGCACTTTGTGTTATGAAAAAAAGAAACTGCGCTGATGGCTACATTATTGTACGCTGTGCCGCTGAGATTCAAGTTGACTAGAGGTGTCTGGGAAGTGGACCTGTTAACTGCTGTGCATCTGCCAGAGTGACTGCAGTCCTGTGTGGCATCACTGCAAGAGCAGCTCCTACAGTTTGAGACATTAGGCTGGGTTCGCCCTGGAGCGTCACAGACCTATCAGCATGAGATGTAGCAAAAGAAGAAAAAAATAGCCCACAGACAATAAAGTGATGCTTTGTGGAAGCTAAAAACTTCAAGGTCGAAAACATTACTTTGACGGATTGCTTTCAGGCTTGAGCCAACAGCTGGATGCTTCCGAAGACATCAACAGTCTATTTGGTGTGTTATTTACCATGGTCTTTAATGATGTATTGGTCACACTCAAGTGAGCAAAACATTCTATGCCCTGTATCAAAAGGATTTAGACAAGACCTTTGCAAAGGAGTTGCTCCAGTTTAAGGCCCTCAGAGCAGAGCACAGAAAGATTATCCTGCTACAAATCTATTCCAAGTTGAGAAATGAACAACAGGCAACTTTTTCTCAAATATTGTTTTAGCAATGAGGATTTTTCTAAGATTACCTGTTACAGAGGAAGGAGGTAATTTTCTCAAATGAAATGCAGAGAAAATTAACTGAGACCAACCAATGGGGCAGAAACATCTACCCGCACTGATTCAGGGAGCTGGATTTGAGGATTTTAAATCCCGGTGTGTGGAAGCAAAATCAACAAAGTTCTACTAAAGATATGGATCAAGCATTACTGTTTGTGCATTGGCGCATAAAAAGTGTCCATTATAGATGCGTTTTCAGTTCTTCCCTGGAGATGCACGGGTGGACAGAGCTGGCTATGTTGGTCAAAAATCAATGAATGCAATAATTCAGTGTTAACGGTTAAGAATAAGTAAATATAAGTAAAACAAGGTGACTAGCTACTGATGCAGGAGTGTTGCCCACCACTAGATCATATGGTATTTCAGCACGCATGTCTAACACATAAACATACTGGCTGAAGAGAGCTTGAGTCAAATGCAGCCAAATAGAGCAGACCGGTGCATACACTTACGTCCCACCCACCTTAAGTACACAAATTGTACACATTTATTTAGGAGCACAATGTAAACTTAACTGATGAAGACATAAAAACTTTTTTTTTTTTTTTAAACACAAGACCTCAAGATTAAGTCATAATGCAGGACCCTTGTCATTTCAGTTGATTTTGTTATATTATGGTTCATATTCAAAAAGAAAAAAGAACAAAACAGGAGGAGAGGAATGTGCGTTCAAATGAGCCACTCCACTGTCGACCAATCAGAATCACTGGTCAGACATGAATACTTGATTTTGAAATGGTTTTGAGCTAATTTGATCCCATGGGTTGATAAATATACAAATGACATACTTTAATAACCAATGCCTTGTTATGTACTGCGTAACAAGTCAAAACATTACCTAATAGCCTCTTATTCATTTATCAGATATGTTTTGAATGAGGTTGTGTCACACATCCGTTAAAACATTTCCTCAAAATACATTTGCTTATATTTTAAAGTGAAACTCACTGGTAATCCTTACATCACTACTGGATGAATTGTTTAGTTGTACTTTTCACAGCCACTGCTCCACAGCTCCCCGGGGCCGCCTGCAAAGCCAAGCAGACATCTGCAGCAGAGATCCCCTGTGACTCCCATCATGGGATTACTGAGCGGTTTGAAACAGCCACATTTGATTTAAAAGCCTCTGTCATACACACAGAATGCACAGCTAGCATGTGCAAGCAGGGGTGATGCCACACTTCAGCATGAAAAAGCTGCTGAGGGAGAGTGAATTAGATGAGTCTGCCTCTCTCTGTCTGTTGGCCTACTGCTCAGCAAAGTACAAGGGATAATTGCATATGAGTGGGTTACTGTTATTGATGGAGCAGGGACGGGTTACACTGCTGTTTTAAAAAGCTTTATCTCACCACATAAATAACCCCTTTTATCTTTGTCAAGAAAACACGGTGTGTTCATTTAAATGACTGAACTGCATCCAAAGCATCATATTACTGAAAAGGTTTGGCAGATAGAGTCACAATTTGTCAATTACATAATGACATTACATGGTGTGCTGATAATCTGCTTTTTTGTCAGTCTTTTGCCTTTCATACTGAGAATAGTCCTCACAGTATTGACAATAGTTTCAACAGTCTTTCTTCTAATTAAATGCAAGAAAAACCTCTTTGACTAAGCCTGGTACTGTCACGGTTCTCAAAAAAGAGACCCAGGAGCACGACTCAGGAGGCAGATGTAAAAGTAAAGAGTCTTTACTTAGAAAAGAACAAGGATAAGAAAAAAATCCAAGCAGGCAAACAAAGTACAAAGGTATCTCAAAAAAGGTCAAAATCATGATCAGGATCGGCAGAAGTGGAAAGAGAAGGAGCATGGCACAAAGACTATCTGGCAGAGAGCAAGTGAAAATGGACCAGTATGTGAGCTAATGAGGAACGGGGAACCGGTGAGTGGGTGAGTGGGGAGGAGGAGGAGCGGGTCAGGTGATACTACTGTCGGAAAAGGCAGACAGGTGGGGGTGTCTGAAGTGACAGCAGAATTAGAACACGTATACACAAGCAAGTGGACTGAATGAATGAAAGGATGAACGAGCAGACTGAAACTCAAAATCATGACAGATGGTTATCTAAGTGTGTTTGTTAAGGCAAACAAAAACAGAAGTCATTTATTTGATGTCTTTTTAAAACACAATGATGAGAGTGGCAGCAGGCTATTTACCGGGCCACCCACATAGAGCAAGCACACAGCAGCAGAAAAGAAACAAAGAGGATCAAGGGATGTAAGTGGAGAAGGGATAAAAATGCTCGCAATTTGGGCACAAGGGATCAGACAGAAATGCAGAATGGCAGAGGCAAGTCGCGGTTTTCCTACTTAAACCGAGAAAGAAAAGCTGTCTTTTTAAAACTGACACAGGCCGGTCGCAGCAGCAGTAGTGTGTGTTGACCTGAGTGAGTGAGTGACAAGAGCTGCTGTTGAAGCATACGTTACCCTCTGCAGCACATGTTGACACATCCTTGCCACTCAGCTCCGAGTAATGATCTGTGTTGGCTCCAGTGGTGTTGAGTAAGAAATAGCAAGAATATTGTCCATACTGAGACCCCCACAATGTCTATTTTACCATGTCTATATTACATGGTTGTGGGCTGACATGTGGACATCTCCAAATACTCCACTTATGTGAGAAAGTTTGCTGTTGAAGTCAATATGTTATTACTGGTTTATTAACTAATTTGGAGAGAGATGCAGCCAACTTAAGTCAGTCAGCCAGGAGTCAATAAAAACTGCAGTATTTAATTAGCTTGGAAATACATCATTAAAGTGCTATTTATATTGTTGGCATATATTAGAGTTTGATGTTTTTTAATCAATACACAAGCTGGCATGTTTACTGTTGAATTCACTAGAAACACGAAACACAGAGAAACAGAGGCCTTGTTGTGACATTCACTTGGTTGTTTGAAGCAGTTCAGTGCAGGCAACATAGAAATTCATGTCCAGTTTCTCACATTTAGCCATGCTCTGTCTGTGTTCAAAAGCTTCAGCAAAGAAAACTGCCATGCACTTTCTTATAGGATTGAATGCACAGAAGATGCTTTGCACTATTTTATCCCATCCCACCCTCAAGACTTTTCAGGTTATGAAAGGTCCTCTGTTTCTGTAATACAATAAACAGCTGTTGGATGTTATTCATGTCTATATACCTTATAACCAGCCACTGCAGTCTATAAAAATGCAAACTCAACCATATGCATCTGTTTTTATGTGACATCTTCAGGAACAGTACAGGTCTGAGTATAGGTCTAAATATAAATCATAAATCAAAATGGTTCCAATGTCACGTTGGATGTATATATACAGTATGTATATACAATAAGGAATAGTATAATATATTATATATGGAATAGTGAACAGGTTCTATGAACTATGAAACAACACTTTACAGCAATACTAGCAGCTCTGTGATAGTATTCTTAGGCACAGCAGTGCTTTGAGCTGAATGCTAACATCAGCATGCTAACATACTGTACAATGATACTGCTAACATGTTGATGTTCATTAGGTAAAATATTTACCATGTTCAACAAATCAGTTTAGGGTAGTAACATGCTAACAATCGCTAATTAGCACTGAACACAAAAGTGTAGCTGAGGCTGACGGTAATATTATTAGCTTTGCAGGTATTTGGCAATAAACCAAAGTCTTGGACCTGATGTTATCACTAGAGGAAAAGTCAGATGATCCCAAAAGTCATTCATTATCTTGGAGCAATGAATGTCTGTACCACATTTTGTGCCAATTCATGGACTAGATCTTGCGATATTTCACAGAATAAGTAAAAAATAATGGTGGAACTAGAGGAAAAACCATGGGATCATGAGTCATTAGCACTGGGGTTGCAAGAGGACATGAATCATGAATGTTTCCAAACATTTTGTGGTAATCCATCAAATAGTTGGTGAGATATTTCAGTCTGGACCAAAGTGTTGGACCAACAGACTGACCACAAGGCCATGACTAAAAACATTGCTATATAAATCTACTTTACCAATCGGCTGTTGATGCATGACATGAGGAGTCAAAGCATTGAAAGCAAACATTTAAATAACCACTAAAGACAAAGACGTTGAGCAAAATAATCATGTATTTTGACATTTTGAAATTTGGCATTTGAAATAAAACAGCTCTTTGTGAATCATCAGATAAGTAATTAACTCCAAAGGTCAGAGAAGATTAAAAATTATTATTTTTCTTTGTACTTGGTATCCTTCTCCTCACTGTTTGGCAAACCTGTTTGTCCAGGGAAGGGGGCGATCTTCAGGAAGAAATAGGGGTTACTATGAACCCGCAGGGCCACCAAGATGGGAGTGGCAGCATAGAGCAAGTTAGCTACCAGCACACACCAGAAAACATCATTTGGGATACGAAATGGAGCTGTGGTACGAGGGTGGAGGGACCCTCCGATATGGGCCCACTGGCACTGGAAGGAGACACAGAGCAAGAGGTAAGACTACATTGCCATAAATGAATACTGCATATTGTAACTATCAGAACTGATACGTGTACTGTCATCTGTTTTGTTCTATATTCACATCGATGGCAGGTCAGTTAATGCCTTAAAGGGGCAATTTGTAACTTCTTCTCTGCTACCAAATGTGGTTTCTTGCAAGGAGTGGAAGGTGGTGATTGTCGCTTGACAAGAGCTTCGGCCATCGTTGCAAGACAAGGGGTCATAAAATGCTTTCTGAGCAGCGCTACGACTTCAGGGCAGATAAGGTTAACGTTGGTATCGCTTTCCATCGCTGGAGACAGTGGAATAAATAAAGGAACAAGGTTTGACGCTGAACTCGCAATATTTCTTCTAGACTGGTAAGTAAATGTAGCAATTGCTATGTAACAATAGCAAAACTTACAAATAGCTCCTTTAATGTTTACACATACCCTCCAGAGGACCAACTTGGGAGGAAAGAGTTACTTTTTTTTCAAACAGCCATTAATCTACTGTGAGTAATGTACAGAAAGGGGTCTCTAATGGAGGTGATAAACCACTTCACAGAAGATGTACAGACTTAAAAAGCTGGCAATTTAGAAAACAGGGCAGCCAGTGTCTGCAGCCTTTTATAAACAGCAAAACAAGACTTTAATCAAAGACTTGCCTCCTCATGGTTTCAATTTTCCTGTCAGATCAATATGGAGAAAGAGCACCACCAGCTTGTTTATTACAGAAAATATACTTCAAAGGATAAATGTGGTCCAGGTAATTATTAAGAGGATGAGAGCTCACGTCAAGGAGTTTAATTACAGTGACACGTGTCAGACCTCTTTCTACTGAAGATGCTGATCTGAGGTCAGTCATTATTGCAAGGAGTTAAAGCAATGCACCTAACTGTCAGTGCAGCACACTTCAGTATACAACTCCAGTATCCTAATTATGTATCCAGAACCAGTTTCACTTATCGACTGTTTGTCTTCAGGGTGTTACCTGAATCATGGCTCCAGCAAAGAACACCGTCCAGTCTGACATCCATGTGCACCCGGGCTTGAGGAGACCGTAAACAAAGGCACCCAAAAGGGGCAGTCCGTAGAAGAACAAGTGCAGCATCTGTAAGAACAAGTGCAACCCCATTATTCACTCACTGAGCTAAACTGAACATTTCATCAGTTTTTTCTACCACATTTTGACTTGGATCTGTATTCTACAACATAAATTCTGTGGTTTCATGGTAACACACTGTAGGTGAGTTGATATTTATGATATAGGGATGATGCATTATAGTTTATATTCCAGTGAATAGGGATGGGTTTCTGGATACAGTGAAAACTGCCGAATAGAGTGACGCAAGGCTTTCCACTCCATCACTATCACTCTATGTTGTTGGGCCATGACCAGCACTCCAGCAGACAATTAATACAGCACATCCTCATTCTCCTTTGGCCTACACTGCACTTCACCTACTTACACTGAATACAGAAGAGGGCTGCTTAAAGTACAAAATACGATCACATGCATCCTATTTAACATGCTGCATAAAAATAGCACTACCATAGTGGAAAAAATATTTGGAATTTGCAACAAAATCACAATAAAAGTTGCAGTAAAAATGTAGGTAAGTATCAAAAGCAAATGTGCTCAGCTTTGTTCGCACTAGGGCATTAAAATTTTATCAATATTTTTACAGTATTTTGATGTTGTATATGGTCCCAGTGTTCCTGGGTCCAACTACGTCCAACTAACAGTGCATCATTTTGTCACTTTAATCCCATGTTGAATTTTATTCTGCAGTGTGACTAGTAACTGCACCTGTTAGGTAAATCTAGTACAGAAAAAAGTACGACACAACATCTCTGAACTGTAAAGAAGTAAAATGAGCTCTCAAAATGGAAATACTCACTCACTATCTCAAAATTGTTCCAAAGTGCACTGCTTGAGTATTTTTCTACTTCCCAGCTCTGCACTCTCTCAAACACAAATTTGCACCCTCAGCACAAATTACAACTTCCACACAAGGGTCATTACAGAGACTGTCTTGACCTTCAACTTAAAATATCTGGCGCATGAAAGCCAGTTTCCCACTTTATAAAACCCTCAAATTATACCACTGAACGGTTTCTTTTCATTCTGGCTCTGAGGTCTAGATGAATTCTAATGAGTTCAGCTCAGGCCCTGAAAGCCAATCATATATGCCCTTCAGTCTTTTGTTAAAATGTCGTTTTAGTGCTGCCACATCTGCCACATATCGTCCATCATCATCACTGAATAAAGAGGTCAGTAAATGCAGAAACAGTGTAGCCTTGTGAAACAAACCAAACTCATTTCTTCACACACACACATGCACACAAGCACCCATGAGCCAATGTTAAACCCACACACACACACACCCATACACACACACAAATACAGATTTAAAGAGGCAACCAAGACATACTTTCACATGCTGCACACACACCCTCCTCCCACCCAGTGAGATGTTGATGGGGGGCTTTGGGCGAGGGATTAGCTTATCAAGTTCTCAGCATGCGGTTCGTCTGTCTGATCAATGACTTGCAATTGTGCCTAGACTGCCGCCCCGACAAGGTCTTTGGATAACCTATTGACAAAGCTGTGTACACCGAACAAAACACAACAAAACCCACAGCTGTGCAGGGTCAGAAGGAGAAAATAGAAAGGAAAGCAGACTCACCACCAGTCACAGTAATAATCTGTTATCCATCTTAAGCAAATGAAAGAGAAAGACAAAGATGCGCTGGCCTCTCAACCTGCACTCATTGTTGCTGTAATGATGAAAAATGGCTCTGTAATCAGCTGCGAGTTCCAAGAGTGGAGGAGATAAGGGCAAGCCTCCCACAGACTGAGAGTGATATCCATGAAAGCAGAGGTCCATTATGTGGCTGGTTATTTAAAACAGACTGGAGAGGAGTTTTCAGGTGTTGCTGTTGGAGACAGAGAGGCTGAGTGTGGAGACAGAGAGAGAGAAAAAAACAAAACACCCACCATGACTCTGGGGTAGCCCACAGGATCCTTCAGGTAGGGTTCATAGTGCCTCAGGTAGACAGAGCAGGCCTCAAGTGGAGAGTCCAGAGCCACCTACAGGGGGTGGACAAAATAAACTGAAACACCTCACAGTAAAATGCAATTCAATCGATGTAGATCATATATCATAGACCTGGACATTTCCTGGACAGTCTGAATAACAAACAAATCTCCAGATAGACATATAAGTTTTCAGTGGTGTAAGTGGTCATTAGAATGAGACAATGATTGTGGTTTAAGGATTTTTTTTGAATATTTTTGGAAATAGCTTTGCTTGCTTGCAGCGAGTCAGATGAGAAGATCTATACCGCTCTTATATTTTCCCAGTAAATATGAAGCTACAGCCAGCAGCTGGTTTTGTTCTAAGCTAAGCGGCTGCTGGAGGTACAGTAGCTTCACTTACCATACTGACATGACAGAGGTATCAATGTTCTCATCCTCCTCTTGTGTTTTTTCTCAAAATGTCAAACTATTCTCTTCAGTGACCTGTTAGCAAGGGCGGCATCTTAAGTGTTACATTTGCATATCACGTCAATGATGTCATGTCACCATGTGGCTCAGAGTGGGCCCCCTTTCTAGTTTGTGCAGCTTCTGATGAGAAGGTCTTCTCTCACACTCTCAGAGGTGGTGGTAAATGCGGAGAGAGCGGGAGAATCTATCAAATAGGGCGCTTCTATCTCTGCACAGAACTAATGCAATTAGTAAAATTAGTCACACCAGGAAAAACTACCAAATAAACCACGATTCATTCCTAAAACTGTGAAATCCTTAAAAATAATAAACTAGTCTGCACACCTCCCCGTGTGTGTCTTGTTTATATTGGTATGTATATATATAGGCCTAGGCCTATACATATTGTTTGTCTGTGTGGGTAATTTATTTCTTACTAAACTGATTTCAATTAAGAGAACGTGAATAAAGGTCAAGAAAAATTATTCTGTGCGAAAATGTGAGTGGAGTCCCGCGCGCGCACAGTTTCATAGATGTACATTTTTTGGTGCGTACGCATCTTTCCAGCTTCGTACGTAATGTTCCTCAGGTCGTCCCACGATTCAGTGTGAATTCTACGCAAGGCTTTAGTACACGAGGCCCCAGGCGTCTTCCTCTGTCAAGCTGATCCACACCTGCTGCAGGTGGGTCAAGTTCAGAGTCTGAGTGTCGATCATCGCTGAAGCTGGTACGGTGAGGAAGGACGCCGACTTTCAACCTGGAGGAGCGGGATCGAATCTCAGCTCGGACAACCTGAGGTACATTACACAAGTGTGGTTGTATACGTGTGTGTGTGTGTGTGTGTGTGAAAAAACTAAAAAAAACAAAAAAAAACTAAAAAACTAAACTCAAACAACAACTTAAAACGCTGCTCGTCCGTCCGTAAAACTCGTCCGTCCGCTGCGATTGCTCCGTGCTCATTTCCGAATTTCCACGATTTCCAACAAAGATGAACAGAACAGGTATGTCCAGGTGAGCCCCGGCATCTAGCTACCCTAGCTAGTTGAAGGGGCATTTTGGCTGCTTTGGCTTTTAGTTGACAACTGATATATCAGTTTCTGATGGAGGGCGGAAAAATTTCTTTTAATTATTATTAAGCTATCATTATTATTAGGCTATCCTCACCTGTCCTCACTCAATGGCGGATGTAGATACGGGCGACATGGCCAGAAAAAAAAAAAAACTTTCGCGATCGGTTTTCTATCGCTCGTTTGCGCATCACGTCAATGACGTCATGTCACCGTGTTGGAGCAGGCGCCATTTCTAGTTTGTCCTCTCACTCTGTTTATATTGGTATCTATACTGTATATCTATATTCATAGATATATAGATATATATAGAGAGAGGTGTTACTTTATTTTGGAATTCATTATTGTATATCAATTTACTAATTGATGATGAAAGCAAAAAGGTCAGTAGTCAAATAACAGTTGTGCAATTTATTTATTTGATTGTCTATGTTATTTGTGTGTCTATAAGAAAGATAGAGACTCTATTCTTGTTACTTTATTTTGGTATTTATGATCTTATATAATTTCAGTAATATTTTATCAGATTAACAGGAATATTATCAGAATATTTCAGAACTTTTAACAGAGATATTCTCAGAAATATCAATATTAATGGTTTGTTTTCAGAAATAATACCACAGGAATGTTATTATAGAAATTTACAGAAAGAATTTTCAGACACACTGCAGTCATTTTACACCTATCTGATTTATTATAAATGAGTTATTATATTTTATTAAACAAATTATCATAACTTATATATATATATATATATATATTGCACACCATACAAGCTAGAACCGCCACTGCCTGTTAGAATAAGAAATAGTAGCATAGTAAGTATGTTAAAGTACACTGTTTATACATAGTTGCCTTAGGCTTTAAAGTCAGATGGTTTTTAGAAAATAAACACATAACATTCCCATGTGGGTCAATTAGTTGAATGTATTGCTTGTAAAAGCAAAACTAATACATCCTGTATGAACCCTCAACACTCCCTGGACAAACCACTCTGTACGAAGAACATTGCAGGCTACATGACTTTTAAAACTAATATTACAGCCCTGCCCTGAACTCTGTCCATTACATGAATGTGATGTACACTCACCAAGCCTCTGAGGATAGTAAAGGCCATGGCAGCTAACAGCAGCAGCACCAGGATCAGGTCCAAGGGACGCCACACGAGTTTCATGCTCTGAGCATGTTGAGCCTAAGGGGGAATGTCAACACAATGTACAGTATAGTGCTGGTTAGTCAAGGTCATGGTTTCATAGCATACTCGCGCTTTAATGAGAGCTGTTTTTCTGTAGAATGGAATGAATGGATGCATGAATGTGTCTTCTCTCTCCATGTTTTCATAGTAATTAAACCTGCATTAATTGATTTTAGCCACATAGGAGAACCAAAAATAAGCTATAAAGACAACACTGACATATTCACCATTTAAGTTGATATGGTGAGCTTAGACGGAGCAACATTAGCATTTATTTGAAGTCATATTTGTGTTCCCCTGACAAAAGTAAGTCCAATATTAAATCTTGTTTTAGCTATGCTTTGCTTTCCACCAATTCCTGAGAGACGTATCTGGCTCTTTAGCTGCTAAATGCTCCACCATGCTCACCAACTAGTTGCTAGCTTTGTCCACCTGCATTTTGGTAGGCCACACAACCAAAAGAAGGAGCTGAAAGATGCTAAAAAGGATCTTTCAGCTGAGGGGAACTGCAGAGCTGGGTGATAATTCTCTGTAAGTCATCACTACTTGCGACTCCTTTTGCATAAAAGTAGACATGCGATCCATGGTTAGTATAAAAAAAATACTGATTATAGCTGTTTTAAGTCCAAGACATGTTTAAGTTCAAGCTAACTCTGGTTCCAATCGAGACCAGGATGGGTTGAGGCTAAATAAAGACCACTCTCCCAAGGCAAAAAAGTAACAATCACTCATTCAAGATCATCTTGTACTTAAGAACCATCTACTGAGGAAAAAGGTCATGAAGTCAAAAGTATCATACTAAAATTTGGCAAGATATTGTAGCTCCACTTGTTGACAAACTCAGATGATCTTCTTTGAAATTCAAGTGAGCACACCACAAATTCCTACTATCACACTGACCACCACCACTGTATGGACTACTGCACAGATTAAATACATTCCACAAACATTTGCTTTTTAAGCCTCTCCACGTTCATATCAAGGTCTAACCATCCAGACTTACATTGTATCCACCAATTAGTGGTCTGTCCTTGGGTCTTGTAAATAGTGTGACAGCTCCACATACAGGCATCAAAAGGAAGAGAAAGTTGAGCCAGAAAGCTGGACGGATCTCCGACCCATATTTACCTGCCAGAAAGAAAAAGAAAGAGATGTTTATTAGATGGAACTTAACCATACAAAGATGCACTGTAAACATTTCAATGTAATTCAGTGATTAAATAATTAAACTTCCAATTAAAACTGTTATAGTGCATGACATACAGTACAGTACGTCTATGAAAACACAACAGAGAGAACACGTTGCCTGCAGACGGGTTTGATCTTGTGACACTTTTGTATGCAGTTTGAAAAGTCGACAGATGCTTTAAGTCTGTTCTCTGCTTTGTTCTGTGGGTTGTGATGGCAGGCGAGGCGCGGGGCTGTGTGCGTTTTGTTGGCAGGCTGAACTGTGACACTGATGCTACACAGCAGTTCAGATGTTGACTTGATTAAAGCTTGTCATCACGGGACCAGTAGACGGGGAATAGAAGATGAGGCTCACCTGCCACAATCCCGGCAATGAACACACTCATGTTGGCAGACAAAGAGCCAGCCCAGATCAAGCCGAGGGTACGGTAGGCTTTCCTGCGACAGAAACCATAAATCAAGGGTGATTATGTTATTGTAGAAACTGTAGGTAATAGGATGAACCAGAAGTTGTTGGTGAGTTCAAGTAACCTAAGTGGTATCCCAGAACTTCTTATAAATCTGTCATATGCATTCTGTGTAATAGAAAACTGAGCAAAGTTTCTCCCAGTGGTAAAAAGGCTGATATTGTTCAATAGAATATTTCATTTCTGTGATAGCCCTTGCCCCAAGGCAGTGCTTGCTCTGAACTCCTGAACTCCTGAACTCACTGACTGCACTTTATGACTGACTTACTCAAGAGAACCCTCTCTTTTTTAAAAAATACAGTTTTATTCGGGCTATTGTGATTCACAGGGTGCAAGTTGCTTAATATTATTTACTATTTATTTTTAAAAAAAAGCTAAAAATATAAAAGCTAAAATATTGGAAAATAATGTCTCTGAAGCTTATCATGCACTGTCGAAACTTTTAATCTACTGAAATGTATTCTTACTACATTCAGGCTTATATACACATACATACAGCTTCGACAGCCTTCTACGAAGTTGTTTGCTCAGGTAGATAGGGTATTGCCCGTTCTCGGTCATTTGAGGCAGGCAGTTTGTAGCGTAGAGTAAGATAAATGAGCTTGACAGCGGACTTGACCTGCACCCACCTGTCTGTTATCCTGCTGATCATCACCAGGTACATGATAAAGTGTGCTATTCCATCCCAGTAGCACATCATGATGGCATATGCTGTTCCCAGATAGGGCTCTCCCTGAAACACATTTCATGAATACATATTATACAGTATAGAGTGCTAATGATAGACATTTGGTTAACATGGCTGCCTGTGTTTTGATTTACTGTTTGTTCAGGGTGTTTAGCTAGATGATATGGCCTGAAACCTTCTCTGCTGTTGCTTATATAATCTTTCAAAGAGGTTTTCAAGTCAAGTAGATTTTCTCTTATTGTCATTTTGGTGCCATTATAGTGTCATTTAGCTGTGACATTAAGAAACCTACTGTTTTCTGGTAGAATTCCATAAAGCCAGAAATAATGCCGTCATATTCCAGGGCACTCGCCAGGTCAATGACGCAAGTGAAAGAAAATTCAGCAAAAACTGCAAAGGAAAGAAAACATTCAGGGAAATTAAAAAAAAAAAAAGAACATACCTGACACTGGAGACACAAAGATATTTCATATTGAAAGTCAGTGTTGTACAACATCAGCTTCAGATTTCACAGAAACCTTGACGTGTTAAGCAGCTTTATCAGCTTTGAAGCTTTGAACGTTATTCAGAGCCCACTGTGATTTTGAAAATTTTATGTAATTACTCAATCTGCTTTGTCTACGTTGTTTGAAAAATATATACACATATAAGTAAAAAAATGCCAAGGCTGTAATACCAGAGAACCTTGTGTCTCATGAACGTCCGTCCAACTCACAATCTTTCAATCTCTTTTTACAGTTTTTTTTTTTTTCCAAAACATTTTCCTTCAACTGCCCTATTATTAATTTATGTGACAGCATCTCCAACAACTCCTCCAACCCGAATGACCATATAAGTTATTTGTCTTGACAAGATGGGGAGAAAATTAAGCCTTAAGCAGTGGGGTGGGATAGAGGCATGTTCATATTGAGTCCATGGGGAACAGACTTCTTCTATCCTCGGGCGATGAGTCCGGCAGAGCTGAAAGGCCACGTCCACGAGACAGAATTTTAAGTGTGAAGCTACATAAAAACCCGTGTGGCATGTGGATCTTACTGATACTCTTAACTAAAACTATAAACTTCTACTAAATATGCGTTTTCTTTTCACTTACTACTCAAAGTCTGGCAAGAAAATAACAGATACGCTGTCCTACCATACTATTTGTGAATTTGATCTAATTTGAAAAGGGCAGATTTGAGCATCACCGAGGTCATTGGTCTTTTCAGTAGAAGGCATCTGAACAATGAATGGACACATAACGAACATCAACTCATCATCAAACATGGCATATTGGAGATTTTCAGGAGACCGTTTGGTAGAGATGTCAGGTGGCTTGGACCACAACAAGAGCTCGCCGGTCTGCAGTACAGCTCAGGAAACAGCACAATAAAAAATATGGAGTGTATCAACCAGCTTTGGCACACACAAGGTGCTTCTGATCAGTAAACTTCTAAAGTCTCTTTTAGAGGATAACATACCCATTAGGCTGTTAATGACAGTTGATGTTAATGTAACCCAGATTGATTAGTCCTAGTACTGACTGCACGGGGTAAAGTGCACATTCATGGTGCACTTCAAGGTAAAAAACATGAGGCAACGGACCCCCACATGGTTACAATTGTATATTTCAGTTAGGGAAGTGTCACTGTTCAACACGATTTGGATGAACAGAAACAGCACATTAGATAAACGATCATCTACACATAAATGTAAGGAAGTTGGACAAAGCACATGTCTGCTTCCGTGATTCATGTCTGATTCACTTCAAAGGAAACAGTTGTGAAAGCCATTACAAAGATTTACTGCCTGAACATTACAGAATGTCATTATAAAGAGAGACTGTGTGTGTTGTGACATGGGCGTTGCTCTGCAGATACCGCAGCTTAAACCGCTGTATCGCACCCCACCCTTCCGATCTGTCCTTCACACACAATACACACACTCACACACATACACACATACACACACACACACACACACGCACACGCACACGCACACACACACATTCTGTCTCTCCTGTGTACTGGTGTCTCTGTAATCCTCAGGACAATCAAGGGTATCTCTGACATCTAACAGGTGAGATAGCAGGGGGGATTATGGCTCTCTATCATCGAGAAGAGCTGGCCACAGCTTTGCACTCATTGTTATGGCTCCGCCACACAATGCTAGCATTGCCTTGGGCACCGAGTAGCAATATATCACCTTGTTTCTGTCCCACTAGCATTGCCCCTGGCATCGGCTGCAGGGCTGTGTTTGTGGGGAAACCCTTGGCTAGAAATGGAGAATATAGTTTGTCTGATAGCTACACACAAAAAAGGGTAAAATATGAGACAAATCCCATAGAAATGTTCAATTACGAACTGAACAAACTGAATATGAACCTTCTCATGGTCTTCACAGTGAGCCAGTAATGGAGTCTGAATAGTATTATACAGGAGAAGTGACTGCGGAGTCTAGTCTTGTATTAGCATTTTCAAATAATTGTGCCTTTTGTCTCAAGGTCAAGCAAGAACTGAAAATAATAGCTAAAAGGTTAAGTAAGCACATGCACTGTGAAGGTCCTCAGCCAGCAGAGGGTCAGTCATGCCTCAGAAAAGTCTGGCTAAGCTTCATGAGCCTGATCAGTCTAAGCAGCTTTCGACATATTGGGTGAAATCACTTCGAATACAATTCAGGTTTTCACTCCAAACCAGTGAGTGGTGAGTGAAAGCTCTGGAAATCCTTTTGTGGGAGTTGGAATCAGCTTCAGCACAATGCATAGTACTTATTAACCTCTGTATAGCCACAAATTCCATCATTTGGAAACACACCGCAAGTTAGTTGGGAAATGCACATAGTTGTGTTAATTACCAAAGAATAAGACGTCTTTTGGTGGGTTGCCACGAGTGATGAGGAAGTAGAACAGAAACACAACCAGCAACACAGCAACGCCGATCTCCAGGATCACGTAAGGCCTGTGAAAGAAGAAAAATGTCACTGTTTTTGAAGAAAAATAACAACACATTGGCCAACACAATGTCACTGCTGCAATTTTAGATGGCAATCTCCCTCTGATTTTCTGCTTCATTCTCTTTACTAATTAGTTTCTCTCGTAGAAGTTGTGCCAGTCTTCTCTTCAGTATTAAATTAGTAAATGATGATGAATGGGAAGTCAGAGAGAATGATGATCACGCAGTAACACAGTTAGCACCGGGAGAAATAATGCAGAAGTGTGAGGGGAAATCTGTGTAAAAGACGCACAGTGTCCAGTGAGAGCAAAGGCACTGCTGGTGTGGTAGTTTATGTGCCTGGAGATTCCTGGTGAGATGGTAGTGTCACATTGAATTTACCCTCCTGATTAACTGTCATCTTAGGCTGCTTCTTAAAAAAAAAAAAAGTAGTCATATGTAATCCCAGAGCTTTTAGAAGTATATTATTTAGTTTGAAGCAATGACTATCATTGGTTTGAAGCGTCACTTGCTCATGACATTTGGAAAGAAAATGCTGATTCTGTAGTGCAAAATTTATTTTTCAAAATAAGAGTCTTTTTTATTGTATTATATGCATCGAACGGGTTGTTTTGCAATGAATGATAATTTAAAAATCCTAGAATTAGCTTGCTAGTCTGAACAGAGTATCAAGTTTTTTCAAAGACAAAGTTACAGAACGGTATTAATTATATTGTTTACTTCTAAAAACAGATCTGCAATATTTCACCCCTCATACTGCTGTGGTGGTATACGCCTACCACAGCTTAAAAGCACAGCTTCACAAAGGTTTAATTAATCATAGGCAGAGGTGTGGGAAACAGCAAGCTAAGGCCATGTTAGTTCAGCACTGCCATCCATGTTTACTGGTCAAAGGTACCACTGCCTTGCACTGGAAAAGATTAATGTGCTCAAGGTATCTCCCAGTAAACAACATTACATCCTCGGAAAACTCACACCGTGTGCTTACAGAAGGAAAACAAATGCTGCGAGAGCAAAGGGAAGCTCCCTCGCTGCCTCTTCAATTCAACACTACAGGAAGATTTATGCACACAATACTGTTTGTTTGGAGAGTGGAAGAGCACAAGGCATATTGTATGTCAAGAGCTATTTATCAAACTCTTCTGTGCAGTCTGTATTGATTGTCAGTGTCCACACATTCAAAAAAGAAAAAAAAAGATCCAGCAGAGATATTCACACAGGAGGAGTAATATCTGAGAAATGAGAAATATCTTATGGTCAAAAAAAAAAAGACAGAATGGAACATGCATTTTATGCAAGCATCAACTGTAGACAATACTATAAAAGCACTAACCCAATGAAAAGACAAAACAAAAATATGTGAATAAGAAAACGATCAGTTACAGCTTAGAAAAGTAATTATCTTCAACATCATATCAGATTATCTCCAAAAATTCTGTTCATCTTGAGTTCTTTTTGTTCCCTATTCATTCCTTTTTACCCTCCAAGAGATGACAGGTTTAATCATTTAAAGACTTTTCACAATTGGCAAATACACTCTGAAAATTGAACTCATTGAATTAGCAGTGCTCAACATGGTCAAGGATTTATGAGGTAGTGACAGTCAAATACAGACAGCAAAAATGAGTTTTAAGCTTATAGTGTCCTCTAGTGGTGGCAGAGTAGGCCTATACTGTGTCAGCCCAGATCACCTGCACTATTACATTTATAATCTTTTAATTCTATGATAATTGAAACAGTTTCATTTTATTTTAATACATTTTATTAGGGATAATAATTATATGCATTGTGGTTATATAATATTGGTGTATAGCAAAAGCAGTCATTTACAGCTTTTCCCCCAAAACAAACATTTAAAAGATTGGACTATATGTGGAAACTGAGCAATAAGAAATCAATAATGACTTACTCTTGAAACTCAGGGATGTTGTTCATGGCATAAAGAATGCCCAGGGCAGAAAATGAAAATAAAAACACTAAAGTCTCCATCTCTTCAAAAGTTGTTCAACCCCCCTCCCTGCAGCAATGCTGAAAATACAACACAGTTATAAGTTTTAAGTCAATAATAACCTGTTCCAGCAATAGGAACACTAAAAATATTGATATTAAAATTATGCAAAGACATCAATATATTCATGAAAAATGATGAAAATAAAATGAATCTTTTAAGAAAAATTGCATGAATATCATGAAATAAAATTCAAATCAAATCTATGGTTTTTAATAAAATGGAAGAGAAGCAGAGCAGGCTCTTACCGTCTGGCTACCCTTTCAGTGGATTAATCAAATTACAGCTGCCCTGAGGCAGACATGGCCTTTACTGGGGAAATAATGAAGTGGAGACAAAGAAGCTTTTGGGGGAAAAGTTATGCAATTTGGTTTTGTCAGAGATTTACATAAGTCGCATTAGAGAATAGGCTGACATTCCACTTTATACAGCAACACAAATTTTCAAGTTATACTGATTCCTGTTCTATGGCGCAATCCATGCTGTGTTTTATGTTTAATCCACTGTATATAATGCTCACAAATACTACAGTTTCTAACTTTGAGAACACTTTTGAGCAACATCCTGTCCAGTGAACAAGACCATTAAAATTAGACACATCAAACAACCCTTATCCAACACACCATGGCTCTCCAAATATTTTCAGCTGGTTTGCCTTTATCTGTGTGAAGCAAAATGGCGTAAGAATAATAGAAAATTCTGCATATTGTTGTACATTGAATGGATGTGACGAAGCTATAATATCTTAAGGGGGATTAAGCTCTGAAGATGCACTGGCACTTGGTTGTTTTTGTAGGCTCCCTTCATTTCTCTCTCCCTTTAATTTCTTCCATCACACAATGGGGGACACTTCTTGACCTAAAGTATTTGAAAATGTTCTCACATCAAAAGACATTTTTGCATTTCAGTAGGTCGAAAAAGTCAAACAGATGTAGCTGGGTTGATTTCCTGCTACTGAAACTGACATTAAGTTTGAGTTTTCTAACAAGCACTTTTGCCTCTTTTACAGTGATGATTCATATAAAGGAAATATCTTTGACGTGTCCTCTGAAATGAGAAAGCTTGTACTGTCACAGGCAAAAAATAATAATAAAATGTGAAAGACCAACTGTAACATCCTTGCATTTCTGTCAGGTACGCAGTTAGTGCAGACGATTTTGGTTGTGACATGGCTCACACTGAAGACACTAACAGGAAGTGGCAAATATTTCTGCAGCACTTTCTCCAGTCATGATCAAAATTGGTCAGTGGAGGTAAATCCTCATAGTCTAATGTCTCTCGTTTACATGCTTTTGCTCAGCCCTTGGAATTACTGCTTGCCACTTTTACTCTTCAATGATTCTGTTCAAATGGCTACTGCTTCAATTCCAGCTAAGGTTGAAACCATTTGTTTGCAGAACAATTACAGTAGGGGGCGCCAAATTCAAAGCTAAAGGGCAAAGACCTTCCCAACATGAAAAAAAAGTTGCATGTAATTTTGAGCTATAACATATGTTTCTATTAAAAAAGTTTAAAATATCAAGAATTGTTTCCAAACATTGTTTTAGGAATTGGTACACCACAAGTGTCTGCTGTTATTGAGTCCAACCACTTCTGTTACAGTGAAGCTGTAAACTGAGTATCAGGGGCAATGTCAGTCCCAAATGAATGAATGAATGAGTGTCGTCAGTGATGAGCTAAGATGCTTTAAAATGGTGTAGTTGAAATATGCCATGATGCATTTATCATGCTTTTACATCCTGTATAATTAACCGCTACCTCGTTGACACAAGACAATACAGCAAAAAACAACAATACAAATACAACAATATCAGGCAGGGAAGACAAAGCAAAAACCTGCCGGCATCTCTCCTGAATACTACCTTAATTTTGAACACAAACACACACACACACGCTACACACACTCCGCCCTTTGCTTGCTACCACCCTCCTTTGTTGGGAAAAGGGGGGACTGTTATACCAGGAAAACAGTAGCTTTGCTGGAAACAACTGGAGTTCTTCCAGCTTGGTCGTTCAATAACAGACAATGGACAGATGGATGAGCGACCTGCAGGATGAAGATGCACATGTACTCCATTTAACATCCAAAATTAAATACACTTTTATACAATAACTGTCTGCTGGGAAGTAGTCCAAGTGATTTTAGTAAAATTAAATGTATGAAACAGTAACAAAACATATTAGGTTGCAGAAAGAATCATGCAATGCAAGTCAAATGCAATGCAAATGGTTATAATTGTTCCTTATTCTTTTTGTTTAATAACTGTTTTAAACGTTAATGACATTTATGGTCAGCATCAGATTTTACTATGCATTTGTATTATTTTTTTCCATATGCTATTTTATGTTACTTTGTGATGCTCTTTCTGCTAAGTCATCTCTGATTTTACCCAGTGAGCACTTGTCAACATTGTTTAGTCACTGGCTTGCTTATTATTATAAGTAGGAGTAGTAGTACTGTCTTAACAGTTGCAGTGGCATTAAGTATGCTAAGTATTTTGGTCTAAATTTTTGAAATGAAATAAAACTGCAAAACCTGATGATACTGTATACTAATTAATCTGAGGCTTTTAATTTATCTTTCATGGCTCTTGTTCTGATATGCCTTTTTCCATGAGTAGTTGGGTTTTACTGTAGAAATCTAAGGAAAAGTTGCCTGTGAATATGAGGTTGTTTTGGAGATTCATAATTATCATGGCCACCACATTTTCTGACAGAAACATTCATTTATTTATCTATTTTTAGACCTGATTCAATTCGTAGATATGATCCAGTTTAACTTAAAAAACCTTCAACAGTTTTATGTCACACAAAGTTACACAAGGCGGTATGATATAGGCCTAGTGTAAACCATACTATGTAGTGTAAACTGAACTAAACCACACTCAAGTTCTTCAAACTGTAGTCTAATTTTCATAGTAGAACTAACATTTTAGTCTGGCAGATGGTTTACAATATGTAAATTAATAAATAAGTAACATTATGAACATTGCACCTGATTTAGCTTACTTTGAATTTGTATTACATAGCTATTATTCCTATTTAGTGCGTTGGCAAAATGGCCAATAAATGAGCAGTAATGGGTTAAAGTCTTGTCTCATCGGCCATGATATGTATTTATTCGTCCGAACCTAAACAGTGGCTCAGGTGTTCCAAACATGACTCTGATGAACTATTTATGGCCTGGCTGTTTTCTGCTCGCGATCAACAAGCGGTAGTGCGCGTGACGACAGCGGCGGAAACATTTTTTCGCTATTCAAAATGGCACCTTCTCAATCAGGAAGTGGAGAAAACAACTAAGAAGAATAAGTTGGATAAAATTCCTCATTTCTGTTTCTTTGACGCGAGTCTTCGTTCAAAATCAGCCCGTGTGGTTGGGGTTTGGATTGCGACTAAGTAACACATTAACGGTAAGTGTAATTCGAGGATATTGTCAAAAGGCGACCGACACATCGGCAGTCGCCTTAAAACAAGATGCGTTCTGGACAGCCTCTCCTAGGCGCGCACGTTTTTTACGACGGGCTACGCCGCTTCTTCGGCGGCTGTCTTGAGTTAAACGTTATCACAAGGAGACGTTATCGCTAAACTGAGACCAAGGGAATGAGCTGAGACCAAACGAAATTAGGGTAGCTGAATCAAATAAAAAGAACCGTAGCATTATGGATATCTCGAACTTACTGCGCCAGCGTTAAGAAAGGCCAGGAGCTAACTAAGCTAGCTAGTTACTTAGTAATAAGCTATTGCTTTCATATTAGCTAACCAGCCAGTAATGTGGGTCATCGCAAAATACACTGCCAATGTTAGTTTTAAAAGAGAAACATGGTAGTTTATGTACTAGAAGTCTCATCTCAGAGTCAAAAGATGTATCTAAGATGTAAGATTTTCTTAAGCAAACCACATAGTAATGTTTTTTCCGTTAACCTTCGCAGACAATGTACAAAACGAACATACCCAGTCAGAAAACGCAATGAGCTATGCTAACCTAGCTAGCACAGTAGTACGTCTGTTATTAGTAAACTAATTTGGGATATTGCTACATTTTGCCATCCGTGATTATTGTCCATGAAATTGAAGTGGACAAATTGTAAATGCTTTGTAGTCAGCGATAGCTTGGTTGCTAACGCTTGTTAGATGTTGTCGTTGGTCGTTCGGTAAGCTAACAGTAGTGGCAGTAACACTGTAACGTAGAGCTTTAGCTGCTTTCCTTTGTGCTGTGCGGACACTAGTGTGCCCCTGTACCTTCTCTCAGAGATCCAGATTCGGGCTCACTATAGTACTAGTTGTGTGAAAACGTCACATAAAACCCACGATGATATATATTTACATTGATGCATAAAACATGCACACACGAGGAAATATTCGCTAAGGCCAGTGGAATTGCTGGAAAGGGACCGTAGCGTTATAATCTCAGGGCACCTTGAGTTAGATGAAAATTACTGTAGCTCTCACAATCCTTTGTGGGACATTAGTAATAACACAGGAAAAGCTAACTAGAATCAAAGTTGTAGTTGTAGACGTTTTTTATAACAATAAACTTTGGTGATCTCCGCAGTTACTGGTGTAATGTTGGATAACTGAGTGCATTGTATCTAGTACAGGAATGTATCCCCACATTTTTTCTTTGAATTATACAGAGTTGGAGCTTCGTATGCATCAGTGGTTGGTAAGAAGGAAATGCTTGCTAAGAAAGAAGTGGCTGTACTTAGTCTGCATTGCTCTATGCCACTGTACCACCATGATGTGACTATAGGGACAAACACGTCACTGGTGTTTTGTTAAATTTCCTGGATTCTGTGTTTTAATATAAAAAATAAACACATGGTCTCAAAATGTTGGCTTAATATGTGGCAGAAACCAAACGCAGGCTACTGGGATATTTGGTAATGATTCAGAAAACTGAGTGACCAGCTGGAAATGAAAATAGCTCTCACAAGGCTGTCCCCTCCAGTTCTTTTTCTTTCCTGCAATTTTCACTCTTTAGTTTCCAGTGTGGCTGTTGCCTGCAGCTAAAGCTAGTCAAGCCCCTTACAAGCCTTGACATAGTAGGTTGCCATGGTGGCTGGCTATTTTTGTAATTAGGTAATTTCCCCCTTATTGATGGATAATATTTGGTGATTGTGAAGTGAATAACAAGCTTGGCTCCCGTCACAGTATTAGTCAAGTGCCCGTAACCCCAGTGGTGTGGTCAATGGCCTTGGTGTCATTTGCTGTCAAATTCCTCTTACAGCCAATATAGACTTTAATGGCAACAGAGAAGTTTAAATTGATTGTCAAGCAGAAACAAAGCTGAAAACCACAACTCATTACTCTTTTCATTGTTTCACCAGCCCAAAACCTAGTGCTAATACTTAATTATTATTAGATGCATATTCTTAGAGAGAGTCTTATTGGCAGGAAAATTGCTCCATCATATGATGTTCTTTTTGTTTTGTCTTGTGAATTGGTTACTTTTGGCAAGACGTACTAGTATGCCATTTCATATTTTAGGAATATGTGAAAATGCCTACCTCCTGTCCAGGGATATAAGAGCAATAACAGTAAAGTTAATCTCTGAATTGAGCTGGTGTATGAGAGTTAAGTTGTATGTTTGTGCTGCAAAGTTCCCCCCTTTTGTAATTCATCACTGTGTTGGACAATTGATGGCTGCATGCCCTGCAGGGGCTCTGAAGGTCACAACACGCCCGATCTGTTGATACTGTGTTCTGAGCCTACAGGAACTGTAAGGATGATACAAAGGGATGGGGGTGTTTCACAAAGTTGGATAAGCAAGTTAGTTAGATAAGTTTGAAAAGTGTTAAGATACATCCTATGACATTTTCATTTTCATAAATATAATGGTGAGGTTTTGTTTAATACATTCAGATAATGATTATAATAACCAGGAAATGGCATACTTTTTTTGGGGGGATATTAGTTTTTGAGACACTCCCTCATGGAGTGAGCCCAAACAGCTGTGATCCATGGCTCAACCGTCGCTCATGCCCCCTGCTCTCTGTTCTCCCTCTCCCTTTTTTCCTCCCCTCTCCAATTGGTGCCAGTGATAAATCTCATTTATGGCCCATGGGCTGATTAGAGTGAGAGTGAAAAATGTGGAGTGGAGGAGGGGAATCAGGCCTAGGTAATACGTTTGATTCAGTTCCTGCTTTCCCGGAATCTGGCCTTCATTTGATAATAGTTCATATATTTAACATAACATGGATATTTGGTCAGAAGAGAGAGAAAGAACAAGTGACAGTTGTCAGGAATAAGTGGCCATAGTGTTCACCTCTACACTGTGACAAGAAACAAACCAGTCCTTTATGTGTATCCCATGTCCCAGCTAGTATCCAGACCTGGAGGTAATGTGGATCTCTCCCAAGCCACATAAGAGCTCTGTATGAGATGTTTGAAATGCAGGAGAGCATGCCACTCTCTGGCATTCCTCGCCACTTTGCCTTAAGGATTTCTGTGAAAATAGTGTGTCAGCATCCCTCTGAGAAATGAAAATACTGATTTCAAAATAAAACTCATCCAAGAAAGAAATATGAGATAAATATCACTGTAATACCACTATGATTGATGACTGAATACTGTGTGTCATTGTTTCAGTTGTTGGCTTGGATTTCTAACCAGCCCAATGTGAAAAACAGGGAAGGAAAACACAGTTATTTGAAGGGTGGCACGGATCCTGTGTTGTGAGACTTTGTAATAGAGTAGCATATGTAGAATATCATACTGTATATGCCATATTTCACACCCACAGGCTTGTGATCAACTAATGCTTCCCAACACAGGGCTTTCTTGGCTGCAATTTACTATATAGCAGACCTGAGGACTCACAGTGTCCTTGTTTTCTGCCTTTTACACAAGATGAGAACATCAAATGTGTGTTGTCTTATGTTGACCCTATTTAACTGGGGTTAAACATGCAGGTTTGACCCTCATTGCAAGGTGTGTTGGTAATGTAGGTCACTGGATATGAGACTTTTTCCCCTGATGTTTGGCCTGCGTTCAATTTAAAAGTGTTATTGGTATTTCCATATGTGATGGAGGCTACGTTTTGATGTAGACATTAATAAAGTTTCTGCTGTTATTTTCTGTCTCATCACTTAAGAGTGCAAACTTAATGCAAAGGAGTTTTCAGTATTCTCATTACCTTTGGGTGACTATTGTAAATACAGTAGTTTAGTTTTTATTCAGGATAAAATCTCTTATGCATATTACAACCCTACTGCAGAAGTGGAACAAAACAAATAACCAAAGTGAGTTCTTTGTGATGTGGGCGTTTCAAAACTAGAGAGAGGTGAACATGGTGTGCCTTTTAAAAACTGCTGTCTCTGTAACCCACTGTTTGACCACACATGTTGAGCAAATTAGTTTACTGTAACAACAGTTAGTCGAAGGTGGAGGCAGTCATAGTAAGACCCTGTCCATAGCCATATTATCACTGGCCACTGTAGTCCCTGCCTGGTGTGAGGGCACAGTGTTAGCAGATATGATCATTGCACATCACATCATAGACAAAGCATGCTACTAATGTGGAAAATTAGCATTCGCCAGTGAATTTTCCTAACCCTAATTTTTAATCATTTGGAATTTCTTGTCTTGGTGCCTTAAAATTGTAGAGAGACAGTTGAATTGTTGAGTTTTTATAGTCAGTGTGTCCATTAGCTAAGGAGAAGTGTATTTGCATTTCTAAATGTTGTTCTAAATTGTCCTTTAACAAACGTGTTACAGGATACCCTAAGGCCTATGGTTTGGTGAAGTTTATTGAGTTGTCAATATGAGTAAATATTTGCCATTCTTGTTTTCTAGAGGACTAACACAAAATTGAATCCCCGGGGTGTTGATTTTAAATGTGTCCGTTAGAGAGAGAGAACATCTTGTTTATCAGAAAAAGGTTGAATCTGTATTGGTCAGCTGCTCTGAGCCAGTGCCGTTTCATTTAAACCCTGTGCCGAATCTTGATCTGCTTCGTCCTGCCTTTTATGCACTGTTGGCAGCCAGTTTCTTTATTTATCTGAACTTGCTTTAGTCCATAAAGAATGGTTTGATTAATCTCACATTACATGGTCCAATTGGATTTATGTGTGTTTTTGTATGTGAGGCAACAGTTAGTTTTCTTTCCCTTGTCTTTGATCTTTTTTTAACTCATGTAAAGCGTACCTTTAAAAGCGCTATATAAATGAAATGTATTATTATTATTATTATTATATGTCTTCAACTGATCCTTTACAGTTATGGAGGCAGTGTTGGAGGTGGGATTTGTGAAGATTAAATGGATTTGAGCCAGAAGAGGATGGGTTCTGGCAAGCATCGCCACACTTCTACTAGAGTATAATGCTGTAATACACTGGGATTCTGATTTCTCGTGTAAGTGATATTGTTTACTTGCATAGCCAGACTGATAATAGATTTTTAGGCAATATAGAAATTGATGTTTGAGATGTTTAAGATAAAGATAACTTCAATATTATTAATAAAGATTACTTAAACGGTTTTAAAGAATTATGACCAAGATGTGCAGTGAGTGGGGCACTTTACAGTTGAAAATTAAACTTGTTGGTGCTCTCTGGTGCACAAACATTACTCTTTTTAAACATATCTTTTCTCTACTACAACTTCTTGTTACTTACCAGAGGGCATACCCTTATATCTGCTATGAGTATACTTACCTGCATACGAAACATAACTTTGCACATTCACACTTGTAATGCACTCGAAGATATTTCTAGCCCCACGAAAAACGGGGCTGGTGTAGGATTTGCCATGGCAGGGACTTGTCCTTTCACCTAGCGGGCACTTGTGTTCTTTTTCACTTAGGATAGTTTTTAGGTTTACTTTACAGTTATTTCTTCCATCTAATCACTTCTATATCATTTTTTGAGGACAGGTCGTGCCTGTCTGACTAATATTCTGCACGATTTACTGGTTGCCAGTGGCATTATTGTTCAAGAGTATGATAGCAGCCTGAGTCGATCCTCTCAGTTACTAGCTGAAGCTCACAGATGAACTGAACTGAACTGAACTGACCTTACCATAGTGAAGTGGCACAGACAGACACAAACAGGCTCCCTGACACTGTTCATGTGGTGCAATATTCTCACGCTTGCCAGAGAAGTGAGGTCAGTCTGAGCCAAGCAGAGTACTGTCTAGATTTGAACCGCAGTAGGCCAAAGTTCAGAAAACTTCTACTGGCAACTTACCTCACAGAATTTCACTGTCCTGTGTATCTTAATTTTTGTGGTGATATAATCGTTAATTTGTGTTAGGAGCACAAGCTATTTCTATTCTGAGACACAGGTTTGCTCCAGTCCCCATTTCAGGATAAGCTTCAGTAGGTGCACAGGAATGCCTCCTGTTTGGGTTAGGGTTATGTACTATACATCATTATATATGGACAATTGGGTTTACAGTTTCTGCTTGTAAAGTCGCAACAGTCAGGAATACTCTTGCAATGCATGTTTGAAACCTGTCTTGTACCACACAGTCCAGTTCAGTAGCCCAGATTTTGCTTTCCTGTGCCCTGTTGTTTTCTTGTGAAATGTGCATCTGATAGTTTTTGCTTGGTGTTACAACTGAGTCTCTGAGTAACCACGATTGAGAGGTGTGCAGGGGGTGGAGATTTAGAGGCAGGGAACCAGCTGCCTCCAATCAGTAGCAGAATCCAACTCAGGGTCAGACTGGGTGAGAGGCAACAGCCCACACCATCGGCTTGCTGTGACAGGAGGGAGGGAGGAAGAAGAATGGACGTAAGGAAAATGGGGACATAGAGACATATAGTGGGACCTGGCTAGAGAGGGATTGTGATGGAAATAGGAGAGCAGCAGGCCATTACTAGAGGAAAACAAAGAGGGATAGTGATGGAAATGGGGAAGTAGGCAATATCACTCGAGAATACAGGGCCAGTGATGGAGACAGTGAGAATAGAGTGGGAGGGTGACAGAAATGCAGAGGATGATGGTCCATATTTAGAGAATTGGAAGGCCAGATATAAGTAGGGCTGATATGAGTAGACCACAACATTAAAGTGGGAATTATTTGATGCAGATAAAGCCAACTCTACCAAGAGGAGCAATGTTGTTTCTGATGAAAGAAAAAAAAGTAGCACTGGGTATATACTGGGTACATGAGACCCCACAAAAAATAAAATGGAGTTATAATTATCAAATATACAGCATATATCCTCTCTTTCTAAGTTAGCACTTTACATTGGCTAAAGTGATAGCATTTCTAAAACATTGTTTTGTGAATGTTTTGCAGAGTTTTCAAAATGACAGAATATAGCTTCCACAGTAATTACATGCAAAAACAAAGCACAAGCACTAACATATCGCTATGTCCAGCCTTCAGAATTCAGTGAGTACTTTTTTTATACAAATTTGTTAAGCTAATATCTGTTCACCTAACTAGTTAAATAAGAGCAATAAGGGTAGAGAGTTGCTCGCAGCTAGTGTGTGTCATCATCCCTCTGTTCTGAGGAAATTAGATGACAGAGGAAAACGGGACAAAGAGGCAGCTAAGTGGATCGTTCTCTCTTTGATCTAGTCAGCCTTTGATCTATTTCGGGTGGGAGCTGGTGGTGGCAGTAGAAGTAGAGGGATTTGCTCCCTAAATGAGTGTCATCAACCCACTGTAAACTATTGTTTGTGATCTTTTCCTGCTTCTCTGCTCTTTGCACCATTCTGCTGTAGTCGTCATTGTCAAACTCCTCTTGGCTATCACCTTTCTTTCCTCTTTGCTCATTGGCCCTTTCTCTTTGCCTGATCCTTTATTTACCACAACAAAGGCATCCTCTGGGCCACGAGAGCTCGATTAAGTTCCCCCTTAATGGATAAATCACTTTAATGTCTCGTTCAGCTGGTGTTTATGGGCACGAAGATATTCATCATCATGGCAAAATGGTGCTGAATAGCCACTTGGAGTGGGTTGATGAGAATCTAATTAAGATGAATTGTTATTCTTTTTATAAGTAGCTACATCTTTGAACCCTTTTCAGTTAGGCCAAATCATTCAAATGACTGCCCGTTTATTCAGTGTGTTCCTCTGTCCTGTCCCAGTCAAGACAACCTCTTTGATAAATATTTGTGTGGCAAAGTGCAATAACAACAGGCTCTTAAAACCCAATTTGTTTCCATTTCCTGGTTTTTGATAAGATGAACGATTCAGTTACACAGTCATTCGATCATTATTTTCTATTCAGTGTCCTACCCTACTACTAGGCTGTTCACAGCTCCTTTATGGCAATGTCTGTAATACTGAATGGAAATTCTGTTTGTGGGGAGGAGACCAGGAATGGATAGGTAGCTAATGTCTATGTGCTTAAGGGTATGCGTCATGCATGTGTGTGTGCGTTTGGACATGTGCACACAGAGGCAAGTATAGGCCTTTTGTGTTGAAAAAGGTGCTGATTAATAATGTAGGCTGTTTTGAATGACAGAGCCTTGTGTTTCCCAGGGAAGTAACTTGTTCCTTTTATGAATATTTCATCACATTAACTAATGAATCCAGCCATTCTAGGCAATCATAACCAACTAACAGCCCCCTTGCTGCCGTGGTGTAAAGCAGCTGGGCCCTAATTATTTCTAACCTGATTACTGGTGATGCTGATGGAGTCAGATTGGTGATGAGTGAGTGTTGTGCTTTGGATTGAATGATCGCCGTCAGCCAGCTTGTGAGTACAGAATACAAACGCACACTACAACAGGAGAGTTACAGATGTATTTGTGTTTTCGTGGATGGATTACTGAATGGCCCGCCTCACCACAAAGAGATGCAAAACGACCACAAAGACACTTGACACAACCCCAAAGAAATGCAAAACAACTACAAAGAAAAAAACTATTACAAAGGGACCCAAAACGATCACTGAGAGACGCAAAACAATTACAGCAACCTTTTTTTGTCTGTCATTCCCCTTTCCTGGCATTTCCACTCTTAGACTTGTCCACATTGACATTGCAGTGACAGCAGAAGTTCAGCAGGACAGCAGCAAAAGCCGTGTGCACTGGATCAGTTCAGCTAGTACTGCTGCACATGGCTGTTGTAGCATTTGACAAGCACAACGATATACTCACCTATACATGTAATTAAAAAATACATGAGCTTTTGATCAGCGTCACACACATACGTGCAAACAGTTAAATGGCCAGTGTAAATTTGGCTAAAATGCCTCTTGTCACTGACACCCTTTGTGCCGCATGTAGGTGATTTTGAGAATGTGGTTAATGATGATGAAGCCGAGCTGTGTTGAAGGATTTTCAGAGAACCTTAAGAAGGATTTAGTACCCTGCCAAAGAGAAGCAATGAGATGAGTGTGACTAGTAAAAGGAATACATGTGAGAGACGATGAGGACATAGTGGTCAACAGGACAGGGGGTGAGGTTAAAAGAATGAGCCTTGATTTTTCTGCTTTCTGCTAAGTGTCAACCTCAAGAAAATGAACTAATGATGGGGACACAAAAGGAAGTGAGATAAAGACTATGCTTCTGTCTCGACCTTAGCGAAAGTTCTGCATTTTCTCCCTGTCATACATTCCCTTTTAGCAATGCACTTGCCACAGCATTTGAAGGGACACATGCATGCATTCATGTGTTCAATAGCCAATACATGTATGTGTTTTACTACTTAATTACTTAAATGCCTACTGGGTAAAGTTGTACATGACGAGAAAAACAGCCTTATTCTATTATATACACACAAATGGTAATTAGTTGCGGACGTGGAAATATTATTTGTATATCAACACTCCACATGTGAGTCTCCATTTGCGAGTGAGATGGCACACACGCCAGGCAGGGTGGTTGTTCTCCTCGTGAGCGTTAATCATGACTTAGCAGCTTAAGGAAGTCACACTTCCCTGGATGATCCCCATGTGCTCTGGCAGCCACTGATATTTAGTAAAGGCCACCAGCATACTACCAGGGAGTCCACCACAGACTGCATTTTTAGTTCTCACCTAATGTACTGCCAAGCACATGTTGGGTGCTGTAACTAACAACACACATAGTAAACACACATCTTGTGTTTTTGAAGTGACAGAGCTGTGCTGCTTGTTAACCTCTGTCTGGCTGACAGGCACAGTGACTCACGCAGCCTAGGGGAACCGATGGCCTAGAATGTAGCCACACAGTGTCTAATTCGACCAAACCCCCTTGTTTGCATTCTAGTCCATCTTCCGAGATATAACACACAGTCTGTCCATTTCTGCATGTCCAGCGCATAGTATATTGGCTTGTTTCAATTTTTAAGCATTGTACAATTGCTGCATATGAAATGGCCTAATCGCCCTGCAGTGAGCTGTTGCATTAGGCCACCCAGAGAGAGAGAGAGAGAGACATGCATGGGAGGTAACTGCACAAAAACCAGCAGCAACCTTTCAAGTAATTAACAGATTTAAAAGATTACACTCCAAAAGAGTGCTTATCCCCCCCTCCCCCCTCTTTTTCTTTCTCCCTCTCCATTGGTTAATAACAGAGCATTAGGGCTTGTGTCTTATTTAAAAACTGCCTTTTCCTCTTCACCGTATAGGACACACATTTGACTTGGCAGTCTTCATACAGGCTGTAAATTCAAATATTGACAAAGACGACATATTTTTAAGTTGGCAGAGGACCCAGAGAGTGCAGACCTCCACCAAGGCCAATACCCAACAACATACACCAAACTTAAAATAAGAAAATTCAAATTCACAGTAAATGATCTCGATCTACCCCAAAATTTAATAGGTTCTTCCCTGACCCATGCCACATCCCTCCACCACATTTGGTGCAAATTGTTTGACTACTTTTTGCATAATTCTGCTGACAAATAAACAAACAAACCAACAAGCAGACATGGACAAAAACATAACCTTCTTGGTTGAGGTTACAACCATACAGGGTTATAAAAATGGTGTGTGTGCTGATTTTTGTTGAATGAACTACCCTGCGCCACAGTGGGCATGTCTCGTTCTGTATCTTTTGTTTTCTTTGTCCCTTAACTCCAGCCCTCTTATCCCAGCTGATAGCTTTCTTCATCACCTCCCTCTTCCTCTGTGGAGGTTAGGAGTAGCAGGGGGTTTTGCTGTTTTCCGGTAATGAGGGGCCTTACAGGAAGGGGATATCTGGGACCGCTCTTGCAATGATCAGTATCGATTATCCTCAGAGGCTCACTGGAGGGCTGGGAGTTAGGGAAGAGGGGACAGCAAAAGACAGACATTTTTTCTGTTGCTAAGAGACAGTAAGAGGCATAATACTGTTGTCTGTGGGTGGTAGGGGGAATGAGTGATAGTACTATACTACTGGGCAATTATAGATTTCGACTTTAACGTGAGCTTCCTGAAATGCTCCTTTCATACCAAAAACTATGACATCCACTACTGAATGTACTTTCACACCGCTATCACGGAATAATTCATTGTTCAGGTATTTGAATCTACAACTCTAGTTTCATAAACATCACTGAAACCACAGAATTCAATAGAATGACATAATTGTATCAATTTCTTTTTAGTTTCTCTCTCTTGCTCACCCACTTATAAGCTTGCTTTCTCTTTCCGTCACTCTATTTTCTTCCTCTCTTTATTTGAAAGCGGTTAGATAGTTGTTTAAGCCGAGAAACTTGAGACCCAGGTAAAGTTGGGCTAATGTAGGATTATTAACCCAGGTTGAGTACTGCACATTAATCCACTCATATTCACTACAAATATGCATTTAGCCGTGGTCACCATAAAGGCGTAAAATAATACTTCAAGAGCACCAGGGATTAGTTTTGGCTATTTAACCTTTGACCTAAATTGAACTTGTAAGACATTTAAGAACCGTTGCTACAGCCAAGCCTGCAGTGTCCTTAGGGTGTTTCATTCAGTACAGTTCTGCAACACTAAAGAGGCTTCACAAGGCTTTCAAGTCTAACACAAGCTGTCTTGCTTTCATCTGGACTCAGAGACTCAGAGCTGGTTATTGATATTCAAAAAATATCTAGTATCCCTGTCCTTAAGACCTCCTGCTTAGGAAGTTTGCCAGTTGATCTCTGCATTTGGCTTCCCCACATTTGCTTCACCCTTATCCAGACAGTATCACACTGGCAGCCTGAGGGTAAAATGGCCTCCCTTTGTGTGTATTGGCTATGTGAGTGGTGAATATGTTAGGTCAGGTCTCTCTCTCCCTCTCTCCGCCCCCCCCTCTCCCCCCCCCCACACACACACACACACACTCACACACTCACATGCACACACCCAGACACACAAAGGCCCTCTTATTTAGACCCTCATGAACTCTATTAGGATTTATTACCTCAGCTTCGTCCCCAGTGAACACGTCTGGCCTATGTTCCATATTGGGGGCAAACTGGAGGAAGGAATGAAGGAAGGGAGAGTGGAAGGAAGGTAACAGTTTGATTAGTTTGGGGCAAGGGAGTGTTACTGACATTACACAGATGTGCATTGTGGAGTGCTGAAAGATTGGATTGATTCAGCTGTCAAACTGGTGAGATTTGTGGGATATCTGCTAAGCTTTCAATCTGAAAGAAGCAGAATGCAGTTATGTTTTTTTTAATATATTGTGCAGATCTATTGTTTGCATGTACTGGGGTAGTGAGATGAACCTCACCTCCTGCACATTAGTCCAATTTATATTTTCATCAAACCTCAGCAGAGGTAGGCAGCAGAAGTACAAGATGCCAGCTTTTGACTCAGGGTTATTTGGTCTCTGTGAACCCATATCAGAACAAAGCAGGTCGTTGTGGTCAGTTTCCCAATTATAGGAAAGCATGTCTAATTTACTCAGACAGATTAAATAGGGAAATCATGATATCTGTAAATACTAATATTACTTACAAATTCTGCCCTGCCATCATATATCATTTTCATTTTTCTAATTCATGATTGTTGTGTGTATGAGAAGAAGAGATACAGGAGTGGGGAACCTGTTAGCATTGCAGGAAGTCTTCTGCCAGACAGTCTGGTCTAGCCAGTCAAACTTGTCATTATATCGGACACGCACTGCTTGAATTGTTAAACACGCATACACACATAGCTGTTCGTGACAGAAATGGGCCTCGTGAGTGCATACTATACTAACTGCCTGATTATGCTTTACGGCTCTGAAAATGTATAGAATTGTGCAGCTATAGCTGTATCAACATTTAGTCTAGGTTTTCAACATATCTGTAGCCCATATGGTTCACACTGTTGTATAGCTCCTGTGGTGATTTCGATTGGTTCTCCAATAAATGTGGAAGCTTCAGTGATGTCAGATGACAACCAGCTAATGAGGGCTGTCAATCAGTGAGAATAAAGGCTTGCACTCTGCATTATGAATACGATCTAAATTCAGTTTGTGTTGTGACAAAGGCAGCTAGAATCAGTCTTGAAGTGGAAGACCAATTGTCTAATGTGCTTCATAAGATAAAAGTAATTTGTTATTGTCAAACATTTATTCGGATTTTATTATATTTCTCTTGTGAAATTAACTTGTGTGTGTTTATATTTTTATTCTGTGGCAGACTTAATACACTTTCTTAGACCACTTCTGTGTTGTTGTTTGTTCTGTAATATTCTGTTTACATAAAATGCACTTCTATCTTCTTTCCATTGTAGACCAGTGTTACAGTTCTTTCAATGTTCTATGATAATATAATAATGCAGGTGGACAGTTTTATTTAGGATGTGTTCTAAAAGAAGTGAGATTAGCCACACTAATTTTTTAAATGTATGTCTTTGTACTTTCTCTTATTTCTTTTCAGTTAAATAAGCCATTGAGGTCTAGCAGTTACTAGACTTAGTTACTTTTTCCACATGTTTTTATATGTGTGCAGTATTTTGATGTGGTATTGATATTGATCACCATGTTCGCTTGTTCGATTCTTATGTTTCTCCCTTTCCCCTACATCCCCTCCATCTCCCCTGTCATCCTCAGGTCATGGAGAGCATTTGCCCTTGTTAGAAGTACTACCTAGGACATAGCCAGCACGTGGGTGGCGGTCAGAGGGTGCGTAGCCTAAGTCAGCTGGTGGTCATGTGTGAAGCTGTGGTCTGATGCCCACCCTCCCCTCAGCGCTGGCCATGGACGGGGAGAACTACCTGCATCCAGAGGGCCCTCAGCTGGACAGCAGCTTGTTCTCTGTGGCCGCCTCTAACATGGAGGTATATTATTACATTCATTTGCATTCATGTGCATATTCACTTAACTTTCATGGGTTGTGTTTTAAATGCAATTCAAATCACATTTTTGATAACTCCCTTTTGTATGAGCTCATTTTTATAGAGGTGAAATAAATTCCTTAAAGTAGATTGGGGCAGGTTAGTTTAGGTTTACATGCTCTTGCTATAGGATATGTGTCGTACTTTGTTGAAAGTAAAAGCCTTTTTTGTTGAAAATGTTAGTAGAGTATAATTTTAAATTTGCCAGGGGTCACTTCAGCAATCCCAAAAGATTGTGCTTAAATAGATTTAATTATGTAATAACTGCTGAGCAATGCATTTTTTCTTAGGAGTGTTGAATATAACCATGTTGAATGACATGCCTACAAACTTAAACTAGCTTGAACATATAGGCTTTTTCTTTGTACACTTTCGCCACTATCTTATGGGTAAATATACTTCAGCTGTACCTAAATTTAAAAACACAACACGTCAAATATTTACTACTATTCATCAGAACACTGGTGTATGTGACGTCTCTGTGGTAGAGCACTCATCTAGAAATATGTGAGAAAGGAAGTGATCCTACTTGTGGTATTATTTGCCAGGCACAGCTGTTAATGAATTCTTTTCCGTTTCCCATGTAGAAGAGACCAAGTATTAAGGGGTCATGTCACCCAAATTTTCTCACTTATCCCTAGTGGTATCAAAGCATGCAGGGAGTTTTATGTGCCAAGGTTTTGAGATATTTGCCATCTGAGATTCCTACTGCGACTTTAATATTTTCCATGAAGGTAAATGGAATTTTGTTTTTGGTGCTCACAGTGTTGAAAAAGTACATTTAGATTCAGATTAAATTTAAAATATTCCTTATCAAATAGTCCCCAAAGAATTTGAGCACAGCAAACAAAATTCTATTGACCCCCACTGTAATGAGCTAATGACAGAAATTCTCAAACTAACCACATATAACTGAAACACTCTGCCTCTAAGGATAAGTGTTTTGTAATTTGCCTGAAGTGACCATTTAAGGGCTCACACAATTACACTGAATCAAAATGAAGTCAGCATACTCTCTGACATCAGTTACATGTGGTATTCCGAAGACCATGTGGAGCAGAGATGTTTATCTGAACATCCTGTGCATAGTGTTTCACCATAGTGCATGGCAGAATGCACCGGTGTAATGGTGGTAATAGTATTCTCTTTTGAAAATATCAAATGTAGTTTGATACCATCTAGTTTTTGCTGATAGTTTTGCTAGAAGATACACCACTGGAGTGACAAACACATAGAGCATGTGTTGTTCATGTTTTAAAGTTATAAAAGAGCTTTGTTATTTGTTATTTGTTATTTTTATACTTTTTACAAAGTGTGACAGATTTTCATTTTGTGTTTTAGAGTTCAATATATGCGTCCCCTGGATCCTGGGGATCCTTTCCTCAGCAGGCTGGATACAGCATACACTGCCCTATGCAATCTGGAAACCAGTAAGTGTATATGAGCTCACACAACATACAATACCTTGTATTACCATTAGCTAAGAATGAGAGAATATCAACTGAAAACATCACAAGTAAAGACACAGTGTCTTTGAAGTAACTTTATGCGCTGTACACTGGTACATACATGGCGGTTGAGAGTCTTAAAGAGATTGTTCCATAACAAGTACCATGTTCAGTGTTCACAACAGACGACAGATTCTTTAGATGAGGTCTGTAAACCGTTGGAAATGGGCGATAACTACCCACAGGAGTTTCACGCATGAGATAGCAAAATGTCCCAACTGTAGTTATTGTGAGCATGATGTTTGTGTTGTGGGTGTCTTATGAAGGTTTTGGTAATGGCGTGCATGTTTGACAAATGCATTATTATCTGAGACAGCCACATCCATATAACAAATAAATATAACAAACAAATATACTTCCTCTATATGTGTGGATCTTAATAGGACACAGAGTTGCAAAAATAAAATGAAATTTAATTCATTACATGCAATACAGGCTGTTATAGTCACTCTTATAGTCATATTACACTGGACAAATATGATAAATTCATAGTTGTGTATCTTGCAACAGAGACTATATTATCATAGAACTAATATAGATATAAAGAATAGAAAATAATGATGTTGCTAGTTATACTTGTATTTGAGCTTTTCTGAAGATAAATATATAACTGTGTGGGTTAGTGTTTGAAGTGGAAGCTGGGTGATGCTGCTTCCCTCTTAGTTGAGTTAATATAAGGCGTTGTGTCCAATGATTGATGTGATGCTTTGCAATATTAAATGCCGGTGCACCAGCCCATCTTAAGTTTTCTCCTCTGATTGAAATAATTTAAAACTGTCTCAGTGGGGCCGAAATGTTGCAGACATTTGAAATCTTATGTTGACTTATTTTTTAGAGTTGATATGATCCCATTATTGCATTGCTGACACCTGGAGTGTCCAAATACAATCTGGTCAATACATCACTTTTTAACCTGACACTAAATAACCAGCTCACGTCATTGGGGATGGTCTCCTTTATCTGACCTCGTTCATTTCCTGTAGAGGGCGGGCTGACATCTGCTTCACTAGGGGGGGTTAATCGCAACATCTTGCAACTCGGCTCTGTTTTTATGACTTCACCGCTCAATGAGAGGTGTTCGTCTCTTTCCTCAACCATAAGGTGTGTGTGTGTGTGTGTGTGTGTGTGTGTGTGTGTGTGTGTGTGTATCAAGGGCTGTGCAACACCTTGTCTACATTGGCCTTGTAGAGTAAGCAGCTTGTCAACCATGCAGCAGCAGCTGCAATCCTTGTCAGTTTCTATACTGCATCCGTTGAGCCACAGTAGACTGTGCATTACTGTGGTTTTTTACAGAGATCACAGCCCAATACACAGTCAGGGTAGTAGAAAAACACAGCAAATGTTCAACACGTTTTCCTACCTGGCTTCAGTGTAGCAGGGCTTGGATGTTGGTCTGAACTTTGCCCAGCCTTGGTGGACAGGGATTTCTATTAGGAAAGAGAATTTAATTCAATGTCATTGACATTTAAACAACACGTCATGGAAAAGATATTGTCGTGTAATGCTGGTGTGTTGCAGCATCTGTGAATGGTGAATATCAGCTATGAACTGTAAGAGGTAGTGTGTCTCCTGTAGGGCTGTGCAGTAACTACATAATGTCATGTTTTTGTCAAAAGATTTTGAAACTATGATGACACACATCTGTGAACGTCTACCTGTATGTATCCCAGCTGTACCGTGATGCATGGACTACATTTGAGATTTGTGTGGGTTTGATATCTACATAAAGTGTCTCTTTTGTGATTCTGTAGTTAACTTACAGAAAAACCTTTCATGTTTCAAAAATTAATTTGAAAATGTAGTCATCCCCAAATGTGTCAGACTAAACATAACTCAGGAGGTGTTTTTTCTAGCAGTGGTGTTTTGTATTGTTATAGATGACGTGAGAGTACAGTCTGGGGTTTTCAGGTTCACTCAAAGTGGAAATTTCTGACATCAAGCTGGTTTTACAAGATTATTCTGTTGTAAAGACCCTCATCTAGACAGAACAACGTGGTTTGAAAAGGTGTCAATTCAGTATTATTTTCTGTCAGTAAATGTTTTGTCCTGTAGCAGACATGTTTTGAGTTCTTATAACAAAGAACCAGGACTCTGATCATGAGGTCACTCTTTATAATTTCAATTTTTTTTTTATCTCCACTATTAGTTTGACCAAGGAAACAGGACAGAGGTCTTAAAGCTCCAGTTTTTGCATCTCTTCTTGTCATTACTCTACAACTGTTTTCTTCACTCAGTTCAGTATTTCTGATATTTAGTCATGCTTTTTATGACACTTCTTCACTTCTTAGTGAATAGTAGTATATATATATATATATATATATGACTTACGCTGACACTGTCAAAGAGCTGTTGAATCAACTCTGTAGGTATCGTTGAGATGTTGGTTTTGCATGATACAAGGCAGTTTCTCAAACTCGGAGCTGGGAACTCACATGGGGTCATCTGGACTTAAAATTTGGGGCAACTGACTAGAAAAGCCTGGGAAATCCTGTTGTCAAGTGTCCAGATGACTGTGTAAACCCCCTTAGTAATGTGTCTGACAGAAGGGCTCTATTTTTGGGGTTCGCACATGGCGAAGAGTGCAACTCCACACCAACGAACTGGCATTTTCCTGGCGTGTACCAACGTTATTTCCTCGCCTGCGCTTGTTCGTCCTGGTGAGTCGCCATGCACCCCACTGGGAGGAGAGACACAGCAGAGGGTGTGCCATTGCCAATCAAGCAGCACACTGCAATCCTGGTGCCAAGGATAACTGCTTGTCATGCAGGCCGCTGCCTGCCTGCTCAGGTCAACAGCTCAGCGCACCTGTGTTTGCACCTGTGTAATATTTTGTCACTTTATTTGGTGAAGGCACACATACAGTATACACCCCTATAAGATCACACAAATCTCTTTATTCACGTGTTGATCATCTTTCCATTTTCATTGGTAAGATGATCACACAGAAAAAATAAAGTTTTATTTCAGTTATGGCATTAATGCCAGTGAGACAGAAGATAATAATGAGTGACTCTTGACCACCACCTGTCATCCAATAACAGCTTGCAGCCTAAGCTGATGGCCTTTCCTTTACAATAGTGACGCCCTTTCCAGCCGCCTGAAGGCAGAAGGTATCTGTTCATTCTGCAGAAACTAATTGATTATGTGCACTGTCATTTCACATTTGCACACAGCAGACCCAGTGGTTCAACCACTGGTTCGGTTTTGTGGACCCAGCACAAGACTGTTGCAAAATAACCACAGAAACCTCTGTGCTTATGTTAACATCAAACTTTGTGGTTTCAATGATTTATTCTGTACAGTTGTAACTACAGTGTAAATCAGCAGGGGTGTTGGGGACTGATTCTGTGAAAACAGTCTACACAGTCTCAATTGAAACATACCTTCATTGGTACATAGTACCTATCTCTACTTACCAATCCTCTCCTAGTGTCTCCATCCAAATTTTTAATCATAGTACAGGACCAACATGATGTGATAGACGTTGTTTGGAAGTTTTTAATGAAAAAACTCAGGGGTTGCATTGTAGTCCGGACAAGCAGAAACTGAGTCCTATGGAAACGATGACGTAGACAAAGTCGCTTCCTCATTGGGTCTTATTGGTCATGACCACCAGTGGTGAATGCAACTTAGATAACAAATTACAAGTGTCACTGACCTAGTTGTCTTTGCTAGCAGTCAAATTCTGCATTTAAATGCTACAACTGCCTTCGCTGTTCCTCTAAGGAAACCTCTCCCAAATTGTCAGTGCATCATGGCGGGAAGAGCGCTATGTTTAAAGGGGAGGCGTAGTGAATGTGATTGGCCTCCAACATGCTAAAATGTATAATAATGTATTCTCTCTGTTCCCACCTTGTATTTTGTTTGACTATCACAGATACTGTATATTGGTATCAACATCAACTGAACTGAGTCAACAATTTAAGTCTACAGCCCATACACATCACTAGATCCTTGGTATCTTCCCTAGTGATGCTCTGCCATTCCCATACTATAACTATGTACATGTCTCACTGGTTTTGGTCTGGATGTTAATATTTTCAAACCTTTTAATCCAGTGTCCTTGATTACAGAGCCAGAACAAGGAAGAATATGTCACTATCAGATCACACTGCACATGTTAGCTGATGCAAAAAAAAAAGGAAAAAAAAAAAAAAACTGTTTAATGTAAAAACCTCTAAAAATAACAGCCAGTTTTTGAATATCTTCAGCAAACAGCAGTAAGAGTTTGTGTGATTCAGTCTGTCCCACACAGCTGAACCTGGATATCCATTTATAGCTGAAAAATAAGAAACAGACCACTGAGAAACAGACCACTGATGTGATTCTATTTTATGCCTTGTATATGTCTGACGCTGAGATGGTCTTGAGTTATCAGTCTTGAAAGCTCAGATTGTTTGTAGTACTTAATGTTAACATAGCTCTGTGAGACAGGAACCCACTATAGACCACATTTCAAAGAGTTTTTCTGTAGAAAAACCAGAGCCTCTTTCTTTTACAATTTTCCTTTTGATGCAATGAGACAGTGAGATGAGTCAAATGAAGCTCAAGGTGAGCTTTTTGATATCCCTTCTCCAAAGTTACGTTTAACCTGCTGCCTGTCGTCTCTGTGTTATTTGCTGTTGATACTGCCGGCCGCCAGACTGGAGTGTTTCCCAGTGCTATGACCAAAGTTCGCTTATTGCACTCTGCTGATAGCGTGAGAGTTAAATTTCATGGGTGTGTTGGTTGTAAGGAAGCGTTCTTCCAAGGAATCTTTGCAGTTGGTTACTTACTGATGTCACTGTTTACTGTTTAGCATCAAGTTGTTCAGTAAACTCTTTGATAAACATCTGTGGAAGGAGCATTAAACCGTTGATAATCACTGTGAAAGGGGTTTTGTTTTTCTCATGGTCACTTTTAACAAACCTTTGTCTTTTAGTGAACACTGTTGAAATCAGTTTAAGTTAAACAAAACTTGCCACAGTCATGCTGCTTATATGAATATAAGGACAAGGTTTTGTTTTAGTAAGAAGTTCATAGCATTTAAAAATCAAACATAAAACCTGAACTGAAAAATCACATTTTATCAGAGTAATTCTCACTTTTTCTTAATTGGCAAAAGCACTGACATAATACTCTTTCTATTTCTGTGTCCACAAACACATAGATGTATTGACATTAGGTGGAATTTTGCATCACTTGGTCATGTGTGTCTTTGTTTTTACAGTCACTTAAAGTGAATCTTTCCAAGTAAATCTGCTCTGGTCAAAGTCCTTCACTTATGCTAATATAAGGTGTAAAGAATGATTTTATAATGTATATTAATATTTTATAATTTGTTTTCTAAGCTATTTCAAGTCCTACTGTAGTCAGCTGTAGCTGTTAGTGTGTTTAAAGAATGTTGAAGAGCAGCTCTCCGGCTGGGCTGCATTGTAAAACTTAATGATTGAGCCACTTTTTAATGTTTGAAATTACAATGTTGTTCTGACACTTCAGGTCTGTAATTATGGCCATTATTTACTTTATCATTGATAAACATCATTCCAACCAGATGTCAGATAACCTGGTATCGTTGTAAACTTCACTGATGGAAGCCAAATGTCTAAAAACAACATTGTTACATGGCCAATATGCTTTTAGCCTCAAATAAAAGATTGTGCAACAATAATAAGGTTCATGTGATGATCTGTACACAACCACTGACTGTGTAGTATGGGAAGGCTATGTACACAAACAGTAAGTCAATCACCTCCTTTGGCCAAGAGCCGCTTTTTGCTGTTGGAAAGCAGCTGATGCCAGCCTGCCCAGACCTCTGCTGTAATAATATCACTGTCATATCACTGCTGACTATAGGGGCCAGGAAGGGGATTTCCAGTGTGGATGATTGTTACCATTCAATCTGCTATGATCTTTCTGAGAACTAAACGATTATTAACCAGTATGAGCTCATGACCCTTTTTCTAGTTTATAATCATCACTCATGAATATAGTTTATTTTTGTACTACTGCCACTGCTGCAGGTGCACCCTGTTGAGTTCTAATTACATGACTAATGACTAAAAAAAACACATTTTTCATCTCACAATTAACATCATAATGTAATATGTAAATCACAAAATCGTTATTTTAGTTAAAGTTAGGACAAGCTGTATATTTTGCAAATATTACACATGACACCTGTTTTGTTGTCTTCCAACTGCGTGTTTCACATGACTATTTTAGTCCAGTCATGGTCAAGTGATTGTGCCTGAAGTAAAAGTTAGGTTTGTGTAATGAGTGCAAGACTGCGGAACCACGGCACATTCAAGTCAGCAGCATGGAAACATTTTGGTTTGTTAAAAAAAGGTGATTTTGGAGAATCACTACACCCCTACTGATGATTATGACGGTTACCCTGGCCTTTATTTTTTCACTGTGTCGGGCAACATTCATTATTTGCATGATTATGGAAACCAAAAGTTTCCACCGAAGGTTTGACACTTTTTCTTTCAACATAAATTTGTGCATCAGTGATCACTATTAGAGCATAAACCTAATTAAAAAAACTGCTGTTTGTACTGTGGCCCAGTGATATATGCGGTTCTCTAAAAGATGACGTAGAGATTCTTTACAATAGAAACTCACTAAAAATAGAACATGGAAATAATTAAATATTGAATCTTGCAGCATGTTGTTGTTCAAAAAGGAAAAATAATCACAGGAACCATGTTTTTATAGACTTGATTCTACACACTGGCTTAGGGCAACTCTTTCCCTTGGTGTGTTTTGAACTTAAATCAATCAGTCTCACTGATCTCTGGCCCGTGCTTGAGCACACAGAGCCAAATCCTGTGAATAGCTTTGGCCAAGCTCATTTCCTCTGAGCCTGAGCCCTGGCACATGATTGGATGAGAGGAACATGGGAAGGTGCAGTTACAGTTCCACCTTGACAAAGCTTTGGTTTTGCTTTCATTTTACCTTCACTATCAGCATAGTGGGTTGTTACATTATGACGACTTGTACTCAGCAAGAAACTGAAAATATCTCATTATGAGGTCTGTAGACTCGTTTCTGATAACTGGCAACACTGGGCTAAAGCAAAATGGTTGGTTTTAACAGAAGGTGGATGTTGGATCTTCACGCAGGTCAGAGCAGTTGTTACTCTTTATCCCTTGACTTTCTTTTCAAACCTTTACCTCTTTCTGCCATGTTGGACCTATGTGTAAGTGTTTCTGTCATTGTTATTTTATATTTCACTGATATACTATATTTTCAATTATTCATTCTTTGGTACTTTGATTTAGAACGGTACAAGAGCCTATAGCTTCACTCCACTCTGGCATCAGCTTATTCCATAATTAAGTGATTGGAGCGTCGTCAGCAAACAAAACTGAAAGTGTTGTCACCTGTTAAGTTTGTGTAATGTGTCAGAATTGCTAAAACAGGATGTATTGTTGTAATATAGTGTTAGATCACCATATTTTTGCTTTAAGAGCACTAGATCACCGTCTAAAACTGTTTTGACTGTGCCAATGACTGCTTGATCACACAAGATGCTTTTTAGTGCCACTTTCATTTCTCTACTGGAGCAGCTTATTGCACATTAATAGAAGGCTGTGTCTGTACTTGCTGATTGTAAGGTGTAAATTTGTATGAGGCATGTGTCACTTTTATTTTGGTACGTAGCAGTTAAAAACACTAAACCTCTTCTTTCACCCATAGGCAATACCACTTGAACAGCAGCACTACCACCACCACTCCGGATGTGCACATGGACATGTACTCGGGATTCTCTGACGTAGACTTTTCCAGCCTCAACCTCCCTAGAAATGGAGATTTCCCCCAGGTTGGTTTTGTATGTCTGGTGTGCATGTTCGTATATTTGTATTTGTGTTAAAGTAACACACACACACACACACACACACACACACACACACACACACACACACACACACACACACACACACACACACACACACACACACACGGTGTAATGCCTACAAGAGCCACTATGAAAACACTCATACCTACTCAGACACAATTTACCATGGCTCCCACCCACTGCTTTCATCTTGTCTTCTGTGTGTATTCAGCTCAGCTTAATTTACCATAGAGCAGCCTGATTAAAGCCTAGTGTTGTCTAGACGACTGCAGAAGTACCTGCCCCATTCCTGTCAAGGCATGTCATTAATAAGACACTGTAATTTAACACTGTAATTCTTCTACACTTCCACACTGCATCTTCAGAAATCGACGCAATTTTCAGTCATGCTTGGAATGACTCCTCAAAGTGAGATATGTTGTCTGGAACTTTGTGTCTTGAGGATTATTATCCCCGGAGATAAAACTATAAGAATAGGACATTCATTTCTGGATGGGAAATGCTTAGACGTGGACAGTCAAACAGAGGTTCAGCCTTATACTCACTTGCATATTTACCCCACCATTCCAGATGGTTACTATCCATCATTTGCATTTTCTATTTCTGTGCACTTTTGTGCCCATCCAGCCAAGTCCTTATGGTTAGCACTGTATGAATAGGAGCCAATTGTAATGACACAGACCAGTGAGTTTCTAATCTGAAGCCTATTTGGGCTGAGCTGATGAGTGCCATTATGGAACCATATTAAAACACAATATGCTATGATGATGAGTTTTAAAGAAAGGCAGTCATGGGTTACCAAGCGGACTGGCAGTATCTCCCTCATGATTAGCCGGTCTGACAGTAGAAAAGGCATAGCAAACTGGGTTTTTCTTGGTTCAACATAAGGCCAAAGCAGTAAATAATAAGAGAGGCACTTCTTGCCTTGAATATGTGTTTTCTAAAGCTTCTCACTGTATAATACATTTTTCTTATTATATCTCTTTAAACCTGACCTGGATTTTATGTCCCCACAAATTCAAATTGTGTTAAGTTTATTTCTTGGTGAAAGAGCAGGGGTGAGTTTAAGTAAACACACTAATAGTAGTTCTGACAAAAAGGGTTGACAGTGAGTCTGTGGATTATCCAAAGTAACCTAGACATTGCTTTATTCTGGAAAGACAAGTTCCTGTTTAGGTTTAAGTGCTATGAGGACCACAAATAAAATTCCATTTGTGTCAGATCAGCATCTCTGAGAAAAATATCGCAAAATCCCAGTAGATAAAACTGAAACTACTGCTGTCTGTGTAGGTAGATACCACTTGGTGTAAGTTGGAAAATATGTGGCCCAAAAGTCTGAGACCACTTTACCATTCACTTGAATAGGAAAGTGGTCTCAGACTTTTGGACCCAACTGTACTTAGGGTGAGTTGACCCTAAATTGAAATAGAAACTGAAGTGGCATCCTACAGTATAAAATTACACACTTATACTGAACCAGTATTAATTTTCTATAAATAAAACCACTTATTCACATTGCTGGATAATGAAACCCATTGAATGGAACAAGCACAAGCAAGCATTAAAATTATCGCTTTTCATGCAGGTTATTTTATTTTAGTCACACATCTAATGCAGCATCCACAAGACTTGAATGTGATATTAATAAATTCTACATTTCATTAATTCTAATGAAAAAGTACAAATGTGAAATACAAATGTTGAAGAATCCACTTTAAAACAACATACTATAAATAAGTTTCACATCGAGGGATTTTCCTTCAGCGGCTGTTATTTGTCTCTTGTAGCCTAAGAATTTGATAAAAGCTCAAGGTTACATTTTACAGTTAATTCAAGTTAATGTTAAGCAAGGTTTTGCCAAATTAAGTTAGGTTCTTACAGGTGCACATTATTATGTGGCTGGCAGAAGAACACTTTCAGAAATAGTGTTTTCTGGATATTTAGTAATTATCACATCAACAGTCACTTCAGTCAAAAATCATAGGACAGTCCCAGGTGACGTTAGTCCTTTGCAAGCTTTTGATGTCCGTTTTGAAGCTGTATTAGACTAATTTGTACACATTTGTTGCACACTCAAATTTCCAAACATCTCTGTTAACATACACTTTGTACTGTATTTAACAATCAGCAACAGAAGGGAAGCACAAGTAGACACACAAAGGCAAATGACACATACGAGTTTCACTTCATGTTTGCGTCCAGGTGTGTCAATGAGTGTTAGGGCTCTGTGGAAAAAAGAAGAATGTTTAATTTTAATTTGAAGGGGGGGGGGGGGATTTCAAGAACAAACTACACAGGATGGCCTTTATACACAAGAAAGTGATGTCATTGCATGTGGGGTTTCCCTAGTTTTTTGCATCTGCCTGTTTTAGCCAATCTGCCTATGGCTCTCTTCCTTACAGGCAATTACAAGAGCTCATGATTATGTGGTACATGTTGGATCTAATCATCTGTTCACAGATTTAGAAAAGTATGATGTTACAGCTGTCATTTATAAGCGGTGTAGTTTAAATTAGCTCCGTCATGATTGGTGTGTTCACAAGCAGAAAGTTTTTTTTTCTTGGCACTGGGGATGTGGAATGTTATGGTGCCTGTGAAGTGAGAGAGAGATGTGTTTTGCTTGTGTTGTGCTTTCTCAGCTGTTCTTTCTAGTTTTGCCCCCCCCCGCCATGTGAGGCATGCAGAGAAAATGTAACTCACGGGGTCATCATGACTAATCCACCACCTCACACTCAGCACCCTTTTTCATCCTCCATTTTTCTCCCCCTCCTTCACCATCAAATGGCACCCTGCCTGTTTTTTCCTCAATATGTCCACAATCAGAAAGCCAGATTTTTTTGTTTTCTTTTCACTGTTGAACCATGACAGTACAGAAGACATTACATTTTGGCAAGTGTGACTGGGTAGAATTTTTGATGTGATTGTTTTTTTGTTTTTTTTTTGACCGTTTGTCAGGTGACTGCCATGTTTACCTCAGCCACTTCCCTGTTTCAGTTAAAGCTGTAGAGTCATTTTGGTTTGCATGGCTTTCCGCGGAGTGTTTTAGTTTGTTTATGCAGTTCAGCAGAGCTCTGCTGGAATATCCTCATATTGTAAGGAAACACGCTGTGGCAGCATGTGGACAGGATGTCTATCTCTAGATTGCTGGTAACTTGAAAACAAGAGCCAAATGTTTGTTTGTATTGGATTTAATAGACTTCTCTTTGTGACTCGATATCCCTCAGATTATCAGTCAATTACAATATATCATTATCTAACAACTGAAACAGAATACATGAGCACTGTACAATGATGTGGACTTTTTTTTTTATAACATTTATTCGATGTGGACAAGAGAACTGGGCTTCAATAGCACTAGAAAATTTCCCAAATTCATTATAATAGAAATTTCCACCAAAACTTTTTTTTCCCTTATGAGGCATCAAATTTCTCATAATGCAGTTGTAAGTAATTCATTCATATTCACTAACTATAGTGACACACATTTATTTTTATATTATGTATTTTTTATTTTTTAGATATCTATATAGAGAGATTAAATAGATCTAGACAGTGGCTTTATGAAATTACTTACAGCTTACAGTAATTTATCATTTGATATGTCAGAATCAAATTGCTCGGTCCTTTCCAGGAAAATTCTCTTGAGATAACAGTTACACATTAAACCCTTTCTTGGCAAACTATTAGGACCCCATAAAATAAAGCATTATCAAAACTCTCAGCTTGGGCACAATAAAAAAAAAAAAAACGATGAACAATGGACGCTTTGACTAAACAAAACTGAGGGTGCATCATATTTTCGGATCTTCATTAGCTCTTTACAAGAACGAATGACAGGTTGTGGCTCCCATTATGTAACTGCACTGTTCACAAACCACCACAGTCGCACGTGCACACCTGGCTCATTTGTTGATCTGAAGGACGTGAAGCTTTTTGCAGAGTGTCAGAATGAAAACAAGACTTACTGGAAGGCAAAAAACCTGAACTCATTCACTAACCACTCTGGCTAACCTCAAAGAGAAAACAGCACTCTGCAAGAACGTGCATTAATTCACGTACTGTATTCTTTAGGTATGCACACACACTGTACATACACATTCACACACTCTAAGGCACGCTTAGGCATATTCACAGTCTTACCTTCTTTCTACATACTCGCTCTGTCTATGTGCGGTTCTTCTCAATATTACACACATGCCCTTCTGTGCACAGTGCACTTCTAGGAAGAGTTATTTTGAATCAAGCCTGCTTTTGCAGCTCTTTTCAGTCCTGCTTTTTGCAAAATTAGAATCACTTTATTTGTAAATACATCATACAAAAAATTCTGAATGTGTCCAGCAGTGATTATTGAGTGTCTCCATAGCACCCACTTGCCAGCTGGAGAATTAAGGTCAATGATTTGGTCATGAAAATCCCTGAGCACCCATGTTGGCAAGAAAAACCTACATCTATGCACAGAAAGCCCACATTTAGTGTCAAACTGGGTTGGAAAATAATAAGGTCCACTGATTCCAGTAATGCATGCATTTACTTTTGAATCTTTGCAACATCACAGACCATATATCTGATCCATCATTACACTCTTACTTTGTGCAGATGAGTATAGTTCAGACAAAAAAATAAATAAAATTCTCCTCAGAATCCCATGGCCTCCAAACATACTTAATGTATCACTCTGAATTACAAGGAAATCTTTTTTTGAAAAATATGTGCACAGTACATCTAGAAATGTCCATTTGATATAATTTGACAAAGTTTTTTTTTTTTTTTTAACTTAGCTTGAAGAAATCTAAGGAGAGAAATGGAAAGGTGCTCTGCCTCAGGGGTTTATTTTACTGGCAAAGAAGACTATCTTGTTTTTCTTGACTTATTGTTTGCAGCAAGCACATCATGATATAAATCAGTTGGTGTTTCTCGGTTACTTCCTTATAAGACACACTCACAACACAGTCATTTGGATGGCCTAGTTTAAAGAGGAAGTTAAAGGTTAATTTGAAGGGTTGTTAATAGGTGCCATGTTGTCCTTGTGTGATGAGTGCCCCATCTGATCTAATCTAGTTTTAGTTTAGCTTTAGATGGTTCAACCTCTATTTATCCTACATTTTATAAGAAGTGTGTTGTGGTAAAAAAAAAAAAACATGCAAATATGCAAAGCATTTCCTTCATCATAGTACAGGTACTGTATGTATGACTACAATCTAAACAATAATAAATTCTGCTTGTCTGTGACCTCAGTCAGCCATATTACACACTGTTTTTTCGAAAACAACCTAAAGAGTAAATATCTGCAAAGAGTGCATGTTGGAGTGCTTAGAAATTAATTACGACTGTGTTGTCAGTGAAGTCATGATGTGAAGGGATGGGTACTTCTTTCTTTAGGCTGTGATGCAATCAGGTGTGTGTGTGTGTGTGTGTGTGTGTGTGTGTGTGTGTGTGTGTGTGTGTGTGTGTGTGTGTGTGTGTGTGTGATTAAGAGTTTGAGAATTCTACAGAAGCTCATTAATGATTCATCCCTCTCCACTGACCCTCTATGTCCCACTAACACACACATATTCACAAACACGCTCACATACACATTATACAGAGGATTCCCACTCGTATGATGACACCATGGACAGGCGCCACAGCGTCTCTGACAGTCCGACTCCCCTTCAGTCCAGCAGAGATGGACATTACAGTACCTCACCATGCTGGCTTGATATCATTATTCCTGGAAGCTGGGTGTGCAAATGGACCCCTATTCCACCCATGAGGGAAATAAATCACATTATTCTTGTTTTTAAATACAACAAACGTCCTCATTTGTGGCTTGTAAACATTCTTTTTCTATCAGCAAAAGCTGATGTTACAACATTGTCTTTGATCACCATCTTGGATTTGTTGGAGTAACCCATTTGCCATCAGATTCCCAGAATACTTTTTTTTTTTTTTTTTCAACAATCGTATCCTTGATTCCAGTAAGTGGGAATGTCCATCTGTGATATTTGTGTGATTGCACACAGATAGAAATACTGGATGACGACTGAATTGGCACATTTGCAGCTTGAACTTGAACTGTTAATATACTTCTGACCACTTCAGCTGTCTTCTTGTTATTTTCAGCTGTCTGTAATGTTTTTATCATAACCTCTGCTGGAGGACCATGTGAAAACTCTCTGAGATGAATAAACAGGAGAATGTTTTCATAGGATAACTGACAACTTAAGCCTGCTGAGTTCAGAGAAGTAACTCACCTTACAAATTATCTAGACAACTTCTTTGGTTTTTTCTTATCAGCATTTGCACTTCTAAGCTGTAGATCATTACAATAATCACTAATCATTACGAGAATAGCAGTCTTGAAATTGAGCCTGTGCAGAGAAATAGAAAGACAAAGAGCAGAGTATGAAATAAGACAGGCAGCCAGGCAGGGAGTCAATCTCTAAATATAATGATCATTAAATAGTGGCCCAGGCCCATTAAACACAGCAGTAAGCAGCGGGGTGTGAGGAGCGGCCAGGTCCAGAGCACAAAACTGTTTACACTACAAATGCGGTTGAGTTACACCATGTACAGTAAAATGGGCCCGACTGCCAGTAACTCTAGTCACTTACCAACAAAAGCATCATTTCCTGAAAGCTCCTCCCCTCCTCCCTCCCTCCTCTCCCCACCTCTCCCCTCCCCTCCCCTCTTCTGCTCTCTCACTCACTCTCCAACCACCTTTTTGAGCTCTGAGGAACTAGTCCTCAAACACTATGACTAAGCCCTCTATGCAAATGCCTGACTGTCCTACCGAAGCAGGAAGCATGTTTTAGACCTGCCCGTGTCTCTGTTTGTGAGAGCAACAGAGTTTGTATGTGTGAGCTCATTGCCCAGAGCTTACCTGCGGTAGAGGCAGATGTGTGTGTTGAGGAACTGGGAAAGGACTAGTGAGAGTCCACTGCTGGGTTGAAGTGCACCAGCTGTAAGGTGAATACCAACACTTTGACCAACACATGGAAGAGGCTGTCGCATTCAGGGATTCAAGGTGAAGCAGGAGTTTATGTGTATGTGTATTTTACCCCCCCCCCCCCATACTGCAGCGTTTGGACCCATGTCTCTCATGCAGTTCTGGACTAAATTGTATTCACAGCTGGGACGACCACTTCCCAAGGTTTGTTTGCTTCTTTTTGCCATATATTACACTGGTTCAAGTCTGTTGTTTTAAGGCTTGTGGTAATTTATATTTATACATAAGTATAATTGTGACATCATGGCGAGTAAGTCTTAAATGATGAATTGTGACTAACAGAAAGCTACTTGTGTGAAGAGTTTTTATTGTCTTTATCGAGAAACTTCTGAATAAGACGAGTAAGAACTTTATTAACCACTTATGGCTGTGCTTTTAATTTTTTATTTCCTTGAATGAATTTTGAAAACACTTCTGTATAATTACAGTACTAATGGGGCCAGGTCTATGATTTTTCTTCTCTCTGTTTTTTCTGTCTGGAGCTTGACCTACACTGGAATTGATGTTAAAATAATTTATAATAGAGTTTATGAAAAGGTTCACAGCAGGTGACCGATCTAAACTTTAAAAAGTCCTCAGATTAGTTCCTATAAGATTTAATGTCTTTGTTTAATATCTAGTTACGACACTAATCCTTCTCTTAACTGAAAGAGAAAGATGTCAAAGAAGTTAATGCAGGGTATAGATTATGCCTCAATATTGAGGGTAGACCTGTCAGGATATGAATTTCTGTGCTGGCAAGCTGATGTGCCATTCAGTCACCCGTTGCACCATTGAGACTCTCATTCCCAGCCAGGAACTATGACAAATGATTGCCTGCCTCAATCCTTGCAGTCTTCCAGTAAGTGCTAGAACCTGATATCTTGTCAGGCTAAATACCACTCTTGTCTGTGTTGTGGGTGGCTATTAAATATGCCCATTGTTGCATTTCACTGTGAATAGAACTGGAACGTTATTTATTTATTTATTTATCATTCATTAGACTACACTGTGTTTGTGGAAACTCATCATTCTAATGACTCTATTAGCGTAAGGCTTGCTGAGCCTATTTTCACAGAATTTCTGATTAAGCTGATTAGCTCATCTCACCATGTCAGCTCAAAAAGTGTGACAATTCACATGATCAGTGGTTATACGTTCAACAATGTTTTCTCTAATTAAATGAAAATGTACATAGTAGACTGAGGATGAGCAGTTAATTTGTAGTCCTCGCAGTAATTTGACTGTTAAAGGGAAAATCATGATTTTTTTTTTTTTTATTTTTTATATCATTAGGCTGTAAGAGTTACTCACTGCATAATGTAATGAAATAGATGGTTGTATATTAGCTCAGGCTACAAATGATCCTGTAGCCTGGGCCCATTTGCCTCTGTTAGTTTCTCTCCGACAAGCTGCCCGCTGACTGGCCATGTCTCCGTCCACAACATCTGTTAGTATCCAAACATCTATATCATGTAACATCATGTACTTACCATCTTATGCCACAAAGTTTGTTCTACAGCCTTGAAGGATAGGTTTTATAGTCTGCCATAAAGTAAAGGACAGGTGCTCATGTGAACACTTAAAGAGGTTTTGCTTGCCATAATCATTCTTCCTGTTCATGTTGGCCATTTAGAGATCCCTTCCCAATGTGTTTCCAGTGTAAGAGATTGGGGGGGGACAAAATATACAGTCCTTGTTCCATGCAACATTTATCTGAAGCTTATGCAACATTTTAAGTAGGTTTCTTCCAAAGCTACAGTCTTTTTAGTGAAAAATACCTGACTGGTTTTAAGAGAGACTGGAAAAAATGTGAACCTGTTCTTCTCTGGGCTGCCTCTCGGTGGGCACATGTTGTCAGTTTCCTGGTATTACATTAAACCTCAAGCATGACCTCGGTGTGCAGCTTACGGGAAGTGAATAAACGATGGTGTGGATGAGTGAGAGCGTGAGGGGGGTTGATGATGAGTGGTGGAGAGAATGGGGGAGTGAGAAGATAAGAGGATGGGTGCAGGTTTCCTATGCTGCAAACACAAAGGATGGATGGAGGAAAAAGGTTGCAGCCTTGTGTATCTTGCATGGCGTCTTTAACAATATCTAACCATGCAATAAGTAATCCAATCCAAGAGCATAGCGTTAAAGGTATCGCATGTCAGTGCCAACTTGAGTTGCAACTGTCAAAGAACTCCAGGATGGCGCAAGCTGAGAATATAACAGGTTGATATTCGGGTTAATTATTGTTGGCCTTAAAAAAAACAAAACAATTCATGGCTACTGAGATGCAGGATCCGTAATGTGGAAAATCTGTCTGGTCTGACAGGAGACAGAAAGCAGACTTTGCAGTAGGATGAAGATGTCAGTGCTGGGTGTTACATATCACCAGGTTTTACTATTAACAAATGATTTCAGCTCATTTGCATCAGGAGTCACTCGTAATGATGACATAATGTAAAGATTTTTACTTTTCTTGTCAATTGTTTGCGTTAATGTGTTATTGTGGTCTTCAAAGTATACCCTTTTGGTTATTTTCCTAGACATAAATAAATTAGCGTATCTCCAACAAGAATTATTGAGTCATATTTTTTTACTTTGAAAAGTAAAAAACATTGTTAAATACTCCATACTAATCAGTGTTTCAGTAGATCCCATTGTAAACCACTTTTCATTCAAGGCTGTATGCCCTTTCTCACTAAACACTGTACAAATTACAGCATACAAAATTATCAAAGAGTAAAATAATACTACTCTGAAACAGTCTCAAGTAAAAGAGGTAGAGCCAGATTCTTTGCAGTGGTTAGCGGTGTCATCTCACGGCAAGAAGGTCCCGGGTTCAAATCTGCTGGCCAGCTGGAGCCGTTCTGTTCTCTTCGTGTCTGCATGTGGCTGTCTGGAACGCTCCAGTTTCTTCCCTTTGTCCACAGAAATACATTTTACATGGCGCTAAGATTTGCCTGTAGGTATGAATGTGTTTGTCCATGTTTGCCCTATAATATACTAGCGACCTGTGTTCGGTATGCCCTGCCTCTTGCTCACTGTGTGCATGTATGCCCTCACACATTTAAATTTAAGTATTATCCTTCTAAGAAAGGTTCATTTGTTCACAGTTAAAATGCTGGTCTTGTCAGATTTTTCGTCAGGGAAAAAAAAGCTGTAATGTTGTCTCTGAGTGTTTGAAGCTCATTACATCTATAATGGCAGAAAGACATAGTGCAGAATATATTTATTGTTTTATTTTTTATTTTTTTGTTCATCTCTTTTGCCCTCTTGATGAGGTGTCACACTTCTCTGCTTGACTAGCGTGATCGAAATTTTGGGGCCGCTGTGTCCCTTAACGGATTGAACTGATGCTTAATTATATTCCTGTTCTCCCCCAAAGTGAAACATATTCAGTAAATATTAGTTGTTAATAGCTTTAGAGAGTTCCTTCAGCTTGAGGTTGGATGGTTCACAGGATAATCAGGATAAAGACCAGCAAGCAGGTTTCATTAGGGGAGAGTGTAGTTAACTTGTTGTAATAGTCAAAGTGTCCCGTTGTCCCGGCCACTGTGTCCATGGTTGTAACGGAGTAAATTACTGCGCCAATTACCAGTGGATTCTTGACTAAGAACCAAATCAGAAATTTATAGGTACTGAGCCGTCCATCCTGAGTCACAGCCTGATAGTAGTCCACTAACCACAGGTGTGTGAAAGTGTGGGTGTGTGTTATGCGGACAACAAGAAAGAAATGAGAACCTGTGAATATACACTTCATATGTTTGATTTCATACAATTTCCAAACCTCCTCATCGTCAAGTGTCTCCCACATAGAGCAAGTAAAAATAGGATTTGGTTAAAACACTGCCTAATGTCAGACACAGAACTTTCACTTTGAATTTCAACTTGGGCTCGACTGTATGACCTTCTGTTTTAAGCCTCTAAGGATGAAATAATTTTAACTGTGTGCAAAAGTTATGACCCAGTTGACAGTCGCATTGTTTCACTCAAAATGTAATAAAATTTTCAGTTATTCTCCAGGCCACGTTTAACCATGTTGAAAGCGTTGTGTGGTATACTGTGTTGAAATTTCTGCATAACTGAGACGTCATCTTGCGTCAACACTCCCTTCACATCCACTTTTCTCATCACTGTGGATGCAGGCTCACATATACAGTTAGTTTCTCACACACAGTTACTGTCACTGTTACTGTGAGTCATTTTTAGTGTGCTTTGTGTTTCTTGTTTTTTTTTGTAAATGCAACAATTCTGTTTCAGAAGCCCATCAGCTCTTTTCTTTACTTTTTCAAGATGTAGGTTTAAACTATCGAGACATGCCTCTGTGAATGCCAGCTCATCCTCAAGGCACCCAATTGTGGGTGACTTCCTCTTGACACCAACCCAAAAAAACAGCTCTGGTCCATTTTTTTGGCTCTTTCCTCTCTACCTTTCATATTTACTCAACTTGTGCTGTTTTACACATTTAATTCTTTTTGTTCTTCTTTGCCGGAGAGAGAATCTGAATTTGCCAGGTAGATTTATTTGCTGGCAGCACCCTGTGTTTAAAGTCGTCAGCTCAGCGTAAGCTTCAGGCTCTTCTACACACACAGCTAGTTCTTTGAACCAGCTCCGTCATTCAGTTGCTTGCTGGGACACTTGACATGGCATCCTTTTATTTCCCAGAACATCTGAAAACACTGGAAAATTCCAGGAGGCTTGTAAGCAGCAAGTTGTCGCTGGCTTGTTTTACTCAGACTTGGCACTGCATGAAGGCCTGCCTGTCAGGAGGTTGTTGGGCTGGGTTATACCGCTTTGATTGGCCCAGGGTAGTTGGTCTGGGATCAGCTAGACTTGGCTCTGTAGGGTAGACAAGGATGACGTAATAATTTTCTTTTGACCCCACAGCCATAAATGTGTAAAGAGAATGAAAGTCATAATTTTCCTCGGACCATCCCCTCAAAATAACAATAGCAAATTTAATTTCAGCTTAGTCAACCTGCACATTAGGAACAAACGAATATAAAATCCAAGTATAAAACAGTGATTAAATATTATTGCCATTAGTTTTTTAGCACCAGTGTTGGCTTTGCGAGGGTCCTAAGTGGAGCTCTTTGTAGTCAGTGAAACTGCTAAATCTTTGGTGAGGAGCTCTCTAGACCTGAGACCTTTAGTTGTCTGTGATAGAATTTTTAAGTTCTTGAATGTAGTTTATGCTGGAGGTTGTCTGACCAAATTGTCTTACAGACCAAAACAAGATGTAAAACTTCCCATGTGTTCTTATACAAAAATAAAATTGCTTTTTGACAAATTAGTTCCTCAATCAGATTTATGTCTGTATGCCAAAGACAGCTCATACTGTCCACAAAACACTTGTTGTGATCAATGACACACCATAACAAATCAATTTAATATTGAAAATAAAAATCGAAAATAGCAAGTTAATCAAGGAGCCAGTTTGCCAAAAAAGTCAGGGCCTGCTTGAAGTCTGTGAGAAGGTCAAGGAAAAAGAAAAAGCTCAGAGCTGTGCTATTAAAGTCACAGCCCAGCAGATATGTCAGGGATGTAGGACATGCAGACAGCTTGGCATAACGTAATCCAGAAAGAAAGAGAGACACCATTGGTGGCTTTTCAGTTCCTGACCCCAGACCCTCCTCATGTAAGAAAACACACACACACACACACACACACACACACACACACACACACACACACACACACACACACACACACACACGCACAGACCCAAACATGGGCCATCAATCAGGTTCTGTTGACTGTATGGACAAGGTCAACAGCTGACCCTAGAAGGGAGAGCCTGGGGTGGGGCTTGTTTCAATCAGCTGATCATAGGAGTGGGGTGGGTGATTGAATAACCTTCTGTCCCACCATCCCACCCACATACACACAGTACAGCTACTGACATATAAGACGCTTTCAGTGAACCTTCTTCACTCACTGACGAGGTTGTGCTAGGTTACACTGTTGTTTTACATCACCTACATTATAAACAAGAGCCTTGACATTTTATTTGCCTTTTATAGCTCTCGTATTTGTGATTGTGATTTGATTCACACACCCCCACCCCCGCCACTATTTTTACAGAAACATTTTTAGACTCAGAATGATAAGAGAGGATTGAAGATGGTTCAGTGGTAAATGTGTTTTTTATTTTTGTAAAAATGCTGTTAAACTTTCATTGATTTTGGTCATTAGTATACTCTACAATGTACAGAAGTAATCTTAAATTTATGTGTGAAGTAGTGTTTCTAACGTGATGCCATCTCTGTCCTCGTTTAACTATGTGGCAGGTGATTTTATCTCCAGAAAAGACGTCAAACAACACGCAGATTAATGTCAGTGAAAAGTTAAGTGTTGGGTTAAAAAGATCCTCTTCCTGTTGCAGAATTCTGTGGGAAAACAAAATCGGATAAACACACAACGTGTGGCTGAAAGGGCAGAGAGGGATGGGAAACGAGGGGGACAGAGTTTAAAAGACTGGGAGAGAATAAGCAGGAGATGACAGAAACGTATGGGTGAGATAGTGAGGTAATTTGAGGTGTGTGTTTGTGTGTATATGTGGGTGTGTGGGGTAAGTGGGAGGCCTGGGTGACTTTCTGGCCTTGGAAAAGCAGCCAAGCTGGCAGTGTGTAGGAGGGGAAAGTCCTGGGCCTGGCCTGTCTGCCTGGGGCCTCGGCCTGGCCTTGCACTGTGGCAGGTTATTGAGTTTAACAGGATGTGGCTTAGGACTATATACAGAAGTGTATACCTGAATTTTGCATTTTGATAGCAGGGGGACATTTTAGCCTCCAATATAAAGTAACATAAATTAAAGGCAGAAAAAGTATTTTCTTTCTAAGATTAGTTCAAGAAATTGTCCACCTTTGGCTTGGTCATGAACTGCATCAAAAATAATTGGGGGGTCTTTCCAGGTGGGAACTCAGTAAGGAATCATGTCACCAGCAACAACATGTCGACACAACAACTGTTAATTTGCATCGTGCCAAAGAAAATGCGTGTGAAAGGAGCAGCTGGCAGCATGTGTATCACAGGAGGAATGTGGCTGGCCATAAATTCCCCAGGACAACAGTGGAGATAGCACTGACAAGGATTACAGCACAGAGAGTTTGACCACACAAAATTGGGCAAGGGAAAGGGGATAACAGAACAACTCACAAACAAACAAAAAAACAAAAACTGTCCATAGTTTGATTACAGAGGCCATGATTGTAACATAATGCAGCTTATCAGGAAATACAAGCCACATCCCCTGAGCTTGTTCTTTTAACAACATGTGCTTAGAAAGATTCATATTAGATAAACCTTACTTATATTTCAGTCCCTTTTTAAAGTGATCTCTGTCAGAAACACACAGCTATCATTGATGGGATTTTTAAGTAGAAAGGTTTTTTCCTTTAATAGGAAAGAGCAATATTTACAGACAAAGAGAAGTATGCAGGCAGATGGAAACTATTGTTTAGAAAGCAAACTAAAATATAGGACTGCTAGACTTCCTTGTATGGTAGTGCCTGAGTTTATCACAGGGGCTTTGTCGTAGCCAGTGTCATTGTAATCATTTTTTCAGAAATGGCTGTTCCTCACCTCTCCCAAGGCAACTCTTGAAGCTGCATGCGTAGCACAGAGAAATACTTTTTTACCTATTTGTGTTTGCTAATATTCAGTCACCTCATGAATAAGGAATCACTGGGATTTTTTTTAAGGAGGGGGATATTGTGTGATACATGTTTCAGATTACTCATCCCACTGTAAATATATCAAGCTGTTTGTGGGTGGCTTATGCTTAGAAGTATATTTTTTCCAGGTCTGATTTCTTAGAGCTGATAACCACCATCTTCAACCACAACCATCAAGTAACTCTGCAGCTCTGCAGGCATCTTAAGAGCTGGAGGAACTTGTTGCAGCTGTTGCAGCTTTTTTTTTTCTTTTTTTTTTGCTACTATGTGCTTCCATTAATAATCTGTAGATAGATAACTGTCATCATCCAGATTCTAATAAAGTTTACTGTTTCTGAGGATACACAGTGTGACATACAGTTGCATATGTTTGGTTTTTCTCATAGTATTTGAGCACACGATTGTTTAGATTGTGCCATGTTATAGACTAGTGATCAGATGGATGGTTTCAATTTTATTCTGTGAGTTGTAAGAGTGGGATATACAGTAATGCTGGCTTCAGCATTCATAGCAGAGGAGAGAGTGAAGTGGAAGAGGAACACGTGAAAGGCAAAAAAAAAAAACAGAAGGGTGGACAAATGACAGGAAAAAACGTGCACATGGGGTTTCACATGTTCTTCTGTGTACATGTACACACAAACACACACTGATTTTTCTTTTCCTGCTATTCCCAGAAATTACAATAACGATTTCAAGCAGATTTAATTCCCTGAAAGCAATTTTGAAAGAAACACATGCACACACATGCACACACACTCACATTCAGATAATTTCTTATTGCATAGCAGAGAGAGAGAGAGAGGGAGGGAGGGAGGGAGAGAGAGAGAGAGAGAGAGAGAGAGAGAGAGAGAGAGAGAGAGAGAGAGAGAGAGAGAGAGAGAGAGAGAGAGAGAGAGAGAGAGAGAGAGAGAGGGAGGGAGGGAGGGAGAGAGAGAAGGAGGGAGGGAGAGAGAGAGAGGGAGAGAATGAGAGAGAGAAAGAGAGAGAGACAGAGAGAGAGAGGCAGGATTAGAAGTTTCACAGTTTTGTGGCAGTGTGCTGTGGAAGGAGCCAGATTACCATCAGAGCAGTTGGAATTCAAGCCTTATCTCTGCTCGACAGGGCCCGGTCTTGAGAGCAGTAGATGAACTAACCCTGGGTACGCGCCTGCCGGGGGACTAACACTGCTGCCTCAGTTACGCTCTGCTTAACAACTCGATTAGCTTGGTACTGAAACTCGGCCATGTCTGGGTTAGCATCAACCGAGACATGGCCGAGTTGTCTGTGATTCCTCTGTATCAGGACTGTTGGTCCTCGTAATAACAACACTGCACCAGCACAGTATGCTCCATTACATTACATGGATTTACATGATGTGGAAGGCCTAGAAGTCACATTGTAACATAACGTGGAGCAATGACCCGCAGGTCTAAATACAAATCACATATTTGCAGAACAAATTGATTTAGGGCAAGTTTCAGCTTGAGCTTGAATTAATCCATTGTGACGCAGCACATTGAAGTCATTCAAATTTTACAGGTTTCATAACAGCTAACCATTTTTACAAGGTTAGTTATTATGACCGCTCTTCTTTAATTGCAACCCAACTTACTCTGTATTTTCATATCAAACCTGTTTAAGTAGATTTTTTTCATAATTTTTTTATCAAATGATGGGTGTCTGTTCAAAACAAAACTTTTCGACTGATCCTGCTCTTCCAGTATCGGTGTTTCACTGTGCTGTTTTCCATGGTGAAATACATGTGTCTGTGCTTTTGTGTTGTTCCGCAATTCTGTTTCTGTGGAATGATGCCTCTGGTTATACGGTGTCCCTTTTCCAAGACTTATTGTTTACTCATCTGTCCACAGTCAGAAGCGCCAAGCAAGGAGGGAACAGAGCAAGGGGTGAGAAGGGGAGTAGTATGAGATGAGAAGACAGACAACTGACATACAAACATAAACAAACAAAATGGTGACAGGTTATGAGTTTGTGAGGTGGTAGTTATATTTTACAGGGACCCTACATCCCTCTGTCACCCCAGAAAAGGCATTTTTTCCATTCAACTGTCTAAAGCGTAGAACAACTTTTGTGAGGCCGCTTTCAGAGCTCATGCCTGATCTTGCCATCAGGAAGCACAAGCACACACACACACACACACACACACAGACACGTAGACACACACAGGAAGAAAAGGAGAGAGAAAGGTAGGGTGAGAGAGTTGACGAGAGAAGCATAATCATAGAGCAACCAGCAAACACTGATAAGTTGAGTGCTGTACCCTTTAAAAAGCACTCTCTCCAGCACGCAAACATCTACATGTTATGCTCTGTGAGTTGTTTCTCTAACGTCATAAGGCAAAAATATACACATGTATCTGTGAGCACACACAGGGCTGGGTCTGTGTTTGTCTGCCTGCTTCTCATCCACCTCACTGGGCCCCATTCCCACATGATGTAGTCATGTTAACAGTAAGAGCTCGATATCTTGTATTCTCATGCCTGCAAAACATTTTCAGCCGAACTGTGAGCAATGTTTGATACGCAGCTATGACAGAAGCCAGCACAGCTTCTCCGCATTAATCAGTAGCAGCGTATTGTTGAGATTTTAGTCAGCATCACAATTAATCATTTATCTCATTTTCCAGACACACAGTTTTTACTTTAGGCTCTCACAGCGCAGTATTGTTCTTCCTCTATGAGTTCTCGTCAGCCCTAATACCATATTATGCTTCAACCCCCCTCATGACCACTTGTGGCTGTACACTTTCTGAAAAAATGTTGCTCTGGATGTGCTGTATGCCTGTTTAAACACAGGACACTTACAGAAATGTGTAAACTTAACTATATAATAGTGTGTTTCTTGGACGTTATGTAACACAGTAGTGTGCAGCAGCAACAAAACCTCAAGGGGAAAGGTTCAACATTTTTGGAAAATATGTTTACTCACTTTCTTAATAGGGGCTGGCTTAGAACAAAGACTGGAAACAGGGGGAAGCAGTTACCCTTCTCGTCTCAGTGAATAAGCATATTCCCCAAAATGTGGAACTATCCTTTTTTATGGGAGGTAAACAGTGAAATGAAATTGCTGAATTAGCATGTTGGACTCACTGGGTTGTGTTCAAGGCGGTGTCATGGTCCTCTGGAGGGTTTAACTGGAACATGGGGGTGTGGGAATCTCCACGCTTAGCCCACAGAGTATAAATATACATGCATACAGTCACACACATTGAGGACTAGGAGCAGACACGCACCCACACAATAAAACGAAGAGATCCATACTCCCTTTTCTAAAAATAGTTTCTCTTCAGCTCAGCTTGTCTTTGTCTACCATGTGCTCTCCCCCTCCCCATCACTCAATCCCTATCTCCCCACATCCATGTTTATATGTCTCAGGGGGCCCAGGGGTGCCAGTGAGAGTCTGGTTAAAGAACATGGCATGCTAATGGTTTGGAAAGGATATGAATAGAGGGGCGACTGGAAGGGAGCCATGGCTAAAATGACACACACAGACACAAGCACTTTCATTATGCTCGCTTTCCATTTTACATGCTCACTCTCACACGTCTGTGTGTGATTAGATTTTGTTTTGGCTGCTGGTGTTAGTCCTGAAAGAGTGCCGTAATGGCTGAAGTCCAGAATGAATGTGCCACCTTTTATTGTCTGTGGTTCACCTCCATTCATAGGTTTCTTATTTCTATGGTATACACTATTCCTCTGCTGCATGATGTGTGCTTTGTCTGATATGGTATATTTATTTAGGATTCATAGTCCTCCTTTAGTCCCATGAATCGTGATGCAAAGGGAGTGATATGAAAGCTATGTCTGGCTTGGTTTTGATTTAGGAATCTATGTGTCACTTTCACAGTATAACACCTCCTCTCTTTCTCTGCCTTCAGGACCTGTCCTGCATTGATGACCTCTCGACAAACTCTCTGTTCTCCTCTCCGGCTGACTCACTGTCGGAGTATGCTGATGCCCAGTCCTTCATCAGCACAGATAACCTGGACACAGTGCCCACCCTCTGGGACGTCAACACTAGTACCACCACACCAGCACAGAGCCAGCTAGAGGTCAGCAGCAAGCGCTCACACACACACACACACATACACACACACACACACACGTCATTACCAGACACACTGGTTACCACACCAACAGCTCATCTTACAATTATTATGCAACAAAAACTTTTTTAAAGTAATCACATGCATGTGTGTACTGGGGGTAGACACCAAGCACCAGCAAGCCAGGATCAGATTGTCCTCTGTAAACATTAGTGCTGATCTGGCAAGCTGCTACAAGTTTCATTCTCACTTGGGATTTTCATGGTGTAGCAGCATTCATGCTCATTCTTCTGAAAACACACAAATGCCACTATGATCCACACTACAACTGTGTTTGACCCAGGCTTCAGTGTTATCTACACTCAAAACAATAATTTTCTTCTATTAATATTTAATTTGATAGCAGGCAGAGCAGGACAGACATGTGGCGCCATGGTTGAACGAGGGATGTTCCCCGTGTTATTCACCCATTTGCAGCATAAATGACTTAAGTTAGCTTATAGTCTCCTTTACACAGTTAATTGTTGTTGTTTTGAAAGTTTAGCAAAAGCTAAAATCACTGTAAAAGAATAAAATTAGTTCCTGTCTGTCAGAGGATAAAATTTAACGCACTTCAAAAGTGATGTAGTCTGAACATAAAAAAAAATTATTTGAACCAATTTCTTCACACACTCTTACTTGCAAATGCAAATCCATTTCAGTCATCCATTGTTCTTAGAACATTTTCAATACTCAAATAGACTGACTATTTGACTGAATGTCAACATGTGGAAACCAGCTGTTCTGACTTTACAGCCCGAGCACATCAGACCCCCGTCATACCACTTTGTTTACTGTTGTCACAGTGCTGCATGAAACAGAATCTCCAAATTAGCAACTGAGATACGCATGAGATTCTGTAAATAATAATTATGTTTGTTTTTGGTGCACTGTCTCTTCAAAGACGCTCATTGAACTGTAGTGTATCATGGTCTCCAAGCTGGTGATCTGAGTAGAACAACTTTGTTTTCAAATGTTGTTCCTCCAGTCCTGCCTGCGTCGCCACCGAGGCCTCTTTGAATTAGATGGGTCGGAGGATATCTTTTTGATTTGAATCAGAGCACATTTATTTCTCCTGCCTACTGAAAGCCTTTTATGTTTTCCTTTTCATTCTGCCCTCATTTCATCCATTATGTTTCCCACACACACGCAGCTTTATCTGCCTTTTTTTGTTGTTGTCGCTGGCTTTTCACCGCCAGACAACAAATTGCATTTTGTTGAGTGCTGCTCCATCAGACATCCACGAAGTGCCCACATGCTCTCATGCACATGCACTACAGACAAACACATGCACACACATACAATGGTTTCTCGTGTTGTTTTTTGTTTCTCTTTTCTCATGCATTTGGCACTGTGTTTATTTGAGTTTGTATTTCTTCATTTTATGTTTTGTTGACAGCAGAATGGCACCAGCAGGTTTCATGGCTTGGCCAGTTTGGATGATATAACTGCTATTATCAGCACCCCACCTTTAGGAGGATTCCAGGTAGCCGCACCAACCTCTCCAATCTAATGTTGAAATGAAACCAAGCTCTCTAACTCGATGAGCCTATTCATCGGCAGTTCTCAGTAATGCAGAGATATGCAGATTGTGTCGTAGGTCTAAAGTGCTGCAGTTATTACCCTGTGTTTTTGCAATACAAGATAAACCTGAGACTGTTTTACATAGAAACATAACATGCCACTAATCAAAGAGTGAGGGTCACATTTTGACAGTGTAGTACGTGAAGGTAGTAGTATGTGATGAGTGAAACTGTGATCCATGTGCCTTTTCCGGCAAGTCTATATTAACACACATGATGAAAGCATTGCTGCATATTGCATATATGGGACATTCTTTCCTATGCACATTGCATAGAGAACAAATAATACCATATACTGCATTGTCCCTTCAAGTTGTTTATGTGACAAGAATAGAAGCTTTGTAATATTGAGTCATCCGTCAAAATGGGACTCTCCTCATTTCAAGTTTCTCCGATAGCATGCATCTGTTCTTGCCTGAATATGTAAAGCACTTTTTTGTCTACAGTTACAAACATGTTAAAAAAGCCCTCTTTCATTCTGCTTTAGCTGATTTCATGCACTTTTTAATTTCATTTGTTATTTTACTCTTTCTCTGGTTAATATTCCTTGATAAGGAGTTCTACATGTGCTTTGCTGACTTCTTACTAACTGCTCACCCGCCTCAAACTTCCAGCTACAGTCTCTTTACTAAACCGTCTTCACCTAAGCTGAAAAAAGAAACTCCCAGAAACAAAACTCCCAAATGCCACGAATGTTAATGTGAATTACATTGATTAAATCTTTACGTTGTTTCCAGGCTCAGAGACCCCAGCCTCAACCAGAGGAGGAAGAGGATGCTGAGGAAGAGGAGTCAGAGGAACTGGGTCACGTAGACACATATGCTGAGTACAGACCTTCTAAATGTAGGCCACTAGACAACATCGACTTACCTATTCATTCATCTACATTTTTATTTTTAAATACGACATGACACTCCTGCAGTTTGCTGTTAACATTTTATGTTCCCTTCTTTAACCCTCTCTTCAGCCACCATAGGAATTTCTCATCCTGACATAGTGGTGGAGACCAACACACTATCCAGTGTCCCTCCTCCTGACATCACATACACTCTGTCTATCCCTGAGTCAACTATCACCAATGGCTTGCTGTCTGCTCTGCAGCTAGAGGCCATCATCTACGCCTGCCAGGTACACACTCTTCCACACAAAACATAAAGCACTTACTCATTTTGGGACTATAGACGATTAATGTTTTGATTATGTTAGAAAACTTTGTTCATGCATTTGCTCTTCATGCACCCTCAGCAACATGAGGTGATACTTCAGAACAACCAGAGGGCGGGCTTCCTGATCGGAGATGGGGCAGGGGTCGGAAAGGGACGCACTGTGGCAGGAATAATCCTGGAGAATAACCTTAAAGGAAGGAAGAAAGCACTATGGTAAGAGATTTACTACTCTGGTAGACCTCATGCAGGGGCCTTAAAACAAACTTGAAAGCTTAAAAACAGCTGCAGTTTCTCTGGTTTACAATACTTGATTTATAGTTTGGTGCTTTGTGTCCAGTTGTATGCCAGGTTATATTGTAAAGTAGGAGCAGTAACCGGCTGAATTACTGACTTTCCTGTTCTTTCCCTCAGGTTCAGCATATCCAATGACCTGAAATTTGATGCAGAGAGAGATCTCAAAGACATAGATGCACCGAATATTCCTGTGCATGCCTTAAACAAGGTGGGTCCAGGTGGAATTAGTGTGACAGCCTGAGAACATGTATTTTATTCTTGGCAACAGCTGAGGTTATATATGCATCAGAGGAGAAAATTCAACAAAGCAAGCTATATTTTCCACTTTTAAACATTTGCTTTGTTTTTGTAGATAAAGTATGGAGACACAGCTACCTCAGAAGGAGTCCTGTTTGCAACTTACTCTGCGCTGATTGGAGAGAGCCAGGCAGGAGGGCAGCGGCGGACAAGAATTAAACAGATCCTGGATTGGTGCAAGCCAGACTTTGATGGAGTTGTATCCTTTCATTTTAAAAATGTCACTTACATCATCTGTCCAGCACAGAACTGACATTCCATGTGTTGCTCCATCCCGCTTTCATTTGAACATCCCAACCGTGGTTTTACACAAATTGGCATTGCCTGTCTGTGTTGTTTGCCCTTGACCTTTCACCATTACAGATTATTTTTGATGAATGCCACAAAGCCAAGAATGCCACATCTACAAAGATGGGCAAGGCAGTGCTTGACCTGCAAAGCAAGCTGCCACGGGCCAGAGTGGTGTATGCCAGTGCCACAGGTAGGCTTACACCCAAATAAACACACATTCATACACCTAATGCAACACAATGAGGATTTTGAAATGTGTTTTTTTCATCTCTGCCCCAGGTGCCTCTGAGCCAAAGAACATGATCTATATGAGCCGCCTGGGAATCTGGGGTGAGGGCACGCCCTTCAGAATCTTTGATGACTTCCTGCACGCCATTGAGAAGAGGTTTGTAGGAAATTCACTCCAGAGCTTTATGCTTTCAGTCATGTGGATACATATCTTCATATCGCTGTGCTTACTGGAAAATTCCTTACAATCATTTTGCAGTTATGGCTGGTTGACCTGTGATTGAATCATGTTGAATAATTTATATGACAGAGGTGTCGGTGCCATGGAGATTGTTGCCATGGACATGAAAGTGAGCGGGATGTACATTGCCAGGCAACTGAGCTTCTCAGGGGTATCCTTCCGCATTGAAGAGATCGGACTGGACAGTGACTTCAAACTGGTCTATAACAAAGCTGCCAAACTGGTGAGCATCCTGCCTCTCATTAATGAGGATTAGCTGCTAATATTGTGTCTTTAGTATGTGTGACATAAAAAAAAAACACTGTACTTTAAACTGACTGTGAACATCTGGAATCTGTGTCCAGTGGGCGGAGGCGTTGCAAGTGTTCATGCGTGCAGCAGATGAGCTGGGCCTGGTCAGCCGGAAGTCTCTGTGGGGGCAGTTCTGGTCGTCTCACCAGCGCTTCTTCAAATACCTCTGTATTGCTGCCAAGGTCCGCTGCCTGGTGGAGCTGGCCCAAAAAGAGCTGCAGGCTGGAAAGGTCAGTACAGCACACTCTTGAACACTGACTCATATCGTGTGTGTATATAATCTAGAAGACAAGAAATCATCAGAGGAAGATCCAAGCAGGGGATTTCTCATCATTCCATAGATTGAATAGGTATAGGTTGAATTAGTGAGGAGGGACTGCAAGCACAGAATACTTTTTTTCTGCTGTATAAACGCTGTGTTGATGCATAGTGTTGTCAGTACTTTGCTTTGTCTACGTAGCAAAGTTTTGGATCTTATTTGGTGAATCTACAAGCGTCAGATTTTTTTGCACCAGAAATGAGTCCTCTATAAAGAACTCCAGGTAACACAGTAGAAAAGTTTGTTTTTTAATATGTAGTTATTTTTTCTCCACCACAGTGCATCGTTATTGGCCTCCAGTCCACTGGGGAGTCTCGCACCAGAGAAGTCCTGGATGAGAACGATGGGCATCTCGACAGATTTGTCTCTGCAGCAGAGTGAGTAAAATGGAAAATGTTGTGTGTTTGTTTGTTTGTTCCAATGTTAATAGGTTTATTTGAAAGGATATTCACCAAAAATGAAAAAATGTCTCAACGGCACTGTCTGAACAGTGAAACGTTCACTCACAGGTATAAGGTTTTACATTGCTGATACCTGTCTGACACCTTTGACCCTGTTGAAGGAGTTGTCTGTTTGCTGGAAGCTATAGCAGTCTCCGGGTTTTTTCCATTTTTTTGTTCCTTCACCATACTGCCAAATGATTGTATTGAAGTATTCAGGCCATATTTAAGTCGTCACCATTTATCCTCAGTGAAACCAGAAAATCTCTTAAATTATTAGCAGCTATTTAATCAACAAACGACTCATCCAAGAAAAACAAGACAGCAGACATGCCTGAACGTCTGAGTATATTGGATCACACACACGTTCATCTGCGTGTCAACACCCGGCACTGACAATGAGGCCATATCAGGAATGTACAGAGTCTAAATGCCTCAACTACCTTGTGTTGTCCTGATCACTCTACTGTCAAAATAAAAGTTTCTTTTTCCTCTTCTCCTCTTCTTTTTTGCTTTAGGGGAGTATTTCAGTCCCTTGTAACAAAACATTTCCCTTCAGAGAAACAGAGAAGGGAGAAGGCACCAGGGAATAAGAGAAAACGTAAGTGAAGAGGATGCATTTGTCACACCATGTCAGCATGTGGACCGTTAAATAGTTTGCCCATACGTTTTTTCACTATTACTGGCTGTAGCCAGTCAGCTGACTTACCAGGCATTTTCCCTGCAGTGTAAATTTAACGGTTAACAGAGTGTTGATTGTATGTATCTATATATATATATATACTGTATATTTTTGTATATCTGGTTGTTTGCGTGACATTAGGCACCTTTGATTCGGAATAAAACGCCCTTCTTCTTGCATTCTTGATTTATTACTACTTTTTTTACTACTAGGTTCAAATGTCTTATATCATATTTTGGCTTCCAATCAGGGAAGCCTAGAGGTCGCCACCCCAAGGTACCTAAGCACACAGTGGACAGCGGCGGTGTGATCAACATCACTGATGACAGCAGTAGTGACTCTGATGGCATGGACACAGACTCCAACTCCTCACCCGACTCCCTGCTAGACAATGATGATGTCATCTTTGTGAACCACACTAGCTGCCAGACAGGTAGGGAGGTTCCCTTTTTTTTATTGGTTTGTGTTGTCAGTAAGATTAATGTGTCTGAGAGTGTAGCAGAAGAAGATATTGTAGCTGTTTCAGAAGTGTCTCAATGAATAATATATATGTATAGACAGTGAAACAAGCTTCCACTCAGTACTTGACAGTGTAACCTTTTGCACCCTGTTATTTTTGTGACTTTCACCTGCTTGGGTTACATAGTTAATACCCCCTCTGCTTTGTGTTCGCAGCAAGGATAGAAGACATGAAGCAGGGCCTCCTCAACAAAATATCCGTGCTGGGAAAAGAACTACCTCTTAATACCTTGGATGAGCTCATCGATAAATTTGGCGGACCAGATAAAGTCTCAGAGGTACGAACCTTAGACACTCAACTACAAAACTCCAGCTGGTGGGATTCACATGTTCTTCATCTGTCGCCACCACCTGCATTGAAGTGAACAATGTAATTTTTTTAACTACAGATGACTGGTCGTAAAGGTCGTGTAGTTCGTCGTCCTGACGGTAGCGTCCGCTATGAATCACGGGCTGAGCAGGGTCTTACCATCGACCACATCAACATCAAGGAAAAAGACCGCTTCATGAGTGGAGAGAAGGTCAGATACATCAAATTGAAATATATATATATATATATATATACGTATATGTAATGTCTTGAATGGCTCCACCGTCTTCAAGAAATTTACTGCCTTCTAAACGTTGTTCATTAAAATCTCCATCAATATTCCAAACCTCACTCTCTATTCCAGTTGGTGGCCATCATCTCAGAGGCAGCCAGCTCTGGGATTTCCCTGCAGGCGGACAAGCGAGTGAAAAACCAGCGACGCAGGGTCCACATGACCCTGGAGCTGCCATGGAGTGCAGACAGGGCTATTCAGCAATTTGGTGAGTTAAGGAAATCAATCTTACAATGAGCCTTTCAGAGGTAAAGGGGGAGTAAATGCTTGAGACTAAAACTAAATTATTAAAAGTAACTTACAGAAGAGGAAGAAGTCTGGAAAATGGCTCATTGCAACTGACACCATTGTGTTAACTAATATGTGGCTTGAGTGTAATTTTTCTGCCGCACTTCATCGTATAACAGCTTGAAAGATGGACTGGTTTCTATTTGTCAGGGGTTCATCAGCTTTCTAGCATTTACTGCTTTCAATATATATTTTTGAAACAGGTAGCAATGTTAGAGTCAAAGGTTATCGGGAATATCAAAAGAGAAATTTGTAGGAGTAGTTTCTTCTTCAAGGTCAGGAGAGGGTCACTGCCCTGCCAAATTTTATTCCTCACTCTCACGTTTAAGCCAGAGGTTACTAAATTAGGACAAATGCTGTCTTGTCTCACTGAAACACTGCTGGTCATATGAGGCTGTGATTGCTACCAGTTATTTCACATGGCATACTCTAAACATTTAACCTTTCACACTGAAAACAGTTGCAGTTGTTTAATCCATTACTGAGTATCAGCATTGCTTTGCAGCAAATGACAAGGATTTAAAAAAATGCATGCTCTGTCTCTGCATCTTCAGTCCCCCCACACACACACACACACACAGACACACACCATCGGAGAGAAGTGGATGATGAATTAATTGGTCATAGTAATTATGAAACGTATTAAATAAGACTTTCCATTAGCGACGTCCGTTCAGCTCTGTATGAAATGGCGGGTTAATAGCAGGTTAATGCTCACATAGGCCAGAGCACACATTGTGCAAATACACACACACAGTAAAAGTTATTTACTCACGAGAAGAAAAAACATTCCAAAAGGTTTTTCTATTGAAATCAAGAGACTTGTTATAGTCAATAACACCTGGCTCAAACAGAGGATCTTCTCCTATGAGAGCAAAGATTAGTTTTCTCTGTTTTTTGATATTGCAGATCCTATTCAGTCACCAGTAATACCCGCTTCTTACTTTTCTGTTTCTGATTATTTATCCTGTCTGTCAGTGGGTGCAGCATATGTTCACATGAAATCAGTAACTTGTTTTTGTTATTATATCATGTTTTGTGTGTCTGGTTGTTGACACCAATAAAGTCTGTTGAAACCACAGCTGTTGCACGTACAGGGACATCAAGATAAGCTGGTGTGAAATTATTTTCAAATGACAAAATCTTTATCATTCCATACTGCTAGTGTGTCATTTCAAACCTTAGCAAAACAATACCTCATTTGTGAAGAATATTTCCCTCAGTCGTCATCTCTTTAACGCTTTTAGTTGTAGAGACTGTGTCTTATCGTCATCTTTTCCTTGTCTTTTCAGGTCGCACCCATCGGTCCAATCAGGTGACAGCCCCAGAGTACATCTTCCTCATCTCAGAGTTGGCTGGGGAGAGACGTTTTGCCTCAATTGTGGCAAAGAGACTAGAGAGCCTGGTAAATATAGTGGCCTTATTAATGGGTTTATGTGGATGTGCATGTTGAATTCGCTCTTTTTATTTTGCACAATTTCTTTTGTCCCATATTTCCTTTGTTTTTCTTTTTAACTCAGTGAAATCTGTGTTATGGGGAAAAAATCCTTTTCATCTTCTTATCCTATGGAGTGTGAGAAGAATTGTTCCACTGTAAACAGAGAGGATCTGTGCTTTGTGTTTATTGATTGTTGTGCTCTGGGTTGCCATACGACTCTGCCATTTGCATCTTAACCCTGCTCTCACCCTCTGTCCTTCCTGTTTCGTGGGGTGTTCCCTACACTAGAGATTCTCTGTAGAGTCTCTTTTATTGTTGGTTCACTTGAAGTTACATCAACTTTTCTCCACAAACCCTCAAGAGACTCTGGGTCTTTCCCCTCTCCAGCTCCAGAATGGAAAACTGAATAAGCAGAAAAAAAGCAAAGAGCTTGTCTGGATAATTTATAAGTCTGTGGTTATTTTCCACAATTATCAATGCATTTCAGCACTAGCAGTCATTTATTTCCATAGTGACACAGCATGACAGTTCTTTTGGGAAAAGGGTAAGGAGGGTGCGAGGGAATGGCAGTTCCAGGAAGTCGTTCCTGTGTTTGCCAGCTGCATTCGGTAATCTGCATCAAGAATAGGTCACATCTCGTCTGGGTTCTTGCCTGCCTGAACCCGATACAACACAAATGCACACACACACATAGTCACTGCAACTAGGCGGCTGAATACCTTTGCAAAGGGCTGACTCCAGATCAGCAGTGAAGTCATATTTGGCGAAGGCATCCCTTTGTTTTGGTATCCCAAGGCATTTTTCTGTGTGGGCAGAGCCAGCAGCTGGCCACAAGGCTGGTCTGCTGTTGACTTGGCGTCTTCTTAACTTTCCTTCACCTCCCTCACAGTACATTTGAAATCTTAAAAGCACTAAAAACCACCAAACACAGGCTAGGATCTTCAGTATCCTCGGCATTCAATTTTATGTATAGATGATTTGCTTATCACTTTGCAAAATGTGTATTGGAGTCCTATTGAGGCACAAAGTAATGCCAGTAGACAGCTAAAGAAAAAGTTTGCCTTCACGCCTCAACTTCATTAGTTTACTCTGACACCCTGGACACACACCAGGCTGTGTACTCACATCGGTGAGTGTGCGCGTGTGTGTAATGATGCTTTCCCATGCCGCTGTTTGATGCAGAACAAATGTACCTGCATCTGACAGAGTTTGGACCCTTCATATCAGACTATTGTCACAGTTTAAGTCCTGGGTTATTTGACTCAGAGTAGTTTCACAGATGAGACATCATTAATAAACCACAGAGTTATATCAGACTGATTATAAATTTATTTGCCAAATTGTGTTCTAGATTCTAAACATTTTTTGAATTTGATGCCATTTCCTTGTGAATATATTTGGGTTTTGAACTGTTGGTCCGACAGATGTTTTATAGACCAAACGATTGATCTATAAAGTAATCTACAGTTTAACTGTTTATGAACGTAATGCAACCTTAAGTTAAAGTGGTGGTTAAAGTGTTTACAGTGGAAATTGTGCTTGGAAAATATGCAAATAAAGTTGTGGATTTCTACAAATTATAAAAAGTTATTGCAACATAATAACATCCACTGTATGACAATGTTAAGTAACTGATTGAGAAAAGCAGAATTAATAGCTCAAAGTCCACACCGATATACACTGTAATGTTATATTAATCCTATAATAATTGTAGAGAAACAATATAGTTTTTAGCTGTAGAAGCTGCACTCTCCCATCACTGTGTCCATCTGTACAAGTGTGTGATGATGCTCAGATGGCTGTTAAGCAAATACTGCTAATACTCATAGTACTACTACTACTACGACAACTACTCATAATAATAGTGATGATGATGATGATGATAACGATAATAAGAATGATAATGATGTTGCTAATCCACTTTGCAGGGTGCATTAACCCATGGAGACAGAAGAGCCACTGAATCCAGAGACCTGAGCAAGTACAATTTTGAAAACAAGGTAAATAAATTTAAGAACATGAGAATCATATTCTGATGTTCAATGGGAAAAATGTGCTTCTTTAATATTTAAACTATTTAAGATTGTCTCTCTTTTAGCAGTATACAGTATCTGAGAGAATGTGTTCATAATAACTGGGTTTCCCTTTTCTTGCAGTACGGTACCAAGGCTCTGGATAAAATCACCAAAGCAATCCTTGGCCACATAGAGAACAAGGTGCCTCCGCCCAAAGGATACCCCGGGGGTGACGCCATCTTCTTCAGAGGTCTGTTTTAGCTTCAGTTGACCGTGCTGGTGAAGCTGTTCTAAGTTTACAGATGCTGCCAAAGTTTTCTATGATTAATCAGTGAAGCAAATATGTTTTTATTTATTTCAGACATGAAACTCGGAATGATGGATGTGGGCATCTTTTGTAGGGAGTCTCGCTTTGGGATCAGTACTGAGAAAGGTAGGGTACCCAAAGAGGCATGTGGGCAAATTTCATTCCAGTATGCTCAGGCCACCTACTTTAAAATATAACGCAGCTGTCTTTTGTGATCATCTGTCAACACAAAATTAGTTTCATTAACTGTTCCGTGTTCTGTTTTTATCTCAGACTGCAGCATCACCAAGTTCCTGAATCGTATCCTGGGCCTGGAGGTCCACAAGCAAAACCATCTCTTCCAGTACTTCACCGATAACTTTGACTACCTAATTGAGAAGGACAAGAAGGAAGGCAAATACGACATGGGAATCCTAGGTAAGGAGCTCAAGTGTCACTCATAAAGACCAAATTTTAGGTTTTACTTCAAAGAACAATCTGTAAACATAATGGTCGCCACCATAACAACAAGTAAAAACACAGGAATGGAATCTGATATCACTTTAAAATGTATTGACAGGCCTTTTAATGAACATACTAATACTGGACAACAACTAAGTTATAAATCAATTATATCAGTAATTGTTGACGAACACTGACAGTAGCTGCTGTTTGTCTGTCAATGTACAGTACCTCAAACTGGATTGTAATTGGCCCTTGAGAATTGAGTTTTATAAAGTTACTTCCTAATCTTCTAATATTGGTCATTATTTTGGTTCACTTGTTCTTTGTGTCTCTGACAGACCTCGCCCCGGGTAACGATGAGATCTATGAGGAGAAGCAGGAATCCTTCCTGACAGCTGGAAACCCTCAGGATGGACAGGTTGTTCTCTATAAGGTATGGACCGCATAACCTCATCTCAGGTGTCTCAGCAGAGGGCTTTTCAGCATTATGTTGTGAGACAATGACATCATTGTGTTATATCATGAGTTATCCTGCCATGTCTAACCTTAATTTTAAAGGACTCAAAATAAGAACTATCTAGCACAAATTAAGAAATGTGTCGGCTATGTGGAGCTGTATGTAGAATGTATCAGCCTTGAGGGGGCAACACTTAGTCTGAGCACAGGCATAATATAGGCCAAGACTGTTCTTACAGCATCACACGTCATGTTAAGATGTGACCGTCTTTGCCTTGTAACAGACTGAACACTGCTTTGTTGTGCCTGCCAAGACAGCTTGAGCATTATGAACCAGAAGCGATGCTATGAATATACATGATGGCCAAAAAATGCAAATCTTATGCTCTCTCTTTTGAGTTTTATCCAGTACGGCTTGCAGGCTCCCAATAGACCAAACAATGGAAAGTTCACATTCAATGGCAGCAAAGCCATCTTCATAGATTACGAAACACATACTGTTGACTATTCATTAAGATTTTTTTTTTTTTTTAACATTTGCACTGCGCACAGTTTTTGGATACAAAGACACTTGGCACAACAGTGAAATCGTTGCACATAACCTACAGTCTCACAGGTAGTAGCAGCCTCTGCAGTTATACGTGTTTTGTTTTGATGGATGTCACTTTGCTCGCAGTAAGACTGTGATCATACAGGCTTAGCCCAGGGCTAAGGAGCCTATGTAGACAGTAGTTGTAGGTGGGAACAGGATAATTACTGGTATTTTCTGCTTTTCACTGTCGGCTGCAGGCTAACCTACATTTGACATTTCATAGTTGGCAGCAGGGCAGAATGCTGCACAGCCAGGACCAGTTTAGCAAGTATAGAGAGAGAGTGTTGGGTACATGCCTAACTGTGGTAGACGATGAGTGTCATTCACTTATACATTTGTATAACTGCATGTTATGAATTATGCGTTCATTATGCCTGTTAACTTTCAGGGCAGCAGTATGTTGTTGCTTGACTGCTTAGCTCCCCCTCATGCTTTGTCTGTGTTTTGTTTTTTTTACCCCTGTAGATCAGTGTGGACAGAGGTATGCCCTGGGATGAGGCTTACAACAAGTCACTGAAGCTCAGTGGTCATGATGAGGGATTCTACCTATCCCAGAAGGTGAGTACATGTCATAATAAGAAAACTAACCTTATTATTTAAGCCATACCTCATAGAATAGCAATGTGATGACACAATAGATGTCCACAGAAAGAATATTCTTGAACAAAAATTCACTGTCTGTGTGACCTCTCCACAGCTACGAGGTAACCACCCATGTGTGCTGCTGGCTGAGCAAGGAAGAGGCAAAAACTTCAATGTCTTCAAGCCCAACATCGGCAAGCAGACCCACCCCGAGAGCTTGGACAACCTGCACCAACGTTACCGCAAGGTAATGGCCCAAATGTCTGTTGATGAACCGGTTAATACCAGTGGCTATACACTATATGTAGTCTCCATTTGTTTGAGAAAAAAACGTCTTCTCAGTATGGGAAGGGTTTGACAAAAGACAAGGCAGGACATTTTCAGGAGTGACACATCATGCCTGCTAAAATGATTTGCAGTCACCATTTGGATAATTTAGAATATGGAGTCTGCTGCCCCCTTGTGGCCATGGAGAAGTACTGGACCAGGCAATATTAAAGGCACTGTCAAGCTGAAAAATGTATTACAGTATATAAATATATAACAGTGGGGATGATGAAGTTTCTTTTACATTCATGTAGCTAATTAAAACTTTACCTGTTTTCCCTCCCTACATGAACAACAGAGTGATGATTAATGACCATTCACCATAAGCCCACTGAACACTAGAGCCATCTCCTCCTTAATACAATCAGTAATTATAAATTAGATAAAATTATGTTATGACTTTGGTAATAAAGAGGTGTCTTTAACTTCCAACAAAGTTTCTCTGTTGGTAAAGATGGATTTTTAGCTAATTTCAGTTTATGTTGCTTTTCCAGGTGACTCCAGAGGAAGCCAGAGACAGCTGGGAGAACCAGTTCACCTTCTCCTTCAAGAAGTGTAGCCATGCCAACTGGTAAGCAAGAATCCACAGTGTCCTTTGGGATTAATGGCTCACTACATGCAATCAGGCTGGTACTCATTAGGACTCAGTCAGGGTGGATTTAAGGTCAGATGCCATTCCCAAGGATTTGCAGATCACCTGAGAACTAGTCATGAAGAAATAACCTGCAAGTCTCACATGTGACCTTGTTACCAGGTGACCAGTTAGTGGTCTTAAAATGTTTTTAAAATGTTACTATGGAACAGTCAGCCTGCCATGTATTTTTCTTGAAAGAGGGATTTGTAAAAATGAATTATAGGCTCCTTTGGTGTACGTATAAAAGATGCGACTTTTTCTTCTCTGTTTTCTCCCTAGGAATGGGAAGTGTAAGAAAATAGAGGAAGGCCAGGAGTGTCTGCAGGGCATGCGCCTGCGTCAGTACCACATGTTGTGTGGTGCTCTATTGCGTGTGTGGAAGCGTGTATCCGACGTGGTGTCTGACATCACCAGCACCAGCATCCTGCAGATTGTCCGCCTTAGAACGAAGCAGCATAACAAGCAAGTCGGTTAGTACATGCCCCTGCCAGAAGGATTCACAGTTCACTAACACAATGCACATTTGTATTAGTTTTTAGATTTCACACTGGTAGGAATAATCTCTAAATCTTGATAGAGAACAGGTCTAGCTCAGAGATTAAAATGTGAATTTGAATTTGCAGATCTCAGTGAGTTGTTTTCACGGTAGAGTGGGATGTTGTCAAAGAGCTGACACGTCTTTATGGCAAATTGAGGAAATGAAATTGATGCCCACTTTCTTTATTTTTTCCTATGATTTCACAAAGATATAAAAGATCATGAAATGGAGCACACATTATAGAAGCGCACAGCTGTGCATATTCAAAGTTAAACCTGTCTATCAATCAGTACATGTGCTGTGATATCACCGTTAAATTAAATAGTCAGTGTAGAAAAAAGTGTTTATTTAACAATTAATTTGGTGAAGTCTGAGTGTTTACTCTTCTTCTTTCCCAGGTATCAAGATCCCAGAGAACTGCGTGGCCCGTGTGCGTGAGGAGCTGTTGCTAATGGACGAGGAGGTGAAGAGAAGGCGAAAGGAAAAGGAGCAGCAGGCTGTGGAGCAGCGGCTGGCGGAGGACCGCATGCGTAAAATGGAGCAGGAGAACAAACACCTCCTGGCAAATCTGTTCAACCAGAAACCCATGCTTAACCAGTCCCTTACTCAGTCTCTCCGCCAGAACCAGATCCTCAAACTGAAACTGAACCAAAACGCTGTACCAAGGACACAAAGTGGAAGCCTCTCTCAGCTACAGAGAATGCAAGGCCAAACCCAGTCCACTTTACAGCCGCCCTCCCAGAACTTAACCCTGTTGTCCTTACAGAGAAATCCCAACCAAACCCAGCAACGGACCCATAACTGGCCCAACAATCCCACCACCACCTCCACCACCAACCAGGGCCCTCTGCCCAACACAGTGAGCCACAGCTCCAATTTCTCTCAGTTTTACCCCCAGTCCTTCATTTCCCCTTTTCCACACCTGAAGAACCCGTCTCTTCCACTCCATCAGGCCACACTGTCTCCCAGCTTGTCTTCCAAGAATCCCATGAATGAGATCTTGGACCTGACTGTCAGCTCACCTTCCCCCTCCCCAGACAGCACGGAGGGCGGGCTAGGTCTTGAAAGTCTGGCAGGACATGCAGCAGCATTCGGAGATGACTTTAATCTGGAGTCTCTGATTTCCCAGAATGCACCGAATGCCCAGCACGCTGCACAAATACAGCAGCCTCTTTTGCTACCACAGCAGCAGCACCAGCAGCAGCAGCAGCAGCAGCAGCAACATCTGCAGGCCACACAGCAGCAGCAGAATCACAACCTGCTGGCCAACAACCACCCCCAGGACTTATTAGATTTTTTTGACTTGCCCCTGTCTCCCCAGATGCCCACACAGAAAGCCAGCCCTTCATCCTCTACCTCCTCCTGCTCTTCTTCCACGTCCTCCACGTCTTCTGTGTCAAACAACCTGGTTCCTCACGTCTCTGCCGGCCTCATGAACTCATCCACCCTCATCCCAACATCGTCCTCCTCTTCTCTTTTCTCCAGCCCGCCCTCTTCTTCTTCTCTGTTTCCTGTCTCTTCCCCCTGCTTCCCCCCCAACTTTCTCCTCCCCCAGTCAGACTCTATGCCCTTACCCAACGGCCACTGCAGTTCCGGCACTCTCGACGTTCGTGAGGCTCTGAACAGCATGCTACAGGCCGGACCGGACCGCAAGTCTGTTATTCAGTACCGGCAACAAGACTAAGAGCTTAGAAACAGCAACAGCTCTGGACTGTGTTTTTCTTTAGGTCGTTTTTTTTTATTTGTCTTTTAAAGCAGAATGCGTCTTGTTCGCTGCTGTCTACGATCGCACCCCTCGGACCTACTCCCTCTCCCCTCAGGGCCTATAGTCACGTCACTGCCTGTCCTGCGCTCTGCTCACCCTTCTCTCCACCCACCTGTAGCGTTCACCTGCTTGAGGCTGTCGAGGTGATGGCGGGCTCGATCAATGCCAGATTTCTACACCAAAATGTGTCCTCCACAGTGAAAGGCAGCTGTTAAAAGAAAAGTGAAAAAAAAACAAACAAACATGTGATAACTGTATTTTATTGAACACATGAGCTGTCCAAACAAAAGCTCATTCATTGAGGTGTGGAAATCTTTAATAAACCTCCCGCTGCTGATTTTTACGAGGTATGATCGGTGAAGTTGCTGGAAGCTCTAAATGCCTTTCACCAGTTAACACCACATCTTTAGACTTTGCTTTACTGTTACTTCGCTTCACAGCCATTTGTCTTGGCTAAAAGGCCGTATGCAAGGCTTGGTTTGAGTGATACAAAAGATAGTTAAACTGGAAGACGAGAAAAAAAACACATTAAATCTTTTAGCTGATTAGCCATGAAATGCCTCAGTTTTCATTTTTTTCTTTTACATGCTCCCTCGTGTTTCTCTCCCTGCTTGTATGAACACTAGTGTGAGGAAAAAGGGAGAGGAAGAGCAGTCTGCTGTTGCAAACAGTGCCTTTGGAGAAATCTATAAATGCAGTCTTTAAAAATCCATGTAGCCTAATGTATAGATTTGTACTTTTGAGCGTTAGTTTTCATTTTAATTTAATAAGGTGTATATCTATTTAACATTTAGCCCCCTCAGTCAGTCAGTCATCATTTGTGTTTCAATATGCTGGTGATGGTTTTCAAGAAGAAGCCTCCAGTAGGCCTGTATGTGCTTGTTTGATTGTCTGTGGATCTGCGACAATGTGCTAGGAGGTCAGAGTGTTAAGCAACATGGATAAAAATTGTGTCCAAATATTTTATCACTTTTTTTTTTTTTTTTTTTAAACAACAATAACATTTAGCGGTATGACTCCTGGTTTGATTTGACTTTGAATTTCTCAGGAAAGTCTCAAGAGGTTTGTTGGGTTGTTTTATGTGTCATTTTGACCAACGTAGGTAATGAAAACTTTGTTTCAGTCCTTAATTACAGTGGATGACAAATAATTTATTGGCTTGAGGTTTGAAAAGCAAATCCTGTTGTTTTAACAAAAGCTTCACTTTGATAGTAGCAACAAGTCCAGTTATGTCTCCTTGAACCCAGTGTTCAAGAAGAGTTCAAAATATAACATCTGATTACATGTGTTTCCATTTCAGGCATTAAGGCTATAAAAACATTTGAGACATGTAGACTTGTAAGGTTCACTGTGTATAATAGTACATGTTTAAAAACCTGTGAGATCTGGCCGTCTTTGAGTGACAATGATGCACTGTTCATGACAAAATGCCAGAATAAGTTCAAGTGATCAAAAAGCAATAAAACCATATTCTACATTTGTGATGAAACAGAAATGCAACAGTACTGTTAAAGCTGAACAGGCAAAGCTTTACTGCTACCTTTGCATGGTATGAATCTTCTTATTTCTGTTGTCTTTTAGTTAAATAGGTTCTGAAATGCATACAACCTTTGTATAGTAAGTTTTCACGGGATGAACGCAATGCGTTCTTGATGTTTTAGTCATCGTTATTATAAAAGTTATTGTTATTTATATTTAAGGGATATTTAGATTTTAGATATGTTATCCTGCTTATTAGAATAGTTAACGAAATGTTTGGTCAGGGAAGTTTCTAGTTTTCAAGATTACTATAAAACAAATTCTATTATAACCTGCCACCAAATACGATTGCACTGTTCTGTACTGCTGTACAGTGTCTGGATTTATTTCTGCTCATTTCAGTTTTGCTCTTCTCAAGTAGAATTGTTTCTCCAGCTTTGTCAGGTCTGCTCCAGACCTTTGTCAGGCCTTCAGTTCGCAGAGAGATACCAAAGTATTCCACAGACACCCCTAAAGTTACTGGCTCTAAGATATCAGACCTTTTATCAATCTCAGGAAGAAACCTTCAAGAGGTGTAACAGCGGGGCGTTAGCAGAAATATATCATTTCCCCTTATAACAGTGGTGAAACTAACCAATACATGTGCTGTTTTTTCTTAACTTTGTGCTGTGACTCTTGCTGTATTTATGTTTTAGACTTAATGTGATGGGTTTGTCATTTGTCCTTGTGAAAATGTCAGTGATTCTAAATGTTTATGCCTTCTTAGGGCAAAGATCAAAGGCTGTTTCTTTGTAAGGAACATTATTTCTCTGTGGACATTTTTATTTTTATTTGTGTTGCAGTTGTTGGACATTTAATTCCTGTTAAATTTGACAGATTTTTGAGTCGATTCGCACCCAGGTTATACTGAAATGTGCAACTGATCTGTCCAAGCCTTTACACCTCCCTCAGTGCAACAGATGTTTAGGTTCAGGTTTGGACTGACTGACTCCCCGTATCACAGATTCTTGTCAATGTTTGTTGTTTTTTTGGGTTTTTTTTTTTAATTATTTGCAGCATCTGAAAATAGCATGTTTTCCTCATACCTTCATTAATTTTGCTTTTAATATTCCTCATCAGGCACATTCCGAGACATCAGTCTGCAAAAGATTTGCCTTTGATTCTGTGTGTTAGTCACACCAATAAAGCTTTATGCATTTGAGGGATATGGACCGCATTTTTAGGAAGAAAAGGCTTTTTTTAAGAATCCTTTATTAGTGTAGTTAGGCCTTTTATCATTTTATTATCATTTTGCACTAAGAATGGCATAATCAAGTTACTGTTCTCTTGTTGGTTATGATTGAGCGTTGCAAGCTTGTTGTGTTTCTGATCTTTGATGGATTCCTCTGTGTATACTGTAACCATCTCTCTTGTTTCTCCACCGTTTGCATATTATATAAATGTTATCACTCTCAAATAATTTATTGCTAACAAAAAATGAAACAAAAAACATGCTACTGATTGTATTGTTATTGTATTTTTAAACAAAGCCTATTTTTTCTGTACAAAAAGAAACTGTGTTCAGCACTTTTATTCTGGGTTGTGCTTTTGTTTTCTATATATTTATAATTTAGATCCAAATGTATATATTGTAAAATTTGTGCCTTTCAACTAATTCTTTAAAAAGGTTTTCTACTCATTAAAGGAAGGACTATATGAAATTGCAATCTTAACTTTGTAAACAAATAAAAACTTGAAGATTGCTGAAACTGAGTCTCATTTGTTCATCTGGGTTGACCAGTTTTACCACACCCAGTTTAGTTTAGGAAATGGCCTTTGTCCCAACTCCTGCTAGTTTATTGTGTATTCATGTAAGTGGGCGCAGTACGTGAGACATCTCTCCTTGTTTATTTAAACAGGTAACAGTAAAACTAACTGATGAGACAGAACATGTATAATATACTGTGGTGGAAAGCACACTTTTTAGTCTACCACATTTATTTTACAGCTGCTACTCTTACTTGAATGAAGGACCTGAATACTTCTTCCAGCACTGATAAAGTGTAAAAGCCGAACTGTTACGCTGATGATGTAAACAACTGTGTTCTGGCACCAACCAAAAATGTTTATATTCATACAAAACGTGAAAATATCCGGTTTCTGCCAATGATCGTCTGCAGTATCACATTATATATAAACTGTACTGAACTCATTTGAACTGGCCTCAATATGCAGCAACCGTTGAAGAGTCAAAGGACTCATGGACGTTTGTTCAGGGGTGGAGGCCTTTTCAGGCATGAGTGCCTACAGGGGCTCATCATCTTGAAATCTATGCATGCACACTGTTACGACCCTAAGTTGGTCAAGGGGAAAGGGCGGTAACAAAAGTCTAGATGAAGAATTTGAAGAGTCCCAAGGTTCAGGATTTCAAAGGTTTGCTGCCAACATGAAGCACAGTGTAATGTCAGGGAGAGCCGAGGCCAAAATAACAAACACAATGACCCCCCCAAAAAAAAAACAAATCTGAAACTAATACAAAAGTAAAGGTTACAATACTGACCTCCCTGACAATCTCAAAAACAGGAGAAAAAAAGGGATTAAGACATTTACAAATCATACAGACAGGCAGGCAACAAGCAGCGTGGCAAAGAGAGGGTTACAGCCAGATATGTAGAACATTTATAAGAGCTTACCTGAGAGATTATAAACAGCAGACTATCTCTGCACATTTCTCCAGTGCTCTCTGTGTAAATGTATTCAAATCTCAAGCTCCATGTCATAGCTACAGAGCACAGTGGCAATATGCAATTCAAATAAGTAAATTGTTATAAAATAAAGTTTTACAGTATCATCTGTAGAGTTTGGGCTGCCTATTATAAATAAATGCACCTCTACTGATAATTCCTTTTTGTTTGTCATATCAAAACAAAAGTAAATAACCACAACACAACCTCGCCATACATGCAGCCCAGGCTTTTTCTATTCTGTTCACTTCATTTTACTCAAATTATTCAAATTATCACAAGCAAAACTGTGAAGAGGATTTATGTATGAGGACACGTTTCCTGTTGGTGACACCGCACTGGCGTGATGACGTCGTGAAACTGAACTCACCTGTGGTTTTGGCCGCCGACGCCCCGCCTCTTCACCTGTCGTCAAGTAGATTTTGGAGAAACTTTTCAAACTACAGAAACAGCCAAGGCGGGCCGACGACACTTTAAAGATTTCGACAGGGGATTTCTAAACTTGGACGAGTCGTGTGAGAGAGTGACCGCACGTCGACACAGTTGAACCTACAGAGAGGAAGTCTACAGGTGCGTTAGCTTCAGCTCTGTCAAATGTTTCCGGGTACACACAGGTGAAGCATGGCTATCAGTCCACATCACAAGTCTGACGGGAGGGGTGGGGAGGGGGTGCGAAATTGAAATGTTTAATGAAGTAATTTTAAAGAAAACTTTGTGAAAAATCTTTGTGAAAGTCCGGCAGCTGTTACCTCACTCACATAAGATTTAAGCTAGCCACGGAGTTAGCTTTCAACATTCACAGGCGTACAGCTTTAGACTGGATATGTACACAACTAGAAGCCCAATAGCATCAGCTATATCGTCTATACACTATTTTCTTCTGAGTTTTCTTTGAGTATAGAGGTCTTTCTGTCGGCTGTGTGGTGTGGTTTGTTCAATAGCATTTTGATTTGATGGGATAAGTCAGCTAGCTATAGCGTTGTTGTGTGTTGTGTTTTGAGCGGATGGATGGATGGATGGATGGATGGATGGATGGATGGATGGATGGATGGATGGTTGGGTGGGTAGGGGTGACTGACAGCTTCAAGCCCCACTTTCCTCATGCTCACCTTACTGGTTCTGCCACACATGCAGGTTTCTACCTGCCTGCCAGAGAGTTTCACAATAGTTTCGACTCTGCATTCCCAAACAGCTGCGTCTTCCTTTCCATTGACAACAGTCAGTGTATTTACTCATACACTGTTTGACTGAGGACGACTCAGTTCTTGCTCGCTGTACTGGAAAGTTCCCTGTGACAGATTCTGGCTCAAGCCGAGTCTTTGTGGATTTTAGAAATTAACTCCTGAATTGAATGAAGTGTTTTGATCAGTGCTGAAGGCTTCTGTCAGGAGCCACCACCTACAACATCAGCAGCAGTGTGTGTGTGTGTGTGTGTGTGTGTGTGTGTGTGTGTGTGTCAATATACAGATAGTAATGTCTGTTTGGCTATTCCAGAAAATCTAAGTACTTCATCACGTTGGTGACATGTAAACAACTAATATTGCTATAAAGCAACATTGCTCACAATGGCCAAGTGCTCTTACAGATATGAAAGACATTGATACCCCTGTACGAACTGTATGGTAAAATCTCCAGTGGTATATACTGTTGCCCTTACTCAACATTACTCAACTCTAAGTACACCCTAAGTACATTCTTCAACAGATTCATTTATTTCTATTAACATTTGTTAACCAAACAGACATTTGCTAACTGATACGTGACGGTTACATGCTCAAGGTTGTTAACAGCTTTCCAAGTAGCTTAATGTTACATGTAATGTCCTCGTTATTGCCTTGTGTGTGTGTGTGTGTGTGTGTGTGTGTGTGTGTGTGTGTGTGTGTGTGTGTGTGTGTGTGTGTGTGTGTGTGTGTGTGTGTGTGTTTTCTCATAACCCATGTGAAGACATCTGTATGGGAGTCCAGGTAGGTGTAAAGTGGTTCCTTGCAGTACTTGAACACTGTTGACAGTACATGACATGAGTAACTTGCAGTAACACTGTGTGTGTGGCCTTGGCCTGTGTAATTACAGCCAGTCTGAGGGCTCTGTAAACCTCTGGAGTATTTGTCCTCCAAAGCTCGATATTTACAGAGAAGCTTTGCTGTTTCTCATTAACCACTAACCACTGTATGTTGAAGTCTGTCTAAGGCTTTATGTCTCTCTCTGTCATTAATAATTATCAGAGTGGCTTGTTTGAATGATGCACTGTTGAAGAATTTCAGGTATGCATCACACTAAAAGTAGGCCTCTGTATTTACAGTGGAGCTCGAAGTTAAGCTCTTAGCTCACCTGTAGTGGAACAAGGTGCTCTGGAGTTGAGTCGGTAGTTTGCATGTTGGTAAGCCAACAGGAGTGGCCTTAGCTTAGAATAAAAGAAACACACTGACAGAGCAGCCTCTGAGGTGGCTCTTAAGTCCTGAGACAGGAATGAGTGATTATTTACCTACTAGAGGGGGCACACCTTCAGTAAGTGTTTGTTTTAGTAACAGTAGTAGTTTATTTTCATGCTCGGTTTTCTTCAGACCTATTAATAATTCAGCCCTGGTGCCCTGGCTGACTAGAGGCCAGGTATTCCACCTGGCTGAACCCAAGCCATCTGCATCTGTTACTGTATGTGGCCACCACCTATTGTAAAACAGATACATTTTAATAATACAGACACCAGTCTTTGGATGAAAGTTCTCTGGTTTCGGAAGTGATAAGATGTTAACTATTGATATCACTTTCACCCCATGGTGCTCCCTCCTCTTTAACAATGTGGCTGTACTCCTGATGAGGCAGGGAGCTGGTAATCAGACTCAAACAGAGAGAGAGAGAAAGATTGCTGCACGCCCATGCTTTGGGGCGTGCATAAATGTTAATCATGAAAGAGAGATACCATCAAAGCTGTGTTGCCACAGTGCTATTTCCTGAACCTGAAACACAGCAGGATCTGTATAGGAACCCAGGAAACTTTACTCAGAGCAAGCAGACCTATACCGTAGCAAACACCCCATCAATTATTAACAGCCCAGTGCTCTCATTCCCTGGACGTAACCATAGCACCCAGCAGACTGAAACTCAGCCAGCAGCCTGGGACCTGCTGCTGCTGCCTTGTGGGAAAGACTAAAAGTTAACCAAGAAGCTCACATACCACTGACAGTGGGAGCAAGCTGACCTGTTTGACTTTATGAACCTTTCAGAAAGGGAATAATTGAGGATACATCGCTAATATAGCTAGCGTCATTGACACATGACCTATCAGTCGGAGGCAGAATCTCAATTTATTACTGGGCTTTTTTTTTTTTTTTTAATTTTCTAGATTTTAAATGGAATATTTTTAGATGTCTTCTTGCTGTGGGATCTGTCTGTGGATTATTTGTCTTTTGGGGACTCACTGGCTGCACAGACATTTACTGACCTGCACTGACCCATCTGGAGGTTTTCGTGTCTGTGAGTTGGTCAGCAGGTATTTTTAACAGAAGAAGGAGGCAACGCTCTTATCATGAATCTGACGCAGCGAATTAAACTGTTGAAGCACTTTGGCTCTGTGCCCCCTGAGCCTCCACCACCACTCCTGGTGGTGCCTGTAAGTGGATGCATAGTGCTGTAGCATTAACAACAGTGTTTATTGCAATGAGAGCCAGTGCTGTCTGTGTTGTTCTTTAGTAGATCATGTTACCCGAACAATGTCTGTACATATTGATTTAGTTGTATTGCACTAGATGAGTTTGAGGCCATGCTTCATAGCTACACTAATAACAACGATATTATTGTCTTAAGAACTTTAAGAAGAAGCTTCGTCAGTCCCCACAGATCATTTGGCAGGTTCATTCCAATGTTTCCAAATAAGTGTGATTAATGGATTCATTAATGAATTCATTTGTTAAAGAAAAAAAAAGAAAGAAGAAAATAGGCAAACTGAAAATACATTTTATCTATAGACTCACAAATATGGTCTGTTGAATTACAAGGAATGTGGAGAGCTTTGCATTGAAAAAGTACAAGTTCAGTCAAAGGGTTAAAGCAGTGGCAGTTCATGTCATTTTCAGTGTAGAGAAGTATGTTGTCATACTTTAAAGTAGCCAACGTTAAACTTTGTGGTATAAGGAAGATCAATAATTGATAACATTTTCTTCTGAGTCCCATTTCTTCGTATATAATCTTCTATATTATTTATATTTTACTTCACAGTAGTTAGTATTCATCGCTTCAGACTGACGCAAGACTGCATACCTGTCTGTCACATTTAAGATACTTCACTTTTCACATATCTATTTATGGGCATTTATGTACAGCAGTGCAGCTCCACCTTAAATCCACATTTCTGAAAGGGCACTAGAGAGTGACTGTGAGAGTGGGCAAAGGCTGGGTGGGGGAGGAGCGCTCCAGGTGAGGTCTCTCCTAGAGTTTTTTTTCTTTTTTTCCTTCTCTCCCCGCTGAGAGAAAAACATCACAGCTGGTCATATTACAGATAATTTTAGCAGGAGCATCAGGTTTCCGCTGGACAAAAGCCATCATCCATACGGAGCTGATTTGAGGAGGAAGTAACGGGAGTTGGATGACAGCGGGATCTGTGGTTGTTTGGTTTTTGGCGTTGCCATATGGAATATATGGCTGGCTGTTCATTGAGCGCCGGAGGCCGCAGGTGTTTTGTTCAGCTTAGAAATCCCAGTGGGAAATGGAAGTGAGGTTCACGGACCAAGTGGTAAGTAGACAGGGTGGAATACAAATGGTCTTACAGTGCACCACTGTGAAAATGCAGCTGTTATAAATGAACAAAGGACATTCATTCTTTATAATGTATGAGTCCTCACCTAAAGGTTGCTTAGTGCTGGCAACGTGACAAGCTAAAAGTCCAGGACTGCAGGTCGTGGGCTTAAACCAGGCTTCCGTTGATAAACAGAAAATCTCTGTCAGCTTTATCTGTGTTTACATTTCTTACGTTTTTTTGGCGAATTTCAATTCGATAAACATCCGATCTTTACAGGAGCGTTTGCGGTGCATCTTAGACAGAGGACTGATAGCAGAACTACTATATGCATGTCTTAATGTCTTCCTTTACCTTCAGCTATGGGTCTACATCAAATGCACGACATTCATCATGTAACCATATGATCATGTCTTACATCCATAGTTAAAGTTTAACTTATTGTATCACCAGTGTGCCGTGATTCAGCTACAGTAATGTGTTCGAATAGAGGTCAGCCTGAGCGTTGCAACACTGTATTGAAAGAGTTGTCCTCCTCAGTAGGACAGTTATGAAGTTGTATAACAATTGTCTTTGCTCGTGCAGTTCAGTTTGCTTCCGTTTTTACATCCTGGTTTCTTATTCTTGTTTCTTCCTTTCAAATGAACGTCTGATCCAGAGGTTCGAGGACTCTGCAGACAAGCTGCTGCTTGATTATTCTGTCTTTGACTGACTTGTGATTTTTAAACTGACAGATTCGTTCATCTTTTCAAACATGGGCGGTCCACACTCATTTGTGAGCTTTGCTTCTTGCTTTGCTCACGATGGCCTGTGCACCCTCCAGCTACAACCAACTGCGGTGAAACAATAACAGCTTCAGGTATCGATGTCAGTCTAGATTCAAATGCAGTCAGGAAACCCATAGCCATCTTTTATTTGAGCAATCAGGTCGGTTTATGATTAACTTGGTCAAGCAAACAACCTTCGCACACTGTTCACCTACACTCCTGGTTATCACCACCAGTGAGTTTGAGATTTTTGTGGTGATCATATTTGAGATGTTTACCCTTCAAAGAGTAGTGTTTTATTCCTTTTATTTCGTTTATTTATTTATTGCTATAACTGTAAGAAACTGAACTTCATTAAGAAATGCTGTTTGTTGGCAGAATCAGTAAATTCATATTGTGTTTTTATACGATGTGTTTGGGGGAAGTTCGATACTTGGCTGGTGTTTGTGATCTGTGAGTTCCTTTTTAAAGGTGTAAATATCATCTGTGCTGCTTTGCTGATGCTAATACATGTCAGTGCCTTGTACTCTAGTGTTTGAACAAACTGCAGGCAGTTGTTTCTACAACAGTACATCACTGTGTCTCTGATTAGAGCTGGCTTTACCCTTTCTTATTTTAAGCAGGTGTCTTCTACAGTCCATGGCCAGCCGGCACTTTGTTTTGTTTGGTTTTGAAAAATCCTAGTATGTGGAAAATGAGAAACACGACAGGCATGCTGTCATGTTAGTGCAGATAAAAGTATGTGGGTTTTTTTTGTGTAAATTAGTGGTTTATGTTTAACACTGTCATTGAGAAAAAGTTTTAGGACAAAGATCTTGCTTAAGACAGAATGGAAGAAATAAAGATGACTGTGTATGTGACGGTGGGAGAGCCCCGTTTACACTGCAGTCGAGATGTTCTTTTCTCAGGTGATTTCATAGCACTGACCCACAAAATGTGTGAGATTCAAGAGCAGTTTCCTTATTGCTCCTAGATTCTGTTTCCAGACTGTGACCGTTTACAGAGAGTCAAAATGAGAGTGGTGTAGAGGAGGCACAGTGAGTCACTGAAAAGGGGAAAAGAATTGTCCCTAGAGCTGCAACAACGAGTCAGAACACTAGTCAAAAGAAAATTAACTGGCAACTACTGAATATGAAATTATTATTTTTTAACATTTGTTGGCTGCAGCTTCTCAAATGTCAAGATGTTGCTTTTCTTTCTCATATATGACAGAAAGCTGAATATTTTTTTGGACTGTTGGACGCACCAAACAAGATATTTGAAGATGTCACCTTGGGCTGTGATAAACAGTAACTGGTGTTTTTCATGATTTTCTGACGTTTCATAGACCAAATGATGAATTGATTATAATAAAAGAATTGTTTAGAAGCCCTATTTGTCTCTGTACAAGGTTTTACTGTGTGTGCGCCTACTGAACAAGCCCCACTGTTATATGTTGTCAGCATGAACACACACACACACACACACACACACACACACACACACACACACACACACACACACACACTAAGTAGCCCCTCCTCCATACCGGTCAGGCAGGATTGAGACAGGTGAGAGCACGCTAAGATCAGGTTGAACCATACACACTCTTTCTACTCGGCTCTGGCTCAACTGTCCTCCTTGTAAGGACCTGGATTATATAATAGGATTAATAAATTATGATTTAATATTATCAAATTTAAATATTCATTGGCTAAAGTATAGAATCCTTCTCATGATTGTTTTTTCCTTTTCTTTCCAGAAACCAGGCATGGAGGAGTTAACAATATGGGAGCAACATACAATAACACTAAACAAAGTAAGTGGCTGTTGAGTAATCGAATTATGAAGCTTCATTTCAGGAATAAACATGTTGGGGGTTATGATAAATTTGAAGAGCAGACCACTTATCTTTGGCGGGTTAGTGCTGTCTGGTCTGTGCTCAGCGGCTACAGAAATGCAGAGGTGAAAGTTGAGCCGCCATGTCTGGCACAAAGGCAGTTTCACTATTGTTTCCAGGGGTATTGTGAAAGATTTGTGGGTTTTGGGGTGGACCGTCTCTCAGACCTCTCACAGCTCAGACTCCAGCAGGAATTCAGATCTACACACCCTGCTGCACCAGCTGTTCACTGGAATGTGCTCCTTCTCCCTCTATCTCTCTACTGTATCTCCTGCACAGGCTCAGGCTCTACCCACCTACTTTCCTGCATTCCTTCTCTTCACTTGTATGTCACTCTTTCATGTCTGAGCTGTGTTTTTATCTCTGTCTTATCTCCTTTTTTAAAAAAAAAAAGAGAGAAAAAAAATCTCATCCTCTCATAATTGCAGGATCCCAAGTTTGGGTTTGGGTTTGCCATATCTGGAGGCAAGGACAAGCCACACCCAGATGGGGATACAGCTGTGGTGGTGTCAGATGTGCTGCCAAGTGGACCAGCCATGGGACGACTCTTGTAAGTTGATTACCATCACCCTCGCTTGACTGTGGGAACATAAAAAACCACATGATCACCCGTCTGACTGTATATGTAAATTTACCTGGGAGGTGTGTGTAACCCACCTACAGAACCAGACTCATACATGTGTTTTCTTGCGTCTTGCAGCAACAAAGACCAAATTGTCATGGTGAATGGAACGTCCATGGAGAACGTCCACTCTAACTTCACCATTCAGATCCTGAAATCATGTGGCAAGACAGCAAATGTGGTGAGTATGGAGCCAAAGCACCAACCAAAAACCCCTCAATTGCTTCCAATCTATGATGTATTACTGCTGACTTGTCTCTAAATCTTTGGCTGTCTCCATCTTTCCCTCTCCAGACAGTGAAACGCCCTCGCAAGATCCAAATCCCAGCCACCACCAGGCCGTCTCGGGCCGCCTCCCACTCCAACCTGCTGGACCAGGACCCTCCCAGACGAACACGACGCTACTCTGACGGCAGCGAGAGCCAAGACGCCAATCACTACAGAGCCCGCAGCTCCACGCTCGATCGTAACGGGAACGGGAACACACTGCCGTTAATGTCGACGGGCTACAAGAGGTTGCCACGCCACGACGTTGCAGACAAGCCCATCAAAACTACTCTGGTTAAAAAGAAAATCACAGATGGTAAGACTTTGGGAACTGAGGAGAGAAGCCTAAGTTTGTTTGCCCTGAGTTTTTAGACAAAGATAATCCACACCTCTCAACTTTTCTGAAGACCTGATTTCTGTCTGGATACCTGTTGTTTTCCTTTTTCTGCAGAGTATGGACTAAAGCTGGGAAGTCAGATCTTTATCAAGCACATGACAGAAACAGGCCTGGCTGCAAAGGAAGGCACGCTGCAGGAGGGAGATCTCATTCTCAAGGTGAAATTTTGATTAATAAATCTGAAGTCAAAAGCTTTAACTCTTAAAAAAGTCTGGACGCTTTCTGAATTCATCAATAGTATATGAAACAATGTAATCCTAAGTTTTGTTTCCTTCAACCAGATCAATGGCATGACAACAGAGAATCTATCCCTGCTGGAGACCAAGCACCTGGTGGAGAAGAGCAGGGGCAAACTGACCATGACGGTCCTCAGGGACGACCGCAAGTTCCTGGTCAGCATCCCAGAGGTGGAGGACAGCGCCCCCAACAGCGAGGACGACCGCCGCCGAGACAGCAGCTCCGAGCTGGAGGGTGAGAGAGGGAGAGGGGGAGAGCAGGGGTAGTAAATGTGAGCATTACAGGCTGATGTGAAAGTGAAAGAAACTCTTATTGTCTCATTATTGTCTTATTATCTCTTATTGTATAAGAGAAAAGGTAATGACATGAATGAGAGAAAATAAATGGAAGAGAATAAAATGGAGGAATCACTGGTTAAGGATTTTGACCAATCATTGTTCTTTTCCATTTCCCATCAGACATTTCGGACCTTGATGCAGACATCCCCACTCACAGAACATCCCGTCAACCCACCAGAGAGAAACGCACACGCAGGTACACATAACAACTACCCCTACACCTGATAACATGTAGTAGAAACAGTAGTTGTACACCTGGGTGAGGCTTCATCTCAGTCCGTCTAAAATAAACCCAAAACCTGTTTCACCACTCGCATGTTAGTTTCATTTTCTAACCACCGAGCCATCTGCTCTCTCCTCGGCCTTTACACGCTGATTTGATTTTAAAACGTAGTTGTTTGTGTTTCTCATTTACTCAATATGCCCATCCCACATCATCGTCAATATGGTTGTAAAGCAAACAGATGGTGAACACTGCGACAATAATGTAATACAAAGTTTTAGGCTGTAGTTTGTGGTCTGGCTAAAACAAATGTGATTCTTTCAGTTCATAATGTAAAGCAGTAAAAATCTGAATTGAATTTTCGATTTTTGAAAATGGCTCCATTTTTATTGTAAGAATGCTTTATTTTATTTATTTATTTATTTATTTATTTATCTATTTTTAATCCAGAACGAGAGCTGAACCTCTTCCAGTCAAGTCTCGGGACTCATCACCCGTGCGCTCCACCTTGACTCGTCCTCCTGCGAAAACCTACGCCTCTCGTAGAGGTCAGTCCTGCAGAGAATCACTCGCTCATACTCGCTCGTACCACACAGGTTGTTGATCACATACTCCGACAAACGCTGACTGTGTTACCTGTAGAGGTATTATAATATATAAATATAAGATTGTCTCAGTGTGACACTGAGTCAAACCGTGTCTGATACAGTTTTGGCAAAGGTTTGCTTTGTGTAGCTGCTGGAAGTCACATTGAGATTGAAATCCAGAGCATGTAGGTCTAAATGCACAGCTGGACAGAGATGATGTTTGTTATTGTTTCTTCAGCTCCATATGAGTCGGAATCTGATCGCAGCGCCTCTCCTCCTCCTGTCAGAAGAGACAGACACAGTCCGGACGTGAGGGATCAGTCCAGCAGATACAAGTCAGTTCAATTTAATTTGTTTTAACGATGACAAAATGTTGAACAAACTCTGTGATTGGAAAGCACATTCATGGTATATATGTAGATTTTAAACATGCAGATAAACAATTTATCATGAAATTAACAGATGAAGAAACATTCAAAATGAATGACCATTTGAATGTTGGACAGATGAAATCAAATAAAAAAAACAATTTTGATTTAAGAATCTTTAGTTAGAATATTTATTGTCTTTTCTGGCAATATAACCAGGGTTATTATTTTATTTGATCTGGAAACCTAGCAGGAATGTATTTCCTGCACAGTGAACTCAACAGCCAGTAGACGAGTACAGGACATTAATAATTCATTTTTACATATTAGAATCTGTATATACAAGACAGAAGTCAGCTTCTACCATTTGAACCAATTCACAATAAAAGCTTGAAACATTCAGACTTATTTATTCCAGTTTCAGTTTTAGTCTGCGTTGAAAGTGATAACAGCATGGATGAACACACTGCTTGGAGTAACTATCGTATCGCTTTCAGTCCTTCAGATTTACTTTCAGTAGAAACTTTCCACGTCTGAAATCTTTGTCATGTACAAGCACTCCCTCTTTAGAAATGTGTATAGCAGCCAAGAAATCAGGTTTCTCCAGCAGTGAAGTAGTTACAGTGCTGTTCTGAAACTGAATCCCTTTATTCAGTTTAGATAACCTAAATTCACCTTGACAGGTCATTAAACAAATCAGATAGAGCCGACAATTTCCAGATTGTTTAAATGCATGAAAACACAACAAATGTGAAATAAGGTGTTAATAAATAACATTTTCTTTTGCTTGTTTTGCTCTTTCTCCAGAGCTCTCTCCGGTATGTCCACCCTCCCCAACCCCCGGTCCTCTCCTGTAGCCCACAACCGGACCACCTCCCACCCTCCCTCCAACGCCTCACGGCCCCGCAGGCCTGTGTCGGAGTCAGACTCAGACCGCAGCGCTTCCTCTCCTCCGCGCAGACAGAGCCCGCGCCCAGACAGCAGATACAAGTAAGGACAATGCTTTATTTAACTCAAATTAAAGGTTTTGGTGATGCAAAATGCTGATTAAAAGTGTGATGATATCTCATCAATAGGATGAATAAATATACAAGGGGATGTCAAGCATCTGTATATAAAAATGTAATTTTCTTCAATAGTCATAATAGTTCCACATCTTTTGTCTCATCGGATTATTTTCTAACCATGTTTCCTTCTGTGGTCTTGTTATTTCCCGCAGAGTTCTCCCTGATCTGCCTCACCCCATCACTGTTCGCCAGGAGCCACCAAGGAGGGTCAGCTCGCCTCTCAGAGTCCCACCCCCAGGTCAGCACACACACACACACACACACACACACACACACACACACACACACACACACAAAACAATCCAAGTTCCTTGTGATGGTACACATCCTGGACTTTGACAACTCTTCAACAATATTTGCTTAATCTTTCAGTGTTTGCTGCTGAACAGGTGTCAACAGGCAAATAAAGGTCAAGCCAGAGCAAATACTCTCTATATTTCTATATTTATAAATCCCATTGCAAAGGAGAAAAAGACTTTGCTTGTATAAGAGAGCAGTTTTTATGTCACATTTACCATGGTGACACATAAACAACAGGCAGCATAGAGGCTGAGAGAAGCTGGCAATTATCTGACTATAGTTGAATTTTTTAATGCAAACATATTAAAGGGTCAGTTCACCCAAATAATGAAAACATATTTGGTTTATTTTTAATATTTGGTGTAACTCTCTTACATATTTCAAAATGAATGTTTTATAAATGATAAAATACTATATGTATCAACTTAAATTTTCCCAGAGGGCGAAAAACATTATGTTGTGATAAATAATATCACAAACAACACTTGTCATTTTCGTGCTGCAGCACAGTAAGAGCCATACTTACTGCAGTTTTAAATCAGACATATTTAATCACCGTTTTTCTCTTTCGTCTCAGACTCTGAGTCCGAGTCGGACGGCAGCTCGGGGCCTCCTCATAGGCACAGCACCTCACACAGTCAAGACTCCCTCAGCAGATACAGGTACAGATGAAGGTCTGCCCAACCCCAACTTCCAACCCCCACCCACACCCCCCCCTCCTGAAACCTAACAAGATCTCACGGACTGGAAACTGAACAGATTGTGCACGCTTTTGCCCTTATTTACATTAGCTAATCATACATTTTTATTTACTTTTAAACCATACATTACCCATTTCTGTCTTGTGATTGCTTTGCTTTGCTCATTTTGTGCCTTAAAGCCTCATTTTTTAGCCTTTGCTTGATTTGTGTTTTTGACTGTGTACTGTGTGTAATTGTTTGTGTTGACATTTTGTTAACCAATGAAATAAAAGCGACTTTCACGGAACATGTCCCTCTCCTGTATGTGGCTAATAGTTGATTAAACAGAGGAAACTTATAAATGAAGCAACAATGTGCCAATCAAACATCTGTAAAATAGTCCCAGATGTACTGATCAGTCCTTCCCTCAGAGATACTAAGGTGAATATTCAACATTTCAGTCTTATCCTCTCAGCAATAATCATCATATCAGCCACGGTTCCCCCCCCTTCTGCAGACGTAACTGAGATTTGTTGTCTTCCTCCTCCCTCACTCCCACCTCCCTCTCTTCTCTTCCAGAGTCCTGCCCAATGTTGCCCTGCAGCCCCAGGTGGAGCCACCGCGATGGAGCGACGCCAGTGTCGCTGCCAGAAAGCCGCCACAAAAAGGTTTGTGTACATAATGAAGTGCCTGATTGTGTTTGTAATGAGCATTATGATAAAGTTGTGGAGGGAGCTTTTGTGTGTTCTTGTTTGATTTTAAAGAGTTGTGTGCCAAAATCTAATATTTGTGTTTTGAGAAAAGCATAAACTTATATTTTGTGGCTTGAATCTAACTTTTCTTTTCTTCTTAATAATGTATTTTTACCAAGTCATCTACATTTTTTTAACCACTGGTGAATGTAGTGCAGTATAAAATGGTTCTTGTAAAAGCATTTAATTTGTGGTTTCATCCTCACAGCTCATTCAGATTCTGAGTCAGAAGCCAGTTACGCATCTGTCCCCCGCAGGGGGTCCACAGACAGTGGAAACTCCAACACACTCAGCAACAGATACAGGTGAGAGACACTTGACACTTTAATGTCATAAAAATGTTGACTGTCATACTGTTGACATATGAGGTGTTTGTCTGCAAGATTTGTCTCAACAGGCAAGTTACCAAGTCAAGCACCTGTTAGTCAAGTTCCAAGTGCTAAGACATTATATCGAAATGTGTCATAACTCAAACGTACTTTCTCATAACCAGCAAACATCAACATGACCTGTGGGACAAACCAGAAAACCTAACTCTGAACCAAGTATTTCCGAGGGTCTAAATTTAACCTCGACCAACACTGTTGACAGTAAACCTGCGGTGCATTGATAGTAACTAGAGTAGGTGTGCGATCAGAATATGGGCAGATCACCGAATATCTGTTGATAATCAATTGAAAATTTTGAACTGATTGGTCTTTAATATATGTCACTGTACAGTGTTGATAGCAGATTATCATAATAAAGTGTCACTGAAGGAGTCTGTCAGTCAGATTAGTCAAGTTCTCTCTGACACACAGATTGACTGTATTGATCCTGGAAAAGTTGTCGTCGTAAAAAAGAAAGTTGGTCACCACTGGGAGCTGGGGTTTGATCACAGTTATAGGAAAGATGCAAAAGCCAAGAAATAAAAATCAGTGTGTTTAACTGGAAGTAGAATCAAACTCTTGAACCTGCTTGGTGAAGAAAACGCGGTAGAAAATTAGCAATTCTTCACTGTAGAGATGTGTGAAATAATACTGAGTCAATGTCTGACTGGTTAATCTGCTAAACACGCACACACACACACACACACACACACACACACACACACACACACACACACAGAGGAGTGTCTAAAACACTCTGCACACACTAGTGCACATGACAAGACTTCCTGAAAAGATTGCATCACCTGATGTTTCAGTCTAACTGCAGAAAAACAACACAAGACATTTGATATGACTCTTGCATTTCACGTTGATTTCACTCATGATCATTCTGTTCCTTGTTACGTACAAGAAGATGACAAAAAAAGCTCAAGAGATATACTGTAGTTCTTTACATTCATTTTTCTTCCAATCCCTGCGCTCCTCTCAGAGTCTTCCCTGAGACAAAGACCACCTCAGTCGCCGTGAAGCAGGAGCCTCCTCATCGTGTCCCATCACCCACCAGACCACCTCCCGATGGTCAGTTCACTCTCCCCGTGTGTCACAGGCTTACCCTCTTCCTCTCCTCATCTTAATTGTCATCTAAAGATTTAGACCAAACTCCTTGTCATCTCTATATTTCACTCAGATTCCTCGGAGTCAGACCAGCTTTCACATCTCAGGAGGTCTGGGAGCTCGGAGCGGGAGGAGAGCCACCGCAGGTACACAGTGATGTTATTCACTTCCTCAAATATACAAACGAGTATTAAATCATATCGGACGATAATCGGAAACATGCTTACATGGAAACTTCTTCTACTTCTTCCTATTGTATATTTTCTCCCTCATTGGGACATTTCCTCCAGCACTGTGGTAAACACGTTGTTACACGAACATCACACACATTATGTCTTCTCCTGCTCACAGGGTTCCTCGCGCTGCTAATGGAACTGGCACCCTCAGGTCTGGGATCTCAGTGAAGAGCAACCCACCACTCTACTGTAAGGCTCGAGACTAGCAGTGATGTGATAAGTCAACTGACAGAAAATCAAGTTTGACAGCCGTTTGTATTCTGTCAGTATTGGACTGCAATTGCGATTATTGATGAATGGTTTAGTAATTCATTAAGTAAAACTGCTACATTTCTGCTGGTGTTGTGGCGATGGCTCTAAGCTTTGAATCTGAGTGTTTAAAGGGTGTGTTACAGATTTTTCGCCAATTCCTTTGTGGTCAAGCAGAAAGACTTAGTGGATTTTCTCAAAGGAAAATAACTTCTGTCCCATAAAATGGGACTAGGATCAATAGATGGTGCGATAAACCGACTGCACATAATAGTGGTGTTAAGTTACCTCCTTAAGCAGTGTTAAGGTTTCACTTTGAACTCTGATGATACTTCTATGATTATTTTAGTCATGTTATTGACTAAATAAGAAATTAAGTGAAAAGATAAAGTGATAATGAAATTAAGAATCTCACAATTCCCATGCTTCTTCCAGCCAAGCCTGTAGAAGAGCCCATCTACTCCTTACCTCCAGATTCTTACCCATCACCTAATCCAGGGTGAGTAATGTTGATAGTGAAGGTTTATTCATGTGGATAGCAACATATTTTTCTTCATGTTTGAACCAGTTAATTCACTTTCAAAGGAATTAAACCAAAATCTAATTGCTTTGCATGCTTCTTCTGGCTGCCTGTTTCTCTCAGGTACAGCTCCGACGTGCACACAGTGTCGTTCGTGAAGGAGGGCAGCGTGGGCCTGAGGCTTGTGGGAGGCAATGATGTCGGCATCTTCGTAGGTGGAGTTCAGCCAAACAGCCCTGCATATGACCAGGGGATGAAAGAAGGAGACCAGATAATGCAGGTGAGATACTGGTCCTATACTTCAGCTTGTGCTTATTTAGTTCATTATTACCACTTACAGCTGAAGGGCAATGAAGAGGTTAATATTCATTTCAGCATCTAGATCCAGAAAACTTTGCCCTGTTTAGAGCCCAGTAGTAACCCCTGTTTTGGAAAGTCAGCTGATTTTCAAGATTGTGGAGAGTTTGCATCAGTCTGCCAGAAATATGACCAGTCAGCACAGTTCATGTTGTTTCTCAGTGAATGTCACAACTCAGAGCAGCTGGAACAAGCACAGTTAAATAAATTGATTTATTTTGGTTTTTATTTATAAACAGAACGTGATCTTGTTGTTCAGGATGATAAATGATGGAAATCTCACTGTGACATTTATCTGACAACGGCAGATGTTGAATGTCTTTTTACAGTTTTTTAAAAATTTAAAACGGCTGGAGATAAAACGTCTTATCCCTCATACTATTATTACACGCTTGTGTCTCTTTTTACTTTTTTCAGGTAAATACAGTTGATTTTGGCCATTTCACACGTGAAGAGGCGGCCAACTTCCTCCTGAAAATCAAGAAAGGAGAACAAGTGGAAATTTGCACACAGAACAAGATGGACAGTAAGTGTGGCATAAAACTGATCACAGGATAACTTCCTTTGAGTGATGGAATTTATCAATCCTAAATTTATTGTCTCCTCAGTTTATAAGAAGATAATCAAGTCCAACCTGGCAGACAACTTCTACATCCGCACGCACTTCGACCATGAAGCAGAGGGACACATCGGCCTGAGCTTCACCAGAGGAGAGGTGTTCAGGGTGGTGGACACAATGCACCGTGGGAAATTGGGCAACTGGTTGGCCATCCGCATGGGGAACGACCTGCACGAGATGGATAAAGGCACCATCCCCAACCAGGCCAGGTCAGGAAGGGATAAAGAGAGATTTAGATGTCTAATTTGAGCAAGAACCATAACTCAGCTTTTATATCTCCTGCAGGGCGGAGACGCTGGCCAGCATTGAGCAGGCACAGCGGGCGAGTGGAGAGAGGCAGGTGTCAGGACCCAGAGCTGAGTTCTGGAAACTACGGGGTCTAAGAGGGAACAAAAAGAATGAAAAGAACATCCGTCGGAGTCGTGAAGACCTGCTGCAGCTCACCATTCAGGGCAAATTCCCGGCCTATGAGAGAGTCCTGCTCAGAGAAGGTTGTTTTGCATCCTCACACAGATGATGCCATGTAGAATCACGTCCTAACTCGCTAACTAGTCCAACAGGTTTTAATGATCCTGAATTGTTTCTGTCTGCAGCTAATTTCAAACGGCCCATTGTCATTCTGGGTCCTCTTAATGACATTGCCATGGAGAAGCTGGCCAGAGAGATGCCTGATGAATATGAGGTGGCAGGTTGGTTTCTTCTTTTTGTCACTTTCTCACCTGATTTTTCAAGTTCAAAATAACAAAATTCCCGGTGATATCTTCCCTGTGCCTGTCACTTATTCTCCTGATATTCTGTTTATATTAACATTTCATTTGTTTTTCAGAAATGGTTCCTCGCAGTGGAGGAGCAGAGAGCGCCTCCACAGTAATTAAACTGGACACTGTGAGGAGAATAGCAGAGAAGGTGAGTAGTAAGAGCCAGAACTCAGATTAGCAAATAGAAACAAACACTCGACCAATCCTGTTTTCTTTTGTGTTTTCTTTCTACCCCTCACACCCTCTTTGCTTGTGTTTTTCTTTGCTCTGTATTCTCAGGACAAACACCCTCTTCTGGACATCACCCCCACTGCAGTGGAGAGACTCAACTATATCCAGTACCACCCGATGGTGCTGTTCTTGGACCCTCACAGCCGCAAGGACGTCAAGGCCATGAGGCAGAGGTACAGCCCCAACTCCAACAAGAGCTCCAGACGCCTTTACACACAGGCCCTCAAGCTGAGGAAACACTGCAGCCACCTGTTCGCAGGTAATGACACATGACCAGAGTCCTGCCATGTCACGTTTTACATGAGAACACATCAGTCTTTATATAGTACAGTAGTCATGTTTATTTATCCATTTATCGCTGATAGATACAGGTGTAGTTGTACCAATTCATAATGTATATTAATTGTTTTTTTCCTGACTTCCACAGCACGTATTGACCTGCAGCCCAACTCCAATATTTGGTACGAAAGTCTGAAAGATAAGATACGCCACCAACAGTCCAAACCCGTCTGGGTGTCCGAAGTCACGGTACGACACACAGCTCCTTCTGACTCACACACATCTGACTCTTTCAGGTTTAACCCCTTTACTCTCACAGTTGTAGTTCAGCATGTTGCTACAGTCTCATTTAAAACAGTCAGAAAAGTTAACTTTCAATGTTTACATTCACAACCTTGCATTTACTATTGTGTATGATTAAGTATATGATTAATTTAGTGAGTGATTCATGGCTCCAGTAAGGAGGAAATTTCCTCAGCACAAAAAGGATCATGACATACGTCAAATAACAAACCCATGAAAGTTGCTACATTAGCGTAAATCTTTAATATGGATATTTAATTTATATTGTATATATTTTTAATGTAGGTATATACAAGTTTTCATTCTCACAAAACGCTTAATTTAAGGAGCTGGCACCTGTATTATCTATCCTACAGTTTAAACATCTCTTGTTGTCCAATAATACAACTTCTCTGTCTGTCCAGTTGGAGAGTGGTGGAGAGCAGGACTTGGATGCTCTGGACCAAACCCAGTCAGACTACCTCAGTGCTGCTAGTGACCTGGAGGACACTGACGGAGAGGCCTTCACAGACGGAGAGGCCTACACCGACAATGAGGATCTTGAGGAAGCTTATCCTGGTCAGGAGGCAGCCAGGCTCTCACGAGGCACCAGGCCAGCTGGAGCTGCTTTAGCCCGATCATCTGAGCCGGCCTCTGGGCACCGCAGCCCCACCTTCGACCCCGAGCCGCACGCTGACGCATACTCGGTCAGAGAAATCCCACCTTTGATGCACGTACCTGAGCCCAGATCCAGCCAACGGAACAAACACAGCCCACCTCACAGCGCTGCTGAGGAGGAAGACCCCACTCATCGCAGTTTTACAGACTCTGACTTCAGCGCTCTTGATGTAATTGCGCCCACCACTCCATCAGATGGACCTCCGGATTTTATAGCCCCCGACCCAACCACTCAGCACTCCGTGAATGAGCCCTCATATGCTCAGGTGCAGCCTGAGAGCCCACAACATGCAAGCCTGTCTGCCATTGAAGAGAAATTACAGCAGGTAAATAAAATGTTGCTCTCATTTAAAGGGCTGTACATGTTTTTTTTTTTTTTTTTTTGCACGTGTAAGCCCATTTAATCAAGTGATCTTTAGAGCTGAAGTAATTAGTTGATTAATCAATTACTCAGTCCATCAGAAGTAATTAGCAACAGTGAATATTTGCTGTTTGTCAGACAAAACAGACTGTTTAAATATGGAAACTGCAATATAGTGATGAAGATTTTTCCAAATATTGTTATACTTAAGAGACCAAATGATGAATCAAGTATTTCAGAAAATAATCTGCAGATTAATCGATAATGAAAATAATCGTTAGCTGCAGCCACCGTGTACTTAACATGACTGTGTGTTTGTGCTGTGTATTATAAATGCTGATGGAAAAACATCCCAACAATCCAATTCTTTCACCCAAATGTAAAGATTATGGTAAATGTTTACTGTTGAGGCAGGTTTAAAGTCTCTGTTAGTTCACTTTTCCTACTGGAACCAGTGGCTGACTGGAAGTTAATTCTATTATATAACAGTTACTGTTTTAGAACATGGTCGTCAGTATTGTAAACGTGATTATGTGATTTGTAGTAAATGGTCTTCAAAATCCAGAATTGCCAATATAGTTTTAAAGTCACCCAAGAATCTGTATGAAACCAAGACTAGTCATGCTGTCTGTGTTTGCAGTGAGTTAAGAATCAGGAGGAGCAATGAGGAGCAAAGATTATGAGAAATCCTTGTTTAAAATCATCTTTGTCCTCTCTTCTAGGCTCGCGTGGCAGAGCCACAAGCTGAGGAAAAGAAAGGCCCTCAGTTCATCGTGTAAGTCTTCTGGGTTTATGGGAGTTATGAGAGTATTACCAGACTTAGGCTCTGTGCTAACTCTGACGCTTCTCTTCTGCCCTTCGACAGGCTAGCACACCATCACCAAGCAGTCCAGTTCAGACGCACGCAGATCCGAGGCAGCGACAGCTCTGAGGATGAAGAGGATGAAGAGGATGACATTGAATGGGGTCCTGCAACAGAACTCTAAACACATCAAGGATTAAAACTGGAGTCCAATAGGAAATTTCATCCGCCTCAAGAAACTCGTCTTGGATCATTTAGTTTTTGTTCTGCAGAACTTTAGTCGCCCTCTTCAGATGTGGGATAGTAGAAACTCTTGTGTTCAAGATTACTGCAACTTTTTACTACGAGTATTAACATCTCAACAAAAGGCTCTCAGATCAACGTCAAAGTGCCTAATCTCTTTTCAGATTTTTTTATTTAAATAACCCCATGTGAAACAAATCAGTGTGCTCTTTGTTTTTGCTGTTTTATGTAACATATTAACAAATTCTAGTTGTATTAGAAACTGAGTGTCTTTTTATGGAAACATGCCAGGACATTTATGAAATATTTGAATGGCTCTTTTAACTTTTTCTACATTAAAGTATTTTCCTGATTTCAAAGTGGGTTTGTTCAGTCACACAGAATGGCAGAAGCCTATAAATGTCTCTAATGTTGAGTTTAATTTTTTACCAGGTTTCACATGAGTCAATTCAACCCTGATCAGTGATAATCACTCAGATGACATAATAATGTAACTGATTACTCTTGATGTGGACAGTGGAATTTTAAAACAGGGTGTGACACAGAGTGTGGTAACAATGGCAATGTTGTGTGGAAATGTACATGAACTGTGAGTTGACATGTTAACAACTGAGGAAAGTGGGCAGTAACCTGACCTTTTATCACAAATTGGTTTGGTTATATGAACGTCTAAAGCACAATATAAACTGATATAAGTGTAAGATATTTTCACATACTAATAAGACAAAGAGCCTTGTGTCAAAATCTAGTTTTAATAACGTTCATAAATTCAAGTTGTTTTTAAATTCAAGTAGTTAATGTTATTCTTAGATGGTGCATATTGTTAAAGATCCCATATTTTACACTTTCCAGTGTTTTATTTGAAGTGTTGATCCATAAGAAGATATATTTGTGATTTTAAGAACCAAAAACATTCTCAGTATAGTTTTATATCTCCTCTCTCAGGCTTCTCTCTGGATTTCTAGTAACAACAGGTCAGTGAGCCAATCAGAGTAGAGACTCTGAACATCTCTCCTGATTGGCTGTCTGCTTTTCGAGTGATCAAATAAAAATAAAGCAGATTGCAGGTAAACACTCAGATAAAACCAAATCCTGCAAGGTTGCAAGGTGGGTCCGCGTGGGCAGGACTTTGGGCATGGCTGAGGGCCGGGACTGCTTTGTTGTGACATCACAAAGTTACAGAACTCCTGGCAGCTCGTTTTAAGGCTCAGTTTCTGAATATAGGCTGTGTGCATTTCTCTGTGGACTGAGCACTTTGATACTTTCACAGTATTAATACAGAACCTAGACCTGCTTTATTATAAAAAAAAAAAGACATGGAAATCTCACTTTGTACAATATGGGACCTTTAAATAAGTGTGTGTAATCAAATTATCACAAACTAACAGGGGGAAAGGGGGGGGGGCATGAGGGGCCTGCAGCTCATCACAGCCCTGAGGCCTCCCAGCATTTAATCCATGCTTCACCACTATCACACAGTCATACTTGTATTTCACCAGATCAGATTTCATAGTTCAGGCCTTTAGTTTGATGTGGCACTAATTTTTTTTTTTTTTTTTTTTAAATACATTTAAGCTTTATTGCACCTTTAAATAAGTTGAAGTGTTTTTAATATTTTAGTTTGAAAACCATGTATATACATTTATGTGGTTTGAATTCTCCACTTTATTTCTTTATTATTATACAAATATACTTTTTATTTTATTGTTATAATTATTTTAAACTGTTCTCTCAAAGACGGGAACTCAAACTACTTGAATTCATACAGAAAATATTTTAGTAAATATTTCCATAAAAGGCAAATAAAAAATATACTAGAGGCCTGAGATCCATCGTTTCTACCCGCCTCCTGTGAAGTGTCAGAGTTTGAGGCGAACACGAACATGTCAGTGTTAATTTTCTGTGTAACAGGTGCACAAAGAAGCTGCGGGTCACATGGTGGAAACACACGTGTGTCAAGATGACTTGATTTCTGTGAATTTGAACAAGGCGACAGTGCGCGTGTTTGGGTTAGGATGCAGTTCATTCTCGTTTGAAGTCAGTTTGCATTTATGTGAAAGTTTCACTTGTATGACAGTTTCTTGAGTGAAACTTAATCGGAATCAAACATCTCAGAACTTGGTGAAAAAGCAGTGTTGCACCTCTGTGTCCTCCTCCCTCTGACGGAACTGAGCGGACACGCAGAGCGGATGCCGGGAGCGCACAGACAGTTTGCGGTGAGCTGCCTGTCTCTCCTTCAGTGAGCCTGCGCGGCTCGATGTGTGACAGCAGGAGGAGGAAGACAGACAGACAGTTACCGTGGCTGAAGGTTGGCCTGGATGGCACCGAGTTCCCGCTGAGCGCGAGCTGCAGAGCACCCAAGTGGCGAGTCGGGGGGTGGGTGGGGGGGTTGTGCGTGAAACTTAAGGAAGTCGGGATGGACGGGAAAGGCACCCTGAAGATGTTCACCAGGAAGAAACGGGAACTGATAAAGACGCCATCCATCTCGAAGAAGAGCCGAGCAGGAAGCCCCGGGCCGCAGAGCAGCGCATCTGCTGTGAGTAGCGCATCACTTCTGGTTTCTGCCACTCACTGTACTGGTCTGTGTGTACGTGTACGTGTCTGTGTGTACGTGTGTGTGTGTGTGAGGTGTCAGATAACCTTCAGCTGCAGAGGACAGGGCAACAGAGAGGGGCTCCAGACCATTGGTGATAGTGTGTGTTTGTGTGTGGAAAGTCTACTTACACCAGATATAAATATTCTGGCAAAGTTTTGTGTGAGCGTCAACGGGACTGGTGTGATCAGGGTGGGAAACTGAAGTCCGTCTGTGTGGAACTGCTTGAAAACATTCATTATGGTGCAGTTTCACTGGGTTACATCTTCAGATAATTGTACGTGTGTGAACCTGACTGCATACTGACTCATATCTGGCTCATAGGAAGTATATTTGCTGTGGGGTTTTCACCCATAAAGCAGCTTCAGGCTGCAGTGTGTGTGTGTGTGTGTGTGTGTGTGTGTATATGCTCTTGCGAGATCAGTTTCAAAAGCTGAGTTGTGTTCTAGTTAGAATGGAGGCAAAGCTCTAGGGGGAAGGAGCATGCTGAAACGTGGTGGCAAAAGTAGCTACAACCCTTACTCTACGAGTCAGAGAGTTAAAAAAGCCGAGCAGAAAGGCAAGAACAGGCTGGACATACTGCCCAACAAGCACAACGTATGGCTTAAACAGGTATGTGTGAGTATTTGGTTGTCATCTTGTGCGTCCAAAACAAATGGCAAATCTCAGGGATGCTTTTCTGTTTTGTGTCGGAAAGTATTTGCGCTCTGTAGTGGAGTGGGTAGTGTTCTTTGGCTTTGTTCGAGATGCACTTGTCAGGCCCAAAGAGCGTGAGGCATTAACCGCAGTCTGAATCTATCTTAACTGGGAAATGACATGTAGACCAGGCTTAAAAAAACCTTTTCTGTGCATATTGTTGGCAAGGTTATTTCCACTTCTGAAAATGTCACTGTTCTGTTATTCCAAACAGTAAATTACATTTCTGTTACTCTCCGCTCTGCTCAGTTTGCCACACCCAACAACTGCTTGGAGGCAGGAAGTGTTACACAACGTAACACAGGATCTTACGAAAGTCTTCATATGTATGTTTACCAACAACAGCACTGCTTATGTTCAAGGCCGCAAAAGCTGAGAGGTGTCGCGCTGATGTGTCCATGCCTGTCAGGATGTGCTGGAAAGCGCAAATCATGTGACCATCTTGACCTTTTTCGCTCTTCCTGTCCTCTCTCAGCTGTCCATCCTCCAGGAGCAGCCTCGGAAAGATGCGGGTGACATCACCCTCTCCTCTTCCCCTTCCTCTTCTTCCTCCTCTTCAACGCTCACTCCAACCTCTGCCGGGCTCCAGGACCTGTCCGTGTCCTGCCCGGGTACCCCGAGCACCCAGCACAGCAAGATGCCGGCGATGGGCTGCCCGTCTCCCGTGTCCACCCTGAAGAGACCGACCGCCCTGAGCAGACACGCCAGCGCTGCAGGTCTGGTTCAAACGCATCAGTACCTGTTAATGACATGTCTGCTGTGTACGACCCATTGCTTCCAAAATCTGGCCTGACAAGTATAAAATATCACTGTCTACTTACTTGAAATTTAGCAAGCAAATTTTTATTCGTTTTTAAATTCACTTCACCGTAAATGAAAAGTTTGAGAGTGTAAAGATGGATTTTGAAGCCTTGAGACAGTAGCCTGAAGGAGAGCTGCAACTAACCAGTGTTTTCACTATTGATTGATTATTCTTTTTCAATAATTATTATTATTTTTTGTCTCCAAAATGTCAAAACACGGTGAAAAATGCTCATCCCACTTTCTCAGAGCCCAAAGTGACATCTTTAGGTTGCTTGATTTATCCAACCAGCAATCTGAAACTCAAACATATTCACTTTACAGAAATGTAAAACAGCAAAAAGCAGAAAATCCTCACATGTAAAGAAATAGTTTGGCATTTTGGGAAATACTCCTAATCCCTTTTTGAAGAGTTAGATGAGAGGGTTGATACCACTCTCATGCCTGCAGCTAGTTAGCTTAGCTTAGCATAAAGACTGGAAACAAGGGGAAACAGCTAGCCTTGCGCTGTCTAAAGGGAACAAAATCACAGCTAAAGCTCACTGATTAACACTTCATACTTGATTGTTTAATCCATACAAATACCTGAGTGTAAAAAGGCGTATTTGCTGTTTTATGGGGAAACCACTTGAGACTCCACAAAGTTGCAAGTCTTTGTGCTAAGATAACTGACCCTCTTTAAGAACGAGAAAGTTTCAAATAGTTTTCCAAATAAATGATCAACCTTGTTGTGGATTAATTCTCTGTCAGTTCAGTGTTTGTCCGGAAGCTCAGTGATGTTCTCTGTGTCTCCTCAGGGTTCCCACTCCAGTCATGGGTGTTCACTAAAGGCCAAGGGAAAGGGGCCTTGACCCCAACTCCTCCGTCTGAAAGTCCAGAGAGCACGGCCATTGAAGTCGAGGACATCCCCGCCCTGCTGAGGGACGTGGCGCGCTTCGCTGAGGCTGTGGAGAAACTGAAGGATGTGGTGCTGGCTGAAGGTAAGATCCACAAATCCACCTACAGAGACCTATCCCCTGATGTCCCAATATTTCCCGTCTCACCTGTCCCACCTGAGTTTGGCTCCTGTCTCTTGTGAGCTGCTACATTTTGTTTCCATGTGTTCTTCGTTAAACTTCACACTCTGGGAATGAATCCTGATCCTCCTTTGCTGAAATGAATAATGCTTGTTTTCACCACTGTTGAGACAAAACACAGTTCTCCATTGTGTGTAACCACTTATAATTTTCAGCTTGTGGGTTGTGACAGTATGTCTCTTATTTAGTTTCTCTTTGATGTCATTGGTTTGTCTTGTTATCATGCGAATTTGTCAGTTTGAAGACAGAACAATAGTGTTTAGTCTCCCTCTTCCCCTTTTGCATTACACACCCCAGTCTGTTTCGACAGGGGGTTACACTGCGAGGACTGAGGAATACACAAAAGGTTTCTGTCAGTCTTACATCAGTCCTGTTTACTGACTCGCGTAATTTGGGGGGTGGGGGGTTGGGAGAGTTGGGGGTAGTGGCAGAACAACCCTGCACAAGCAAGCTGACAAGTGACTGAGCTTCCTCTCTCCAAATGAAGGGTTGTATTTCCGCTGCACCCACAGAGTCGACCGCACTCTTGTCTCCAGCAGGAAGCCAGCGTCTTGTTTACTGCAGCCTCGTACACACTCCTCTTCCCCTCCTCTGTGATGAAGGGAGGCTGAAAACAGCAAAACACCTTTACTTTCCTCATGGAGTGACTGCCATTTCCTTTAGACTTGATTCCACCTGCCGAACAAAGAAACTCGAAGAGAACCAGTGTTTTAGAATAAAGTTTCAAGTCATGAAGGTCTGGCATCAGGTTAGTCTCTCGAGTCAGAAAAGGGGCCGATCTCTGTGGTTCAGAAGAGACAGAAAGAGATTTGTTTTCGTGTCGTTCTGTCGGCTATTATCTGGGTCCGTTCTGTCATGTCCTCCACCCAGAGTGAGCTTTCTAAACAGGAAGCCATGATGGATAGCCTCTGACAGAGCAGCCGCGTCCACACTTCCTACTCTGATAGGTAGCCTGCATCGCCGTGACCCAATGCCTCCTCTACTTAATCAGCAGCACAATCAGACTTTGGGCCTTGTTTCCTCCCTACTGCGATCCAGAGAGCTGGTACTATATTTCCCAAGCCTCAAAATGTTTTTGTAAAGCTGAGAGTAAAGTGAGGGTAAGGTGATTTGTTTTATCCGCCACAGAAGGCAGATGTAGCACAGCACCAGAATTGGTCTCTAATCTTGCAAAACAATAGAAAAGACCACATCCTCTGAGGCACAATGTTCAGGTCAGTCTGTTCTTGTTGTCAGCTGCTGCTCAGACACTCTCACACACATTTTCAGACAGACTGTGGGAGGATGGAGGGACCGGCTGCCCTCTGGCCTCCTCTGTGAGCAAGTTGCTTCCATTAGAAAAAGAGTGAACAGAGGAGGTGGTAACATTCAACAGCGTAAGTTGACAAAATGTGTGTGTGATTGTGTTGGGGAGGAGGAAGTGAGGATGCAGGCTGTAGGTGTGTCACTAGTGACATCAAAGCTGAAGAGCTGACACCGTGTCTGGACTTGACCTGTCTGACACAGATTTGTTTGTCACTGTCCTCAGACTGTCTGTCTCTGTCGTCTCCACTAACAGCAACAGCAGAAACACCGACTTGCAGACACTTAAAGGAATAGTTGGACATTTTGGGAAATCTGTTTATTGGCTTTCGGGCAGAGAGTTAGATGAGAAGATCAGTACCACACTCATATGTGTGATAGTGATATATGTGAAGCTAGAGCCAGTAGCCTCTTAGGTTAGCTTAGCATAAAGACTAGAGACGAGGGGAAACAGCTAGCCTGGCTCTAAATCTCACTAATTAACACATTACATCTTGTTTGTGTTATATGTTCAACGGTGGAAGTATAGAGTGTGTTGTGTGCTGCACTATTTCTTGGACCGGAGCAATAACCTCCTGGATTTTCCACTGGTCTCTTGGCAAGAAAGCAAAAAGTGTTATTTTTTTCCCAAAATGTTGAACAATTTCTTTAAAACACATCCAAAATTCGCTGCAGTTAACATTTTATTTTTGGTCCAACATTACCACCAGGTTGTGATGCATTTGCTAACATGGACTTAACTCTTCATTATTGATGCATTCAAGGACACTGACCTCTGAGAATCATGAATTGTTACCAAACTTCAACCTTCATTAAACTCAAATTTTTGATGCCAGGGCCCTGAAGCCACCACAAAGGAGTGATTTCACAATGGCAATTATGATGTAACTTTGACACAAAAAAATATTCAAAAAAACCCACAGGTCTTAGTATCCTCCTCTTGCTCCCATCCAGGTAAGGAGAATCAGCGACCCGTGGCCCATGAGTGTTTGGGCGAGGTCCTGCGGGTGCTGCGTCAGGTCATTAACACCTACCCTCTGCTAAACACCGTGGAGATCCTCACTGCTGCCGGAAAGCTCATATCCAAGGTCAAAGGTCAGTCGTTGCAGGGAAACCTTAACCTAAACCTTGTTTTGTTTTTTTGTATGCTACGGAAACATTGACATCATAGAATTTAATCATCCCCAGTTTATATTGATCGTGGAACATCCTTAGGTAATATACTGTAGTCACAGTAGTGTGATGTAACTGATGTTAGCGTATTGTCTATTCCTAACCACAACTGAAACTTGAACACATGCACCATTGTGATTTTTTAGGTTTCCACTATGAGGCTTGTAACGAGGCAGATAAAAAGGACTTTGAGAAGGCGATTGAAACCATTGCAGTTGCTTTTAGCAGCAAGTAAGTATCTGGTACACCTTTTCATAGTACGTCTTATTGTGAAATTACAACCGTGTCATCTTATGATAGCCCTCTGGTAATTACTACTACAGGTAATACAACTAAAGGCTGTATTAGAGTGCCAGTAATGTAAGTGCCAGTGAAGCCACAGTAGTGTCCAAATAGGTTTTACAGTGCATTCAGAATGTATTCAGACCCTTTCACTTTTTTCACATTATGTTGCAGCTTAAGGCCAAAATCAGTAATTTTTTCTACCATCAATAATCAATAATGATGAAGCCAAAAAAGAATTTTTAGAAATTTGTGTAAATGTATTAAAAAAAGAAAAACTGAAATATGGCTGACGTAAGTATTCAGACCCTTTGATGTGACACTTGAAATTTAGCTTAAGTGCCTCCCCATTTCTCTTCATCATCTTTGAGATGATAAATCTTAAAAGGAAGATGCTTGGAACAACCAGGACTCTTCCTAGAACAAATCAGGGAGAAGGGCCTTGGTAAGAGAGGTGACCAAGAACCCGATGGCCACTCTGGCTGAGCTCCAGAGATCCTGTGTGTGTGTGTGTGTGTGTGTGTGTGTGTGTGTGGTGGGGGGGCCCTCAGTACTGGATGTCTGGATGAAACCAGGCAACGCTCATCACCTGCCCAATACCCTCCCAATAGTGATGCATGATGGTGGCAGCATCATGGTTGAGGTGAAAGCTGAGCGGAGCAAAGTACAGAGATATTCTGAATGAAAACCTGGGCCAGAGCACTCAGGACCTCAGACTGGGCCCAAGGTTCACCTTCCAACAGCTCAGTGACCCTAGGCACACACACAATCGAACATCTCTGGAGAAACCTGAAATGGCTGTCCAGCGACGGTCCCCATCCAACCTGACAGAGCTTGAGAGAATCTGCACGGAAGAATGTCAGAAAATACCTAAAAACCCCAAATCCAGATGTGCAAAGCCTCTCTAGTTATACGCAAGAAGAACTGAGGCTGTAATTGCTGTAAAAGGTGCTTCAGCTAAGTACTGAGTAAAGGGTCTGAGTTCTTATGTCTGTGATTATTTAATAAATAGGCACAAATTTCTAAAATTCAGTTTTTGCTTTTTCATTATGGGGTATTGAGTGTAGATTGATGAGAGAAAACATTTAATTTAACATTTAAACAGTTTTACCAAAAGGCCTCAACGTAACAAAGATGTGAGAAAAGTGAAGGAGTCTGAATACCTTGTGAATGCATTGTACCTTTTTTTACAGACAGGATCAGTAGTACTATTTGTGTGTGTGTGTTAATGCGTACAAAATTGTCTATTGTTGGGAATGAGAGAGAAGTGCAGTGATGGTGACACATTTGCATGAGGCAGAGCTGAAAACAGGAAGTGGTTTTTCTCCTGCTGTATGACACAAAACCAAAAGTCGAAAATGTTGTTCACTACCTGACTGCTAAATTAACAGATTGCCACAGACTGATGATAAATCATGTTGACTTGATTTCAGTCACTTGAGACAAGTTACGATCAAATAGATAATTAAATATGGCAACTATGAAATGATCATAGTCAGTATTTCCAAGATTAATGTTTTGACCTGACCATTTTAGATCTTTAAAAAATAATATCTTGATAGTTAAAAGGAAAAACTTTCAGTAGAGGAATGTATTTCTTATCTGTGCAATTGAAGTATATTGCACCAACAGTTAATCACATGTTTGTCGGTGGCATTTTGGGGTTGAGATATCGGTCACAGGAGGAAGTGAGCTGGCAGAGACAGTTGAAATCTGCCTGACAAGTCTGTTTCCTCATTCTCTCCTCTGTTTTACTCCTTTTCTGTCATGAACTGAAAAACACCAAGATGGAGACAGCATTTTTTTTTTTTTTTTTTTTTTTCTTTAACCTCCTACTTAGCCGACAAGCCAACTTAAAGACAAGATGTCACAAGTATTTTACTTGAGTGGATGAGGAATTTGTAGAAAAATAAAGTAATTACAACTAAGTGATTTGATATACAGTGTGAAGAGAGAAACATTAACCTGGTAGACAAGAGTAACTCGGATAAAAGTCATTTTGATCACTTCCTGTCTCCAGTGTACCTGTCGGTTTCCTATAGCAGCAGGGGCATCTCCTCCTCCACTTTCAAAATCAGCTCTACTGTTGGTCTTTTTTTTTTCAGATTCATATCACATGTGTAGTATGTGTGCTGAAGTGTCTGTTGTTTTCTCCTCAGTGTGTCTGAACTGCTGATGGGAGAGGTGGACAGCAGCACACTGCTCTCGCTGCTCCCCACAGAGAAAAGCAGGGTGGGTGAAGGTTTATCGCTAAGCAACCGATCTGCTAGTTTTAAAAAACACTAGGGTTATCTCAAAACAGTTTAACAGAGTTCATACACCTCAATTAAATATAACTCTGCACTCCCAACTTTCCACTGGGTGTAGAAAAAAAAAAAAGTCCCTGAGTTGATGATGAGCCTTGATCCGTGTTTGTCAGTAATGAGTCATTTCTGTGCTGTGTAGTCAATGGAGAACTTGTACACCGCGACAGGCCAGGGAGCAGATGGAGGCCAGTTCAGGAGCGACCTGCAGGACATGGGTAGGCAGTCACTCACTCCTCCACTCACACTCCAGCTGTTGTTGACTCTTTCTAGACTCTTTTAGTGATACTTGTGCACATCTGTCCTTCCATTCACTCTCATTTTGTCTTGTGAAAATGCAACTTTTTGATATATTTAGATGTTTGTGTAGCCTACTCTCCGTCATCCATTTACATCAGAAAGTAGTGAAGCAACCTTTTATTCAGACCATGAAAGCTTTTATGTTTGTTGTTTCACTGGATGTCTGGTAGGTCTCCCCCTGCTGATATAAACACTGTGGTGCACTGATGTGTTTCACAATATGAGTGACAGCTGATGAGTTAAACAGCTGCAGAAACGCAGACTTAAGTGCATAAAATCAAAGGAAAATAAAGACCTGACAGTACAGAGCAAAGTGAGTGTAGACAGCCAAAACACAGAAGTGACAAACACACAGTTAATACCAAAATAAAACCTAAACAAAACACCAGATGTTGGAGGTAATCACCTTAGTGACAGATCCCCACATTCTATCTGCCTACCACAAATCACAGTCAACAAAAACAGTTTGTTGTCATAGTAACAATTTGTGCAGTGACCCGTGTTTGTGCGTCGATGTGTAGGCCGAGTCGAGGAAGTGGATGTGATCTTGCAGCGCAGCGAGGGAGGGGTGGACTCGGCTCTGCTCTACGCCAAAACCATTTCAAAGTACATGAAGGACCTGATCAGCTACGTGGAGAAGAGAATTTCACTGGGTGAGTGGTCGACCCAGATAACATCAGATTAACCAATAAGTTGATGAAGTAAATAAATAAATCTTTTTATATATATTTATTTAATTAATTCATGGCAATGTTATTTGACCGTCAGAAAAATACGCAATTCTAAGACAAAATTGGCGACTTGTGATTTGTATCTGTCATAAATCATTAATCATTATTAGGAAATATCAGTCGGTTGTTGCAGCATTTGTGACTGTACACTTGCAACTTGTCCCATCCATTATGTTGTCATATGACTGTTCTTCTATTTTACCAGAGACTGAGTTTTCCAAAGGCCTCCAGAGATTATACCAATCCTGCAAACACAGCATAACACATGTAAACCTCTCTTTATTTTTTAACCACCATCTTTCACTGATTATAGATGTTAGAAACTAGAATAAACATCATGACATTTTGTCCATGTGTATCAAACCTTTTCTTTCTGTGTTGTGCTCGCTCCCTCCAGCCCCACATGCCCCTCTTCTCCATCTACTCTCTGGCTCTGGAGCAGGACCAGGAGCAGAGCGTGGGGCTGCAGCAGGCCAATACCACCCTGCACAGCCAGACCTTCATCCAGGTAAAGGATTAGTGTTGTAACATGAACTCTTAACAACTTCTGTGAGTTCTGTTAATTCTTAAATCACCCTGCAGCAGACACTCATAACCTGCTGCTGCTGTTAATACTGGACTGGTCTTGGTCCCGTACACATTGTGCTGATCTGTCAATGTGTTTTTCCCTGCAGCCTCTGATGCAGCGGAAACAGGAGCATGAAAAGAGACGGAAGGAGATCAAGGAACACTGGATTCGAGCGAAGAGAAAACTGGTACAATCTCGTATTCTACATATATTTGAGCACATTTCTTTTCATCTCGAAGTAACAGTAAGACAATGATGCGTCTTTGTTTAGTTGGAGTGTGAGGTCAACCTGCGAAAGGCCAAGCAAGTCTACATGGTCCGCTGTGAGGAGTACGACAAGGCCAAAACCGCAGCCTGCCGAGCCGAGGAGGAGGGAGGAGGATCTACAGCGAAGTCCTTGGAGAAGAAGAAAAGATTAGAGGAAGAGGCTCGCAATAAGGTATTTATCAGCAACTTCATTTTATCTGTAGTTTCTGAGCTTTATCGCTGCGGGAATAACCATGAAAATGATCGTTTAAAAACCAGACGTTCTTTTTCAATGAAACATGATCACGCAGAATTTACGTGATGCTTATCTGGCAGTCACACTCTCACACATCGACACTTTATCTGTGCCCCAATCTGACAGATTAAAAAAAAACAAAACAGAACAACAGAAGTACATTGAAAGTCTAAAAAAAATGTGTATATGTGTGTGTGTGTGTGTGTGTGTGTGTGTGTGTGTGTGTGTGTGCGTGTGCGTGTGCGCAGTCAGACGAAGCGGAGGCCACCTACCGGACATGTATAGCAGATGCCACAACTCAGCAGCTGGAGCTGGAGCACACCAAGGTCACAGTGCTGAGACAGCTGCAGGACGTCATCAAACAGAGCGACCAGACCCTGCGCTCGGTCAGAAGAATCACAAGTAAACATCAGAATACTGTCAACGGATTAACTCTTGTATAACTTGCATTTGTCTGCTCCTCCTCCAGGCCACCATCTCCTACTACCAGCTCATGCACATGCAGACGGTAGCCCTGCCCGTCCACTACCAGACTCTGTGTGAGAGCAGCAAGCTGTATGACCCAGGCCAGCAGTACGCCGCCCACGTGCGAGACCTGCAGCTACCCGAGCAGCCGAATGTTCAATACACATTTGAGACCTACTCCCCCTCCAGCTCGTCGTCACAGTAAGAGCTTCAGATGAAACCTTAAAGGAAAAGTTTTGACATTTAAATGCTTATTTGCCTTTTTTTTGTTTGTTTGTTTGTTTGTTTGTTTGTTTTGCTGAGAATTAACTCTTGACCCTCGTCAGAGTTAAGTTTATTTTCCAGGATGTTGAACCATCCTTTTACATAATAATACTTTGAATATGTTTACCATATAATTCCACATTGTTGCAGGCAGGGCCACAGACCAAGGAATGACAGTTTCAACACAGAGCAGTCGAGCCACACAGACAGTCCTGCCGCCAGCGTGGAGACAGCAGCTGCTGACAGTAGAGACACAGAGGCCCACCGCAAGAGTAAGTGACGCCTGCTGCTGCTGTAGGTGACACTGTGCTGTCATATTTGTAAAGATGAACCATTTTCATTACTATTTGTTATTGAGACATCCAACCTGTAGTTCATGTGTTCATTTCACTGCATATTTCACATGTTCATTTTTATCATAGTGGGACAAAATAGACCAGAAAATGTCTGCAAGGATTGTATGTAGTCATGTTAACACATTACTCTTATACTGACTTCCATGTACTGTAGGGCAGGGCCACAAGTCATGGGGTTCAACAGTGAGCGATGACAGCGTTGGAGGAGATGGAGGCCTGGAGTCTCCCACTGCCAGCACGAGTAAGCAAGAACTCAGATTCACAGTAACATACACCACAATACCTCATTTATACATAACGAAAAGGAAGAAACTAAATGGCTTTTTTTCTCAGCTGAATTCAAAGACACAGAGTATGTCTGAGAAAATATATTTAATGTATATTTATTGCAGGTGACATCAGTAAAATGGCTCGGACATCATCCACTGGGACGATGTCGTCCAATGAGGATGCAGATGAGAAAGACGGGAATGTAGCTTCTTTTGAATCTCCAAGTAAGATTTTCAGATTGTCTTGTGTTTTGACTCTGCTGTTTGATTACTTGGCTAAACTGAGAGGAAACGTGGGCCGTGAGTTTCCCTGGAGTGTGTATGATGGGGCTCTTTCTCTCCAGACATTAACGGCATGGATCCTGACGTGGTGGTGTCCACCAGACCCTTCCGTAACATCGGCCTCTCCAAAGCCGCCCAGACCCATCGAATGAGGAAGCTGCGGACTCCGGCCAAGTGCCGCGAGTGTGACAGCTACGTTTACTTCCAGGGGGCCGAGTGCGAGGAGGTGAGTTCTTCACCATGTCTCCAAACATCCAACCCGCGGAGAGAAATCTGCGTCCTGAGAAGCACTTCAGGATTTGAATGTAGAGATCTTGAAGTATCCCATTAAAGTTTTAGACAAGGTTCATCAAGCCTTTCTGTTCGTCTTCTGTCCACACAGTGTTTTCTCGCATGTCACAAGCGCTGTCTGGAGACTCTGGCCATCCAGTGTGGCCATAAGAAGCTGCAGGGCCGTCTGCAGCTGTTCGGCAGGGAGTTCTCTCAGGTTGCCAGCTGTGCCAGTGACGGCATCCCCTTCATCATCACCAAGTGCATTTCTGAGATAGAAAGACGGGCACTCAAGATGAAGGTGAGAACATGTATTTGTTCTGTCTGTTGAAGTGCTGATTGTGTGTGAAGTCTAAACTGTCGGGTATAAACCACTGCTTCCTCCTCGCAGGGCATCTACAGGGTGAACGGGGTGAAGACTCGTGTTGAGAAACTGTGTCAGGCCTTTGAGAATGGGAAGGAGCTGGTCGAGCTGTCCCAGTGTTCCCCACACGACATCAGCAACGTTCTCAAGCTTTACCTCAGACAGGTGCATATGCAGCCATATTTTCAAGTGACTTGTGGCAGCAGTTAATGGGGAAAATGTAGCGATATCCTCTACTTGTTTTTAGGACTGTCAAAAGATCTTTCAGTCTTTATCTATATGTCCAGATTTTGGATTGATTTTGTTTTTCTTTTCAGTTTACCAATTAAAATTCTATCATCATATCTCTCACTGTCGGAAACATGGATACATGGATTATTTTATTACAATTATAAATGCCTATGAACACATAGATACACACACACAAACATTCTGTATACATAATCATACATAGTCACATACAGAGTATATGCACATACATGTACTCATATTCACACATGTACATTCACTTAATTTGTGAAGTTATGAATCCCTCTTTTATTAATCTGGTTTAATATAAAGTAATGATTTGCCCTAAAGTTATTTGTAAGACTCTCCTGCTCCACTTACATGAAACGTTGTGTTCATGCTCAGTTCAACCCCTCCAACACAATTTCCTTTATCCTTCACCGCCAGCTGCCAGAGCCCATCATGCTGTTCCGCCTGTACAACAACCTGATGGGTTTGGCCAAAGAGAGTCTGCAGAGTGAAGGAGATGCACCAGAGCGAGGGGTGGCAGAGTCGGGCAGCGTTAACCCAGCAGTGGGCAGGGGGCCCGAGCTGGTGGATCTGGGTCCTGACACTGATCCAGATGTCCTAGTGCTGGTGGACAAGCTGAAGGAGCTTCTGAAGGTGCTGCCCAAGGCTAACATCGCTACACTGCGCTACATCATCCGCCACCTCCGAAGGTCTGTCATTATGCCACTTGCGGCGGAACAACAAGAAAATGAAAAACCTGATTCTGTTCAATTTGATCATCCTGATCATTCCTCTGACTTCCTCCCTTCCAGGATCGCAGAGCTGGAGGAGGATAACAAGATGAGTCCCAGTAACTTGGGGATTGTGTTTGGGCCCTCCCTGATGCGTCCCCGTCCGACCGGGGCCACGATCTCCCTGTCCTCTCTGGTTGATTACCCCCACCAGGCCCGCATCGTGGAGACCCTCATAGTCTTCTATTCATCCATCTTCCAGTCCAAAACTTCTCAGACCCACAAAACCTCCCGGTCTGCTTCCACCTCCACTGAGCAGGTAGGTAGGGCTGTGTGTGCACTGAAGGTGGCTGTTCATCTCCTCATTTATCAAGTGTTTTTAACATTTAATCATACAAGCAGTAACTTCATGAGCTAAATTTTTGGACACTAAAATACACTGCCGAGCCTGTTTCTTTGAAACTTTGAACTTTTAAAGGCAATTAACGATAGGTGATGAATGTGACTTGTTTCATGGTCCTGTAGATTCATGTCAATACGGCTGATGTTGGCTCATAATGCATCTGCGACATTATTTTTCAGGTTGTCTGTTCACTTGGACTGAAGGATGAACTGATTTAGAATTTGGTGGTCAAAGGTCACTGTGACCTCACTGACCTTACTAACACACCTATTAGTTGTCCTAATGTTAGAACTAATATTCTGCTTCTAAACACTCATTTTAAAAAGGGGTTGCTAGGTAATAGCTTTAGATACAAAGATTTCTGCCATTTAATGTGAAGATTTAGGCAGAAGAATAAGACTCATGAGGCGGTCAGTAGTGCTTATTTGGCAAATGTCAGTCTGTAATGGAGAAAAGGCAACCTGTTATGTGTCATACGGTCAAAAGGTAAATAATTTATGAGCATGAACAAAACCTGGCGTAAAGGTAAGAAGCAAAAAAATGGAAGTACTGAAATGTCAGAAGATGCATTTCCTCATCCAGAGTTATGGCCTATAGTCTTGTTTTATTTGGAGCCTCCACTTCCCCCCTGATTTGCATTTAATACCCTTGCCAAACGAAAGAACATTTGACCTTGTTTTGATGATAAAGATCTCTTCATTTCCTCCCCCTCCTGGTTCAGGGTACTAATGCAGATGACAAGATGGGGAGCTCTGCCGCTGAAGAGGAGAGTGGAGGCGGAGAGGAGCAGAGTAAACCAGACTCTGACAAGATGGAGGAGGGATGTGGTAAGTTTTCATAAAGACTAGGTATGCATAATACTGTTGTGAAATGAAATAACTTTGCCCTGTAGCTCCCGGTGAGTTACAGGTAGGTAGGTCAAGTAGGTGGAATACACATTCATCAATTCAAAACATGTAAAAATCTCTCAAATTTGGCCTCAGGGTTTAACAGCAGTCACTAGCCTCTTTATCTCATTCAGGAAGTTCTCTGGGCTCCAGTGAGCTGCTCCCCGACTCTGACTCAGAGGTTGATGACAGCAGCCAGAGGACTGCACACTCCCACAGCCTGATGAAGCAGGAGAGCGAGGTGAGCATAGATGACGACCAGCTGAGCTACAGGGACAGCCTAGACCTGTCCAGCCAGTCTGCAACCCACACCGACCCAGAACAAGACGCGGATCAGGACCAAGACAACCCGGAGGGAGGAGAGCCCCCCGCTCTGCCAGACAGCGGGCCCCCTGATGACGACACGGGGGCGGAGCAGAACCTGAGCGTCTCTCTGGCCGAGCTCAATGTTAACCAGTCCAACAACAACTACCCATGTTCCCCTACTTTAAGCCTATCAGGTCTTCCACTGGCACCTCTGGGTGGAAAGAAATTACCCCTGACGAGGAACAGGGACAGTGAGCCTGAGTTTGTCTGAAATCATCATTATATTATCACTGGAATTTATTACAGGAATCTGGTTTTTATGCATTAAAATCCAGGGCAACCTGCAACTGAGATGCTTATCTCGTTTATCCAAATCAAGTTTTTATGTTTTTTTTATCCTGTGTAGATGTTTGCAGCCGCATTGATCTATCCTGGCAGTGAAACCTCTGCATGCTTACTGCTGTTTGATGCAACTACTCCTGTCATTGCTAGAGGTTTGATATGAATGAAATGTCAATTTCCATTTGAAAGTGTCTTTAATTTTTGCTCTTACAGTCCTGAGGAAATGTAGGAAGCAATCACGTCACTGAATAAAATCTCTTTTGAGTGCTGCTGGTTTCATTTCAGCACTAGAATTTAAAAAATTAATTTAGCAGTTTCTTATAAATGTTGCCTGTAGTGCCTTTATAAGTGTTCGATCTATTTTAATAAAAATGCTTATATTTTAAAATTGTGTCTTGTTATTCCATTTATAATCTTGTTTTGATATGTTTGTATTTTACAGGCCAGAGTAAATACAAATGGGGAACAGTTACCTTAACCTGGGTAGGAACAAAATACCCAGAGTGAGTTTAGTTACTACCAATGGCGGCAAATCTCAGTGACAGAGCATTCGCTACCTGGTACTGGAGGAAGTTTACTATAGTGGGTGGTAACTTTGCATTTTGATGTGAGGGAGAACAGACAGCTAGCCCTAAAAGCGTCAGTCCACTGCAGGTGCAGCATGGCTTTCAAAAGGAAAAAAAAGGTAGGCATCTAAAATCATTATAGCCTGATGTAGAATTATGAAATTGGTTTTCCCTGCTTTAAGTTAAATATTTGTTTTTACATGCAAAGGGTAAGATTACATGAACTGAATCAATTCAAGGAAACAATATTTAGTTTCATTTTAAATCATTTATTTTACAAAATCCGTAACAACATCAAATATTTAAATCTAAACAAAACAAGTCACAAAGAAGGGTAATCCACTGATGGGTGATGAAAGATGTAACATCTTCAATTTCCTTCACTGGTCCTCCTAAATGTTGATCCAGAAGAACATCTAGAAATAAGACATTTTATTTTATTTAAAGCATCTACACACTCATACTACACACATTTGTTTTGGCTGATTAGATCTGTTGTCTTGACTAAGTTGGCACATACAGTGTTCGATGTATCTATGAGGCTAATATAACATGCTGAATTAGATGAATGACAGTCTCAACCTAAACACATTTATTCCATATAACATACCTGTCTGTCACTGGACCAGTCTGTATGTGATGTACCTCCCAGCTGTTTCACTAGGCCTGATGATCTTTACTACCTGGAAAGGTTTAGGAAAAACATCAGAATTTTAGGCTGGATTCTGGCACAATTCACACCGCTGACAGTTAAATGAGTTACGACTGAACACTTGGAACACAAAGTCTGTTCCAAATCTTCTTGTGTTTGCATACTTACACACATTTATTCAAATAGTTTGTGCTTATTAGAAAATTACATGCAAATACTGTCAGTGTGTCTTCAGTAGGAAGTATTGTTCATTATAACATGGGTCTTATTTTTTGTAGTTTGTGAAGTTTAGTTATTCATATCAGTGGTGCTAACACTGTATTCACCAAATTAATTACTGATATCTGGGAATACAAACAACATCACAACAGCAAAGAAAAAAAAAAACCTGTTAAGACCTGTTAACATCAGGTTTTTGTCTGCAACGGAAAAGGGTACAATCAGCATTCACACTCAGGTCAAATGACTCTGCAGTAGATGCAGGTAATTATCAGCTAGATGTCTTACCTGTCCTCTTTTTAAGCCAAAGTAGCGAGCCACAGGGTCCCCAGCCTGGATCCTCGGCAACTGACTCTCTTTTAATTTACTGAGGTAAAAATGTTAAGGAAGGACAACAAATGCATATTTTCTTTAAGACTATTATAAAGAGAGTAGATACAGCTCAATTGTGGTCTTTAGGCAGATCAACTGCAATTTTAAAGGATACTATCTTGCCAGAAGTTCAGTCACTTCCTCTTTTGTCATAACAATGTGCTCTGGAACAAGCTGAAAAACAAAAAAAGAAATGCATTAAACACAAAAATATCCCTGAGGCAGAGCCTGTAAGATCAATTTGAAATATACAGTCGATGGGATAATACAGTGGACTCATTAGTATGTTGTTTACCTCATGCTCTGTGATGTTAATAAGCAGCTCCTGCTGTAGGAACTGCTCCAATATGTATTTGGGCGCCATGTCAACTAGAGACTGTAAGGAGACATTTCCATATATGTTTTTGCCAAGAGACCAATATACACACAGAGAGAAGTCAAATAACCACAAGACAGTCACAGCGTAATCAAGAGACATGCCTTTTCCTTTTCATCAAAGAAATGTTTTGTTAGCATTACTTTCATCTGACATTTACCTGTTTGGCTGAGGGTGTCATGCCCATCTGAACAACAATGATGGCTCGTGTGATGTTCTCTTCCTGCATCCTTTGACAGTACATCTTAATCGTTTTGATTCCCACCTTGGGCTCCTCTGAAAAGTGAGGAAAAAAATCATTTCATATTATCACAAAGATGCATGTGTCGTACAAAATAAACATAATGTCAATGTTCAAAGTTTTAATCTCAAGAAAAGATAAGGTGCATTCGACTTAATGCAGCACTGACTTAAAGTGAGGCATGCTGGTTTGAAATTTTGCTGTTCTCTGGGTACCACCTCTGTGATGACAGCTTTGCCCTAATAAGCTTAAGGCTCCACTGACACATATGAAGTGTTCTATGTTTTCATGCTAATAACTTTAGATCCTTATCTCCTATTTATTTGATCATCTCCTTATGGCAGCTCATTTTTTACATAAGGACACAAATACTATAGTTTTCATTTCCAGCAAGAAAGCTGTAAAACAGTTTAGTTCAAGAGTTTGTTATTGTAAAAGAAGTAATACCCTGGCAAGTTAGATATTTAACCCTTAGATTTATTTTATTTTCACCCTCCTGATGAAATGGTGGCACTTGCTTTTTTAATTGTATTGACAGGAAATTATAAAAACTGTTATCTCTCACCTTCACTCATCATCCTATTTGTTTTCATAGAACATCACTTAGATTTAATTCCACGTGTCAAAAGACTGATGTAAACTTGTGTCTAGGCATAGTCTGACACATTGAGATTAACACTCATATTTAAAAAAAAAAACAAAAACAAAACAAAAAAAACAGAACAGCTGTGCATTCTGCATGATCGGCCATTGTTGTGAGTTTACTGATGCAACAGGAAGTAGAATGTGTCCAACATGGCGGCAGGCTGTTTATACACCACCCCTGCAGTCACTGGCAGTTCACGTCGACCATCAGGTCATTCGAAGTCGAAAACGAACCCAGCTATAGTATGCGGGGCTGGATGGTTGGATGTAAGGTGTTTAGTATCTAATATTGGATGTGCACATACCGGGAAAGAAAACAAACATCTGGTCGGTGGGGTCATCGTTGTGTGCCACCAGCACAGTGAGGTCTGTGCGTCTGGGCCGACCCTCGCTGGGTTTATCTCCAAACTGGCTCTTGAACTCGTCCAGTGTCTGGTCCAACTCGTCCTGTGTCACCAGGTAGCCCCGATCATGGCACAGCTGAGAGCACGGAGGTGAGGCCATAAAGTCAGTGAGTTTACGAGAAAAATCATATTAATTTAACAGTTAACTAGAACAAACTAGAGGATGTTGACCACTTCTAACAACGACTACAATGCGATGTATGTTTTCCATTATTTTCGTTTCAACAACTCTCAGGCTTCGCAGTCTGAGAGTAGTGCTTCCTGAAAAACTCAGCTGAAAGTCTCTCTAGCTGTACCTGTACAAACAAGTACTGTTCTTAAGCTCCCAGTAAACCACACTGACAAAATCTGTTATGTAAACACGCGGCTTGACGGAACACTGGCAACAAACTACCTCACACTGGCGATAAAACCAACAAAAACCCGAGTGTTCAACATGACAGAGCGGAGCTGCTGTTTAACTTGAGCTACACGCTAAGCTAGCAAGCTAAAACAAAAAACACTCAAACCCAACGGACCTGCATAATGGTTTTGCGAATCTTCCATAGCCTGTATGTTTCCTCTTCGTCATCCATTTCGTCTCAAATGTTCCTCTTTTTTAAAAAATTTATCTAAATATATATATTTTTTGTTTAATTTATCACTCTCCTCCTCCTCCAGCAGACGACGCGACGCACGTTTTCGTTTACCGACGCAGCTTGATGACGCGTACTGACTGGTAGTGCATGGGTGGAGTTTGACAAAAAGCTACATTAATAATAATAATGATTAATAATAATAATAATAATAATAATAATAATAATAATAATAATAATAGTAGTAGTAGTAGTAGTAGTCATAATAATGATAGCAATAGTAATTAATAACCTAGCAGCGTTGTATTGACTGGCTCTGATCCCCCACCGGCCACCGCTGTTTCACCGCAAACTGCAGGGCGGAGCTTGCAGCTACAATTTGGCTTTAGATCTGTATAAATGTGTCCTCTGTTCTAACAAAAATGAGACCATTACACGTGTTTTTCATATTTGGAGCTGTGGCAAGCAGCGGAGTACTCCTGGCGATGGTACTGTACTTTGTTTTATCCACAACGGTAACGTAACCCAAACGGTATTTGACGTGCGGTGCGGGTGTTATTTCCATTTTGCCTCACCGTGGTGGCTGTGATATGCTATTATCAACCATTCATTCATAGATTCTGCATATTAGCAATAATAAGCTAAGTGAATCTTTTTAGAGCACATATTTGACTGGTGAAGTTGTCGTCCGAATTGACATTTACTACAGTGTTACTGTTGCTCCTCCACGATTTGCATAACACGTCCTATTGTTGGCCTGTGGGAGCACGATTATAAACACTGCGTACACAGGCAGTGGACTTTAATTTGAGTCTGCGTATTATTTCACTGAATGTGTCGGGGTGGGAAGAGTAGTACAAAGGTACAAGCAGCACTCCTCTGTCTGGCTGCTGGTGTCAGCTGATCAAAGCTTATCAGTCTGAAACACAGCAACAGGCAGTGTCATTTTAAAGGTTTTATAACACAAGGCCATGTCAGCACGTTTCTGTTACAGCTGAAATTGTATTACTTCAGTGGGCAAAGTTTATTTCAGCTTATCAGTATCCTATAGCAACAAAATCTTACAAATCATCAGTGGTGGAAAAAGATATTCAGGTTTAGGTAATGGGTTATTAAAGTAAAAGAAATGACACCAAGCTATGAAGTAGGAGTAACATTTTAAGGTAGCAAAAGTATAAGTAAAAATTAGGCAAGTAACATTTTAATTAGTAGTATCTGTTAATATGTACAGAGCACTAAATAGCACAGTATTTTTCTCTGACATATGGTGGAATAAGATATGACAGCCTAAATTGAAAGTACTGAAATGCAGTATAAATATGTCATAGTTGTATATACATACAGTACTGGAGTAAATTTACTGAAAACTGTTTTAACAAATATACAATTACTTCCTGAACATAATGACTGCTCAGTCTTATCATGGAAAATCAAGATTGTACTGCCGATAGAAATCGCATCTTCCCTTTCTGACAATAGAACATCTAAAATATTTATTATTTTCCTTCTCAAAACATATTAAATTTGTCATTTTGATAACATATCTTTCTAGCTAGTTTAATGTCTGTTTTGAATCACACAGTAGGCTATCTGTAAGTATTTAATTAAATATATATATATTTTGGTTGGTACTCTGGTTTGTTATTATTTATCAATGCAAAGCCATAAAGCAATTTTTCTGTGCAGACTTGCCAGACTTGGCCTGAAACAAACTTTAGTACCAATTTTCTAACTGTTTAAAACACTAAAACACTTGTTTTCCCTCATTATGATTATTTGGTTGAATGAACAAATGTTTTTGGCTTTTGTCATAGTGAGACTTAGGGGGTTATGTGTGCTGCAAATCATGCCAATTCACTGATGTAACTTTTTGTTTTTCGTCCTGATATTAAGCACATTATGTAATGGGTTTATGCATTTCTTCAGACTGCTGCTCTTTGCCCTGGCCACATGGTGTTCAGCCTCCCATGGCCCAATTATTTGCTTTTATAAGGAGTCATCAGTCTTCATGAGTTTATGATAATGATGTGAACTGTGGACTACAGCACATGTGCATTTCTGATGTGGAACAGCAGAGAGGGACCTATTGGAGAATCGGAGCCTATCAATTCTGTTAATGATCACATGGTCCCTTTACATGAGGACACTGGACACTGAGCTTCCTCAGTAGTGGGATTGTGGTTCAACAGATAGGGTGTAGCTGAAGCCACTGAGTGGTTTAGAGATTTGATCGCTCTCTGCCTTCAGAGGACCTTACTGAAGGGCAGTCATGCGCCTGATAGGGTCCACTGTCCTTTTCTCTGTCCTGCTGCAGGCTTTGGTAAGAAAAAATGACATTTGGACTGAAACACTGGTTTATATTAAAGGACTGATGCTTTTTTTTGTAGAATGTCATATTTTCTTTTTAATTTAATTAATCAGTGGAATAAGATCTATCAAATGTTTGTAAACTGTGTAATGATTTGGAGCCAGAAAAAATTCAACCCCTTTTTAAGGATGAAATGCTTGTATTTCAGTGCTCCATCCTTGTTATCTAATACTCATGCAGCAGGATAGAAGTGTTAATGTTGGCTCATCTGTTATACAAACAAACCTGATTGTGCAGTTTGGAAATTAGCTCCTATCATTGAATTCTTTTTTTTACCCCTCTTTCTCCCAAACAGTCTGCCCCGACAGAGGACTGGCAGACGGCCACGTCTATTTATGACTTCTCAGCAACAGATATTGATGGCAATGAGGTTTCCCTAGACAGATACAGGTAAATCTATGCATGATATATCCTCTTCCTAAATTTTCTGCAGTGTCCCATTACATGTCCACCAGCACTAAAACATTATGGATGTGTATCTTTGTGTTTACAGGGGGGATGTTGTCATCATCACCAATGTTGCCTCTAAATGAGGTAAAACCCCAGTAAACTACTCTCAGTTTGCTCAGATGCACGCCAAGTACGCTGAGAGAGGTTTACGCATCCTTGCCTTCCCCTCAAACCAGTTTGGGAACCAGGTACACTGACACAGGAGTGTTTTGTTAAAGCAGCATGATAGGACAGACCTGAGAGTGCACTCTGAACATTTTACATTATGTAAATGTGACAAAACGAATTATAAAACAATCTACATGAGACTTTACAGTCTGCTCTTTACTGATAAAGATGGAACAGTTTATTCACAAAATACTTTATAACTATGATATTTATGGTGCATTCAAGGGAAAAGCAACATCATACTGTAGTAAATGAAATCAACAGCATTGATTTAGTAGTTTTCTCATTTTAGAATGACACTTGTTATATGTATAATTTGATATACTGTATATCTACTCTAAGGTCAAGGCCTGACTAGTACTCACGTCTTTTGTCATTTCGCACTTGTTTTACCTTGAAGGAGCCTGGCAATGAATCTCAGATCAAACAGTTTGCCCAGTCTTACAACGCTCAGTTTGACATGTTCAGTAAGATCAACGTGAACGGGGCCAATGCTCACCCTCTGTGGAAGTGGCTGAAGGAGCAGCCCAACGGGAGAGGCTTCCTTGGAAAGTAAGTGGCGAGCATGTGAATCGCTGAACACTGGGGCAAAGAGATGGGGTGGCACTTATCTTTATTATGAAACAAAGGCTTGTGTGGGCAAGTTTGTGTATTTACACTGTAATGACATGACACTTTGACACAAACTGGTAAATATGTTTTTGATTGAATGAAAGTGTTCACACACTGATTATTTTCTAACATATGATTTACTTTCATTCCTGCAGTAGTATCAAGTGGAACTTCACTAAGGTAAATATTAATTATCAGTAATTATATTCTATGTACAGTATTTAGAGTTGATAAAGCAAACAGTTCATTGTCTATGCTTGTAATCAGTGCTAATATGGTGCCCTCTTTCTACAGTATAGCATGTTTGATGGTATAGAATAATTATTTGAAGGAACCCATAAGCGATTTTCATGATTTCCTTTATTCTAAAAGTAAAATAGTTAATTTTGTTTATAATGATTTTCCTATTCTCTCCCTCTTCAGTTTTTAATCAATAGAGAGGGGCAGGTGGTGAAGAGATATGGACCCCTGGATGATCCAAGTGTATGTACAAGCATCTGCCATTACTACACTTAGTTAGATCTTGACTGTTGTCCACTTGTATATGCGTTTTCTTTTTTTCTTTTTTAGCTTTTTTTTTATCTGGCTAGATATAACATTGTGTACAGATGGAAATTCTGTTAAAGCAAAAATGATGAATTGAAAATTTAAATGAATAAACAAAACACCAAGATTAAGAGAAGGCATACTTTTGGATTTAAACTGGAGTTGAGAGAGAGAACTGCACGCTACTATAGCTGTAACTGCAAATACTGTGTGTTGTTACGTCTCTCCAGGTGTTATTAATACACTTTCATTACGACATGCAGTAGATGCCAACTTCTACTCTTGCTTTCTTTCCAGGTGGTGGAGAAGGACCTCCCCCAATACCTTTAAACTCCTAATGGATGACTGACACCTTGCTAGCTGATTCTCTACCCATTTTGTCTTTCCATCGTCCTTTCCCCTCTTTTCGTTGCCTCTCCGAGCATCAGTGGATATAGTTTGGATCCAACCCCAGACCAGTGACGGTCTGCTCAAAAACCCGCATGTCGGACAGGGCAGACCTGATGAAAATGGCGTGCAAACCTCCTGGGAGGATAACCAAGCTTATATTCATTAGTTTCTCTGGAGAAAAGGAGAGAGGATCCCTCAATCCATCATATACACTTGTAGTAGAGTAATCCATGGCATTGTTTTCTTAATAAAATGCACTAAGATTTTGTTTGAATTATGTTTTGTCTGGAATGTTTATTGTCAATCAGCTAACCATTGGGATTTTTCAAGTGGTGCTAGTGTTGCTCATAGAATAGTAGTAGATTTTCATGTGTACAACAGTTTTTCATGCATCTTTGTATGAAAGTGACTCAAGATCCATTTCTGTCAAACTGAAAAATGTGAGTGTGTGTTAGTCAGAAAATCCTTAACAAGTGAGCACGAGAGCTTAAAATGAAACTGGGATTTGTCCTGGGTAGAAAAATGTATAATATTAACATTCTTATCTATTGGACATTGGATTTGTAGTACAGCAACTCAATACTTAGATGACAGGCACAGATATGATTTGTAGATATCATTTTACCTGTGGGGAGGAAAATATTGTCACATGTCTAGTCTAGAGATGGATGTAGAAACAATGATTAATCCCTTAGACTATCCCACACAAACCTCGATCAGTGGTTCCCAACCTGGGGGTTAGGACCCTACAAAGAGTAACAACATTAATCTCAGGGATTGCCAGGTGAGTAAAAGGATGGGAAATAAAACAATATTCTGCTATGCAAAAATATTAATTTCACTTTTTTTTTTTAATTTTGTGATATTCTGAAGAGAAAATCACTTACTGAATTGCTCAAAATTCAAGGGATGTCATGGAGACATGATTTAGGATTAATGGATCACAAGCAAATACAAATAAAGTGGGGAACCCCTGGCCTTTATAAGACTATAAACAAATACAGATGCCTCTTGATAATTCCATGATAGTTTTTTTTTTTGTTGTTGCTTTGTGTCCACAAGGATGGTGGAAGCAAATAGCAGTATGATGTTTTAGTCAAACTGCTGTTATATCACACCAAGGATTGTATGATGAGTTCTTATAATACCATTGGTTCACGGCCTTTAAACATTGTCAGCAAACAAGCCAATATTAACAGTGTTATCAGCACTTTAATTAAGGGAAAACTACTTTTGCTTCTGAGCCAGAAACCTAATTAATTCAGCCAAAGGGAAGCATCCAATATAGTATAAGTAGATATGATATATTTAGGATGCTGGGGTTTAGTACCAATGGTGATTAGTGAGGGCGTAGGCCTGTCTGCTTTGCATGGGCACCAGTTAAATCAAGATCAAAATGCAAAGGGTGGAATGAGAACCTGAGGAAACGGTGTGGTTCTTAATAGAACCTATTTAATAAGATTGTTATTTTGATTGGGTTTTCAGATCTGAAAACATCAAGATGTGATACTAGCAGAAATGCAACATAACATGATGTAAATAGTCAATTTTGACTTAAATGGTTTCTATTCTCAACTTTTCCTTTACTTTCCTGTTGTTTGAAACAGGAATACAGCGATGCACGTCAAAAGGGGATACTGATTCACCACAAGGAAATGTCACTGTCATGTGTCCACTCCCACTCCATCAGTTCAGGCTGACCTCTGAATGTGATTCAGAGCATCAAAGCGGACACACTCAGCTTTCTGCTGCAGTTCCCTCAGCCTCCTGCAGAGGGAGCCACAGCGCCTGGCAGCACAAAACCAGGCAGCAGCAGCTCTGTAGCAGCAGCAAGTGCGGTGCGGTCGACCTGAGAGGAGCGGAGAGGAGAGGGCTCCGTGCCGCCGTCGTAAGGAAACATCGCACAGATGAAGGGACCGTCGCGAATTACTATCACATATTCTTCCGTTTGACTATTGTTACATATCAGACAACACATTCCTCCTTCATCCCAGCGGGGTAGCACCGTCGCCGTGGGTCTATCATTCGGAGGGCTTTCCTGTTTTTCCTCCGGGAGGCTGAATGGAAGCAGCAGCCGAGGGAGCGGTCGGGCTGTCGGAGGCCAGGGACGGGAGCCCGCTATCCGGGGCCGCAGCATCCGATGATGCGGACACCGTCGTTGGAGTTAGCTACGGGATGGACGCCGCAGACATGGGTACGTTGTCACCTGTCATATAATCCCTTTCCGCCATTAATGGGAATTTCATCATCCTCATATCCATTTTCATTTAAGTGTCTGATGCTACCGCTGTGACCAAAAGTCCCGACTCATCTTTGCTAGCAAGGAATTGGTAAGCTAGGCTAGTAGCTAACTTAGCTGAATGGATGAGGAGAGCAGGTGAAGTTAGGACCTATAGATACTGTATATGTCACCGTATGATATGTATTGTACATTCGTGTAGGCACAGTCGTGACTAGTCAGTAACGCAACAACCCGAGGATAGGAGAGAAATAGACAGATGTTTGAAAGACAAATATAAAGCATGGTAGAGCTGTAAATATTAACTGCCATATAGGAACAGCCAGGGGTGTAGCTACGATTTCTTACCACCTCTTCCACAGGAAGAATATTCCTCTAGGTCCCCCTCCCCTGTTTTCAAAAAAACAATATGTAGATTTTAAGGCACCATGACTTATCACCACCTGTCACCGCCAGGCTGTAGAAAAACGTTATATATATATATTTTTGCAGAAATCATTAACGCTTTAATGTGGGCTTTCCATTTGGCACCATCTTGGCAGTTACTGGAGTCAGAAAATGCAACATTTGGCAAGGAGCAGGACTGATGAAGAAACAGCAGCCACCATGGCTGACTGAGACAGGCTGAGACACCTGGCACATAGACATTCATTTTTTATTTTATTTCAAGGGTGTTTTTTTTTTCAAACTGACACTAAGGCACATGTTAGAAGACGTGAATTAGACCTTTTTCTCAGTAGACATTTTGAGTTGTCACAGAGACAGAGGGAAACGCACAGGTGTTGCTAATAACATTAATTATGGCTCTGTTTTATTCAAGTGTCCCAGTAAGCCATGACAGTGAGCCAGCATGAGCAATACCAGGTGCCTGAAACTGAAGCAGCTAAATGAAATTCATCCATCATTCATTTTATAATCTACACCTGTACTTTTCCTACTGTGGCATGTCAAAATGTCTTCTGTGAAACAGACATGTTGTAAATCAGGCCATGGTTAAGATTAGACACATACCTGAAACATTTATTAAAGCAGGCATTACTTGTTTTTAACAGTGTCTCCCTTTACAGTTTTGTGTAATGAGTGAATAACTGTTTGCTGCTTTGTCACTGCTGTGTTGTGGCTGATTGTGTCATAACGTTACAGGCTGAATTTATTGTGTGTGTATCAGTGATGAGACATGAGGGAGGTGTGCTAAAATATAAGTACCCTCCTCTCCAATGTCTTTTAATCTGTTGTAAATTATTCCAGGAGGATGGAGCAGTATATGTGAAGGCAGGCTTTCTAAGTGCTTCAGGAATTTTGTGTTTGTGTTTGAGTTTGTCAAGATTTAAGAGAAGTTAGATTAAACAATTGGACTAGTTTAATGAATAAAGAAAATTATGCTCTTTTCCGACATAGAGAGAAGGTTGTTACAAAACTTGTGTAGAGATGTAGAATTAGACTCATGCATAGGCTATAGATCCATTAATTATAGAAAATTCATCTGCACAAATCTCTATCTGCAGAATCTGTAAAAACAGGCTTGTCAAGTTCACCTGTATTCTGTAGGCCAGTTGAAGCTGGTTGTAAATGAGAGTTTGTCATATCAAATCCGCTTTGACAGACCCGTCCTTTACAGGTTTTCATCAGGAATTTTGATTTGAATGCATTTAAAACAAATTTTAGATTAACAGCACTGTCAGGAGGCGGTTAAAGGCAAGTTGTAGTTGTCCAGTAGCTAAGCTAATAGATGGAGCATTATAGTATATATATAAGACTGCATCATCAACATAGAGATGTGTTCTCCTATGTAAATGACACAGCATTATTTAATATAGCTTAGTGGCGACTTTAAAGTATACTATTGGATGTGGTTATGTCTGCAAATGCATGTATGTGTTTCTTTAAGTATATGTTGGGCTCTTGAGTCTAACAGCTATCAGTCATGCTGCATTAACTGGAGTTTTCATTGTCCCTGGTGTGAAAGGTGCTCAGAAGGCCTACCTCCACACAGAACAGACTAATGAACCAATGGCTGTCTGGTGATTGTTAATTGTCGAGCTTAGCTGTATCAGAGGATAGAAAAATGGAAGCAGGGTGCCTTTGGCTGCAGATGCCTTTTTTTCTAGCATGCTTGATGGCGCGTGCCTCATGCACCTGGGGCAATTTCACAAGTGTGTGCCTGCTCAGTCAGTCAACCTTCACATGCAGTGGAAAACATGGCCTTACTGGGGAGAGAGTGAGATTGCATGTGCAGATATACAGCGCTGAACAGATCCATTATTGAGTACCACTGCCAAATGTTTTCAGGTTGATGGTTTACAAACAGTTAGCATTCACCTGTCTGTGCTGTATTTTGAGCCACTGGACATTGGCTGTGAGAGCATTAAAATATAATGTTTACAACAGAGGGCAACTCTTCATAGTATGATGTGACATGTTTATTCATTATTCATCTGTGGATCGGCTAATGCTGTGGGTTGAGCTGGTTTTAAATATTCCTCAGGCTGCTCTGATATGCTATTAATGCAGCATTTAATAATTGCTTAAGAAATCCCATTAAATTAAAAGCCAGTCTAGTTGATACCTCGCAACAAGTTGTCCAGTGAAACAAATGAGGATTTTATTCTGTTTCCAAAGATACCTGATGTGTCACTATGCAAAATAGACAGAAAAACACACATTTTCTAATACAACCTTTTCTAAACAGCTATTAGATACACACACATAAATCTTGTAGGTCGAAACATCTGCTATAAAGTAAACAGTATTCCTGTTTTGTAGCAGAGTAAATAAACAGACTACTGCTGTAAATCTGTGTGATTTCACTCATTAGTATCAGTCAGTAGCATGTTACTTACTGACCAAAGCAGCCGTGGATGTCTCTGAAATACATGACTGCTTGAACGGAGATAAGATCAACATGCAAAACTTATTATATTACTTACATATACACTGTTGCTCATAAAGTTGGAATAAAATATTTTTTTTTACCTCTTTCCATGAAATGATTGTGACAATGTGATTTATTTCAGTTCACCTGGGTAATTGGGACACATAATGTAATCATTGCACCTGGTCAAAAGTGATTACTGATGCATTTGAATATGAATAAACAGAGGATTATGTCTGAAAACAAAATTATTCCAACTTTATGGGCAACAGTGTATTTTAAAATGCATCACTAAAGGTCTGCTGGAGTCAACCCTCTTAAACTGTGTTCTTTTTCTCACTATTTTAATCAAGGAATAAAGGCTATCACATTCTTAATGTCATAATGATATCAAACATCAAACACCAACAACAATGAATGTGCAACCACATCAGCTTCCAGCTAGTGATAGTATCAGACACTGCACTGCTCTATCATAGTTTCTGTCACTATTTGACTTAATTAGTCTTTCATCGTGCCATTTGTAGGATGATTGTATCTGAATATCCACCACAATTTTGAAGGTGAACCTGCTTTTAAGTTGTCAGTGTTATTCTTTTCATTGCTGATATTGTGTCTGTCGTCTGATACAGAGCTTTTGTAGGTTAAGCTAGTTTGTCTGATAAGCCGTGCAGCAGGGGTTGGTGTGGATCACACCATGACTCCCATGCAACATCTGTCAGTGAAGGGTCTTAAAGAGATAGTCCATTAACAGCTAGCTGAAAACTGTTTAAACCAGGGATTGTGTTAGTTTCTATGACAGTGTAATGACAATGTAGTATTGGCGCTGCTCAATGGGAATGAATGCAAATGTCAGCTGCAAGAGTCCAGCTTGATTCTTACTGACTAGATGCTAGATGTTTTGCACAAGATGTGGAATTGCTCAACGGAGAGCTTGGTTAACGTCAGAGCCTGCGTGTGTGTAATTGCAGACTGCAGCCTTCAGCTCAGCTGCTCTGAATGTATGAATACAACAATGTGTGGGTGTCACAGCTGGCTGTTAAATAGCTGTCTGAGCATTTAGTCCCATTCAAAACTCCTCATCCTCAGGCAGTCGTAATTTGTACTTATAGTCTCCTGTAAGCTTGACAGCATCGATCTCACTTATCTCCTCCCAACACTCATACTAATTTCCTCTCACCTTCCACTGCGGCTGTAGGTCTTTTTTTTTTTTTTTAAATTCCTCTCCACTCCTCGCCTTACTCTCATCTCCTCTTACTCGCCGCTGAGTGAGATACAACTCATCTACTTCCTCCTCTGTGAGTGATTCCCTTGGCTCAGCCACTCATTTGTCACTATCCATCAGTCCTCCCCCTCTCTGTTTTTCTGTGTTCTCCGCTTTAGGCATGGCCTGTCAGAATTGCTGACGGAAGCACAAAGGGCTGTTGCCTCCTGTGGAATTTATCATCCATCTGTTTCCTCCGTATTATTCCTTCTACAAGGTCTCTGTCTCTGTCTCTGTCTCTGTCTCTCTCTCTCTCTCTCTCTCTCTGTCTCTCTCCCTCTCTCTCTCTCTCTCTCTCCCTCTCTCTCTCTCTCTCTGTCTCTCTCTCTCTCTCAGATCAGTTTGTATGGCTAGTTCAACAAGCTTTTATAGGAGTTTGACCCTCTGCCAGGTTGTTTGATGTCATAGTATTTAACATAGATGATGACGCAGTTCAGTTGCGTCTTATGTGCTGCTGATTTTCTCAGTAAATGGGGGATGTGTGCTACAGTTGCTATTTTAAACAGACACCACAGCACGGCAGGAGCGTTGTGTTTGCTGCTATCTGTCCTTGTGCTTAGCCAGGTTTTTTTCTTTTTCTGAGCGGTACCTGCTGGGAAGATCAGCGAGGGAGAGAGTAAATAAAGGAAGAAGAAGAAGAATTTTAGGCTTCTGTTGTGGTGAATTTTCAGTTGTGAAAGACTATATATGCGCCACTGAATGAGGCTCTGGCTCAGTTTTATGCATGACTGTGGTGCCATACTGCCCAGGCTTCCGTCAGAGAAGGAATAAAGCAAGGACCTGCTGATTTCAATTAAGAGAGTTACTTTCCCCACTGTGGAGTCTATTATTATTTCATAATCAGCACCTGGAGCATGTGCACGGTCAGACAGGAGCACGAAGCTGTCAAAGTTACCTGAATCACCCACATAGAATTAGTGGAGATTACTTTCAACGAAGAAAGCAGTCGAGTGGTGCCTGCTTAGTAATTACACCCATTCTGATACAGAGAAAATTGAAAGCAAGGTTAGGCAGTGTCCTGGTATCAGCAGTGAAGCTGGATGATGATTTCAGAGCTAGTACTGGTTTTCCCTGTGTCTGTGTTGGTTTCTGCTGTATTTCCCTCCGTTGTCCAAAAATAAAGCTGCACTAGCTGCAAAAAAAAAAAAAAATATTTCAATTATTTTTGCAGATATTTCGATATGTGATTACGATTTCAGGTGGATTGGTTGTGTGACACATTTGACCTTCATCAGTAAAATTGCAGCTCCTGATTTGGATATTGCACTTGCCCATATTGTGATTTTGATTATATTTCGATTGACTGTGCAGCGCAATCCAAAACAACATATTAGGTGAAACCCCAAACTACCTGTAGATGTGATTGGTTCTGTGTGTGTCAGCCCTGTGCTAGACTTATGACCTGAACAGTGTGTGCTGTGCACCCATTGGATGCTTAGATAATCTCCCAATAAGCTTTTAGAAAATTGATTAAAATGATTAACCGCTAATAACAAACAATTTTAGATTTTTTACAGTGGTTAAAGCTTGTATTACTCTTCATACCCTAAGCCTTAGGCCTTGTGTTCCTTTTCTACAAAGCATTTGAATACTAAAGTTGTGCATATCCAGAGTTGAGATAATAGAGCTGAGATGATTAGATGGTTAATCAATTGAAAGAAATCATGAGCAAGTCATTTTCGAAGCAAAAATGACAAAAATTCACTGCAGTTTTCTTCTGTAGGAAATTGAATATCCTCAGGTTTTGACATTTGAAAATGCCACATTGTGTTCTTTGAAATTGTAATGGGCAGTATTTATTATATGCGAAATAAAAAAACATAGGAAATAATTTACGGATTATTCAATAATGATAATAGTTAACTGTAGCCCTGTAGGATAGACCAGATACCACTGAATTTTATTTTATGTTATTTATGTTATTTATTTATTTGTTTTTATCTCAGGTTGGTTGTTTTTTTAGAAGTCATATCCTAATTAATAATTCTCTTACTTTCATTAGTTCTTTCAAATTCAGTGTTAGTGAATAGACTTGATCTTTAAATTCGTAGTTTCAGAGAAATAATCTGTGTTATTTACAGTCTCAGTCTGCTCAAAGTGAATGGCAAGCACAGTGGAGGACAGAGACGCTGGAGGGCATATGTAAGTTTAATGGGGTCTGAGCAGTGAGAAAATTTATTCATTCATTAAACAGTGTGAGCCTGGTTGGCAAATTCAGACTCCCTGACCCTGGAATAAGCAACACTGTCCTCCTCTCTCATGTGATGGTGAATTTGCTGTGGATCCAGAGAGCAGAGTACACTTAAGTAATCAAGGCTGCATTTTCTGGTGCCACTTCATTTGAAGTCTCTACCTGGCCTGTGGTGCCGATTTTGTCGTAGCTAAAGTATCTGTTGGATTTACTGCCCTGGTTGGTTAGATTTGTGTCTCTGGCTATGATTTACAGAGCTTTTTGTGGCTAGTTTCTGACGCACTCTGTACCTACTGTAGTGATGTGCATTTTATTTATTAAATGAGTAAAGTGATGTGGAGGTATACCTCACATGTCATCTGACGCAGAGCTTGCTTATAGTTAGTACTTCTCTCCTTTATGCATATACATTCAAGAAAGAGTTGTGCAAATAATGAGAGGAGATACAGTCAGTGTGTGTGATTATTTCAAGTGCAGAAAATTTCCTGCTTCAGAGGTAGGATTTTCTGCCTCAGGGGCAGATTTGCACAGCCATGTTAAGGTGAGGCTGTGGAGGAGAAAATAGTTTGTTCAGTTCATTACTGACCTGTCCATAATTCAGAGTCAATATTATTAAGTAATAATGTGTAATAATTTAAGAATCTGTAATAAATATTCTTAGTCAGAATTTTTATTGAAGCCTTGGTAAATGTTAAATTACTTTTTTACTACTTTAAATTAATGACCATTTATCTCATTTCTATTATGGTATACCAATTTATTTTTCTGACCTTGTTCATCTCAGGCTAGTTTCAACCATAGAATTGTGTTTTTTAAGCTGTTCTCCAAGTACGTTTGCACTTACATTGTATTTCCAAATACATAGTTAGTAATTACTGCTTCCTTATATGTTGACAATATTTATATTGTAAACACAAAATGAAATACAGCTACAGTGCAAATTTTCCTCCACTTCCATGTCCACAGGTCTGGCCCTGGACGTCATGAAGGTTATGTTACAGTTTTAAGATTGTGTTGCTCCTAGATTGTGACATATCCTCCTGCAAAATCCCCTCAGTTATCACTGTTTTTGCAGGGAAAAGTACTTTGTTCACTCGTCTCCAGGCTGTCTCCACAGATGCCTTTCTGTTTCCTCCTTGTTTCAGCGGTCTGTGGCAGCCCAGTAAAGAGGACTCATTTTCTATACAGTTTCGAGCCAGATCAGCAGCTGCGGGTTGTGTTTGCTGCATTGTATTTTACAAAAGGCCAAGGCTGCTGTCTGTCTGTCAGTTTTTTTTCTGTAGGTATTCATCTGGGCCTACAGTGGCCATACAGAGGATTTCTCTTTGAAACCACAGGCAGTGCATACGACACACACTGCGCATAAAAGATAAAAGCAGCTTTCTGCAGGTTGAATGGTAAAAGATAGCGTACACCTTGCTAAGTAACTAACTGTATACCCAAGGCTACTACACAACAGTGGTGCCAGGTCATCTGCACTCCATGTATTCATTTAGATGGCAGTCTGCAGAGGTGGTCTGTGTGGTGCCGCATGTCAAAGATTAGTTTGTCTCAGGAGCACAATTGCAGTGTAAAGAGCATTTTGATGATGGCAGAAGACAACTAGTATCCCTGTTAAGACTTAGATACATGGTTAACAAGAAGCAATGAAAGTCCACATTGCTGTTTTTGTCACTGATGATATAAGCAGTATCATGTATAATAATATAATATTAGCTGCTACAATAGCTGCTTCACTGTTAGATAATGTAATACAAATGTGCGACACATATATAAGAAGAACATCTTTCTGCATACAGCTGTGTGTTGCTTACCTCAGTGACACAAGAGGTTGACTTTTTTGCTTGAGTTTCAGCTCTGTAGTGCCATTAAATCTGCAGGTGTCCACATGGATTTTTCTGTGTGGGTATGAGATTGACGGGAGCAGCTGTGAGTTAGAGCAGATTACCCTCTACTGAGTCACCACCACCAGCAGAAGATGCTGCTCTCAGCAATAACACAGCAGCACACAGAAGTCAGGCTGATCACCACCCTGTTTATATGTATTACTAATTCCACTTCCATGACTCCTAATACTCTCCTCTCCTTTCCTCTCCTCTCCTCTCCTCTCCTCTCCTCTCCTCTTCTCCTCTCCTCAGTCCATAAAAGGACCCTTTTCCCTTGGCTGACAGCTTTCACTGCATTTTGAGGATCAGCAAGGATCATTAAGCTCAGTCCTGATCTGGGAGCTCAGTAATGAAAAACATACTGAAATTGCATAAGAGTTTGAGCACTGTGTGTGTGTGTGTGTGTGTGTGTGTGTGTGTGTGTGTGTGTGTGTGTGTGTGTGTGTGTGTGTGTGTCATTTTGCCAGGAGGACTGAGCTGTTTTTAGCTTTGTCCAGAGAACAGGGTGCTGCTACTCAACCCTGCCAGTCTCTCCAGGAGCAGAAAAACCTCCCAGAGGGAACAGACACGCATACTCTTGAAATATCAATCTAATGTTATTAATACAACATTCCCATTAGCTATAGTGTCCAGGAGAAAATTTTAACTGAAACTGTGAATAATTACTGCAGCTCCTCTCTTGTGTGTTTCTCAGTCCACACGTCATACATTCCCATAAACACACACATAGATGTCTGCATCCCTGACAGTGAGGATTTGCTGTTTTCTGGACTTGTGGAGGTGCATGTGTCCCTGTGGTGTGTGTAAATACAAACTACTATCACTATAGTGTTCATAATATTCTGTCAGGACTTGGCTGAGCAGCTAGACTCTTGCTCAGTAAAGACAATTCTCTGTGCACCTCCTCACTTTACGTCTCCGTTTTAATGTCTGCTGAGCTTTCAGGCCTCTCCAAGGAAAAAATATACTTTCATATCCACCTGTTCCATTAGTCAGATTTAGACTGGTGTCATTAGCTACTTTCAGTATTCGCCAAACCAGTCATTTCAGCTACTTCTCATTGTCAGTCTGAATGTTAAATAAATGGATTTGGATGGTGAAGGCAGGCGGTAGATGCAGAGTACTGGCAGGTGTGGCATTTTATTGATGTTTGCATTTTGATCAGATTTTTTTTTTGTGAACCTTTCACCAGCAGAGAAATGTGGAAAACATGACTGTTCAGATAATGCGAGACACTCCTGCAATCATCAGTGAGTATCTACTTAAAACAGATTATTTTTTAAAACAGTTGCATTGCCCTAACGCTGATACACAGCAGACACAGTATGTTACAGGCAGCCAGCAAACCAGAAAAACAGACAGACGGTCACTTGACTTCCACCTGTCCTTGTGTTGGCACCATCTTATCCTGATAATCCAGACAGTTAGTCTAGTAGCCTAGTGGGATTGGGATTAGGAATAGTAATGCAATAGTGACCATGACTTGGCTGGCTTTGCATTTAGACTGCTGTCTGTCTGTGAGACCTGCAGAAGATCCAGCTTCTTGTCTGGGTGAACCAGACTGAAGCGAGGCCAAATGGAGCTATGGGAGAGTGTGTGTCTGTTGTGTTTCTTCCTCTGAAACAGTGAAAAGTTTACTCTTAGTAAATAAATGTTCTTATATTTGGACCCAGCAGCCGTTTGCCTGTAGACAGTCTGTCCATCATTCATCATCTAGTTCCAGGCTAAATGTCTTAAAGGGAGGTTTTTCTGAGCCAGATGAGGGCAGGAAGCTTTTTATTAAGCCTGCCTGCTTCCCTGATGCTATTGATCATAATGGAGGATTTGGCACAGTGAAACGCTGTCGTCTCCAGCCCCCTGCTCCCTCCACACATTCACTGTATTATACAAAGTGTATGATATGCACTGACAGCAGAGGACGGAGTGGCTTTCCCCCTCTGTGCACACCGCTTTGTTCAGTAAATCAGAGGAATGCTGCAGGGAAATGTGTTCAAGGGAGAAGCTTGTGTGCCATGCCACCATGGCGGTTTAAGTCGTGTTAGTGTATTTAGAGCTGGGTTCAACCATACTTCCTACTGTAGTCTGTAAGTAGCTGGCATTGCTGATCATGTGTATTCCTCTGCCTGTGGCTGCCTCTGTGTGTGTTTACATGCAGAAGAAGTAAGGATAAGCCGTAAGGATATTATTCTGCCAGAGTGCCGTAATTGCGAGGAACGTTTAAGCCTCTTTGAAAAGCTTAGCATTAGGAAGTTGATGACTCCTTAATTATAACTGTCGCCATCCAAGTAACTCTGCACTGATGGTCAGCTGAGAAGAATCATTGATATAGTCAGATGCACACACAGATATCTACACCTGCACACCAGTAGAAGGAAACACTGACTATGTTTACACGCACATTAGTACCAGGATTTTAGAGTTTCCTGTTAATGTGTTTGTGCATGGTAACATCATGTCCTAGTTACAGAAACACAGACAAGCTTGTTTGCTGGTTGGGCTGGGCTGGATTACTCTGATAGAAACCAGGATACTGTGACATGCAAACACTTATCCGTGTTTCTGATCACTGTCTACCGTCTGCACAGGTGTATCTTTGACAAAGGTAACATTAGACATGGTCATAAAAATAAAAAATCTGATTTTAAAGGAACAGTTTTCGGGAACATCAAAATCATTTAATAATGATAAAATAATACTGAAAATGTAATTGTTTAGTCTGTACATAAAAAGACGGTGGTAGATGAATTTGGTTACTTCACACAGAGCCAGACTGTTTCCCCCTGCTTTCAGTCTTTATGTTAAGCTTAGCTAATCATCTTCTGGCTCTAGCTTCATATTTAGTATACAGATATGAAAGTGGTATTTATGTAATTAAACAATATAAACATACAATTATTGACCTGCAGACAATGGTAAAAGGCAACAATAAAACTAAGTGGGTTCTTCTTCAACTGTTGGCAGAGAGCTGTGGAGATGTCAAGGTGTCTGAAAGTTCCCTCTGCACAGACAACAGAGAGTTGGAGATCATTATATGTGTCTACCAAGTATTCATTGTGTGCTGAAAATTATTAAAGACGTGATAAGACCTGTAACACTAGTGCAAAGCCAAACATACTCTATTAGGACTTTTTACTGCCTCCACTTTTCCATTCTGGACCGAGGCCAGAGACAGAGGATGAGGACCACACTGGCTCAATGGTGCGGTCATGGAAAAGTACACAGCCCGCTGGCTTCCGAGATCAAGGGCTCAGGGGTGGAATGGCCTGATGACACTGATTTAGGATCAGTTTGCCTTCCCTCAGTCTAAACACCAACCATCACTGTTGCATAACTGAGTGGAGTGAACTAGGCTAAGGTTGACCATAAATTAACATATTCTAAAAAAAAAAAAAAAAAAAAAAAAAAAAAACATGAACATGAGAGAACAAACAAATGACTCTCTCCTCTAACACTCACACTGGTGCCAGAGATAATATTACAATCCAACAGCATTGTTCACTGGGCAAAATACTGAAATAAGAGCTGACTGTATTTTACTCCACTTTGTACTGAGTAGGCTTTTAAAATTTGACAGTGTTATGGATTTTGTCTTTCTGTGGATCAGGTCAGACACACTTTGACACAATAATCAAACGCTGCTTTGTTGTGGCCTGAAAAGTTAACACCCAATCGACCATCACTTAGCCTCTGCAGAGACAACAAGCAATCATCTCAGAGACTGCCTCTTACTTAGCTTGTCCTCAGGGAGTCCCAGTATTGATCCTATATGGGTCCGACATCGCAGTCAGTACGTCAATGCCGCCTACAGTAAACGATGTTAACAGTTAAGTGACACACACAATTTTTATTTATTTTTTTTGCCATTGCTACATAGCCAATGTTAGCATTAACAGCTGTTTATTTAGTCTAGAAGAAACGTTGCAAGTTCATGTCCTTTACTCACCAAGAGCTGTCTCCAGTGGTGGAAATAACTTCATCTACTGAGGTTAACACGTTAACCAGTTAGCCCCTGCCCGGCCAGACCGTCTCGTCACTTTCTGATACAAGGTGACTGTGGTGTCCAGACTGCCCTGATGAAGTAGCGCTGCTCAGAGGATTATAACCTCTTGTATTGTAAATGCAACAATAGCTGAAGCTCTTAGCAAGTGACCATCACCACCAGTCGCTCCCAGCAAGATACCGCTTTGTAGTATAAAAACAAAAACCAAAGATTTAATTTTGGAGAATTCTAACTACCGTGTCCAAAAGTTGATTGTATAACGTAATAAATTATGTCAATGGAATTATTTTTGTTGATATGTCATATGAGGTTGTTTCTGGTTTTATTTTTTCCTTTTTGTTCCTGTTTGCTTAAAATAATGAGTGGGCTAATGGTAGTGGTCTGCGTGTGTGTATATTTGTACATTGTGTCATATGTTGCTGTGTGGCTGTGCTAATGCCCTATTTAACAGCAGCATGAGAGGACATGTGGAAGGCAGCATCTGTCTGTTGATTCCAGGCACACGTGCCTTACTCACAAAAATGTTGGTTGACCTCAATCGGGGCACCATGGAAACAAGAGGGAGAAAAAGTGTGTGTGTGTGTGTGTGTGTTTGAGACAATATGAACATGGAGGCCAGAGCAGATATCTCTTATATATTTACTGTATACAGCCGGAGTCCAGGACATGGAAAGTAGTACTGATTATTACAACATCTCAGTGTCTCTATAGTTCTCAAGACAAGTAGAATATCCTACCCTAAGTCGACTTGTCATCATATGTTTTTTCAGGAGTAGACATCTTGGGATCTGCACTATCCTGCACATCGTAAAGCAAGTTTGAACAAGAATGAACTTTGTTTGTGTCATGTGTCTTTTTATATGACTCTTTTAGTATTACAGACGCCTTATTTCATATAATGCTGTGTGCTGAGGAGCTTATAGAGGCACAGGTGTTAATACAAAGTGCTTCATATCTTCATAGGCTGTGTGCATTGAAGATTTTATCACATTTAAGTGTTTGAATGAACTGGATTGTGACAAATCTTTATGGAAACACTGAGTTTACATGCAGATGAGTGAAAGTGCTCTTTTAGTTTGTGTATGTTTTAAATTTGCAATGGTGATATTCAGTGATCTGCTCAGCTATGTGCTAACTTTCTTTAGGGCATATAAGTAGAGTAAACCCAGAAGAATGTGCTGATCTGATACATGTGATTGGTACTGGCATCAATACTGACTATTATTTAAGGGATCAGGTACCAACCAGCTATTAGAGAGTCACTATTTCATACTTGTTCCATTTTCTGATAACAGAAACAGAAGAACATGTAAATGAGAACAGCTTTACTGGGAATTTGGCTGCATTAAAAACTGGATATGTGAGCACAGAGAGTAGGACAGACGCAAACAGATAAAGGGCTGAAACCGACTGACGCTGTTTTCAGTTCTGTTTCTCTGTTGAATCAGTAGGAAATGCGATCAGAGTATGTAGATGTATCCACTCTTTCGAGTCCCGGAAACAGTAATTTTCACTAGTGCCTATTATGTATCATTCACTTTCCCGGCCCATAAAACATTTTTATTACAACAGGGCAGTTCTGCTTTGCACCTGCCGTCTGGATTTTGTGTTTAGTGTTCAAAAATCACGTGCATGAATCCCCTACATTTTGAACCTCAAGTGTTAACATTGTGGTGTCCTTTTTAATGCACTGATGAAGCTCTTTAAGCAAATATACAAGGTCTGTTATAATTCTATGTTCTGGCAGCAGCATGTATGAATAGTCTTATGTGAACTGGCAACAACCAGGGATTAAAAGTATGACAGATTCCTCATATTAAAAAGGGTCAAACATGGGTTCAACATGTGATCATATTCGTGCATCAGGTTTGTGTGTGGATATTACATAAATAAGTCAGTGTCTCGCTTCGCCTCCCGTGGCTATCACTAGCCAGTAATGGACCTCCCTGTTAAGAATTGTAAGAGTGGGCCATTAAACCATCACATAGCAGTATGGCTAGGCAACAGTCTGAGCCAGAGGCTATTTATTTGGATGTGTCTATTTGTTGTTCCATTCCCTGAAGAACCCTACAGACTGCTGCTGCGGCATAATGGTGGAGTAGGACCTGTTTTTCCTCATGTCCTCATTCTGCAGCCTCTTATCATTGAGAAGGGTGAAATTACTTGGGTGTTTGTTAAAGGTAAATGGAGGAATGTTAACACTGATAACATGTTATCACAGAAGACTCATGTACTTCCTGAGGTATATTTCTGCAAATAGATTTCAGTTTTTTACAGAAAAATCATCATGAGATGTGAAAACATTAGCTGACAAATATAATTATTTAATATACTGCTTTAATGTACTGTTTTATTTAGATTCTAGCAGCTATAATGCCTTTATTTCCCTTAATATAATAATACTCATGGGTTGAGTTTAGTTCACAGATGTGCTGGCCTTTTTTTGGCGTGCAGTGCCTCAGGATATTCTCTGTATTTCTATCCCATCATGCCCCTATCTTAACTTCTGTCTTTGGATTTCCTCTGTTCACTGTGCTGTACCCTCATCATCTTTATGTCTCTAAGTTTCTGTTATCACTCGAGTGCTATAGGATTATAAGAATAGCTGCAGGGCATCATGGTTTTGTCATTTGCACTCTCATTGACTTCTTGTAATCATAATGTAATTACATTCCAGTCAAGCATTCTCATGAATTAAACAGCTACAATTTAAATGTAGTTCTGCATGGCTCTTCATCTCCCCTCTTCCCAGAGCCATCTCTGTCCTGACATAATTTAATTTATTCACAAATGGTGTTCTTGTCTGGGTGTACTTTATGTTGATGAGGACAGGGATAGATGAATATAGGGGTGTAACAATCAGCAATCTGTGGTACTGGTGGTGGTGGTGGTGGGGTAACAGGTGCAGAATGGAAGAGATGCGGTTATAGTGAGAAACATGTCATACACTCTTTCACACACACACACACACACACACGCACAAGTGCATGCACACATAGGTAATAGGAATTAGGAAATGACAGAAAACACATTAAAGAACCAAACTTTGCCAGCCAATCACATGCATTTTCACCCTTGGACCTACATAGTAACATAAAAGCATGTGAGTGTCCTCTTTAATTATCTGCATTGCAAACAGTCTTTCATCACTTTTTTTCTCAAATTTTATTTCCTGGATGTTTCAGCTCGGAGGGAGCGTTGCCGGGATTGCATTGGCACGCTTGGGCTTGCTCATCCCAGTGAGAATGTGTGTGTGTGTGTGTTGGTGTGTGTGTGACAGAGGGAGAGAGAAAGAGAGACACAGCAGGAGGAGGGGTGGCAAACAGGCTATTCTGTGGCTCAGTCACATGGGCGTCCACGAGAGGCAGGCAGAGACAGAGACTAGAGAGGCTGACTATCAATTCAGCTGAAAACACAGAGTCAAGCTGTGAAGATGCTATCCCACGCTTCAGTGATACTTGGTTATGGTATATAGGTTAGCTGTTGGTGTCTCAGCTGGTGAGGGACACACTGGTTATGTACTGGTTATAGTTGGGGCTTCCGAAGATATAGCCAGAAAGTGATATTTTATCATCTGTCATCCTTATTTGTCCTGAATTGTTCACTAGGGCAAAAATATCAGCACTGCTCTCTCAATTCGATTCGATTTTGATTCAGGGACGGAATGAATAAAGTGGAATCCTAAGCACTGTTGACTTTCGTGGACTCCACATCTCATAGCCAGAGATAATATCTCTTCAACAAACACAAACTGAGAGTTCAGATCAGTGTGCAGTTGTTTTTTTCAGTCTGTCCCTCTTATAGATACGATTTCTGGATTTGCTATGTGATAGCCTGAAGCAGCTAACCGTCCTGTGTCACGACAGTCACGTAAATGGTGGCAGGTCTGTATAGACTGTAATTATTCACATTGCAATTTACGAGACTGTCGTGACTCAAGGTGGCCAGTATAGCCACCAATCATCTACATTATATTATGACTTAAAATAACCTTTTTTTGCAGGTTTTAATAACTTAGTTGCCACAAAATAGATATTTTACACAACATGCAGCCCTAACTGAACCACTTACAACAAGTGACCATGCACATAACATTAAGCACAGATGTACATGTTTACTGAGAAAATTTTTACTGGAATTTTAAGAATTTGTATTGGGTCATTCAAATAAAAAATTAAATAGATTTATTCATTTATTGATTAGTTACTTATGTATTCAGCCTTATTGGTCATTTAAACGCATTTGTCAAAATGTCTTGTTTAAAGGCACAAAGCAGTGGCAAATAGAGCAAAAGACCTTTTTCACAGCAGACATTTTGACGTGTCATTGCAGAAAAATATATGAAAAAAAACATATGTAACTATTAAGATGAACATTTCCTGGTATTGTGTATGCGGGCTCACCATATTAATGTTATTAGGTTCACCTGTGCTTTTCCTCCTGTGACACGTCTGCTGTGAAAAAGGTTGATAGTGGTGATTAACACAAGACCTTTTTCATGGGAGACATTTTGAAATGTCAGTCGGAAAAACACAGGTGGAATTCATGTAATGGCTGTATTCCACTTAACGTGTTTCCTGGTTCACTGGAATACTGTATTGGGACATAGGTGGAATTAATAACACTTAATATTATTATTTCCACCTGTGCGTTTCCTGATGTGACCAATCAAAATGTCTGCTATTCATTTTTGTGGTGTACTTTTGCAAGCAGAACAATCATTATTTTTCACAACAAAATGTTTCTCTTTTCTTCTAAAAGAGGATATGCATTTTTCACAAAGGATATTTTGATATGTCACAGCAGGAAAAGCACAGGAGTAAATAATAAAACTAATAATGGCTGAATTCCACGTAGCTGCTTCAGTTTCAAGGTCTTGGTGTTCTTCATGCTGGATCACTGTCACGCTGTCAGGGCTTGTCTGCTGTAAAAAAAAAAAAGAAAAAAGAAAAAAGTATGTACTTTCAAATCTAATGCATCTATATCAGTGACCTAAAAAGCAGATCTAGTCCATCAAAAATAATTGTCATGTCATTAATAATAATAAAGCTGTTAAAACAGCCAGAAAATCTAGAAGTGAAAGAAAAATGGAAAGTGATTATATTTATATAATACATAAAATTAGGAATATCTCATCACTGATTTTACCCTCATTTATTTATTCACGACAGTCAGACTGTGCAGTTGCTGTTTTAAACATATTCACAGTTTCTTGATAAATTCCACCATCTGTGCGCCTGAGTGTGATATTGGTTACAGTGATAACAGAGAGGGAATTAATCAGCCTGACTGTAGTGCTGTCTGAATCTATCTCTCATCCCCTCATCCCCTCATTCTCTCTTTCCCCTTTCTTTATTCATTTGCTTTTGTTCTCTCTTTCCTGCCCTCCTTACTCTTCTCTGCATTATTATGCTGAGTGTCATACGTGTATAATCAGGCATCTATTTCAGGCCTTTTCAGGCGAAAACAGTCCTCTGATTGCATTTCTCTACTGCCTACATCCTGTTATTAGATAAAAGAAACTATCAGTGTACACACACACACACACATACACAAAACAATACCAGCCTCACTGTTGCGGCTGGTAATTATCACAACATAGTGTACAGTTGTTGTACTTCTGAAATTTGTTAGACGGCCATGTGTAATGTGTACAGTTTGCATTTTTGTGTTGTCAGCCTTTATAATATTATTGTATGTATGTTTATGTATTGTATATCTAACCCTTTACATTTAACCTAAAATGTGACTGGGGGATTGGATTGTACTGTTGGCTACAAGTGGATATTGTTTATCTCTTATTTTTGGCTTGTCTTGTCCAGTCAAAGCAATGCTAAGAGTCTGTAGCCATGCTCTGTCAGGCTGTACTGGGGCACAGCACTGCTCTGAATGCCAGCGTCAGCATGCCAACGTGCTTACAACGACAATGCTAATAAGCTGATGTTTTAGCAGGTGTAATGTTTACCATGTTCACCAACTCAGTTGAATATCTGCATATTAACTATAAAAACAAAATACAGCTGATTCTGATGGGAACTTAATAAGTTTTGTTTGGTCATAAACCACAGTATTGGACAAAGTCAGATATAGACCTGATGGTTATTAGAAATCATCCTGAGGGGACCAGGAAAGAGTGGGCCAAATGTCTTGGCAATCTATCCAATAGTTGTTGAGATATTTCATTAAAAGCCACAAACGTCAACCTGTCAGTGTTGCTAGAGGAAAAGTGAGGGGATCACCAAAGTCATTGGATCCATCCTCGGGGGACCATAATTGTCTGTGCAGAATTTCATGACAATCCATCAAATACATGTTGAGATATTTCAGTCTGGACCTGAATGATGGACCAACAAACTGACATTGCCATACCACAATACATGTGTGCGTGTTTAAATAGGACTCTGTGCCCTTGTGGCTGATGTTACTGTTTCCTGTGGTTCCTCTAGCTGACAGCTCCATACTTGTGTTTGACACTGTTATTACATAATGTTGGACTGCCGCGTCCACCCTTTGGGATTCATCCTTGTCGCAGAGAGAACTAATGATGCTGAGTAATGGAGCCTCACGACTAACACTGTCAGCTCTCTCTCTCTCTCTCTCTCTCTCTTTCCCCCTCAGATGCTGCTGCTAAGAAAGCCTTCATCACAGAGGTGAGCTGCCGTCCGTCCCCGTGATCCTCTGCTTTGTTATTCTTCTCTCTTTAGTTCATGTTTGATCAACCACATCAATATCTACTAGTTCTTTGATTTTAGCCAGACACTAGTGAAAACCACGCTTGTTGCATTAAGACTGCCACAAATGTCACTATACCAGTACCAGAGAGTTTAATTTAACAAAATATTTAAATGTCACTTAAAGTATTCTTGTCTGTGCTGGACAGCTTGGCTCACATTATCTTAATCCTCCTAATTTGATAAGTCCCATCCATCTGACACTTCACCACAGTACTGTACGCTAAAGCAAACATTTAGAAGAATTGGACGATTTTTTGAATTTTAGTTTTGATTCTACTTGCCAGTGTAAACGAAAAAGCTCAATGAACATTACTTACAACAGCATCAGCAATATGTACGTGAGATGTCAAGCTTTGAGATCGAAAACATTTCATTGCAGTGTCTATCATTGAAACAGTTTTTTTTTATAAAGCAGATTAAATTCTCATTCTGTGCACAGTCTGGGTTTGATTGATGCAGAGAGTTAAGTTTCACTAAATAAAGATGCTAAGAACACATGAACCAAAGTTTGCATTTTGCTTCAAAAGGAGCACCTGGGCTGCTCATTGAAAAACATCAAAGCTTTAAAATTGCTCTCATGCCTTAATACTGTGTCAATCCCCTTTTTTGATATTTAAATAATCAATTTTAATGAACAGGTGCAAATCCTCCTGTCCCCATAACACAAATCTCTCTCTCTCTCTCTCTCTCTCTCTCTCTCTCTCTCTCTCTCTCTCTCTCTCTCTTTGTCATCAGATGCCCTCATCCTCAGGCCAGCCTGGTCAGGGAAAGAAGATTGGTCACAGAGGAGTGGATGCATCAGGAGAGACTACTTACAAGAAGGTAACACAGACGACACATGGCAGCATGTTTTCTGGTTGAAAACAAGTTCTTTGCTTATTTTCCCCATAAAAAGAACCTGAGAGAGAAACATCTGAGAAATTATGTATTTTTAAGAGACATTTTTGATGCCAATTGACAATAACTTTTCTTTTTACTCTGTATAGGATTGTGAAGTGTGTTTTATTTCTCTAAAGTGATCTGCTCTACCTCAGAATAGGACTCTATCTCACTCACACCACTTCTGCCTCTGTCACCCACAGACCACATCCTCAGCCTTGAAAGGTGCCATTCAGCTGGGCATCGGTTACACAGTGGGCAACCTGAGCTCCAAGCCTGAGAGGGACGTGTTGATGCAGGACTTCTACGTGGTGGAAAGCATCTTTTTCCCCAGGTCTCAGCTGCAAACACACACATACAAAACATACTACAGCAGTGAATTTCCAGTGCACAGATGGATAATACAGTATTAATGCATGTTGCTGGAGTGGATTTTTTTGTTGTTGACTGATTCCTCTTTGATGTTTTCTGGAGAAAAATCTGAATTTGATTTCTGTCTTCTGATGCTCTGTACTCTAGTGAAGGCAGCAACCTCACTCCAGCCCACCATTTCCCCGACTTCCGCTTCAAAACATACGCTCCTGTGGCCTTTCGCTACTTCAGAGAACTGTTTGGCATCAGGCCAGATGACTACCTGGTAAGATTTAGTCTGTTGTTTGCTCATTGCTGTGCCAGTGTTAGGGATGGGATCGAGAACCAGTTCCAGTTAAGAACCGGATGCAAATTGTCCCAAAGATTGGAATCGTATGCCCTCGAGCTTATCAATTCTTTATCAATGCCAGCATGTTGTTCAGCATTTTCAGTTGCTCAATGCAAAGCAATGATATCGAACTCATGCATCTGTGCTGCTGGAAACTTGCAACAAGACTGAATCATGTTGGAGAGGAAGAAACAGTTTAACGTGTGGCTTTATTTCATGAAGACTGATGACAGTGCTACTTGTGGTGTCTGTAAAATGGTTATTTACAAGTAACGGTGGAAACATCAGCAATATGCTGACACATCTTTCTACATATCATGGGCTTAAATTTCAGGAACACCATGTATTTGACACTCTACACACGAGTGCCACTGCTTATATCTCATGTTACAATGAGATTATCGCCACGCAGGCAGGCTTAGCTTAGTTTTTCAGACTCACATAAAGAATCGAACCGAAAATCATTTTATTGGTATCAATAAAATCGTATCAATTCCCATCTCAAATCGGTATGACTTAAAGTGAATTCTTACCCCATGGATGCTACACACAGTCTCCAGGAAATGTTCAGATTAGAACTATATTATGAAAATATAAGATTGTATCCACTCAAAACAATCGGAGAGCAACAATTAGTGATGTAAGTAGATCATCAAGTGAGAACGGATAACAAAGTGTAAACATTAAAAATGTAAAGGGCAGCAAAAGAAAAGAAAAAAAAAAACTAAGGCTAACTTCGACACGTGTGGAAGACAGGTGGGATGTTAGGAGAGAGCTGTGAGAAACCATGAGATAGCACAAGAGAGCGCAGAGTGGAGGAGAGAGGATGACTTGGGAGAAGGAAGGAAGGTCTGCAGCTTGTCTCTCCGCATCAGTGTGGAGGACCTGGAGGTTTGCGTGATTCACCGCTCTGCTCTGAGCGGTCTAGTAGATTGTACATACACTGCTTAGACACTGTTTATGCATGTTCCATGTGCATTTGTCTTTAATGTATTGGTACTGACACATGGATACACACTCTTCCTGCTTGTCCATACAAGTGTGCTGTCATCGATTTTGCACCTGACTCATTTTCTTAGTTGATGAGAAATTAAGATCTAGTTCTTTCCTCTGTCTTTCTTTATCTTGATCCATGTGCACTTACTCACTGATTTACTGTTTACCAGCGTGTGCTAACATTAGACTTTCACAACCTCAGAGGGACACGGTGCTCTGATCGAATCTGATTGGTCTGATCAATAGATAGTGTTGTTAATCAGAGCACTCAGGTTCCTGTGATGTGACTCTCTTCCAGATACATGGTTGCTGCTCATTACCTGATCCTAAATCTAGACCTCTTAGACCTCATATTACATTCATAGTAGTAGAGTAGCCAACATTGCTGGAGTTTCTCCACACGTTTCCATAACGCATTAGTTTTCCGTAGAGGTCTTAATGAGGTGTTTGGGAGGAGTGTCTTTAAAAGCTGGGCGCCGTGTGCTCATTCATTCATTTATGTCTAACACGTTTGGCATGTACGTTGCTTTGGGTGTAACCAGGGTTTTGAGTAAGAAACACAAAATCCTTAAACACGACTGCCAAGCAGACAGAGTAATAAGACTAAAGAGCTATTACATAAACAGCACAAGAATAAGAGACAAACCTGAAACTATACATGTATTAAATACATGTGTGAATTGTGTAAAACCAGTCAACCTCATGTCAGTCAGCACACTCTGACTTAAGTGTGGAAGATCGATAACGATGCTGTAACCAGGTTGGGGCTGATGTTCACAGACAGCAGATCTAACAAATTGTGATGTATTCATATGGGAAGTTAAAGAATGCGTAATGTTCATGTTGATCACGTGATTCTGATCTGACATCTTCACAGTGTTAGTCACGATTACTTTGTAGTGTTTAGCTTATAGCTGTAGTTGCACACACTGCATTGGCTTAATATCTTTTTAGTAGTCCTTTTTGTTACAGTGGGCTACCACATGACTTTGCTGCTAACAGATAAAGTTTTCATCGTGAACATATTCATCACTTACATTTCCCAACACAATTTCATCACCTTTAAGGTGGTTGAATTAGATCCTCAAAAAGACCCTACCTTTCCTTCCTGTTAAATTAGGCTTCTCGGTGGGAAGATGATGAGAACATCCGAACTTGACTTGTGCATGCCACAGTATGCATGTGACCGTTTCCAGTCAGCCAGCTAATTTTCCAGCTATCACGTGTTCAGTTGTTTTTGATGTGGTAAAAATATGTGAAATGAAATGTGAAAAGTGAGCCATTAGCCAAAGGGAGGCGGAGGAAGCTTCACCTCTTTCAAAAATGTCTGTCATTACTTGCTTTTAAGCTGCGGAGAGAAATGGAGAGAATAGGCTGTGTAACTATCATATCAGAAGGAAACTGATGTGTGTATTAACAAACAAGTCTAGTATATAATCATCAACAACATCAGAGTTCTGTTTCCTGTCCACTCTGTCTTTCTATGAATTTGCTGCTGTTGCTATCTTCTATCCTTGCCTCTTTTTTCAGCTGTTCTTTTTCCATGAAATTAGATTTAGATGGTTCAGAATAGTACAGACGGGTTTCCTGGAAAAGACAGGAAAAGTTGTTATTTGTTCCATGTTCCTTAAATAACAAGACAATGCAAGGGACAGAGAGGTGTGGCTGCCCAGGGGAACAGCTTTGGCATGTGACATCAAACCAGATGGCTTTATGTGGAGCAATTTTCCATAAACACTAACTAATATATATTAAACAACTATATATATAACAACTGTAATTTCATTTGGATTAAGTTTGAGTGCAGTTTTGCTTAATACCACTTAATCACTTTGTTTAAGGTTTTTCAAATTTTCTAAAATCACTTAATCTGTGTTTCTGTGTACCTGCAGTACTCTCTGTGTAATGAGCCCCTGATCGAGCTGTCCAATCCTGGAGCGAGTGGTTCAGTCTTCTATCTCACAAAGGACGACGAGTTCATCATCAAGACTGTGATGCACAAGGAGGCTGAGTTTTTACAGAAGCTGCTTCCTGGATACTACATGGTAAGCAAGGACTGTGTGTGAGTGTGCGCGCAGTTAAAGGGTATGAATAGGAATGTAAACAAGATGTTCTTTGACAGTATATCTAGAGAATGATTTGAAAAAAATAATTTTTAAATGAAAAAATCCATATCAGCTGTATGTCAACGTTCGATGAAAACAAAATGTGAAGTCAGAACAGCTGTGTCACTGTATTTCAGCTGTTTTAGATTTTTTTTCTGAGCTTTAACTCTTACTTACTCAGGTCCAGTAATCTTCCCCTTTTTTCTCTCATGGTAGGCATGATGCATGCAGAGTAATATATGGTTAATAAGTATTGCTCATGCGTACCAATATTATTCACATGCAGAGCAATAACCCTGTCTTGATACTATTCAGTTGTCAAGGCACATGCACATACAGTGAACACAGATTTATACATCCTGTACAAAAGGTGGGGAAGCCTGTCAGTGTGTTCATGTGTCTCGGTCTGAATAGGCCACCGCACACATGCAACTCTCAGACATTTTAAATGCCAACCTCTCCTTATGTTCTTATTTTGAGTCATACTTTTTAGATCTCAGGTTTATGTAAGAACCCAGAATTCTCTCTCCTCCCAGCGTGACATCAACAGCTCTATCATCTCCGACTGAAACCTCAGGCCATGCGGTTTCATAAGAGACCGGCCGAATGTACTGTACTTAAACCTAACAGAGCATGGCTCGCACCAACAATATCCCCCTCCCTCCTCTCCAGTCTGCAGGCTCGTTCTGAATGAAGTCAACCTGCAACAGCTCCATGTATGTCCATGCTACTGCTCCAGCCTCCAGAGTTCACGGTCCTCGGTCTTGTGTTTGTTCATGTGCCGCTGGCCGTGGCCAAAGACCATCGCAGGAATTCATTTAATCATTTAGGGATGCGAAAGGCTCAGCACATTTTCGGTGACCTTTTCCATCGTTGTGGTTGTGCTCTGAAGCATTTTCACAGGTGTAATTGGTCTAAGAAAGAGGCGTAATGAGAGTAGAGAGATTCAGGCTCATGAAGGCTGGCTGTAGCCTAAGGTCAGAGCAAGTGGACTAAGGAGACAAGACTGACTGAAAAGCACAAAAAACACAACGTAGATGGACACAAATACACGGATTCACAGAAACAACAATGTAGAGACGGGATAAACAAAAGAAACTGAAACTGACTGGAAAAACAGACAACATGCAGATAACGGACAACAGATACCATGCAGGCAGTCATTGGTGGAGCTCCACATGTCTTCCACAGCTGACTGGCTGATGGTAGTTGGCTGGCTGAGGAGTCTCGCTCTGGGCAGCGTACAGCTCACAGTGATGTAACCAACTCTTTCCCTTCTGTGTATGTGCTCTTCTATTATAAGGCTAGTCTCTCCGTTCCCTCTCACGTTTTAATGTCTTATCACTCTCCCTGCCTCTATGACACTCTTGGTGTAATTTATTTTCCTTTATCTCTCACTCTGCCGCATGTTTTAATCCACTCTTTCCCCTGATTCCCTTTCACGCTCATTTGTTCTCCATCCCTCTCTCCTCTCTCTCCTCTCTCTCCTCTCCCTCACGTGTCTGTGTTGTTGGCTCGTCACTGCTCTGCCCTCTTAACATTGACAGAAGGGTCGTATGTGGCTGACGGCAGAGAATGCTCTTTCTCTCTCTCTCTCTGTCTCTCTCTCTCTCTCTCTCTCTCCCTGTATCATCGTGTTGCAGCTGAAGGTCATTCACGAGTGCTGGGCCTTTTAGCCACACTTCCACATTCATCGTTCATCTCTCCTCTGTCTGCTCCTCTTTCTTTCTCCTCTTGTAGTTGTACTCCCGACCGAATGCTGTGCGTTATCACTATATGATCCATTGCTCTCTCTCTCTCTCTCTCTCTCCCATTCTCTGCTCTCATCTCTCTAATGGGTCTGTGCTGGCACAGGTCCCAAGGTCAAAGCAGGTTTTTAACTGAGCACACAGCCCGACTAACCTCATTTGTGTGGATTGACTACTGAAATATTCAGCACAGATTGGTGATGGAGGGGAGAGGCCTGTATGGAGTAAAGGCAGGACCATTTTAAAAAATAGGAAAAGTTACTCGTTAAAGTTCATAAAAAAATGTGTCCATGTTTCAGTTGAATTTGTTATCGCATCTAGAGAAGCATTATGGATGACAACAAACGAGCTAAAAGAATATTTACAAAACTAACTCTAACTAACTAACTAACTAACTCCTCAATGTTAATCCTCCATCCTTTTCCTAATGCTGGCTGGATCCTAACCCTGTGGCTTGATGGTAACCAGACTAGGCAGCATTGTAATCACAGTTTGAGTCTGTCCACTTTCATGTATCATAGCACTGTGAGAAAACTCTTGATTTGTGTTTGCTCTGCACTCTGGTGTGATCAGATGACACATGTGTAACTGTAGCCAAAGTGTGTGTACACTGAGAAACGAGTATTGTTAATAAATTAACTGTCTGCACAACACGTATCACCTATCACATTGCTCATGTATTTTTTATTCCTTAACGGTCCTATGAAATGAAAGACGCCTCTTGTCTCTTGAGTTCCTGGTTATTGTGTTGTACGCAAAAAAATGTCAATTTTTCCACATACACTTGTATCAAAATCTCAACCTCTCGGATCCTGCACAGCATCAAGAACAATATCTTTGGCACATCTTGCTCTCAGGGACATATATATATATATATATAAAAAAAAATCAGCCTTGTAAAATATGATTATAGACATTTCCCCACATAAACTGAGATTTGTGTTGGGTCTTTCCTCAAGATCCTGTCAGAGCACAGCAGCTCAAACCAATTTATGAGACCTTTTAAAGATCTTCTGCTTTCTCCCTCTCTTCTTGTGCTCCCTTTCTCCAGAACTTGAATCAGAACCCCCGCACTTTGCTGCCCAAGTTTTTTGGCCTGTACTGTGTCCAGTCGGGCGGGAAAAACATCCGCGTGGTGGTGATGAACAATGTCCTTCCCCGCGTGGTTCGCATGCACCTCAAATACGACCTGAAGGGCTCCACCTACAAGAGGCGAGCGTCCAAGAAGGAGAGGGAGAAGGCCAGGCCCACTTTCAAAGACCTGGACTTCATGCAAGACTTGCAGGACGGACTGATGCTGGACCAGGACACTTACAACGCGCTCGTCAAGACCCTACAGAGAGACTGCCTGGTAAGACAGATGAAGGGGAGACGGAGAGAATACAGTACAGCTGCTACGTAAAGACGTCCATTTACATTTTTCTGTTGCGACAGGCGTGAGAGAGACATGGCAGGATGGAGAGAGTATGAGCTGAAGGGGGAGATGGCGAGGATGGTTCACTGATTCTGAAGGAGGATCCATATAGCACCCTGATCAAGAGTCTCCAGATAGAGGGAGTAACGGTTAGAGGGAAGGATTAGAGGGAGGGTAGAAGGAAGGATAAAGTGATGCCATAATGCAGTGTGCCAAAGGGAAAGAGACAGATAAAAGAGACGTAGAGTAAAGAGGAAATGGAGAATAGTAAAAAAAAAAAAAAAAAAAATCAGGGTACTGATGGTGCCCTGATCAACAAAAGAGGATCATGAATGGGAGTCTATGGAGGGAGAACGGAGGGCAGAAAGAGACTATTTATGAGAGTTTTTGGCATTTCCAGGATCCCTCACTATAAATTAGAGCTTTCTTTATGAGCATGAGGTTTAAACAAGGTGTCAGGTGTGGTAGCAGGCCTGTTCTTGTCTCCCGTAAATCACCACCTCACATTTACATTCATAGGGAGTGTGCTGGGAGGGAGTGTATGCTCACACGCATGCTCTCTCATACATTGTTTATTCATGTGTGCATGCTTGTGCATCACTGTGTCTTATGTATGGCATTAACATCTCCAGTGTTACAGCTCTCACTCCCTCTGGTGCTGATACTGTTATGCACTCTAGATAAAAGCTTTCTTTTATACAGCACGTCTGTCAATCACTGCACACTTACATCTGTCTGTATATGTCCTTTGCTCAGGTGCTGGAAAGCTTTAAGATCATGGACTACAGCCTTCTGCTCGGGGTTCACAACATGGACCAGGCGGAGAGGGAGAGGCAGATGGAGGGCTCCCAGGGCGGCAGCGATGAGAAGAGGCCCGTGGCCCAGCAGAAGGCCCTGTACTCCACAGCCATGGAGTCCATCCAGGGAGGAGCAGCCTGCGGAGGGTCCATCGACACTGATGACACGTGAGTTTAGCCAGACAGACAAGAGGATGTTGGCAGCACAGGTCGGCGCTAAATGTCACTGCTGGCACATATTAATAATAATAAACACAGTGGAAAATAAATTAATAATGATGAATCTTTATTCAACTGCTTTTAGTGCTTAAACTTCAACTGCAACTTCCATACAGTATTTTACAAGCAAATCATTTTAGACATTTTAACCTGTTCAGTCTGTAAACTTGTAATTTTCAGAGTACGTAGGGGAACTTTTTCACATTTTTTTCAGAAATTTTGCCTCTTCTAATCTAAGAAGTGAAAAATTAAAAAAAAAACACTAAATGAGGTAAATTTCTGCATGAAAACTGGCCTATAAAAGGAAATTTGAGAAACAATTTAAAAGGTGATCCTGAAGCAGGTTGATGACAGACAAAAAACTACATCTCAGTTTAGACGTCCAAATCAAATCGTATCAGATTTTCTGTCCACAGTTTGGAAGACACAGTAGATCTGAGTATCAGCACCTTCGCAGTGCAGTGGACTCCGTGTGGTTATGGGATTATGGATTATTTGGTCAAAGGTGAATACTTACAGTGACAAAAGGATTGGATCAAGAATTGAGCTCTGCAGGACTCTGTATGTGATGTTCACTTAACAGGACATTGAGCCGTCAGAGGTGGAGGAGGAAAAATGAACCAGAGCGGATAATAACATCCCGGTCTCTAAAGATGTAGTTCTCAAGAGTGCAGGACTTATATAGATCTTCAATGTGTAATGAGTGCCATTAAGTCACTGATACTCGGCTTGAGACAAAAAGTGTTGTACTAAGTTAGTGATTCAAATAAAGTTTAAGAGGTCACAAATAGTGAACACTTCCTGTAATAAAAGCCTTAACCTGCCTGCTGGATCTAGTTTTTGTATAACAATAGCTTCCAAATACAAGTTGGTACTGCAGGAGTTTAATAATGTAGTTTGGTACTGGCAATCATTACTTAAGGATTTGTGCAAGATCTGGTGAAAACCTGCCCAAGTGTCTGAAGTCTGGATTTGATGATCAGATTTGGACAGATAAATGAATGATTCACAGGATCTCTTCTCACATCACAGAGCACAGCTGAAAACGTTGTTGTTCTTTTGCTGTCTGAATGACACCCTTACAATGCCGTTGTATTCTCCTTCTCGTTTTAGGATGGGCGGTATCCCAGCTGTCAATGGAAAGGGAGAGAGACTTCTTCTCTACATCGGAATCATCGACATCCTGCAATCCTACAGGTGATCATCACAGTGATTTACATGTAGTCACTCCTTCAGCTTTACATCCTACAGTATGACACAGGCTTGAGGCCACATCTCTCTGCGTACATACTATACCTTCACATTGCAGCAGTACACTGAAGCAACATAATTACATCAGACAGCACATTTAAGGTTCTCAGCCTACAGGCATGTTGCTTATATTCAATATGCCTATGACCCTAATATATAAGACATGTTTACCATCACTTTGTTAAACTGTGCTTCTCTTTGTTTCTGCAGGCTAATCAAGAAACTGGAGCACACGTGGAAAGCTTTGGTTCATGACGGGGTGAGTTTTTAATAGCTCTGTGCATAGAGACAGCCAGTCAGATGCAGGAACATGAACTATACTGTGCACACAGAAGGTCAGCCAAAACATATGAACTCTTTTCCAATCAGGTAACAGAAGAATATCATTTTATCTTTTATTATTATATTATTCAGACATCATTCGCGACATGTCTGGCAGTACACAGAGGAACAACAGTTACATTTAGCTTGTACCAGATATGATTAACTGTAGCCTCGAGCTTTATTTGTTTTCGGTTCTTTGTGTGTACAAGGACTTTTATTAGCTTCATGTCAGGGAAACTTTATTGGTTTGAAGAAGAACTTGTCCGTCCGTGTGAATTTTCATCTTCAGCTCATCTTCAGCTCATCTCCTACCTCATCTGTCCATCTCAATCCCCCTCAACCTGTAAACCTGTGAACATGCCCCTGCTCCATTCGCTCCACCCTCCCTTCTTCTTCACACAGTTATTGTAGAAGTCACAGCGAGCAAGTCTATTTAGAAATATTAATGTCTGTGTGCTTGTGTTTGTGGATCAAAGCTTATTTGAAGCCAGCTTACAGCGGAGCTATGGATTACTCAAATGTTAATTATATGCCTATCACCAGCCACAGTTGTCTTTTATGGAGCAAATATTTTAATGTTGCTGTGTACTCCATATAAGTTGCTCCTCATTGTTTTCTGTCATTGTCAGAAAGATGACCCATTACTGAGCTTTGCTCGTTGTAAATCACCTTTATGGTCAGTCAGCCTTTATTGAAGTAACAGGGAGAGACACACAGTGTTGTGTGAACTGGAATTAGTGGCACACTCTCCTGCTGTCATGGAGATTGGACAATTTTACTATTTTATTTGAATTAACAGTGTTCCCGAAACAAACCCCTATTTAGAAATGTGTGTGGGCATCAAAATAAAACATTTTAATATCAACAAATCAAGACCCCGTTAATTTAGACACATAGGTTTACTTCCACAAACAAAACGAGACCAGTGCTATGAAGACTGGCAGCTCTGACCAGCCTACACACGACATTTTTGTTGTGTGCTGCCAGCTCTGATCTCGGTGGAAATTTGGTACTGTATATCACTTACTGACTCAAGAGAGACTGATTTACTTAACAAAACAGAAAGAGACACTCATTGTTGAGTAAATGTAGCTAAAGCCATCAAAGCGAAAAAGCAAAATGGTGGCAGAAAACTTCTTGTACTGGAGACGTCGATCAGAGCCACAAAGTTTGTGGGAAGTGTGATAGAAAACACGAGACTACCATTTGTGTCGACCTTGTTTATTATATCAATTTATTTTCAGTAATTATTCCAAGCTATCACACACTGAAGGTGACCAGAGATTTAACTGTTGTAGATATATTGACACTTAGGGATGAGTTCTCTTAGTCTCTCTGCTCAATCAACTCCAGATCCCTCAGCTCTGAAGCACCTCACGTCTCTTCATCCACTCTCTGTACATCATCAGCAATCTGATCTCAAGACCGAATCAGCCATATCACCCCCCTGACTCTATCACACACCGCTTACTCACGCCACTTTCCTACTCTGTAACACACTCGTACGCAAGATACAGTATGTGTGGGAGAACACGCAACCTCCGTGACAGCCGCCTGTGCGTCACTGCTGATGATGATAGTGGATACTCCACACTTCTCTCTGTGATACATACAGTTGGCTCGGTTGCGTGAATGCATTCAAAGATGTTACTCATAGTGGACTCCAGTGGTGCTGATTCAAAAAGCTAACAATAACTGTGTAGGGTCTGTCTCCTCCAACAATCCTCTCCTGTCTCAGTCTAAACCAAACACCAAGTGTCATCTGTCAGTCTGCTGGCAGTGTGATCTCCGTCTGCTGCCACATAAATAATGAAGAGACGTGTCTGTAGCCTCGTGTGACTGTGTCTGTCCATCATTTGTCTTTTATTATGTGTTGTCCCGTCTCATGGATTGACCCAGAGAAAAGAATTACTGAAATGGGACACGAAGGGACTAGTAGTCGTTTAATCTACTGTAAGCACTGGTTTGATCATTTTATCCATGCACCACTTGTCTCATTAATCTCTCTGTCTTTTTGTGTCTCTCCTCAGGACACTGTATCAGTCCACCGGCCTGGCTTCTATGCAGATAGGTTTTTCAAGTTCATGAGCAACACGGTGTTCAAGAAGAGTTCCTGTGAGTTAAATTTACATCGAGACACTGCCTTACATAGTCAAACAGAGCTGTGTGGGAAGAGCCACAGACGCAAATGTCAGATGCCAGGCTTTTCTCTCTTTTACTGCCAAGCTTTGACAGCAAAATCAGAGACAGTAGCTTACAGCCTTATTAGGTGCTGCTTCATGACATGTGAGAGAACTGCATCAGTTTGATCCTTGTGCAGCTTTCTTTTGCAGCACTTTACAATGATTTTTGCAAAGGGAAAGAATTCCCTGCAACAGGACTTTAAACAAACATGATGTGTGATTTCCTACATATCCCAGAATGAGATCCAACATATTATCCTCTAAAGAGGGGGTTGTTGGAATAAAGGGTTTAGTTCAAATTAAACCTTTCAATCTGACAGCACAGCATACCATATCACACATGTTTTCCCAAGTCGATGTGTTCATGTTTTTTGTCCCTCAGCTCTGAAGTCATCTCCATCCAAGAAGGGTCGAGTGTCGTTGATGGTGCCTAAGTGCGCTGGTCCTGGTGCAGCCTGGTCAGCCAGCCAGCTGCCCTCTGAGAGGGATGAGAACATCTACGACCTGAGAGGAGCTCGCAGCTTCCCAACACTAGAGGATGAGGGTAAGTAACACAGTTGCAGAAGATAAGAACAGACGCCACTCAGAGATCCATAATTTACCATCCGCTGTCACTATGGGGCATCAGTGTTCCATCACTATGTCACTGTGGGGGATCAGAGTTTGACTTTGACTGCAGGCAGTCAAAGAGAAGTTCTTCTTTTCCAGAACTTAGCTGTTGGTCTTTGTAGAGGTCACTACATTACAGTTCAAAGTGCAGCTTCAGTCCACATGACATGACAGTCATTTACAGTCTTCTTTTGTAAACAGCAACACCACTGATCTTTCCAGCCCTTGGTCAACAACAGGTTTGTAGCTGTTGCCATGGGAAACAAAAGGCTACAGAAGCAGAATAGCACTTCAGAAGACATAAGGTAAATGTGAAATACTAAAGAAAAAGAAAAATTGTTTGTTTCTCTCTATCTCTCTCTGTGTCCTCCAGGGCGACCAGATCTTCTTCCATGTACTCCTCCATCATTTGAAGAAGCCACCACAGCGTCAATCGCCACCACTCTGTCCTCTACCACCTCTCTGTCCATCCCTGAGAGATCCCCATCTGACACAGCAGAGCACCCCCGCTACAGGTAAAAACAAACATGCACACACATAAACTGAAACACCAGAGTCAACCATTTCAATTCCAGTCCTGTCGTTAGCAGAGCTGACATTGTATTTATTATTAATCTATTTTTTAGTATTAAATACAATATATTCAACATAGTCTCGTTGGGCTAAAATAAAACTTTCTTTTTCCTTTTTCAGTGTTGTTCTGTTTTGTGTTGACTTGTCTCCATAATAGCATATCCGTGTTTTTCTGGGTTAATCTGACTAAAATCCTCAAGTCACAACTTAAACAGAAAAAATTCACATTACTGCATCAGTAGTTATTTATGTGAATGTTTTAAGAGCCACACCCAATATGCTGCAGGTCTCAAGTGCAGCTTGTACTGACACTCTGTCCTCTGTCTCCAGGAGGCACACCCAGTCTCTCAGCCATGATGGGAGGTGAGTCGGGACCATGAATGCTATTTTCACTTCATAAACCTTTTTAAGCAGAGTTCACTCAGCTGGTTTTTTTTATGATGTTTTGAGTTTTGCTAGCTTTATGTTTTCACAGCATTACACATTGCAGGGTGTGGTGGAAGGTTAGAGGAGAAATGCGAGGTCAGCCTGTTGGTTGGTGTGTTTTATGAGTAAGCCCATTCTTCCTGTTGCTAAGATGTGGCTGTGTGTGTTTTTCACATGTGTTTCATTTCCTCTGTGTGTGTGTGTGTGTGTGTGTGTGTTTTTTTATACGTGTGTCTGTTTGTGTTCAGGACCCAGGAGGAGCTACGTGTGCGTGAGGAGGATCAGCAGACCATCACAGTGGAGGTGGAGTTGAAGAGACATGACAGTGAGCCCACCATCTCTGTTCCACAGCCCTCGTCTGAAACCAGGTACGTAAACCTCCCTGCAGACACGATGTCATTTAAAATAATAATAACAAAATAATAGATAAATGTACTTATTGTAGCTCTGTTTACATGAGCCCAGTATAAGTAACACAACTGTAACCCATGTATTCAAATATCACTCAGTTTAGTGAAATATTCCAAACATAAACCATGAGATCATGGGGTCACTCACTAATTCACTGTCAGTGGACCAGCTGTGGTCTGAAACACACACAAGATCATCAGTGATTATTATATTGGCTTTACTGCTTTACTACCTGAGCATATTACCATATCACAATGTAAACTGTGTTTTATGGTTTTATGGAATTTCCATTCACCTTGTCGCAGGTTATGGCCTTCGTATCAACATGGCTATTGAGCAGTTCACATAACAGTGACTTTTCTTTATCACATTGTTGAATTTGTTGGGTTTTCAGAAATCCGAAGAGATCTATTTCACAAGAAATGTGTCACGTTTAGCTCACCCTCAAACACTGGCAACTTTCCATAATGTTGAATGTCTGCCAGCGATCACCAAATGGACCAAGAATAATAAAAATGACACACACAGCTCGGTACCGTTTTCACCGTAAATGACAAAAATAGTCAGCTCTGTCATACGCTTCATGTAGACATGCGACCCTGATAGAGAATAGATGAGCTGTAGAGCTGCAGTGAGTCCTCCATGACCCCAATCATCATTTGATGTGGCAATATAAATAACCTGCTGCCAGTGTCTCACCTGGGCTTTAGCCAGCTGTTAGATTAGCACACCTCACCTGTCTCACACAGACAGACACACACACACACACACACACACACACACACACACACACACACACAGTTTCTAACATGACACACTGAGAGCAGCTTGACCCATTTGTCTATTGGGCGGCTCAGGGGTCTCCGGTTATGGACAGATAAATGCTACAGGCACTGTGTGGAGCAGGCATCTACTGCACAGTAATTAGGTTATGAGAGTGTGCACATGCATGTTAGTCTGTGTATTATGTGAGCTGTGTGTGTGTGTGTGTGTGTGTGTGTGTGTGTGTGTGTGTGTGTGTATGTGTATGTGTGTTTTCTTTTAATGGGGTAACACTGTGAGGCAGACAAGGGGCCGAAGGGGCCCTGACATGGGGGAACCAGCCTGTAGAAGTAGGGCAGTGGGGCAGGAAGCCTGCAGGCCTGGGGCTGCTCCCATAAAGCCGGCATGACCTGACACTTTGCATAATTTAACCTGATTTTTAATTGATTCAAGTTAATTGGTTTCAGTAGAGACATCTAAAAAAAAACACAACATCGTGTGTAAGCCATGTGAAATAATTTCTGAGCAGAACCAAACAGAGCTGTTGCAATGCAATAACAGTGGGACTGACATTTTCTGTAAACTGGGGTTAGGTCAGTGAGGATTAGGGTTTGGTTACTGAGGGAAACCAACTGAATAATTGGGTCTGATGCTGAGAAGGCAGTGGCTAGACATATGGCCTGGGGGCCTAGAAGGAGCTGGTGGGGGTGGGGCTGGGCGGTGAGAGCAGCTGAGACAGCGACAGTCGATTAAATCTGTCTTCTCCGAGCAGCCTCAACTCACCTGCAGTTGTGGAGCGGGTTGACTGGGAGAGAGGAGAGGGAGACGAAGCAGAGGAATGGGAATAGGACAACTGATTGGAAGAGAAGACGAGTAGAGAAAGTGATTTGTGAAGAAAGACTGGGAGTGAGAGAAAAACAGTTGAACCGAGGAAAGGAAGAGTTGCAAAAGAGAAAGGACAAAGACAGAGAGTGACAGCATCAGTTCGAAAATATATGTATAGTTTAATGAAGATATATTTAGCGGAAATGAGAGACGGGGTGAAAGAGCCTTTTTAAATGGCAACCACCACCATCCTGTCCTCCTCATTTATTCAGCCAATCAGTTCCCTCTTTGAGATGCCAGTTCGACTTTTTTGCCTCAGTGGCCAGCAGGCAGGCTTTTCCTCTGATGGAGTTAAGCTAGACACAGAAGCTGAGAAAGCTATGTGGATGCGCCTAAATCCTTTCTAATAGTTGATGATCTGGCCAGGAACAATGAAGGATTGTGGCAGCACACAGCCAGCTGGCAAATCTTTGCTTAAGCAGCTAAACCACAAACACCCACACACACACACACACACACACACACACAGATGTTACATTTCAGTCAGAGCCAGTTTACTCTAATAGGTTGGTCCTGTTTCTCTGGCCTGCTGCAGGAAAATGGCTTTTGGCAAGTGACCCAATTAAAGGCTCTTAATGTCTGCAACTGCTGTGTGTGTGTATATGTGCAACCAGGTTGTTTCTTTTGTTCCTAAACTACATGGACTCTTTGTAATAATGACTAATATCCTAATATTATAAAACAAACAAAGCAAAAGAGGTTTTCCCCAGAGGGAGTGGGAGGCACCCAAGGGAATGATGCAAGGACACTGTGCTGGGTAAAAGGAACAAGTGCAGCAGCAGTGGATGTGAAACTCGGCTCATGGAGGCAATAAAAGTACTTTAAAACCCTTAGTGTACAGTTGCACTTGTCCTCACTTTTCCTGTGTCTTAATCCAATCTAAACACACGACACGAAACACATATTTCTGGATTCAGTGTGACTTAAACTTCCCAAGGACGTCATTATCTCTGATCATAGGGGAAAATATCCTTCTAACTCCAGGACTTGTCTGAGAATCACGAGTTCTCTCAGTTTTGTCTGATGGGCAGCCCACAGTGTCAGACTTTGAACAGTCACTCATCCGTTTTTCCACAGTGAGGGTCCGGAGGTAGCTGGCGCCGAGGCTCCCGATGCCGCTGCCGCTTCCGACTGTTCGTCAGTACCTGAAGCAGCCTCCTCCTCATCAGCCGCAGCTGCTCCCTCCTCTCCCGTAGCGGCTGAGGAAGCCCCATCCAGTCCCAAGTTGGTGGTGGTGGAGGCGGACAGGGCCAGCCAGGTGTCCGGCTCAGGCTGCACCAGCCAGGCGTCAGTCGACGATGACGATGACGTGCCAATCACAGATATCTACTTTGTAAGTAAAACCCCTCTCTCTCACACACACACACACACACACACACACACACACACACATGCACACGCACATATAGCCTCACACATGTAAACACTTTTATGTACTTTTAGATGCTTTTAGAAATTGTTCCTGTGAAGACAAAAGTAAACTCATCTCAGACTAGGACTAGCTCTTGTCACTTCTCATCTTTTTGAGTTTCATATTTTTATTAAGTCATCAAATCATCTCAGTGTCAGGATCAATGTGTTAATGGTTGTAAAGACTGAGCTGTATGATGCTCTCCTACAGAGGCGTTGAGACAAGGACCACAAAAAACAGGTGGAGACTCAGACTGGTACGGGAACAAGAGCGTGTGCAGTTACTGCTTGATGTGTGTGGTGCATTCAGTTAAAGGACATGTTTGACATTTTGGGAAATATGCTTAAATATGCTTTTTGCTGGGAGTTAAATGAGAAGTTGTTATGCTAAGCTAAGCTAATTGACAGCAGGCTGTAGCTTCATATTTACAGTAGAGGCATGAGAGTGGTGTCTGTCTTCTCATCCAGCGAAAAAAGAGAATAAGCATATTTCCTCATGTGTCAAACTATTTCTTTGAACACAGTGTATTGCAGTGTGCACAATGTGTTTGCAGAGTGATAATAGCATGTGCACCATCACTTTGCTGTTCCTCTCTAATACGACCTTCAACAGCTGCAGACACACTTGCATTTTGTGTAAATAACTAAAGCTTTTGCAATTTGTATATGCTCAGTCGATGGGAGCATCCTGCTAAAGTCAACTGTGTTAGTGTTGTGTTGGCAGGTGTAAATGTGCCCAAAAGCCCAGCTATAAATGAATGTATGAGTGTCAGGTGGAGCATGGAGAGTAAAGCCACTGATCACAGTTACAGATAGAAATGTTCCCGGCTGGCTTCACTCCTACTGGGTGTCACCTATCAGGAATCAAACACCCTCTAATGTGGCATGAGAAATCCTAATGGCCAACAGGTTAGTCAGCGAGCTCTCTCCAGTTATTTAACAGCCCTCTCAGCTGACGGGCTCTGGCTGATGCTCAGTTCATACTTCAAAAGGAGGAGATACGCTCTCTGTACACGGCAGCAGGGGGTCTGTAGCGCTGCATGAGGCGAAGTGACACTGAAGTGTAACTACACAGAAACACGCTGCAGGCAGTGTGGTCACAAGTGGCCTCTAGGGAGTGACCACATATGCTGTTAACACACTGCCAAACATCCAAAACACACGTATCCTGGATATGCAATATGGACAGGAACATTAAAACTTTCAGCATCTCTACCACATCACTCAGTCTGGTCATTTAGCAGCTTATTCAGCCAACTCGTCACTTGATCATCCTTTGCGCCCCCTGTGTGTTTCTGCTATCTCTGTCATCGTCGTCACTTCTCCTCCCTGACATCCCACACAAATCAGGTCTCTGCATGACCGCTCAACCTGCTCTTTCCATTGATAAGCGCCTCAGGTGTTGGTTCACAACACTCACAGAGAAAAGAAAGAGCCGCTGGACAGAAATTTCACTGTCATCCGCTCCTATATTACTGAAATTGTTTCTCATGGTTCAGGAGTTCCAGCTGCCAGAGGCAATTTCTTAACCAGTTCAAATCCTTATTGTTGTGTATTGTGAAGCGGTGGAAATATTTTCTCAGACAAAAATCCATTGCTTACATAATTGCTGCTTGTGCATTGAAAATTAGAAGACCCAGTTCAATTGTATATTGAACAACATGTCTGTACATTTGATCTAATTTCATTTGTTTTATTATTGGGTTAGGTTGGTTTATGGTTCAGCTGCTCCATCACAAAAACACTGCTGCCTTGAGGATCAAAATAAATCAGTTTTCAGTAACACTCAGCAACTTGCAATTCTATAAGAGCGTACATTTTTATACAAAACAAAATTATTCTCATCTCTTTGCCTCTGTTTAGTGTACAAACAAACAGCAGGAGCAACCAGTTGTTGTTAAAGGCTTTAAATTATACAGTGTGTGTGGAAGAAAGAGGCGGAGAATATGTTTGAATTTTGATACAAGAGATAGCAGCCATTGAGATCGTGTAGCTCCTCAGGGAAAACACTGCATCATTTAGCTGTGAGATGTGCGTGTTTGTGTTTGTGTGTGTGTGTGTGTGTGTGTGCGTGCGTGCGTGCGTGTGTGTGGTCACTTAACAGGTTCCTCAGAGTGGCTCGTGTCTGAATTATTCAGCCACTATCAACAGTCTCCACATTCACTTTTCATGATTCCCGCTTTGCCGTCCTTCACCTCTCTACTCTACCACATCTGATTGTTTTTCTTCTTTTGTCCGCTCTCCTTCATCTTCACCTCTTCCCCTCCACCCTCCTCCGCTCTCTTCTCTCATTCTACCCCAACTTTTAAATAATTCTCACCTCCCCCTGTTCTATCGCGACCCGACTCTCTCTTCTCCACCTCTCGCTCTTTCCACGCCCTCCCTCATTCTCAGCTTTTTCGCATTCCTCTGATTGTCGTCATGAGTCGTGATGAAAGTGGTGAGAGAGTAGCGTGCTGTGTGGTAGGGGGAGATGAAAATGGAGTGACTGCCACACCTGTGAATGTATTTGTGTCATCATTGATTCAGTGTATCTCTGCTGGGTTACACACATCCATGACAACCTTTTCCATTTTCACCTCAGCACATTTCTCATTTTTTTATCATGTTATTTCACCTGTCCTCACTCCTCTGTCCCTCATCTCTATATGTCATATCTCTTTTTGTTTGTGTCATGTGTCATGCTCCCCTGTTGTTGTCAGTTTCCTGATGGGAGGACCTGGGTGGTCTCTCCTCTCCGACAGAGGAGGAAATGCCAGTCCAGTTTGCCCGTAAGTGAGAAGAGAGATGGTAGGGTACCTGGTTGCTGTCCTGGTATTAGGTTAGATTATTGCTTGTTTGTTTGATGAAACATATGATTACAGTGTTGAGAGGAAACAAGATTTTTTTTTTGGAGTGTGCCGCAAGAGCCGCAGCTTGTCATGATTTGTGGTTTACCCGCTGCAGGTGTTTGTGATTGTGTTGAAACTAAAAAACAATGCCTACACTCCCCATAGTGAAGACAATAAAGTGTGGGAGGTGGGTAAACAAAAGACAAGAAGCCTCTTAATTGACAGTGTTTGTCTTTCTTTTAATCTTGTATTAATCTTCTTTTAAATTTGTTTCCTCACTCACTGACATCCCGCCTCCTCCCTCTTCGCACCTGTGTGGATCGTGTGTAAGCTCCAACGTGCTGAGCTTTGTGTGTGTGTGTGTGTGTGTGTGTGTGTGTACATTCCATCAACCCACTCCACCTCCGTCACCATCGCCAACATACCGTGTTGCAGTTGCTTCTCTCTCTTAAAGGGCTGGTACCTTCAGTAACAAGGAACCTACTGAAGCTCTCAGAGATTCTATGGAAAGAGCACTTTTGCTTGTTGGAAAGGGAAAAAAAAAACCATCCTATTCTTGTGTTTTGCTTTGACTGAGGATGCTTTCTGTGTCTGACTGTCTTGGCATCCTGGCTTTCTTCCCATTCCAACCTCCTGATTCCCACTCCTCATCCTCCCCTGTTTGGCTGATGCAGCGACTCATCCCTCGCTCTGTACACCTCACTTTGCGTCCCAGGAGCTAGTCCGAATGGGGCTAAACAGATATATGATTCATACACACTTCAGTAAGACCCATAATATTTACAGCACTCCTCTTTACCAGCACAGCCAGTTATTTGCTAATATTTACATCTTTGTTCAAGTCTGCTAACTGCTGAAAGGATTAACACATCCTTTTAAAGACTTTTGTTCTATATGTCAGATTCACACTTTCAATGTGTCTCAGCAACATTTCCTCCTTTATGCATCCCTAATTTTCATTTCCTGTCTTGTCCTCTCTTCTCCTGTGATCTCCTGTGTCTTTCTCTCCTGCCTGCCCCTGCTGCTTGTCTCTGTGCCTCTGGCCTTTCCTCTGTCACTCTGGCCCCCTCTGCTGTGGTGGGTGTGTAAAAACAGCCTCCAGAGGACAGGACCTGGGTGTACTCTCCGCTACACTATGGCTCAGAGTCTAAGGCCCTGCCAGATGGGGATTGGGAAAGAGAGACAGTAAGTGAGAAGCATCGGACTAAAATATACAGTACAGGAGAAATCCCTTAGACAAGGTATAAATTCAGTCCTAGACCATGTTGTTTGGTGGTGATCGTTCATCCATCACAACAAGGATGGAAAGGATGAGTTGTAACTTTACCCTGTGTAAGAAGCTTCTACAGTAAATGTAGAGAAAGCTTTCTCAGGTCCCAGAGTCTATTATTATTCCAAGGGTAGGCTTGGTCTGTGTCCAGAAACCCACCCCTGCATTACAGCATTCATTCCTCATTGATAAGTGGGTGGAAATGGTCAGTGGCTGCCTGCATGACCATTTAGTCCACAGCCAGCCATCCTGTTTCCCTCCAACAACAAGCTGCTCAGAGTTTACGACACCATTTTACCGCATCGGCCTGTGTGAAGCCATTACACTCATGCATCTCCAGACTCCCACAGCTCATGTTGTTAGATGTTCACAGTTCGAATGTGTACACTCAACCTACAGATGAGTCACATTTTACAGAACATGCTCATCAAACAATTTGTCCCAAATGTTTTCTTCAGTGTTAGGCAATGTGGAGGAATTTTTGAAGATGTAATAATATATATTGAATTTATGTGCTTTTGGTCTTTTAAGTTTACTTTGAGAGTTTATGGCTCAAGAGTTTATTTTCAATGTTAAAATACAAACCCAGACAGAGCTTTGGTAAATCTGACAAATTAGAAACGTGGGTCAAAATGGAAATTACTTAACTTGGCTTTGACTATTTTCCTTTAGAAGTTTTATATGAGTTTGTCCTTGGCAGGCTGCTTGTCTACTTTGTTCAGTGTAGCAGCATTTGCTCACAGTGCACTCTGTGCTATCCTCTGATTAGGTGTGATCAGCCATTAATTTTTTTCCAACTCATTTTGTTCTTCATCTTTTTCTCACCCTAGATATTATGTCCCAATCAGGCTTTTTTCACATGTTACAAAAGATAGAAACAAATATCAAAAATATTTGGCCCTATTGAAAGGAATGGGATGTTTCATTTTCCAGTTTAAAATACTACCACACTGCAAACATGCAAACCTTTCTGCTGTTGTGGCTCACGTCCAGCCCAGTGAACTCAGACACATGATGTGCTTAGAGTTGGGTTGGAATAATGGAGCAGATACAGATGAATTAAAATATTTCATGTTGGCTCAGGACACCATTATTTTACAGCATTAGTTGATCCAAGACATTCCACTAAATGTCTTTAAGATGCGAGCAGACTCAGACTGCTGTAGCCCACAGAGTACACAAACCTTCGCTCTATTATCACTTTAATGTGTGATACATGAATACTGTGCATCTTGACTTTTCCTATTTTCAGGTGTGCAGGGGTGTTTGCTATGTTAAACTTTTTTCTCCTTGCCTTACCCATTCTGTTTTCCTATGTCCACTTCCTTTTATAAATTGCACTTTGCCATTAGCAAGTAATGCATGAGAAGATACACATTTTATTCCCTGTGGACATCAGTGTGTCTATGATGTGTACACTCTGCCTAATACATTCACTCTGTGTATCTCCAACAGTAAACCCTGTTCTCTGGCAGAAAGGAGCGAACGTCTCAGTGGAGAGGACTCATCTGTCTGAAGTCCAGATCTCAGCGGTAGCAGCAGGATCTCTGTCTGAGCCAGGATTTTAAACATGCATACAGAAACTGAACACACTGAGGGAGGAAGTGACTGAAAACCAGAGGGGGGAAAAAAATCCTGACAGTGACAACATCACTGATTTCCTACCATCCCTGCCTTTCACCCTTAACTAATGAAAAAGATATCAATTTAACATGTGTATGTGTGACATAGTGCGTATAAGGCTGTATGTAGTCTTATATGTTTGACATACATGACAGACAGAAGTAACTTACTGTATGTTCTGCTTCACACAAGCACAGCCCCCCAACAGGCTCTAAACTGGCTGTCCCACTCACTCTGCAGAGCAGCACATAGAGTTGTGAAGTGAGGGGAGCCGCTGGTTACTCTGAATCCCCAATTCAAACATTTTTTTTTTTAATGATGTCTTCAATACAGAAGACTCAACGTAGAAACATGGGAGTCTCTGGGATAGTATAACAATGCTGTATGTTTGTCTCATGGCTTTAAGTTTTTAATTATTTAAACTTTGTTTGTGAAAAAATCACATTTTCACATGTTGGATGGGTCCAAATACAACAGTTCTTTACAGTATGAGCCTCTGCCGCCTCATGCAAAAGGAGACAGAGGCGAAAATCAGAGCTGTATCAAATTCAGAACACTTTGTCATTGTAGTTATGAGAAAAAACTTGGTCACTGAATTAATCCAAAATTGATCCAGAATCTGAAAATGAATTAATTTAAGCTTTAGATTGTGTCAGTTTTTTTGACCCCATAATCTTTAAATATTAATTTTTAGCTCAGTGAGTGGATGTTTCTTAATAAAATGCAATGGGAGACATACTTAACTTCTCATTTTACCATTTTTATCAAATGAAGAAAGAACTTGATATTTAATACAGTAGAATAAGTAGTAGAATAAGTATTATTCATATTTTGTACTGAGGATTCAACTTGGACAGTTTCATATCCATCCAGGCCATAGCAGCACTCCAACTGTGAGTTTAACATTGTCAGTGAAGAAAATTAATCGCACTGAAATTTCTAATGCCAGGACTTCCTGAAGTAGCTCCTCCCACCTCACGAACTCTACTAAAATTTGCATGGACCGGTTCGACCAATCAGGACAAGCCGACCAACCCTCCTTTGTACTGCCTTTCTATTCAGCACGCCGCATGCAGATTTCAGTGCGCTCACTGGGGAGTGAGTGGTCAAGCCTGTGGTGTTAGGAGGGCTGTGCTTGTGCTCATAGAACTGGAGTTACAATGATAACTATTGTTTGACCAATCAAAACAAAACCTCTAGACATACGTCATCCTCACATTTCCAGTAGTGAAAATATGCAGTTTAGTTTATAGAGGAAAGAATTAAAAGACATCATTTCCTTTAGTGAAGATAAACAGTGATTACAAGTTGTTGAATTCCTAGCATAATAATTTATATCAAATGTTTTTAAGTTTTTTTTCTGAACGTTTCTTCAGCTGTTTTACTACTGTGAACTTTAATTTATTTTGTCTGTTTGTATTTTATTATAAATCTTCACTGTTACTGGTACTTTTAACTTTGTAATGCTGTTTTTCTTTTCGGTTTGCTTCCAAAGAACTTTAATTTTTGTTTTGATCATTACATCACTGCAGCTTTTTAGTAGTTTCCCAGTTTGTCATGTAAATTCAGTGTTACTACTTTTTTCACTACAGCTCTTGTGGAAACGGCTGAGGCTCATGACTATTGCCTTCAAATTAGACGGCATTAATTACAACACTAAGGCAGCAGACATTGTCAGTCATTACAGTAATCTCCACATCGTTACAATGTCTTCCAGTGTTGCCCTATTTTTGGACAAGACGCACACATTTTCTCTTTTTGTTTTTAGGTGGAGGAATAATCAGCATATCAGTGACATTTGCTATATCTGGTCTCCCTCACCTCCTCACAATAGGATATCCATTGACTGGACATTTCAAATGTTTGTAGATGTAGAGCATCAGTTGTAGTATTTGCAGTCAATATCGTACCTGTTATCTGTATATTTGAATGAACACAGTGCGTCGCAGTGATGACTTGGTGAGACACAGCAGTTCGTAAATGGGTTGAATGTTGTTTGCACTTATAAAGAGGACCTGAAGATGAACTAGTGATAGAGGCCAAATAAACATAACATCACATTATCATACTTTTTCAGTTGGTATATAGGAGTTTCTGCTCACACAGGCTGATATTTAGGCAGCATTTATTTTAGGGTTATCAAGTGTGTGTGTGTGTGTGTTGGTGAAGTCAATCACGGTCATTGTATGGTTAGTGTTTACTGTAGTCTCTTTGTGGCTGACATCTTAGGACTCTCAACTACGAGTTAAGTTAAAGTTCAACAAACCAATTTTTTAAATCTAACTTCAGAAACCGTTTCTTCAGTCGGTTGGTATGTTTCTATGTGTGTTTGTGTGTAAGAGAGGACACATCAATGTCAGACATTGTAAAATAGAAATCAGTTCATTCTCATGTGCAGTGGCCAGTTGTAATCAGTTCGCTGTTGATCATCAGATGGAGACCATAGCAGCAATATTTTGTACAGTCTAGCTTTTGAGTTATTTTAATTGCCTTATTGAGAAATTTTACATGTAAGCCTATCATTTGTATTTTTTTCACTTGTGCTGTTGTATTTATTTTCTTTCTCATAGTTGTGCTCCTGAGAATGTGTACATAAAATTATAAATACATATATAAAGATATACAAATATATTTTCCATTTGAATCGGAGAATATTATTTTTATTTGGTTTTATTTTTGCTGCTGGGCAAGAAATGATTGCAATCTACATAATTTACTGTATCATATTCTTCAGTGTGTTTATTGAGATGCAGCTGCTGTATATTTATGGTCTATAAACCACAGCTGTTTCTTTGTAAGATATCCAAAATGGAAAGATTTGTGGGTTTTACTGTCCATGCAAATCGATAGGGAATCTTCCAACTGTTCAGCTGTGTTGTGTATGTGTTTTCAAATCGCGGTGTGCCCTCATCCAATAGAGAGAGTCCTTTACAGAGACATAGCATGATTTCAAAATGAATATGCATATCAGAAATGTGTATTTATGTATATCTGTGTATATTCATCTATTTATACGTGAGGATAAATAGATGGCTGTATGTGTGTGTTTGGACTCAATCAGAATGAATACAAAATAAAGCAGTTCTATGAATTGTTGTCCATGTAGATAATGTCATGTTATATTTTCATTAACTCCTTGCTGAAATCATTATACATCTAATCTGAAATGAAAATTAGAACATCTTCAGTTGTTCTCCAAGCATGGGATTTGTCACTAAATTTACATGTAACCATTAAAGTAAATAGAATGGAAAATATAAGATCAATTACAAATGGTACAGTGTTTCACCATCATTAGTCGACACAGTTATTGCTGTATGCAATATTAATTCTCTGTCCTATTTACCACATTGTAGTTTGTCTTCAGTTACAACAGACAGCCCCTGAAGGCAACAGCTTTGCCAAATTAGTCCCAAGTCTTGACAACTCTAAGACTATGCACAGCAGAATAATTGTTTCCTTCCTGGTATTGTGGGATATTATGAACATGGCAATCTGCCAGTTAGATTTTGAAAATTTGAGCCTGATGGTGGTGCTTCATGAGAGGCCAAGGGGGTTGCCAAACTGATCAGAAGTTGTTCATGGAAATCTGGCCAGTCGCTGTTGAGATAAATTTCCCATCTGACCAAAATGTTGGACGGGTGGATTAACCAGCCATCACCATCCAGGCCTGCCAGTGGGAAGAGAGGAGTGAATTTGCAGATGCAAATGCAGAATGCTGGGAACATCACCCGAGGCCAAGATTAAGTTACTCCCTTCAAGCACAGCCAGAGACCTCAAATGTCCATTTCTGCCAGTATAAAGTAAGCTCAGAGCACACCAGAGGAGGAATCTCAAATCCAATATACCTTGTAATTTAAGGAATACAGAATAACTGTGTCATCAAAGGTCACTGTATATAAAAATGGACCTCAGTAAACGTTTTCGTTATGTGTTTATGGTCTGAATCGCTAGTTTGAAGTTTTCTTGATTACAACATGATGTTCATTTTTCAAATCATGGTCCTATTTAAAAGAAAATAGACGTTAAAGCAGAGTGGGTTTAGGGCGTGATTGACACACAGGTCCGGATAGAGGCCAGAGCGTTGGACATTTGACTTGTCATTGTGTTTTCAGTTCACCAAAGTTAGCTCCAACATGTTTGCCTGAAAATGTCTTGTTCGGCGTTCAGTTTTTAAAAGGAGTCAGTTGTTCATTTTTTTTCTGGTAAGTACATTTTGTTTTAAGCCTATTTTTTTGCTAGCCAAAATTAGCATCCCTGTTAATATCACAGTTCAGGTGAAGACGCACCTTGCTAACCAAGCTAGCCAGCTACTGCTAGCGTTAGCTGATAACTTAGCGATTGCTATGCTAACGGTACCTGGGCCCGCTGGGCAGGTAACCTGTGTCTACCTGGGTTAGCCAGTGGAGGTGTTCAGTCAAAGCCTATTAAAAAGGTACATTTAATCGACGGTAGTCCAGCGATGTTTGGTTTGTGTTTCTCCCACATGTGACCCAGTTTAAGTGATCTGCGTTAGTGTAATGCGCAGCGTTAATGTTAGTTAATACATTGTCCATCAAGACCTGTGACATGACGTATACAAAATATGTAGAAAAATATTTTTCATATAGAAGATTGTTCATTTAATACTCAAACCAGTCCTCAACTGAAGCAGACATTCATGTCTATCTCTAGATCCTGTATTGTCACTGTTGAAGGTGAGCCACATTTAAACATTTCTACACATCATTGTTGTTTATTAAAGCCAACATAGAAAGTCTTGTGATTAATTACAAATTCAGGAAAAACTTCAATGTGTTGTGACCAGACATGCTCCATAAAAATCAACAAAGCAAAGCTTCATAAAAAAACTTTATTTAACATTAAATTTACATTAATTTCAACAATTTACACCACTGGAGAGGTGTACAAAAGAATGTAATAAATGGATGAATTAAATAATGCGTGCAATTTACAATCATCTGTAGCTGACAAATTAAAGATAAAAGTTTGCATAATAAAGAGGGGTGGATAAATCGTATTTAGTAACAACTTGAAATTATAGTAGAAATGTAAAAATAATACTTCATAGCTAAGAGAGGATAGTGCAACAGTCTGACAGGTTGACTGTAAGCTACTGCAGCTGTCCATGAGTGATGGAGGTAAGGTGCAAAAAGTCCAGGAGCCGTTATCCATCATCAGTCTGAGTGTGTGACACAGTTTACATGCAGCAGACTCACAGTCTGAGGGAGAACCTGTTCTGAAGTCTGTTCATGTTCTGCAGCAGAACCAATTTAAAACACAAGGTTAGTATACGTTTTACAGTGTTTTTACAGTTTAACGTTAGTGCACATGCTAACTTCAACTACAATAACATTACAAGTTACTCCTCACAAATATGATATTTGCCAAATGCGGTTGTATGCAATTAGCCTATAAGACTAATTTAACAGTTAGATTACCTCGAATTGTGACAGCTAACCGTGTTTGTGAAACAACCTGCATACTCGAAAATATCTAAATCAGATGGATGTTGCTCAATCTGCAAGAAGACAGGGCGTCAAACTTTGGAGAACAAAGGGTGCACTGCCTCTTCGTGTTCTCTGCTGTGCGCGATGATTGGTCAGCATTTTCAAAAGAAAGTAGTTGATTGGTTAATCTTTTGTCAGTCTATAAGATAACTTTTCCAATTGGTCCAAATCGACGTTGCTAAACTCACGTGCTAGTGCCCTTCCTTGAAGGCGGTGCCTACTAGCTGCCGGTGAAGAGGGCTGTTGTTGTTGTTTGTGGGAAAGTACTTCAAAAGTACAAAAACTAGTGTTGTAAAATGGGAACCCGAGATGATGAATACGACTACTTGTTCAAAGGTAATTTCTTCTTTAAAGGTGGGCGAATGACAGCGCGTTCGTCCTCTTTATAACAGTTCGTGACGGGAGGAGGAACTGAGGAAGTCAACTAAGCCAGCGTTAATGCTAAAGTCAGCTCTGCTAGTAGCAAAGTGGTACACGATAACATGACGACTGTCGAGCTAACTCTGTAGCCACCACTACTACTTATTATAAATTCATCCAGCAGTGTGTAGTACTAGAACAATTCCTCGTCAATAGTGTGATTTTTATCCTCGCAAACCAACCAGCGAGTCCAGTGGTGGCATTCAACGCTGGGGAATTAGCAGGCTAACGTTAGTTAACTAAGCGGCTATATAAGCAGCTAGCATGCTAACATGAAAGCTACCTGGCCTCGTTATAAACAATCACCTGAGACGACCTGACGTTCACCTGAAACGACAAGAGAGTCAATGGCTGCTCTCTGACAGAGGCCGTACATTAAAACGTGTTTACTTAAAGAGTTATCAAAGCTCAGGCCACTCAGCTAAGTTGTCAAGTTGTTAAGCAGTGAACATAACCGCTCCCTGATTTTCTCTGTGCTGCTGATACGCTTCATCTTTTATCAGTATCGTTGGGGTTAAGAAGAGCTACAGTTAAAACTTAAATTAGGAGACAAAGGCAATTACAGACCTATGGTAATAAGAAAACCTAATTGTTACATTATAAAACTAATAAAAACAGTGAATTTATCCAACTCATCAGTGCATCCTTAAGCATGATGGGAAATGAATGTCATACAGATTAAAGTGAAGTCCGTGAGTAGGACCAGAACTAATAAAAAAAGATCTTGCTGTAACTTATAAAATACTTAATATGCACTGCACTGTACTGTATGTATCTTTTTACATTTGTGATCTACAAAGGTGATCTGAAATGACTTGTATTCTTCACAGACTGGACTAAAGCTTAGAAATGTTGCTCTCACTGATTCTGTACAATTGCAGTATGGATAGGAAGACTGCAAACTCAGCTCTAGCATGATCATTCATATTTTAAAGTTTGTCAGACTTCTGTTGTAATTTTTTTGTGGGGTGTGTGTTTTGGTTCTAGTTGTACTAATCGGAGACTCTGGAGTGGGGAAGAGTAACCTGCTGTCCCGTTTCACAAGAAATGAGTTCAACCTGGAGAGCAAGAGCACCATCGGTGTGGAGTTTGCCACCCGCAGCATCCAGGTGGACGGCAAGACGATAAAGGCTCAAATATGGGACACAGCTGGACAGGAACGCTACAGAGCAATCACTTCAGCGTGAGTTTGTGTTTTTTAAGTGTTTATACAAGTGTATATTGTGCTGCAATAGAGTTGATGTACTCGTCTGGTTTTATCCGGTAACCAGGTATTACCGAGGTGCAGTTGGGGCCCTCCTGGTTTACGACATCGCCAAGCACCTGACTTATGAGAACGTAGAACGCTGGCTGAAGGAGCTGAGGGACCACGCTGACAACAACATTGTCATCATGCTGGTTGGAAACAAGAGCGACCTCCGCCACCTCAGGGCAGTGCCCACTGATGAGGCTCGAGCCTTTGCAGGTTAGTGTTGCCACTGGGTAAACAACACTGCATTTAAAACAGAGTTATGCAATTTAAGGAGAATTCTGTAAAACACAAACAAACAAGAAAACACTCCTCGGTTTGACCACTTAAACAAACCATTTACTTGACAAATATGCTGAACCTTGTAAGTTATTATCCAAGATGTGTAAAATTTATGTTGTGTTCACTATTTCTCATACTCAGAAAAGAACACTCTCTCATTTATTGAAACCTCAGCCTTGGACTCCACTAATGTAGAAGAAGCCTTTAAGAACATTCTGACAGGTAAGAAAAGTGATAAATTGCTGAACATAATTTGCAGCTTGCCATAAATCTTCAAGGTTACATGACTCCTAATTTTACTGAACCGTCACTGTTTTCTCTCATAGAAATCTACCGTATTGTATCTCAGAGGCAAATATCGGACAGATCTGCACATGATGATTCTCCAGGCAACAATGTAGTGGACATAAGCGTCCCCCCAACGATGGACGGGCAGAGGGGCAACAAACTCCCCTGCTGTCAAAGCCTGTGATACTTGTGTTTTCTTTTCCTGTTTGACTTTCTGTCAGTCTTTCCTCTCTTCGCCTCTGCTTTACTTCAGCTGTCACGCTGCTGTCAACATGATACCCTCATTGGTTCAGATGTCTCTGATCCAAGACTCTTGTAGCTGACATTCCTTTTTGCTGGTTTCTTTTTTTTTTTTTCATTGTTTTTTTTTTTTTTTCTTCCTCTGATCTGATTTCAACCTGTGTCAATATAACTTTATGACCTCATAATAGCTTTGAGAGGGAGGAAGTGTTTGCTATTATGAGGCTGATCTCAAAGCTGTAGTAAACTACAAATTCCTTTTAATTAACCAGCGTTATGGTCCTATTGACCTGCTCCTGTTGAAGGAACGGTGAGGGATTAGCAGGCCTCTTTATTAGTGTTCCAAGTGGTTACTACTTGTCTCCTTTTCTCAGCCTGCAATGACTTATGATCTGTTAAAGTGGAATCCTGGTTTCATGTCTAGTTGACCTGATTCTGCCTGTCATGCAATACGGGTGTAGAAGAGGAGAGGAGAAGAAGGTAATGCATCAATACTTTGGAGTATTAATGCATACTCAATTTGGAGTTTGTGGTTGCCTATTTAATTTTAATTTCCCCCTCTGAGCCCTGTGCCCTCTGTGGCATTAAATTAGCATGAGCCAGGGACCAGACTGGCTGTGACTGTCTGACTTAATATGGGCAAGTGTGAAACAAATGAAGTGTTTTTATTTGTGTGTGCATGTATGAATGTGTGTGTGTGTGTGTATGTGTGTTAATCTTAGTGCACAAAGATACCAAAGGAGACAGATGCAATCAGTATCAGTTTGGGTTTTCTTATTTATGCGTGTTCAAGGCTGCTAGTATTGCAGACCATTGCTGAATTTGGCCAATCCAGTCCAGGCTATTTGGGGAAAAAATTGTGTAATGCTACATAGCAAAAGTGTTGTTATAAATTGTGATGATTTTTTTTTTTAATGAAATGAAAATAGTATCAGCCTGGGACACGCCTAGCAGGCTGTCTTAAAATGAAAATCTTTCTTGCACTTATGTCCAAAATTTCAGTGGAATAAATCATCTTATATTTTTAAATACACTCAACATCTTTATTATTCAATGATATTTTCCTGATGCTTGTAAGGGAAACTGTGTTGGCTGAAAAGAACAAAATGCACTATTTGTTATGCTTCTTTTTTTTAAGCAATTTCCCCTCATGTACCTTGAATGTGAATGTGATATCTGTTAAAGGAGAATGGATAAAGATGTGTGTGTAATCTGAGAACATTTTCACTTCGACTCCAGCTGGTAGCAGTTGTTAGCAGGGAAAATGGAACTGAAAGTCAGAAATGCAAATTGTTTACATGGTTGGCTGAAAAGCCACTTTCACCCATCTGGTAGAAATACTTCCATGTGTGATTGATTTGATACATTATGTCTCATGAAATTTCACATTTCTTCAAATAATAGGTGTAAAGTCAGCAAACATAAACTTGTTTTGCTACCTTAACACTACACAGAAAATACTGAAGCATAAATAAACCTAATTCACATGAAGCAGGCATACTTATTTTTGGATACATTACTCACTCAGTGAGCCCATAACTTAACACTGTGTCTGCCACTGTTGTTTAGCAACTGTCATAGAGTCAGTGGAGCTGTTTGTACACAGCATGTACAAACATGCATGCAGCCTCACCTGACACTCTGCCTTTACAAATCCACACACATGATGGCCAGATCATCTAACACTTCACTGCATTTATGCATCAGAGGCAGGCTCCTTAAAGTACTGGATACTTGGCTTCAGACATTTTTCATTTTCATTTAAACTAATTTTTATAAAACTACTTAATTTTTTAATAAAAATTGGGTTATTATGTACAACTTTGTAATTAATAATAAGGTTGTAGATTGCTTGTTCAAACTAACATGGTTAATTATGTAGCTCTCTGTTTTCACAAGCATCGTTAACCACAATCAAAAAAAAAATACAGTCCTACTTCTGCTTATTTTTCCTGAACGTTTTACCCATGTGATGTTTTCGGGTTAGCGCCCCTCCCTTCACTTTGGTAAGCTGTTATTCACACCCCCATCTGAATTCGTCCGGATGGTGTTGGGCTCTCGGTTAGCCTGTGTTGATGTGTTCAACGCAGAGGCAGACAGCTGATGATGAGCCTCCTGGGTGTATTTAAAGACCGGGGAAAGCGGAAGTCTGGCCCGCTGTGTGATATCAGCTGAGAAGCTCTAGCTAGCACAGAGCTGAACAGCGTCTACCATTAGCCAACGGGAGTACTGCGATTTGGCCAATTCATACACACAGCGAAACATGAAACGAGAAGGAAATGCGAATATACTAGGGCGATAATGCCTGTCACCGTAAAACACTGAGAAGAAGACCACACGGGGGTGAGTAGACCGTTTTTAGTTTTTATCTTGACAGCAGCCGACGGCTAGCGGCTCACTGTAGCTGCTGACAGCTGGCAGCTAGCAGACAACACAGCTGTGACGGGCACCGACTGACCGCGTTTATTTACTGGACAATGAAATCAGGCAGCAAATTGATAGTGACAACAAAATGGACGTGGATAGCCGGTGCTTATGTCCTAAATATGTAAACACTGCTATACACAGGCAATTTGTGCCGCAACGCAGTTGTAGCACATTATGATATAGACATGACACAACCCTCTCAGTTCCAGATGATAGTCTGGATCAAAGCTGTAACATCTGGCTGCCGCGGCAACGTTAGCTGCATTGAGTCGGAATGAAAAGGAAAATGACTTTGTCAGCATGGTAGTTTTTTAAAGGCATAATGTAGCAGTATGTATGTCCATCACTATTTTCAAATGTTAGAGTTACATACAGTGTAATTGAATGTAAGTTTCTCATCTGAAGATTTGATTTGAAAATGCATTAGTCTGTGTGTTTACATGCATCACTAGGTTTAAAAGACTTGTCTGAGTTTTGGGCCTACCCTTTTGTTTTTTTGGGTCAGGGATTGTTCCTCTTAATCGTGCCTCCATGGAGGGATACTGTAACTGTTTTCCATTCATTTAAATGGGGTTAAAATGTCATCTGACCAGGGACCTTTATATCAAAATTCAGGTTCAGGCCTTCAGGCTTTATCCCCTGGATAACCAGTCTCACAAAGGTTTTTTTTTTTTTTTTTTTTTGTCTGGCTCTGTTAAGTCTGGCTTTAACAGCCATGGCGTGGTTAAGAGCACCATAGCTAATAGCAGACAAGTTTAAACTGTCAACCATTTGGATATTGGATCACTGCAGTGGCAAAAACTAATATTCAGCAAGGTAAATGTTATAGAAAAGAAGCATATAATTATAATACATAGAAATGTTACAACACTCAAATTACTGCAGCTCTGTTTTAGTTTTAAACTAGATCAAATGTTTTTTCTCCAAAAACCTGTATTTATCATTATAGAGTGTAAATTGTTGTATTTATTATTCATAAGAAGATAGAATAAAGACACGATACCCCATAAATTATCGCAAGAATTTCTGCACCATCTGCCATGTTAAACCTCTTGTTTAAAAACAACACAACAACATCAGTGTTGAGCACAAAGGATCATATAAGGACTGGAGTAATGCGGCGACATGTACAGCTACAGTTGGAGAGCCAGGCCTTATGTGAACAGCAACAACAACCCAGTATTTACCCCTGACAAATACACAAGTATGAGTGGCATTTTAAAGAAAAACTTGAAATGCCTACACATGTATCAGACACAGGCTTTTTTGGAAATTGTTGCTCATGTTATTACTCTTACTGTATCTATTGTCTCATCACAATAAAAACATTACACTTAGAAATATCCATTCATTCATTTCGACAGCAACACATAAACTACAGGCTGTAGCAAATTCAGCTGTGTCTTTAGCTCTCTTATCTTTAGTGAGGGGTTATCTGAGGGGAGACAGCTGTTTATCAGTCTGCTGCACATCACAATCGCTGCCACAGACGATCAAACTTGCTTTTACAATGGATTAGCAGATGCTTTGGGCAAATTGGCCCATTTCCAAACAGACAGCTTTCTTTTAAATGACAAAATGTCTGTGTAGATAATCTTAGTTATTCTCACATGGCAGGAAATCATTGGCCCATGAAGCGCACTTCAAGATGAACTCTGTCATAACATATAGCTAAGTGTCCCTAGAACTAGGCTGTCTTGGCCTAATTGTAATTCTGAAAAATCATGATATTGTCACAATACTGTTGATAATATACCTGACTGATTGTTATTGCTTTGGTACGGTATATATGATATGTATATATGACATACAATATCTTGTCTCATTTCACTAGTTTGAGTTTACATCTAACTGCTGTATCTCTTTACTCTGTTTATATTTTGCTTTTGAGGCAGCTTACTTTAGCTTCTGAATGATTTTATAATGTATTGGCATACGTTAGTACTTCAAATTACTGAAAGTGAAAGTACTCGTGGAAATGCCCATTTCATTTCATTTCAATATATTTTGTGTTATTGGATTATAATTATTGATTCATCAGTGTCTAAGGATTGCTTTGATGTTGTAGCTGGTAAAGGCTAATTTTAAAATGCTGCTGGGTAGCTTTAGCTACAATAATGCATAATAATTTATTTGTTGATTTATATTTTTGTTAATAATCTGAATCTATTTATAGTTGTAAAATAGATGTAGTACAATATATTGAGTACAAAGTAGTATAAAATGGAAATACTCAAGCCCATGTACCTCAAAATTCTACTTCATTACACTACTTGAGTAAAAGCACTTTTTTCCAGCACTGATATTGTTTATGTGAAAAAGCCATTAACTCTCAGTCCTTCTCTCTTCCTCTGTTTGTAGAAACTACACTTCCCCAACCCGTGGAAGAGCGGAGTTCGTGCTTCCTGATCCCTCCTTCATCCCTATATTCTGAGCCTTCACACCCTCACCGCCATCTCTACAACCAGCGTCTGGACACTGTAACCATGACGACAGGCGGGTGTTGCCACCTGCCTGGCTCTCTGTGTGACTGTGCCAGTAGCACGGGTCTATGGAAGAGTGTGGAGGAGGCAAGTGGTGACGGGTGCCAGGCGCTCTATGTCACCCAGGTCACAGCCATAGATGGACGGTTGCTGTCCTCTGTGCTCAAACCCATGGGCACACAAAGGTGAGGCTGATTTATGCCTACCTGTCCTCTTGGGACAGATGTTTGAATTTTAACAGTCCTGTGCAGTTAACAGGAACAGAAATGTCCATGACAAGTAGCTCACGGAGGCATAACTGCCTCTTGATTCATAATGTAGGCCTTTTTACAGCACACATTTTGACTCGTAGTAGAAAAGCACAGGCATTACTAATGATATTACGGTAACAATGGCATTTGTTTTCCTCTTCTATTCTAGTGTTTTAAATCTCATCCAAATCCTATTTATTCTCAAAGGCATTGTATTGATGCTTCTTTGCCCTGATTTGTTCTTATTTCTTGACCAATTTTTACTTACTGTTACTATTGCTAGTATAGCGCATTTATTCATTCAAATGCTTTTATCGTCTTTCTGTAACTGTGAAGGACATTGTGTCCCTGGTTTTGAAAAGTGATGTATAAATATAATGTTTTACTTACTTGCCATTCAAGCGTCTCAGTGTGACAGCAAGCCAACATGCTGGACCCTGAAACTCAAGCTGCTAAACGGAAATCAGGCATCATCGTTAATTTTATTATTCACACCGGTGCTTTCCCCACTGTGATACATCAAAATGTGTTCTGTGAAAAAGGCGTGCCGTTCAAGGTTCTCCTTGAAGGTATTTATCTTAACTATTTATACCCGGTAGGCTTCTTAATTTTTTCTAAATCTTATAAGGTTTGTTATGTTATATATTATATAATTATTTATTGAATCGCATTTAGGATATTATGGTTATTTTTCAGATTATAGCCTCATTTTGAGGTTAATCTCGGATTTGTTGGAGCATATTACTCATGTATAATTTTTTATGTAATTATATATGTATCAGGGGGATGAAAGTAACATTTTACTTTAAGCCTTTTCAAATGTTTAATAAATGGTTTATACACTATTATGTAGTCATAAGCAGATGGAAGTGTTTATTAATGTATTTGGTAACTACTGTACCTCCTTCTGTCAGCACCCATAAGTGAAGGTGTTTAAACACATAACGAATGACAATTTAGTAAAACACAGGTGTAGCAATGTAAAATATGTCTTCATAGGAGATGTTACAATTGGTGACAAATATTCTACATTAATAAACACTTTAAATGTGCTCATAACTTCATTTTAGTGTGTTATAAGCCATTTATTTAATGTTTATTCACTGCTTAAAAATTATAAATATGGGGGACTTAAAAGTGTTACCAAAATATATAGAATATATATGTGTTTATGGTTGCCTCCCTATTTGTCCTCTGATCTTTTTGTGTATTTGATCCATTTTTGAGGTTTCTGTATATAATATATTTTTAATTTAATATGCAATACATGAATTTACCCTAGGGGATAAATAAATTATCTATCTATGTATCTACCTATCAATCAATATTGTAATTAGTAATGAGATTATCACCTAGTTTCACTACACAATCATATATTTGGAGCTTGTGATCATGTGATTCTGGTTCCCTATACTGATTAATCAGAGCCTGATGAATCAGACACAAAATGCAGTGCTGGGATTTCCTCTTTCAGAAACTTTAACTTTCAACTGGTGTAGGGTTGAGTGTCTTTGCTGTGTGGGGATTCCCCTTCAGCATTTTAGTAATTTTTTTTTTTAAATTTTGTCACAGTGATGGTCCCATCTGTCGTATTTGCCATGAAGGAGGCAACAGTGAGGGTCTCCTGTCCCCTTGTGACTGCACAGGCACCTTGGGCGCAGTGCACAAGAGCTGCTTGGAGAAGTGGCTGTCGTCTTCCAACACCAGCTACTGTGAGCTCTGCCACACAGAGTTCAGCATTGAGCGCCGACCAAGGCCTCTCACAGAGGTAACAAAGGTCAATGCACTTTGCCTTGTCTGCATCAATCTTTTTTCTTGCCCTTGTTATTCTCATTGGCAGGGCTTCATTGTGTGAATGATTGTGCATATGTAAATGTAAAGAGGCTTTTCTTTTTTTAACATCTCTACTTTCTGCTTGCTTGCTGTTTTATCATAGTGAGTCTTTTCTTTTCTTGAATGACTTAAGATCTGTTTTTCCCCTTTCTTCCCCCTTTCTCTCTATTGCCTTTCTTTCACTTCCCACAGTGGCTGCGGGACCCCGGGCCTCGTAATGAGAAGAGGACGCTGTTCTGTGACATGGTGTGCTTCCTGTTCATTACGCCCCTAGCAGCCATTTCAGGCTGGCTGTGCCTGAGGGGCGCTCAGGACCACCTTCAACTGGGGAGCTGGCTGCAGGCCGTGGGCCTCATAGCCCTCACCATTGCCCTCTTCACCATCTATGTTCTCTGGACTCTGGTAAAAATAAATTCACATACATTAGGCTGTGGCTTTACTGTAATGCAGCCCTTTTTAAAGTACATTGAAGTAATTCATGCCCTCTCATCCTCTTCTCCTACCTGGTTGTCTCTGCAGGTATCTTTCCGCTACCACTGTCAGCTGTACTCTGAGTGGAGAAGAACTAACCAGAAAGTACGTCTGCTCATTCCTGAAGCCAAGGAGTCTAACTCTTCCCAGCATTCTTTGCTCTCTACGAAACTGATGAAGAAGCCTGCCAATGAGAGTATAGTATGAGACCAAATGATGGTGATGAACAGTGTCTTTTCTGTGTGGGGGCTGATTCTCAGCGCATCATGCCAGCCAGCAAGACTTTAAAGAAGCACTTGTGGGCTTTTTTTTGTTGCTTATTTCCATTTTTTCTTTGCCCCATCAGTACTTTTTTTTTTCACATTGCATTTTTTTTAAAAATGTGTCCTTGTGTGGGTGCAAAACTGAGCACATTTCAATGGAGTCTGTCTGTTGTCGCGCTCGGTGTTGACCAAGCTTATGCAAAGGCACTGAAGAATGGACCAGCACATGAAAGTGAGGAGAGACATTTACAGAGACAAGGACACAGTCTCATCATCTATGATGTGACGATAACAACAGCTTACAGTGAAAGTGAAGTAAGGGATGGACCAAACTTACTTGTTTAGTGGACACAGATGACTGCAGAGTAGCACGTTGATTCATTGTTGTGCTGCACTGATGAAAATGTGTATACTGCTAGATACATGTCATATCTGGGCATGCACTTACCTTCTTTGGCCTTGTATTCTCTGCACAGCATTGCCCATTGGGGAGCTATTTCAAGCACTTAAAGCATAGCTCTTTGATTATTTACATTTTACAATCCAGATGCCAGTTTGCTGTCTGAGATCAGTCTTTTTAAGTTTAGCACAAGCCTGCTGGACGTCTTTCAGTGTTTTTTCTGCACCTGTTTTTACATCTCATCCAAGAACGGATGCCAGCGTAACATTAGTAAAACCAGAGATTGTGCAATATAACACTGTGGACATGGACGTCATCACAGTACATGAAGAGACCTCTAACAACATGCACAGTCAAGCATGCAACCACTGTCAGTAATTTTGGGGGATTTTTTTTTTTTACTGTTAAGTGTATTGTAAAATCATTTTTTAAACCACTAAAGAATGAACAGATTTACTATTCCTACTGAAGTAGGGTTTAACAGTGTCCTCATAGAGGTTCTTGTATTATCAGCACTTAACAAGTAGGTCTTTATATTTATATAGATCGATAGGAAACATCAAAATGGCTTTTAGAGGAACATTTCCATAACTGTTGTTCGGTGGCTGATACCATGTACTTAAACATCCTTTTTAATGGCCTGTTGAAGTACTTAATTAGTAGCCATTTCTTTCGTTTTTTGTTGTTTTTTTTAGTTTGTTTTTTTTAAAGCAATACACATTGCTATATGTGTGTAGTTTCCATGGTCACAACAATCAGGGATATAGAAACTTCTTGCCAGCTTGTATCATTCAAGTCATCGTTAAACATAGTTTCTCAGGAGGGGATGTTTAGTGCTTCTGCCAGTCTAACAAAAGTGTAACCCGCCAAAAATGACTTTCATGGTGGATACATTATGCAAGCACCACTAAGGCCAAATCTGACTTTAGCTTTGTTTTGTATTTTCTTTCAAGCAGGCCACGTGCTCTTCTAAGTCCATTTGATGAATGTCGTCTTTTTCGGAGGTGCCAACTTTCCCTCGTTACGTTGTGATGTTACCGACCAGAATCAGCTGTGTTAGCAGTTTGGGAGAGTACAGAGAATTCACTTCTCTCTCTTGTAAATAGTTGGGTGCAGTTTGTAATCAAGTCACTTATAGTGGCTGTTAATTGACCAGTCAGAGATGATCTTCTCTGATTAAAGAGGCAGAAAAACACAGACCACAGAGTCTGTCTGGTTTCCAGACTTCATGTCACTTTTGAACATGGTTTATTGCTTCATTCCATTTAATTTGGGTTATGAGGAGACGGTTAATTGCCTCTTGAACACACGGTGGGTTATCCACAGAGTGAGAAGGATGAAGATTAAAAACCTCAGCAACACTTGTTATACTGAGAACAATGTTAACACCAACATAATTCAGTCTATGGCCCTGATGAAGGCTCAGACTCAAACACACTGGCTTTAAAAATACAACACCATTATCCTTTCAGAGGTCATGCAGGTGATAAACCCAGAGTTCAGTATTGTTGGGATTATTATAGGTGTGCAATTCTGTGGGATGCAATTAAAAATACCTGAGGTGTACTGCACAAGTGGCATTGGGAGCAAGGGAGCAACCTTTTAATCTGATGGTGAAAAAATTAATTTTATTATTACAAACTCAATTTTAATTTAAAAAAAAAAATCATTTGCTTCCGAGTTTTGTTCTTGAAATTTATAGCTTTGTCACTTTATTTTACTTTTTGATTGTCATACTTTGATCATGGTTTGTTCTTCCTATTTCTATACTTCCGCTTTTTATTTATTCTCTACAAGATGGATCCATTTTGTAGCTGCAAAAGCCCAAAAGTCTGTATTTTATTCACAGTTGTTCACTTGATAATACCTTTTTATTTAAAATACAGAAGGGAGACAAATTAAAGGAAAAAACATCATAAAGTTTCTTAGTGAGGTGTTGTCAGTCCAAAATCTCTCATTGGTGTTCAGCTGGGTTGAGATCTGGTGACTATGAAGGCCATAGCATCTGACTCGCATCATTTTCATACTCATCAAAGCATTCAGTGATCCCTCATCCCCTTTGGATGGGGCCATTGTCATCCTGGAAGAGACTATGCATTTTTCAGGTTTTTCCTTTTAACTAGTCACTCATCTGTAGTAACTTAATAACAATCAGGCTTGAACAATATTTTACTTAAACTGGTGTATAGTGTGGTGAAGTCACAAACAGACAGATGTGCTCTCAAGCATTACCTCCATGTCACAAACAAAATGTGTAAAGAGGAGGAGAGCCAGACCATTTCAATCACCTTTTTCTTTTTCTTCTTGACTGTCAGTAAGCATAAACAGGTTTCTTTTTCCTCATCCACTGCGTTGATTGCCATACTTGAGAAACCTTGTGATCGGAAATTACATTAGAAGTTTAGTGGCTGCTTGTGGCGGTTGTGCAACATTAGCAACAGGAACAGGGTGCAACTCAGTAGTGTTGTTTGGTGGGAAATTGACACCACATCTGTTTGACAGTGTAGAATTTCCAGTGACCAGTGTCTGTTGAGTTATTTCATAGCCCTGGCCTCCTGTCTACACTAACATTACACTTTGGAACATTTAGCTCACGGTGGGTTGTCCCACATACCGCCCCTGTTAATCGTTTGTTTGTTGTTTTTAACTGATCTAAGAACAAAGGATTAAATCCTGCAATACTTCGATGCACCCGGGGGCTCATCTGCCTTACAAGCTTATGAGTCATTTGATCATCCGTGTGTTTACTGTTTGTCATGAACAAGGCTTTACTCGAGTATTGGGATCTATTGGTGCACTGATTTGAAGCAATGTAAAGAGGTGCAGTAATTCAAAATTGCTTGAAAACAAGAAACAGCTGAATTTCTAAGTTAATGTATTTTGATAGTTTGTATTGTATTGGAAGTACACGCCCACGAATTATGCAACACTGCTCCTTCTTTAGCTACCTGCCTATCCATGCCAGTTATCAGAGCTACATGAAACATTTCGTGTTTCATGAGACATCTACCATAATGTTATAATTACTTTATACATATTCCACAATTCAAACCAAGAAATGGATTTTAAATCATTGTTTTCTTTGTTTATTTCACAAATGAACATGTAGATGTTACTTATGTTGTGTTATGTTAAATAACATTTTTGTAATCTTTTAATTCTACATGTCTTCTTTGGACATGTAGGGTATGTTAATATGTGTCATTTGTTGCAATTCTTCAAGTATTCACATTTTAAATACTATGATGTGTATGGTGTGCTGTGGGGAAAAAAAAAAGAAAGATGTCGTCACCAAAATCCTGGTACCTGCAATCAGCCAAGAATCGTTTGCAAAGCAAATAAAAAAAAATAAAAAAAATGTTGACAAATTATGGCTGAACATTAATTCAGTTGATTTGTTTTGTTTAGATAGCTTCACCATTACAGTGTAGATGATGTGATTCGTATAATATAGCTGTTTCCAGATCATCCTCTTAGCCCAGTGAGGATGAGACGTCATTACTGTAAGTCTGTTTTTGACCACGGCTCTTTGTAGCTCTTAATCCTGAGGAAAAATAACCGCTGGTGTCAAGTTTTGCTACTGTATCTCTGGAGAGTCACAGTCTCCTCGTCCTATTCACTGCATTTGGCAAATGTAAGCAGCTTAGTTAGAAAAACATTATTAATGTCAGTCTCTGCCCTCCAGGAAGGAGGCAGACTCACAGAAAACAAAAAAACAACAACAAAAAAAAACACTAGAAATGCTGGGATGCTTCCAGTGGGTCTTGATTGGATTGGTGATTTGAATGAGGACAGGTTCAGCCTGTCTACTTACCTATGTTGCCTACACTTGTAAACCTTTTGTGTACTGCACCATAACCTTGAAATTAGTGCCATCATGCTGGCTCGGGAATTACTCAATCATGTTCCAAATTTAATGACATTTACAATTTCTTTTTTTTTTTTTATTTGGCAGTTATCTAGACAACTCGCCTCTTCACTTCTTAACCAAAATGCTCACCCCAACTTCACAGTAATGGAAAAAAGTACTGAGCTTTTTTTACTTAAAGTAGCAATACCACAGTATGACAATACTATAAAGAAGAACACTGCATTCAAAATCTTATGTTAAGTAAAAATATATAACTGTTATGAGCTAAAGGTTCTTAAAAAATCAAAAGTATTCAGTATGCTGAATAGCCTAATTCGAAATATTATATTTCTAATGTTAATTATTTGATTATCATTACTGATGCATGAACATGTAAGCAGCATTTTATTCCTGTCAAGGTTGAGCCAACTTTATATGGTAATGGTCTGGTTACTCTAACACTGCAGCATGCTCTATAAATTCATCATGTTTTACATGTAAAATCTTAATCTAAAAAGTATCTATAGATGTAAGATAACTGTAGCACAGTAAAAAGTACAATATTTACCTCTTACATGTAGTGGAGTATGGATAATGAATACCAAGAAATTGAGGTACTCAATTATGATCCAAGTACCTCAAATGGAGAATATATTAATACAACACACAACTTTTGTCAAGAATTTTATTGTAAATTTTTACAGTTCTTAAACTGAAAGTAAAACAATGACAACTTAAGCCAAATATTCTTCAATAAATACCTAATGAGGATATTTTTGGCATAACTTAACTGATGTAAGAAGAATGTAAGAACCACACTGTCAAAAGGCATAATACTGCTTCACTGGGTTGGAGTAACTGCCTGTGGTTAATTTAAGCAGCACCATCTAGTGGTAACCGTTGAAATGTATGTCACAACCTCCCTGTGCATGACAGCGTTTCAGTAGAGTTCAAACAACTTCATAGGCTTCATTATGACAGCGACAGCTGCCTCGTTCCTGCATTGCAGGAACCTTCACATTGACTCCATGAACAACTCGACTAACCAAGTGACATAAAGGCTTCTTGTTTTCATTCATGGCAGAAGAGAAGAGCACGAGTGAGTTCAAAAGTATTATATAAAACAGAATGAAAGGTAGAAAGAAACAAAGTATAGAGTGAAGGAGGAGTTGGCCGTGAGCAGAGCTACGGGAATAGAAAGTGCACAGGTGATGTGATGTCAAGGTGGATGTGGAGGAGAGGATGAGTGTCATGGGGTTGAGTGTCACAGGCTCTGGCAGCACTGGAGTTTGTTGCCCTTCTGCCCGTCAGTGGTTGGTGGGACACTAATGTCCACTACATTGTTGCCTGGAGACTCATCGTGTGCAGATCTGTCTGCTATCTGCTTCTGTGACACGATGCGGTAGATTTCTGCAGAGGGAAATCCAAGAAGAAAAAAAAAAGAATATTATGATGCATTTCATTTGTTTAAACTCCTTAAAACGTATATAACTGGATGTGCAGCTGTCACATTAGAAGGGGAAATAGAATTGTGCAGCGAAATGGCTAAACAATCTAACTGTACAACTTAAATGTATCATGGTCATATCCATCATTGTACTATTTTTTTTCCTGTATTACCTGTCATGCACTGGGTCTTGCTTTTCTTACCTGTTAAAATGTTCTTAAAGGCTTCTTCTACATTTGTGGAGTCCAACGCTGATGTCTCAATAAATGAGAGAGTGTTCTTTTCTAAAGTGGGAAGAGAAGAAAGGTACATTTTAAACATGTACAAAGTGGCTTCCCTTGTTTGTATTACTGCCGCCCTCGTTTTATTTACCTGCAAAGGCTCGAGCCTCATCAGTGGGCACTGCCCTGAGGTGGCGGAGGTCGCTCTTGTTTCCAACCAGCATGATGACAATGTTGTTGTCAGCGTGGTCCCTCAGCTCCTTCAGCCAGCGTTCTACGTTCTCATACGTCAGGTGCTTGGCGATGTCGTAAACCAGGAGGGCTCCTACTGCACCTCGGTAATACCTGGTTACCGAATAAAACAAGACGAGTACATCAACTCTAATGTTGTTTTTCCCTGCACAATATACACTTGTATAAACACTTAAAAAACACAAACTCACGCTGAAGTGATTGCTCTGTAGCGTTCCTGTCCAGCTGTGTCCCATATTTGAGCCTTTATCGTCTTGCCGTCCACCTGGATGCTGCGGGTGGCAAACTCCACACCGATGGTGCTCTTGCTCTCCAGGTTGAACTCATTTCTTGTGAAACGGGACAGCAGGTTACTCTTCCCCACTCCAGAGTCTCCGATTAGTACAACTAGAGGGAAAACAAAAACTGAAATTTAAACTCTTACCAGGCAAGGATTCAAGGAAAATGTGGCTTTCACATTTCAATCATTCCAGCAGTTATTTTGTGATTATGTGCGGCAACTTTTTACTCCTCCCATGTTCACTTCCATTTGCCTCATCCATTGCTACTGCAGCTGGTTATTTTCCTCTTTTTAAAATTTATTTTAAAGTGCACAGAAACTGACATCAACATACCACATTTATTTAACTGGATGATTTTCAACTGCAGTATTACAAACACTGATGTTGTCAATTACACAAAATGTATCAAACAACTAATTATAGGATTCACTGCAGTCAGGTTACCATTCAGTCATTACCTCCTCAGTCAAAGTGAAAGCGCAGACTTGTTCTGACTTTGTCCTGTTGGGAGTAGTGCCTGCTCTCTGGGAAATCTGACTCAACAGTTTCTCAAGGCCTCTTGTTCCTGTGTCGTCGTTACGAGTCATCACTACCCTCCAATCAATTTCCAGCAGCCACACTAGACCAAAGCCTCTTTTTCTACTGTACTCTACTAGACAGATGTGACAAAGCTTATGTCTCTGTTTCTTCTTCCATAAATTCCCCAAGTATTAAAATCCCTGCATCCACATTTCAGTCGATGCTTTGCAATGAAATAACAGTTGGTGTGAAGTACAGTAAAATAATCTTAATTACAGTGCTTAATGTAACTAAAGCTCGCTTTTATATCAGTATTAAGTAGAACTCCATCTTTTCTGATTTAAGACATCAGAGCAATAAAACTTAGTTAGACTCCATCATGTGATTTCTGAGTGCTTCAACATAGTGACACAATAACAAGCTGATTTTTATTCAGCAAAGTCAGCAGCATGTTATCAGGAAACTGAACTCCAAGGTGTAAAAGGACCATGTGAATAATGACTCAGTGATCCGGTACGTACATTAAAATTGATTGGTATGGCCATCAGAAACAAAATAGTACTTTTCCTAATGAGAAAGTGGTCGCACGCCTTTGGAGCCCACTGTGCCTGTGCTGTCTGCTCTTCAGTCCTTACATATAGAGCGAGTTTTCTCCCTCAAGGGACAGACCGCTGAGTGGCAACTCTACCACAAAGGGAACTCCTGTTTCCTTTTTCCATTAAATTTAACTGATTTCATGGGAGCGGCTTCAGAAAGTGGACCAATTTTTGTGCTATTTGGATGGTTAAGTTTTAAGTATGGTTATAGCAAGGTAAGGACACGGTAACATCTCGTCGATGACAGAAAAGTTGAATTTACTTATTGCAAAAGTAACAGCTCCACCCGTTAGATTAGCTACTAGCCTGCAGGGCTACCTCGCCATACGCCCTCCTCTCTGTAAAATCTATGTAGCGAAACACATGGTTTGCAACAAACTTTGACACAAATAAAAGCGGCAATAGGCCCTAAGGTAAACATAAATATGGTGTTATTTAGAAAGAATGAGCCTAAAAAGTTGCCCAGGCTAAGAAAATAGTTGGGCTAGCTACAGTTAGCTGCCACCAGCTGATATTAACCTGACCACTGACGTTAACGCAGCTAACATTAGCATGCTAGCCTGAGCCTAACCAGTTTCCCTGCTGGATATCATCAAACAAGGTTATTCACAAGTCAGTTTCTCCTCCGCTTACCTTTGAACAAGAAATCGTATTCGTCGTCTCTGTTCCCCATTGTTAGATACAATCACCTCTCCGAGACTGCGGTGCTGAAGGAAAATACTACCCCTGCTCTGACCAGGGAGATATGCCAAGATGACAGGAGACAATGCGCATATTGCGCAGGAAGAGCAGAGTCGCTGAGAGACGGAGTTACGGTAACACTACACTGTCACGTGATAGCGGTACGTATCTTCAGGTACAGCAAGTTAAAGCGTAATAATGTGACAGATCCCTGCCATTATGACTTGCTCTCTGTAGAAATGTAATAACCTGACATCCTAGGCTCCAAAGCTGTCATATCTATAATACTGTATAATAAGAGACATTGATTATTGATGAATTGCTGATTATTTGGCCTCTAAAATGGAAAATTAAACGTTTTTAGTTGCTTTTCATTATCCCACATAATATCCTGCCCAAGACTGCAGTTGAACACAGTTAAAGGTTTTTCTATTTCAATAAATTATTATTTTATTATTTTGTCAGAGTTCACTCTTGACCTTGGAAACAGTAGTAGCTTGACAAAACAATCCAAACTCAGGCTCCACTTATTCGCTTTCACGTGGTCTTTATAGTGGTAACAAATAAATAAGTAATCCATAGTATTAGCATTAATAATAATCAGCTACTATTTCCAAGGTCTAGAATGAAGTTTTAAATTTAACTTGAGCAAACTCCATCCAATGATGAAGACTTTGTGTTATGGTTGAAATCACAAGAAACAGCTGCTAGGTGGATCTTCAGTTAGAACTGTTTTGTAAAACTTTGTTTCTATTGTTTTATGGTTTATGAAAAATTAAAACTACTGTGAGATTTTTTTTGACCCAACAACCATCCTATTGGATACTGGGATGTGTGCTCCTGTTTTAAAATAATCTTTCCAGGAAGCTGTGGAGAACAGATTACTACAGAGTTTGTTTATGTCCCAGATGATGGCTGATCCAGATAGACACACATAATGTCAGGGATCACTGTGCAGTAGTAGTCTGTGTTGGGAAAGCCAGAATTTAAAAAAGATAGTAATTGGACAGGTTACAGATTGGATTTATTGCAGGACTGTTGAAATAGACTTTAATTTTAGTGTATTTGATGGGCTGAACACTGACAACAAATCAGAGCCAGCAGATGGTGCCCTATCCCTACCTACCTCTTGCCTTAAATCCCATAAAATCCTTTAGGCCTCTCACTTATTCAGTAGTATGAACAATGAAGTTGCAAGTTATGAAAATCAGCATTATATTTATGTACCATCTAGATCCTCATGTTCCACCTGATCCTTTAATTTCCTGTTGAACTTCATCATTCACATTCAATAGGCTATAACATCACTGTAGGTGACTTTCCAGCTGTGTGGACAGCTGCTGAGCCTTTGCCACTGTATAAAGGAGGTGATATTAACCACTATCACCTAATATCAAAATTCTCCCCCTTTGCAAAGATTTTGAATCAAAGGTTCACAGTCAGTGTCATGCTTATCTAGATTAAAACTTAACTGTTCAGCCTCAGCAGTTTGAGTTTAGACCACAACTCACAGCAAATTAACCACCACTAACCTTGTATGACGTGGTATCATACTTTCTCTAGATAAGAGACACTGCACTATTTATTGGTTGCTCGAAAGCTTTTCTTTTGAAAGACACAATAGTTATACATTGACATTGTTTTTAAGATTCAGTAAGCTTAATTGCTCTGTTCAGATGTTTAAGTCTTCACAGGTCAAAAGCAGGCAACATGTGCGACACCATTTTGAATATTTTGTTCTGTTAACAGGAAGACTTTTCCAGCTCGGTCAGTGTCAATAACACAGAAGCTTATCTTTTCAGTTCCATGGTATTTGTGTCAGAGATGCCAACGCATACAGGTGATTTCCGTCCTCGTCACAAGTAGTTTCACCTGTGGATATTTTTATAAAACACCCGCCCACTCCACACATTGGCCAATCAGCGTTAAGGACACTGCTGCCTGTCAACCCGGTGACAGACAGGTCGTTGCTTCACTTTCAACGGAACATCAGTACGAGCGAGAAGATCCTGCTGATATACTGTATTATCGGTGAAATCTAGTCCAACTTCACAGTGAGAGCTGTATTAAAGTTCAGTTTTATCGTGGGCATCTACTGTCCTCGCTATGGCAAAGCGACCCGCGCGACAGGGGAGCCAGCTGCCGAGCTGTTACTATGAGGGATACCTGGAGAAGAGGTCGTTCAAAGATAAGGTAACTTGTTAGAGACGGTCAAAGATTGTATGGCTTATTGACTCTGGGTCTGCATCTAACAATTATTCTATTATTTTCACAGTCATTTTATCTGTCAATTTCCTAAATAGATAGATAGATAGATAGATAGATAGATAGATAGATAGATAGATAGATAGATAGATAGATTTTTATTGTCATTCAAACTTTACACAAGGACAAGTGCACAGCAGAATGAAATTGCATTACATCTGGCTCGAGAATATAAGAATACTATGATTATAATAACTTAATTCATAATCATAATTTACAGACAGGTATATTGCACACTGATATTAATTAAACGATTAATGAAGAAACCCTAGTTGACAGCGTCAGATTGATTCTTTCGTCAAGCAACACTAAAAGATGTTTAATTTACCATCTCATGAGAAAAACAACAGCAGCAAATCCTCTAAATTGAGAGGCTGGATTGAGAAAATGTTCCTTGAGAAGTGACTTAAATGATTGATAAAATACTGATTGTTGTTGTTGTTGTTGTTTCTCTCTCTCTCTCTCTCTCTCTCTCTCTCTCTGTGTGTGTGTGTGTGTGTGAGAGAGAGACAGAGAGACATAGACAGAAACATGATTCATTGAATTGAAGTTCACCAACTTTAATATGTTTTAAATGTCAGAGCCTTTCAGCACCTATTTGAGCGATAAATTGATCTATGAATTGATCTATGATGTTGTGAAGAGGAGCTCTGCTGTAACATGGTTGACCACTTTTTACGAGAAGTTTAACTTTTCATTCACCTACACTAGCACGTGCTTGATATAACTGCAATGTAATTACATGCTTAATAGTTTAGTGCAGTGGTTTAGCAGCACACTTCAAACACAGCCCCAGGTAGAACAGCCAGATAAAGACAGGTTAAGTGTTGTTTTCCGTGGGCGGAGCCGCCTGTCATTTGGTCATACAATGTCGCATAGTTACCTGTTAGTAATGTGGACTTTGACCTGAGTTTTCCAGCAGAAAATTTGCGTCTGTCTAACTGGTCTGACTGCCTCTCAGCTCTTTGTGCCATAAAGATTAGCGTGAGAAGCTGAGAGAAAAGTATAGACGCAAACTGGTGTGGCAGGCTTTGCAAATAATAAATCCTGTGGGCTGTTCTGCCAAGCCCTCACCGATAAGAGACTGTACACACTCACCTGAAACCATGTGAGAGCATGGGGGAAATGTTTTACCTGGGACACCTCAGGCATATCCAAGATGAGCAGGGGTGCTCAGTTACATCAGGGGTTTGTTTGGCACTAATTTGGGATTCCCCTCTTTGCAAACTTAGCAATTTTACAGTCCAATACTTTTAAGCTGTTTTGAGTTCAGCTACTACTTGTAACACACAGCGTCGGTGACACCTTTAGCCCTGAACCAGACAAAAGAGATCCTAGACTTTGAATCATCCAAAAGTCCCATTTTACAAGCCTACACACAAATGAATCCGGTGACACAGAAACACTTCTTCCAGGACAAGCACACATTGATTTCAGTTGTGGTTACAAGCACCTGACTCATCAACTCAAATCAAGTGTTTTTTCCTGTTTTCTGTGCTCGGTGTGCCGTCTTTCAGTCAGTTTGTTTCTATTTTTTGTGTTTGTGCAGACATCCCGGAAACTGTGGACCTGCTTGTGTGGCAACACGCTTTTCTTCTTCAATGAGAAGAGAGACACTAATGTAAGTTATTCGGTCTAATAAATTACACACATTTGGATGATTATTCCTCAAAAGAAATTCTTGATCAAGCCAACACTTGGGACTCTATGTGTGTGTGTTTCATCAGTACATAGAGAAACTGGAACTCAGCGGATTGATCTCAGTAACAGACGACGGCAGCCAGGATCGTAAATTAGATGCAGCCAGACTCAACCTCAAGATGAAAGATGGAAATGTCAAATTCACTGTGAGGGGAATATATAGAAAATATGTAAGTCGTCCTCTCTTTTTTTTCAAAGTAATTCCTCCTATTTCACAGTTTTTCTCTCCTCCGATGTCTCTCCAGATCCCTAATACAGAAGCTCGTGAGCTGTGGAAGGGCTATATCCTCTCTGTGTCTGAGGTCTGTGGAGTATAACATTTATCTCACATTTTATTATCTTATAAAACTTTAAATGTTTAAAGTTTGAGTGTCATGAGACACTGATGTTTAGATGCATGAAAATCTGGCCAGATGCTGATGATTTCAGTCCATTTGCACAAATAAATTAAAGGAGAACCTGTGTGTCTCCCTGCAGCTGTCGGTACCCTCCTCCCTCAACCTGCTCCCGGGTCAGATCCACATGCTCAAAGAGGCAGTAGAAAAGGAGAAGGAAAGACTAAAAAATGTCCCTCCACCTGCTGACACCTCCAGTCCCTACATCAGCCTCCAAGCAGACATGCCAGCGTGAGTACTGACGAGACACGGAAGTATTGATATTGGCCAATGTAAAGGGCCGACGCCAAGATACAAAAAATGTGACCAAAATTAAAATTTAAGAAAGAGCATTTTGAAATGAAAAGGGTCTTGAGTGGTCTGGCAGAATTTCAGTGTTTAATGATTCTTTCCCATGTGCTTTTCCTAAATTCTGTAACTCTAAAATAGGTAAAAGACGACAATATGAACAGCATCAGGACAAAAAAGACATAATGTAAGAATACTGGTAAAAAAAGAAAAGAAAGGAATGACTGATTTCTTATGAAAATTTGTGATTTTTTTTCAGTGGTTTTACCAAATTCCCAAACTTTTCTAGACAGAGTGGACACATGCATCTGGGTCTCTGCACCTTTACAGTTCACTTGTTACAACAGTTTATAAAGTTTTCATAGCATTACTGACCAGGCAGAGCTACTGTATCTGCACGTGTGGGGATTTTTAGGTTTTCAGCCAAAAATACATTTTATGAAATGCTCTTTATGTATTCTGTTTTTAATTTCATGTCTTATTGGCTGATTGACGGTATCAGCAGCTTTCAGAATTAAAAAAACAAATCTACAGGCTGAGAGCACAGCACGGTCTTTGCTACCTTGAATCTCAGACAAAACTTCACACTTTCCTAGTTCATGTACATACATGTGTGGTCTGATGTGACACTTTTTAATGAACTCAGTGTTAGATGAATGACGTTTTTCCTTCTGTATCATCTGCAGTTGTTACCACGTCGTGTCCCGTCTGGAGGCAGAGCTGCTGCTTGAGAAAGAGGCCAAGAGAGGAAACCTGCTCCTGAGGCCTCGAAATGACGGGACCTTTGCTGTCACCACCAGACAAGACCATGAGGGGTACACACACACACACACTGACACACACACTGACACACAAACACACACACTGACACACACACATACACACACACACACACACACACACACACACACTATAAAGTGTTGTTGTGTTCATTTGTGTCTTCTGGTTGCCTCTTCTTCTCTATCAGCTCTATATTCAAACACTACCGTGTGAATCGTAAACATGAAGGGGGCTTCGCCATTGATGTGGACAATCCTGTAAGTATTAAAACATCTGGTTAAGCTTAAGGTACTTTATACAGTGTGAGCCACAGATAAAAGACTTCTGGTCTCTGCAGTGTTAGTCTGTTAGATATACTGTATCTGTCATATTAAACTGTTGTCCTTAAAACTAACAATAAAGTAAACTGACATTGCCTTTTTTACTACTTGATAAATTCTGCTGAGAATCCAAACTTTTGTGAGGTTTTATTGGAGGCTGAAGTGAGACTTAGATTAAATTTATTATGTGACCTCCTGGAAAAGAGGAGGGTGATTACCAGTAAACACAAGGGTGCAATAAAGATGATACGTCACATGAAGTGGCTTTAATAATGACTGTCATGACTCACTGCTGGCATGAAATGATGCATGTGTTCAGTGTGTGTGTGCGTGTGTGCACGCACACTGGTAAGTTGTTTTTACACCTGATTTCCGTGTTGGCACTAATGACTCACATCAGTAATTAAACTCAAGTTCAAACTGTGATGAAGGTTAAAAGAATGTAAATACTTATATTGTGGTTATCGTGTCATTTGAACTATGTAGTGCTATTAATATCAACAACCTGTTTTATTTATTGGATCGTTCACCTGTAATTAAAAACAGGCTGCTCCCTCCCTCTGCAGGTCCCCTGCACCACACTGCATGATGTGATCAACTATTTAGTCGAGAAAACTGACGGGGTTCTGATTCCTCTCATCATCGAGGAGCCGTATGAAAAAAACATCTGTATGTACAAAAACTGAAGCATTTTCATCCCTTGTTCTCCACAAGACCTATGTAAGTTGTGACTTTTTTTCTTTTTTTTTCCTTTACAGCTTTCATTTGGTCTGATAATGAAAATGGAGAGAGAAGTGTTCAGCATGCTCCGTCAAACCTTGTCCCACCAAGTGTGCCTCCCAAACCAGGTACTCTGTCAATTAATACAAGAACACACAAACATTCAACCACTAAAATTATTTGCACTGTTTTGCCAGACCCTTTCTCAGGTCACAGTGTCATAATATAAACCTATAACAATGAATCTTAAGACAAGTGATAAGATGTTGTATAATCTTCTATTTTATGTTATAAACTGAGTTCACGTGCTTAAGAGAAAAGCAATACTGTATCTTAAGTGGTTGGTGAGTTTAGTTATCGTGTAGAGACGGAGTTGCATTGTTTGTCCTCTTACCCACACCCACACAATCACTCATGGTTTGCTTGCTTCTATGTCAGACACAGACAGGTAGAAATTCTTTGGGTTTTTATTTCTGGTTTGGACTCAAGCAAACAAAGACTGAATGTCTGGGCTTGTGGCCCCTTAAAACAATGCATTGTCTGCTTAAGACCTCTCTTCACACGTTGCTTGGGTTTACTGGTCCTGACTAGTTAAACCAAAGTGGTGGATCAACCGATCTGACAGACCAGCTGAGCATTACTGCTTGCGTTGGTTTCTGGGCAGCCTGCTGTGCTGGGCACTGTGACAAGCAGTTGTTGTTTACCTCTGTTATTGTATTTTCAACCCTTTAATTTGTTATGCAGTTGCTCCAAGAATACCGACTCCTGAACCAGTACCAGCACCAGTTATAGAAGAGGATTCGTGTCTATATGAAATGAGTGAGTAATTCTACCAGTCCTATCAATCAGCCAATCTGACATTCCTGACATTTGATCTTCTGTCTTGCAAAACTGAAACAGGTAGGACTTCATTTTTTCCATGGCTGCTACTAACTAATGTCTGTGTTCAAACAGTGGAGAAAGACATAGAGTCGGAGGATTCCTCAGCCACGTCACGTGAGTCCGTCTGTCTGAGCTTTCCATCTCAGAATACTCCCTTTACCTGCTGCACGGCTTCATTTTTAATGTTCTTTTTTATGTCATTTAGAGCTAGATAAGAAAACTCCAAAGAAAGCAACCCTGCCTCCAACTCCTGCTCCTCGCAAATTGACCCTCAGTACATCACCCTTGTCCTCTGCCTCCTCCACAAAGTCTGAGCTGAGACTGAGAACCCACTCAGACCCTCTAGCACAGAGTAAGTCCACATGTAGACCTTTACCTTCTTTAGACAGTAAGTTGTGCAGATAAATTTGTGTTCTCAATTCATATTTTCCTGTTATGTCATTTTACTTTCTTGCCATAATACTGAAGCTCATCGACAGTCTGATATGCTCTATTCCCTCTCACAGCAATAACAGAGCTCAAACTAAAGTTGGAACAAAAGGCAAAGTGTGAACAGTGACCTCTCCTAGTGGGAGTCTCTTAAAGCTGTCACCATCTGTGAAACAGTGCCTCAGCAGCTGACTCGCACCAGTGCAGAGCCAACCTCCCAGTCTGTCCCTGCAAAACGAACCAACGCACGGGAACAGAGATAAGCTGTTTCTACATGAACAACCTCTTCCTCCTCTGAGTCGATGCTCTGCTCCTCCTCTTCACTGGCTGCTGGTCAGCAGTAAAGCCACTCTGAAGATTAACGCTTTATTGATTGAATCTTGTCTTACACTCATTAGCGCATTAATCGACTGTAAAGAGGGATGTACGTGTCACTTTATCTTCACTGTGTCTCTTGTACATTTTGCACATTTACCGTTGACAGTGGTGTGCATTTTCTTAATCAATTTTCTATATCAGTGTTGTTTTTGTCCAATTTGTCATTTTCAATTGTATAATTTTATATATTTTTTAAATGCATCTAGTGAGTATGCTCTGCCTTTACAGGTGTGTGTGTGTGTGTGTGTGTGTGTGCGTGTGCGTGTGCGTGTGTATATATATACACACTACAGGGACTGCTGGTATAAATGGGCTAACAGGGCCCTCCCTTATCTTTTGGGAGAAAAAAAAGATGAGAAATTGTAAAAAAAAAAAACAAAAAAAACAACAACAACAAAGAAAACATAAGAACAGATTGTTTTCTTATTTTGGTGGACACTAGAGCAGGAAAAGCATCAAAGTCACAAGAAAAACACGGGATATATTTGAACGGGCTTATTTTTACAGCCCAAACACATTAACATCAACTACAATTTATCTTCGTAGTGTCAACTGTCGTGGCACGGCCCGTTTGATTTACTGATGATTTGGCTTAAATTCATTGAGACCACAGGCCACAGGCTTTTGACCAATGACGGCACAGCGAGGGGCTTCTGTAGCACCTGCTGTAGAGTGGCGAGGGAGAGGCGCGTGACCGTGGCAATGGCGGTTGTTAGCATGAACGAAGTGGATTGTTTACTTTCTCATCCATTTTCTTCAATGTCTTCGGAGGAAACATTGGAATTGAAGAGACTGGGGGCACATCGTCCAAACGATCTTCAAATAACACAAAAAGACAAACGACAAAATCGTAAGTTTTAAATTACTTGGTACCAACGTAAAGGACTGGCTAACGGCAAGTGTAGCTAAGAATTCACCTTTCTGTTTCCCATGCTTGCTCTTTGGAGGACACACGGCTTGGACCCAACAAGGAATTGTGGACTTGAAACATTTATCTGACAAAATTAGGAAACATGAGTGTAGCACAAGTCACATTGTTAAATTGCATAAAGCTTTCAGTGTTGGGAAAAGTTAACAACAACTCGATGAGGGCCATCTGGTTAAGAAAAACAGGCATTCGCTAGCTTTGGATTGTGGGCTAATACATTTTGTGGGGCACGCGAGCTAGCTCTGCTGGGGTCTGACGACTCTCAGACTTCACTTTTTTCTGGACCTCTTTGACCAGTTGACTTTTTTTTTTAGAAAGCCAGTTAGCTGATCATCTGTCAAACACACAAATTGCTAAGTGCACGTCTAAGACTAGCTAAAACGAGTTACTTGATTGTATGTTAACTGTTTATGAACAAAAACTGGCTGATGAAATATCGCGCGCACTATTTGTATATACTTTATATAGCTGTTTTTTTTAATTATTATTGTAAAACACTGTTGCTGCTGTAACTAGGTATCTCGGAAGTGATGCTGTTAGGGTTAGATTCAAGCGTGAACTATTGATGAGTATAATGCATCGTTACCCCATCCATCCAATATTACAACCAGCCGTCACTGTATATATATATATATATATATATATATATATGTATTAGTTTTTCAGCGAAGTGAAATTCACTTTAGTATCTTTGATTACTTTGATTCTTCAAATCAGACCCATGAACAAGTGACTTTAAGTATGTTCAATGCAGAACTTAGAAATAACCAGTCTATCTATTTTATGATGTTCTGTGCATGTATTTTTTGTTGCACTTTTTTTTTTTTTTTTTACACTTGTTGTAAATGACATCCATGAACAAAGTGCTCTCACTCCTTTATTACCTCAATGACTGATACATTATAGTGGAAAAATTAAACTATTTACAATAAATTGTGACATTTTGTCAGCATGTGAAATAAAGTTAACATAATTCTCAGCTGGAAGCTTCTTTAAAGCATTGCAGGCTACAGTTATTCAGGAGATGCATTCAGAGGAAGCAACATGGCAAAGCAAGACTGTTACCATGTGTAATGTATGACAAGGATGCTACTCAGAGGTCGAGTGGTGCACAAATAAGGACTTCATAACACCAGTAAACAGTTTCCAGAGTTCACTTTTGTTTCTCACCCAGGTGGATCCAAAACCTGCCTAACTCTCACACCACAGTTTGTTAGCTGGAGCTACTGGCTAGCTATTTGTTATATTTGGACTACAGACAGCCCACTACTCATAACAGGATCTCTCTGCAGCAAATTAAGTGGCGTTATTAGGTATAGGACACATACATACTATACATACAAGCATTAGGGTGCAGTCAGGTGAATAAAATGTATACAGTACAGTCATTTCCAAAATCCTGAAGCCATGTCTGAAGGCTCTATGACTCCACTACAAGACGTTAAATTGAGGAAAACTTCCTCTCTCTGTGCAGAGTCTGGCTGTCAGATGAAGCCCAACACTGACTCTAATGTAAAACTAACAGAACCTCAGCAGGAGGCTAAAGGACCCAGTTTCTTGCACGCAGATTGTAGGTCCTGACTACAAAGTGAAAACACTGTTAAGTCTGCATGCCCAAGAATTCAAATACAACACCCCTAATATGTGCTGTTCATTTGTTATGAGCCATGAGCCACTGGCAAAGTAGAGTTTAATAAATCCTGATTCAGTAATAAACTACATTCTATTGAGTAGCACTGTAGCACTAGGAGCAAGTTGTTATTTTGGTTAGATAGGTTGGTTGATGAATAGAGGCAGATTCAGTAGGTGATAATTACCACTAAGCTACGATACAACCAGGTTATACTGACACTGACACAATACATTGTTTTAAATTGAAATAGTGAGACCATTTCTTGCTGTGAAATATTCGCATGTTGGTACTGATCACCCGATTTAGCCAATCAGGTTGGAAATGACAAGGAAGGCACAGGGAGAGTGCGGACAGTACAGGGCTTGACCCTGCACCTGCAGCTGATCTGCATGACAGTACGGCTGACAGTTTTGGTGATGGAAAGGAAGGAAGGAAGGAAGGGCAGCGGCCAGCGCTAAATCTTTGCTCTAGCAGCAGTGGGACAGTGCTAAATGAATGTGTAGAGAGAGGAAAACTAGCAAGACTACACCTAACGTGTCCCAAGCAATCACAACAGCCAGAGTCATACATCTGAAGAATTCTGTCACTGAGGGCGCTGATGACTCACATGTTCCCAAAACCATTTTTTGTTGTCATGCAACACAGACGTGAGGAACAAGCTGAACCATCATACTCTAGTGATGTAACTCTTCCATGATGGCTTTGACCGCAGTCAGGGCAGAGGAGATTCTGCAGCGGGTGACTGCGATCAGGCAGAGCTGGCAAGCGTCCAGCTCTATTAGGTGGATGGATCTAGGTGAGGCTGGCGTTGGAGCTGCTGGTGCCGCTGTTCTTCCTCTGGCCGCTTTGCACTACACTGGGAACCTGCAGGCCTGTCACTACTGAGAAACTGCCATTCCACACCTGCAGGGGGCAGCACATTGACAGCCAGTTCATAAACAGAAAGGTCACAGTACACTCCTTTAGATGACAGACATTTTTAAAGAGACATTTCTCACCATGAAAGCTGGTATAAGTGGCTGCTGGAACTTGGTTTTGAAGGTGTGCATCAGCTGCTTGGTTTTGGCGTTGTAGAAAGACAGTACACCTGGAGAAAATAAAGAAGGCAAATCACACATATTTACTATATTAAAGTAGGGCTGCAACTGATGTGTTTTTTATTGTTGATTTATCTGCCAATTATTTTCTTAAATAATCAATTAATCATTTAGTTTATTATAAAAACAGTGGAAATTGTCCATTTCAAGAGCTCAGAAGTAATGTTAATGTGAATATCTTACCTTCTTCATAGTTGACGTAGACTCCTATACTGCTTGGGATCGGACAGTCCAGTGTTCGAGCCTTGTTGTTGTGCTTGGCTGTGAGGCTCTGCTGCAGCCAGTTGTTCAGGTGGATGCACCAGGAGGCGCTGCTTTTCCCCAGCTGGTCAAATCGGCCGAGGCTCCGCAGGGCTACTCCGACAGCAAACGCCTTGCTTTCTTTGTCAAACCGCACTTCCCAGTACTGCTGGCCAGCGTCAATCATGGTGTCAGCTGTAGTAAGACATAAGCCAAGATGATTCATTTTTATAGTTGCAGTATTAATATTGAGTAGGCTGAGAGTTGTGGTTACATAACATTTTAAAAAAGGTATCACTTAACCTTTTCCCCTTTTAACTCAGATCTGAATGTTTAGTGTTACTCAACAATTTACACTCTAGTTATTTTGCTCCACCCAGTGAAATCAAACCTCGAGCAGTGAAATAATTTATACTTTCAGAATAGCTCTGCTTCAAATAAATGTACAGCTGTAACTCCAGTCTGAGTTTTACTTGTACCTCGAGTGTATTCTTACCCAGCACTGTGTAAGACTCTGCTGTAAACCTGTCTCTGCCTGGACGGGCTGTCGGTGCTCTCTTAGGAGACATCAGGGCTGACCTGATCATAGACAGAGAGATGGTAGAGACTGTCAACGAATTATATTTCTGAGATGTATTCATAATGACAGTAAGTGACATGACCACAGGCCTTATGTGTTTTTTTTTTTTTTTAGACCCCTGTTTATAGTCACATGCTTTTTTTTGCAGTTCACATTTATACAAACCTGGCTGGAGAGTGCATCGGGGAGTTGGTGCGGTTCTTCTCCTTGCGGATGTCCTGTATCTTTCCTCCGCTGCTGTCCCACTCCACACTCAAGTCCTCCACCTTCAGGTTCTGGTGAGCTGAAGTAGAATCCAGTTTGAAGGTGAAGGCTGAAAAAAGAAAAAGTGGCAGACTTTTTATTAACACACTGAAAAATGGTATATTATATCTCACACAATCCAATATTCACATTCCTCTCGACAAAGACACCCCCCCCCCCAGAGTCTTCATACATTCTTATCTCATTAAAACTAGTAAAACACCCTAAATAGCCACGTCCCACTGTGAATGAGTCTGCTTTACGTCTTGTATTCTCACCGTGGGTTTCTAGTGTGACCGGCTCGGAGAACTCTCCTGCCACAGCCTTGTTACACGCTCTCACTCTGAAAGTCATGTAGCGGGTGTCAAAGCGCAGACCTGAGAGTAAAAAACCATAAGCGTCCATTATGAGTCAGCTTCATCAAAGTTCAGACAACAAATGCCACAAATCTCCTCAAAGTCCTGCTCCTACCCATGAGTGTGTGATCCAGCTCTCGTATCCCCTCCACCACCATCCAGGGGTAGTCCTCTCTGATGCGTGGCGGACCCTCGTGATTTGTCCGTCGATGTTCCAGTATGTAGTGGTCTATCTTATTGTCAGGCTCCGGTAGGGTCCACACTATAGTCACTGTGTTGTCACACACTTGGCACTCTGACACCTGGATCTCTGGAGTGGCGGGAACTGAACGTGCAAGAGAAGAAACAGAATTTCTGTTATGAGGGACATCCAAAATCAGTTTCTGCGACTGCAACGCTGCTCAACACTTTCACTGCTTCACTGCAGAAACTGATGTGTGAAATATTAATTAAAGAGCAGATTTTGAAATCCTTCCCTTTTACAGGCTCCATATATTGTTACTGTTGTGTTTATCGTGTCTGGTTGTTTATATGAAAATTTCAACAAATAACTGATCACAAAAAATGAAGTGAGCTGCCACATGGAACAAGGGAACTGCTGTATTTTTTAAAATGTTTTACCACTTGGGGGCAGAATAACTCAAAAACACCTGACCGAGCCTTGTATAGTTTCATCTTGTAAGATGCTATGGCGAACATGTTAGCACACAATTGTCCATTTACACATCGAGAAGACACAAGGCAACATTTAGAAGAGTCGTGTTCACTCTTATTTTACCTTTCCTTTGGTCCATAATTATTTTTTGGATTGAGGCTTCAACTTTTTCTTTCCAGCTAACCTGCTGCTAACTTTGTTTGGTGCTAGAGAGGTGGTTTTTGCTGGAAACAGCTGCTCTCACAATGAGACAGAGCCCTTCAGTAAATACAGGGGCTGTAAAACCACACCAGCTCCCTAAAGAGGTTAACAAGCCGCAGACATCTGCAAAACTGTGTTATAACTCTCTGTGGTTTATCGCTGTGAGTGACCCCCTTTCTGAATATGTGTCATTTGATTAATAAATACTGAGAAGTGTAGCACCTCAAAACCAGACCAACAGGCAGCACAGAGCAAGCGTATTGTCTGAAATAAAGTGCAGCACGGCAGTATAACCAAAGCATTCAAATGTTAATGCCTGTGTGTGGTCACAACTGATTTATTAAAACAGATTTATCTCCTAAAGACTGTATTAACCAGCATTTGTTGACTTTTCTTTTTGAACACTGGTGTAAAATATCACAACATAGTCAAAAGTTAAAGTAAAGAGGCATTTTCAGCTAAATGTACTTCAAAAGCATCAAAAGTAAAAGCACTGTAGAATGGCCAATTTCATTGTGTTGTATATAGATCATATACCTGGATTATTATTATGAAGAGATGATGTTTTCACCTGTGTTTGTTTGTTTGTCTGTCAGCAGGATTACGCAAAAAGCACTAAACTGATTTGCACCAAACTTGATGGAGGAATGGTGGTGTTCTGGTTAAAGGGGCAGATCCAGGAATTTTTTTTTTTTTTCTTAAATCACTTTGGTGAATTTCTCAGGAAATAATGTTTGGCTCTTGATGTAAAAATAGACATATTTATGTTGTTTAGATGTATAACTTTGTACAATTTTTTGCAGATCCAGATAAAAATCCAGATCTGGTGGAAGAAAATGTTTGGCCTTGGCGGAGGTATGTGCTCTACTGAGTGCCATTCTAGTTACTGATGAACTGATGTGCAAACAGCATTTTACTGTTACAAGTGGTCGAGGTGGGGCTGATTTAAACTACCTCGTATGAATTGTTTGGTATACTGTTACAGATTGAGCTGCCAGTCTTATAAGATGATTCTGCAACGTAACATTATTTTGTTAAAAAAAGGGGAAAACAATGTGTATCTTGAATTAAGTTTAAGATGCATTGCTGAAACTTCATTTAAGGGGAAAAGAAAAGAACTGAAACAAATTGATTTGCATTAAAAACAGGCTTAATGTTACTTTTAATGCTTTTTTCACTATAGGAAAACTTGGTCTCAAATATGGACTAAGATTACTTGAGACGGGGTTTCTGCAAAGAAAAGGTGTTTTTTCTCTTTGTAGGTTTCTCTTTAAAGGTTCTCTTTAATTAGTAAAGTATCTACAAACTACAGCTGTCAAATAAATGTAGTGGATCAAAAGACACATTAATTCCCACTGAAATGTTGTGCAGTATAAAGTAGCATGAAATGGAGAAACTCAAGTAAAGTACAAGTGCAGTATTGGTGTAAATCCACAGTTACATTACACTGTCTGCAAAATCTCTCATTTCTATCTGTGAGTCTTTGCAGTAAAAGTGGAGCAGACCTGGGAGAAACTTGAGGCCTTGCAACATCTCCCTCTCCTGGCTGAAATCCACCATCAAGTGACTCATGTTGTCACTGGCTTTAGCCTTGAGGGAGAGGCGAAAGGCTGGAGCCATTGTCACGCTGCAGACAAAGAGACACACAGAGAGGCACAAACACACGGGATGGAAACAAGCGAGGTCGATTATTCAACTGAATCAGAGGGAAAAAACAGGTGAGTCTAGTACTGCAAACTAAGAAAACGCCACTAGCTAGACTTCTGCTACTACCACTGAACTCATCACCCTAACCCACACTTAAAAAGCGGAGCTAGAGAGGGAACAACACTCATCCAGGGAGGAGCTGACACAGGATGGTACAGACTTTAGAAGACAGTGGGAAACACAGAGACAAAAGGCTCTCGAGTGGAACGTTTTCCATAGTGCTTATTGTCTACGGAGTGGGTGTGGTGGCTACGTGTTTCAATGCATGCATGCTACATTATAACACAGCTCATTGGTTACAGGAGGCTATGACAAAAGGGAAGCAATGGATGGCTGAGTACTATACCTATCCTTAATGTCTTTGGCCGCCTGGAGAGGAGAAGCAGAGAGGGAAAGGAAAAGGAGAAAGGAGAGATACGGAGCGAAGAGAAAACTGAGTTGTAGCCCATCATGTTGTCATTTGACACAAAAAAGTCGCAGGTGGCTGTGTTAAAATATCTGGTAGTATGACAACACAAGAAGGACAGATTAAATCATAAATATGGACACTGAAGTTCATCATTAATCATTAAAAATGCAGTCATAAACAGCGAGCAGGGGAACATGGCAGCGGCAGCATTACAGCAGCAGAAAAGTCGGTCAGTTACCTGAGTGAAGCCATCCGTCTCAGAGGAGCACAGCGTCTGGTTGGCCAGCTCCATCAGCTCCTCTGAACTCTCCAGGGCTTTGGAGCAGGCGCTCAGCTGACTCTGAACAAAATATCATGTCACAGTCAAACAGAGTACGGTATCTGCAAACTCTCACACGTTTGTTTTCAGTATAATGGGACTATTATGTTCTCTGCAGAGGCTATGGAGTTAGCTGCATCATTTGAGAGTCATGGCTGTGTCCTGAGACTACAGAGTGCTGGATGCATGTACTAAAGATCAAGTAAAGTAATTTTTAAGTATATTGAGAAGAATTTAAAATAACAGCCTATTTCATTAAAGCAGGGTTGAAATGACAGTTATAAAAAATACTACATGTAAAAATCAGCTCTTTAGTGACAGAACTTTGAAATCAACAAAAGATAAAAACAAAAAAAAAACTAAATCTTATTTGCCACAAAAAATTACAATATTAAGAGTTAATTTCCAAACTTTTATGTTTTTAATAAGAGCTTTGAAAACAGCTTCTTAGTTTTTAGTCAGACACTAAAATGCATCATTCATTTGGTGTTCATATTATGGCAAGATACATATGATACAGAATAAAGAGTTCAAGTTGCAAAATGTGCCGGTGATACATTTCCTGTTCACATTTTGTCAAATGGCCACAAAAAAAAAATCAACCACAGCTTGAGTACTTCAGACTGAAAAGGTGTTTCATTTTGTTCTACAGAAGCTGAAATAAGAACATCTTACAAATATTCATACTAAAATACATTTGCTATTATTTTGTGAATTAAAATGCAGACACAGCAGTAGTTACCTGCAGCTCATATGTGCGGCTGGCTCTCTCCTGCTTGATGCGTGTCAACATGTTTTCCTTCATCTCGTCCAGAACTGAGTGGAGGTTGGTGAACTCAGACTGCAGGTCCTCCTGCACTCGGCTGGAGTTTGCCTAGTGTCACAAAAAATGAGCAAGAAAACTGGATGAATACATGGACAGAGGGAAACTGACAAACTTTGGATTAAAATGAAGAAGATCTTAGTTCAGCAGTGTGTGCATTTGTACCTCCAAGTTGTCGAGACTCTGTTTGAGAGTGCAGATGAAGTTTGAAATCTCCTCATTCTTCACGGCCAGCGTGTGGGTGATCTTACGCAGAGATTCCTGAAGAACAGACAAAAAAATTCAACATTTTGTTAGTTATGCCTGGAAAAAGACAAAGTCTGATCCTTTTAGACTGAAAAAGGGAAGAGCATATAGTTTCATATTCTCCATCAGTGACTCCAAAGCTTGTGGCACAGAGGGCTGAATCACTGCAGGTTTCTCTACCAACCAAACACTACACCAGCTCAACTGAAGTGGTACTAATCAGTGTTTGGTTGAGGACACGAGCAGCTTTAGGCTTTCAGCTCCCTTTTATACATGATTAAACCCTTGTTCTTCAGGGTGGATCAGAGAGGACTAGCTTCTGAACGCAGGGAAGGAGGACACTTCACGGGCGGAAGGATGCGCATTTTTAATTGAATAATGCAGCTCCGGGACGATTGAACAGCCGACTCCAAGAGGACTGGACCCACACTGGGTCGATTATTATACAAATTACACCTCTGATATGTTACTACCCCCGTCGTATTTCCTCTCACGCTGCCTATCTCACAGTGAAAAGCCCATTCATATTCATACTGTAGGACTGTGTAATGTTTGTTGAAGCGAGAGGAGCTGCGCCAAGCCCCCACCCCCCTCCCCTCCAGTCCGCGACTGTTACGCCGATCCATCGATAACAAAGTGGTCCATGGCTTGACCAAGATAAAGCTCACCTTCAACCGGACAAACACTGATTAAAATAAATAACACGACTGTCAAGTACGAGGCTGCGCTGCATCCACAAACTCCCCAGTTTCGCAGCGTCTCCCCCTCCTTCCTTTGTACACTACGCCCTGAAACGGCTTCCCCCCACTAGAGACACCTGTTTCTCCCGCTCCGGCTCACCTTCTGGTCCCCCATGTCGCCGCACAGATGCACCGGCGCCGCTCGAGCCGCAAACACCGCCGGAATTTCTCCTCCGTCCCCCGGTTTTTGGTTTAGTAGCACGGCAGAGCTGGTACTGATGCTGCCGGGGTGCAATGCATCTTCGCACGGACACCAACCACCAACGCCTTTGGGCCGTAGTGCGTACTGCGCATGCGGCAGAGGAGGATTCTGGGTAGTGGTGTTTCTGTTGTGTGAGTGAATAATGCTGCCTTCAGGTACTGTTGGACCAGACTGATAATAATTTTTAAAAGTCATATAAACCAGATTTAAACAATAATATAGCAGCATTATTTTCTGTGTAAAGATATAGTGGAATAAAGGCGTTCTGAGTAAAAGACGAATCCGGTGTCTGGTAAGGCGGCGCGTGCATGATAGTGCACGTATGCGATAGTCCCCACCTGTTGGTCTTCCCTACATTTACAAACACGCAGGGAGCGACCACATGCGTGATGCAGTTCAGCGTTCAGGTGAAAGCCGCTGTTCACAATTTCCTCCTTTCAAGAAACCACGTTTTTATATATATAAAAAAAAAATAATACTACTGGTTTGGCTACCATGATGGAAAACCTCATGAGCTGCTACAAGGCTCCAGCTTGACCTGGATCTGTTTTTTTTCCCCCTCTGTGTGTAAGTAACTTGATGGCTACCTAGCGACTGGCAACAGTACGCATGCTAACGTTAGCTAACTTGCTGTTATTGATATTATGAATTTGTTTGGCAAATGTTGCTATAGCTAGCTAGCTTACTGCCAGCATTGCTGTGTAGCATATCATGGCAACGCTGGTGTAGGTTAATGGTTGTGGTTGGATTGGTTTTTGTTGGTTTTTGTGTACATGGTGACTTAATTCAGTTGTGCTTCTTGTTGAGTGTTTAGTGGCCACTTCCACTTGGCTTCCTGACAGAGAACTTGAAGGGAGGGTGAGATGCGACCTACAAAGCATTTGTTTTGGTCTGAGATATTGCTGCACATCTGGTGGCAGTGAGATCTACAGAACCTTAAAAATTTCTTCTTCTTTTTTCAAGTTTATCAATACCTTCTTAATAATATATTTTGTTTGCTTGAAGAGTTAAGATTGAGTTTTAGGTATACTTCATAGACTGTACGTAAAAAGGTATAATTGTAAAAAGACACTATGACAGCACTAACAAAACAAAACTGTGATCATGCAATAAATAAAAGTATAACTCCTGGTTATTTCCCTATCCTGACATAACTTATTCAGCGTCTGCATCCATCCACATAAATAATACATTTACTCAAGTACTGTTCCTCATTTTGAGGTATTTGTATTTTACTTTTCATTTTATGTGAATATATACTTCAATCCTAAGACATTTCAGACAGAAATATCTTTTTACACCTACATTTATCTGACATATATATTTATTTGTTACTTTTCAGATCAAGATTTTACATGAAGAAACAAATGAAATAAGCTCATAAAATACAACATTAAGATTAAACTGGTAGCTCACTGGTGGCTTGTGACCCTTTTACTTTTTCTACTTTGTATACTAACTTTTTTTGCTATTGCTTTCTACTCATATTTATTATATATATTATATGTATTTGAAATGACAGACTTTTACTTGTAACAGAGTATTTTACATTGTAGTATTGCTATACTTTTACTTAAATAAAGGATCTGAGTACTTTTTCCAACACTGGTAGTTAATAAGAATACTAGTATATTTAGCAAGGCGGTATTGATTTCTGATCTGACGGTTTTCTGAAAGTGTAGAAAATCATTATTACATGGCAAATGTTTTTAAATATTACTTTGATGAAACAGTATAACTTTATCTGGAGTATTTTCTAAATAATGGTGGAATAACTAGTAAAAGGGAAGCCAAAACTCTTCTCACAAGATCCAAGAGTGATGACAATACGAATGTGTTCTGTGGATGTAAAAAATAGAGCATTTGTGTTTTTAATTACAAATCTTTGTCACTACAACACAAGTATTTATATTGTAACCAAATATGTAGAATAATACGTTTTGCTTTAGTGGCAAAGCTGGAATTGTGATAATAATGAACAAAAAACACACTGAAAATGTGCAACAAGTAACACATAAAATACCAGAACAGACAGTGAGATAAGATCCATTTCTACTGGTTTTACTAGTATTTTCAGTTTAATTAAAAATGTACAGGAGCTATGCTTCAGTGCCCTCTCAAATCTATTGTATGTAAACCACTCTCTTACTAAACAAATAATTTGACATAGTTTCTCTATGTATAATCTAAGACAGGACCTACTTTTGGGCTTGGTGTGAAAAATCTTGAGGTTTCAGAAGTGATACACTGCCTGTAAACTTGAGATGTTTCATCTTGGCCTTTTCTTTACTTCACATACAATCCAATACAAAACACAGTCACTTATTATGCCACAACCACTGACTTAAAGGAAATTAAAGGCAGGTTTATAGCAGACAGAGTAAATCATTGCAACATAACAGTATTTCTGTCATCATCTCATCTCTCCTGCATGAAGCTATACTGTAAGAAATATTATTTTTATTGTCCCTGATCTCTGCTGTCTCAATTATTATATTGTATTATGCCCATTATTTTATAGGTTGTGGTTGGAAATTGAAAGTTCTACCCCATCATACTTAGTTGTGTCTTGTCACCGGAAGCCAATTGCTCTTTTTCTAGTAAGACAACGTGGGGACATGGGGAAATGTGTTTTCGCACCCTTGCACCAAAACCCACAAGGGTTTCATAAACCCCTCATGTAGTCGTGTGCCCTGTTTTGTATTTCACAGCAAGTCAGCACATGTAAATTTATCTCAATGAGGAATTAGCTGTCTGACATCAATCTGCAGAAGTGTACAGGATGTAGGCTATGCATAGCAGTGCGGTAGCAGTCACAGGCCATTTTGATGTCTTTCTGTTATGGAACAGCAGCGCTTTAATGTTTGGTCTCCCTTGTCTTTTTCAAAGCCTACATGATTTTCCATCTTTGGTTTTTGAATATACAACTTGCACTACAGTCAGCTCTCTCTGTGAAAGCAACTAATTTTCATGGTACATTGATAGAAAACCCCTCCTCCCACCCACACACACACACACACACACACACACACACACACACACACACACACACACACACACACACACACACAGGTTTCATGTCTACAGCTCTGTCAGATGTGCAGAAGGCAGGCAGCAGAGACAGGATGAGTGTTAGAAGAAGACCACCTTGCATATGACACAATGGAAGTGTGGCTGAAGCAGTTGGCTCTGGTGCTGTTCACAGGTGAGTGTCCTGACTTGATATTTGACACATTAAGATGTTGTTACACTGACAACAAATATCCATATAAGTCTAGCATGATGATGCTAAATGCAGTGATGAATGAACAGAGTTTCCTGTTTGTAGTTTTTGTTACTGCTGGTGAACAAACAAAAAAAAAATTTTAATTTTGATTTTAATGTATCTATTTATCTATCTATTTACAGTGGCAGCAGCAGCTCTGGGGGGATCAGATCAACAATGTGTGATTGTGGGTACAACACAAGTAAAAGTTGATTTGGGGTCCTCTCTGAATTTGTGCTGTTTTTTGTTGAAAGAGACGTATCAAAGATTTCGGGTGAGCTGGTATTTTAACCGAAATGAACCTTCACTGAACAACTCACAGAACATCTCTGAGATGATTGCTGGTGAAAATATCTCCACCCAAGGAGACACACACTTGATGTTGCATAATGTTATGCACAATAACAGCGGATGGTACTTTTGCAAAGTCACATCAGAGATTCCCTATCATACTATTACTTGCAGCAATGGAACACGAGTAGTTATTGGTAAGTATACAGAGTATGCAAACATTTAATAAATGGTTTATAATGAAATATGATGTAGTTGTGAGCAGATGTAAAGAAATTTTAAGTATATTAATGTACAGTATTTTAACTATATATCACCATAACTTCTCCTATGTAGACATTTTTTAAATAATTGCGGCTTTGTTTTACTACATTGTCATTCATTATCTGTTCATAAATCAGCCTCCAATTATCAGTGATCACAGCAGGAGCTATGGTTGCTGACAAATGCTTTCAATACTACATTATAGTGGCTTATAAACCATTTTATCTGTTTATATGCTGTATAGAAAATGCAGAGCTTTTATTATTATTTTATTAATGTTTTATTGTTATGAAACATCAAGAATGGATTCATAAATATTGGAAATACTCTGGTTTGCCAAGACCTAACAAATGCTTGTTAAAGTATCGTTTTTTTCCTCCGTCACAGCGCAGAGCTTGGAAAAAACAACGTACCCGTCACTATTAACGAGTAAACAAGGTGTGTGTGTGTGTCTGTGTGAGTTTGTGTGTATGTGTGTGTGTGTGTGTGGATGCATACCCATGAACAATAATGCACCATGTATTTTTAGGACCCAGCACAGTCTCAGCTGGGTTCTTAAACTTTTCACCTCAAAAGTCAAAATATATCTGGTGGCAGGAAGCGTAGATTTTCCACTGAACTGACAGGTTTTGATGTCGTGTCCACTTGTAGATGTGATAAGAAATTGGGGGTGAGAGATCAAAACTGTTTATGGGCTTTCCGATTTATTCTTCTGAGGTGTGAACTTCTATGGAAACCACAAAACACTTTAACACTTAACTTTATATCGGCCTTATTCTTGTATGTTGGCCCATTTGTAGCCTGAGAACATGTTTTATACAGTATTTACTAAATAACACAAATGTTTTAAAATGAAATTGCGATTATGACCTATAATGGCTTATTATGGCTTAAGGACACATTGGCACAAAATACAGTATGATCACATTTCAAGACACATTTTCTCTTACAGTGACGCATCAAGAACTACTCCCTTTTGTTTGGTGGGTCTGGATCGTGTTGGGGGTCTCAGCTTTCATCCTGATTGTCCTGCTGGTCATACATACCTTGCTGAAAAAAAGATGCATCACAAGCAGAGGTACCCTCCTCTTCCTTTAGATAACGATCTTGACCTAATAAGACTACAGCAAACAACATCTATAGATTGTAGATAAACTCTGTATCTACTGTAGTGTGAAATCCGTTCTGAGAAAAAGAGGGTGAGAGGTAAAGATGAAAATAATCTCACAAAAAAAAGACCCAGTAAGATCAAATCTGCCCTGGTTACAGACTGATTCATTTCATTGTAAAGATTTGCATTTAATAGAACTACTAAGGAACAGACTATTTTTTGTTTGCCTGTATTTCTGAGCGAGACAACCAAAGGGAGAGGAAACACTTGATATGACAGCCGGTAGTTATATCTGCCCAAGCTGTGGCCGGTGGAAGCAAACTGAGTAAGCAAGAGGTATGTGTGGTTAGACAGCACAGCGTGAGACAACTTAAGAATGTCAGTATAGGATGAACGAGGCTGCCTCTACTCTCCTGTGTGGTTTAAGCGAGGAAAGCATGAAGACTTTAATTTCTAGAACAGACCCCTGACAGGAAAGACTAGATCAACTTTTTGCAGAGAGAGCTCAGTGCAGGAAGTGCATACATAAGATCTAGCTACAACCAGCTGACCGGCACTGAGAACTGTGTCAGATATTTACAAAAAAGTAAAGTAAACCACCCACACCGTACCACGCACCACTTTTATTGCATTGCGTCTCATAAAGACAATTTTACTTGCAATTGCAGCCTATAATTCACATGTAAAATACATTTCCACATAGATTATTGCTGAATCATTTGCTCTTTTAAAGGGATCTGTTTTGTCTTTACTGAAACTCTCACAGATGCATTTGATACTTCTTCAAAAATGAAGAAACCAAAAATATCAAAATATGATAAATATGTGAAACGCTCAAATCTTTCGCTACTTTTGTCCATAGCTGAAACTATTATTTGACTAATCGATCGACAGATTAATCAGCAACTACTTTGATAACTGATTAACTATTTAAGTCATTTAATCATTCCGTGGTTGGAGCTTTTCCCAATGTGAAAATTGGCTGCTTTAATCGTTTATATCATTGTAAACTGAATATCTTTAGGTATTTTACTGTTGGTTAGAGAAAAAAATATATTACAAAATGTCAGCTTGAATTTTTTTAGCAGATGAATCGAGAAAATTAATATTGAGAATATTTGTTAGTTGTCAAAACAGTAGATGATTTTTCTTGTTGTTGTCGCACAGAATTCAAATGTACACTTATCTTCAATTGGACCTGTAATACGCTGAGTTAATGTCAGTGATCAAAACGGACATAGATTGCTTTTCTAATCATGTCCGTCGTTATTAAATCCTCACATGCAAAATATTTCAGCCACCATTCAAACATCTTCTAAGCGTAAACGGTGCATACTGTCAGTGATCGGGTATTGTCGGACTGCCGAAACTATTGTTAACAGATGACTTTAAAATTCAGTCACCTAGTAACACATTCTTTACTTTTCAGTGCAGTTTATCACGTTGTCGTTTATAGCTCACAGCAACTCATTCATATTTCTGAAACACATTTACACACAGTGATCTTAATACACAGTAGATACAAAAATTCCATCAGACATCACAGGCAGACAACAGACCTCTCTCTGTAGGAGGAAGTAGTTTACAAGCGAATGACTTTATATACAAAAAATGTTAACCTCATTTTCAACACCTTGTGAATATTAGAGCTACTGCAAGACAGTGTAGTTTTATAATTTATATAATTGCCGTGATGAGACAGTGGTCTTTTGTGTATTATAGTTACTGTAAGGTGTTTACTGTGACTACGGGACACACTGGAAATGTGTACACTGTCAGTCAGATGCTGTGAATGTAGATGTTTTCGTTGAAACTGATGTTTGGTCTGACTGATATAGTCAGCTGGCTGTTCAACTACAATGTTTGGAAATTAAATAGACATTTCACTGGACTTGATATTGACACGGTTCTTTTACCATTTAACCATCTGAACTGTAAAGAGAACTTGCATTTTGGCAGCAGTGATGCACTGAATTCATCGACTTTTGCAGCATGGGTCAAACATTTTGAGTGACGGCTTTTCATGAGACAAAACAAGTGTTGTGCTGTGAATATAAATTGATGCAGTGTTTGCATTTCATGTTTTGAGAACATGACATCACAACTGGTGACAGTGATACAGAAAATGTGCTATGGAGAAGAACTGTAATGTGTGGCGCTTCTAATATGGTTGCTGTCGGGCCAGAAAGTGAAATGTGCTTCGGAAAATGTAATAAATTCAACATTGTTTGAGAGGCACAGCACACAAACAACAATATCTGATAATTCAGTTACTTAAATTTTTTTTTTTTACTCCGAAAATATGTGCCTACATTTCCTGATGGATTTTTAATTTGCAAACGAAGCTTTGTCACCCTAAACTGACAACATAGACTGAGTTCATAACAGTATCTGTGAAGCACTTATAAATAAGTATTACGGCTTTCTGCCAATAAATATTTGTCCATATATTAGGCCTATAAGTGGATCAGAGGAGTTTGCTCCAGTTTGAATGATTTGATATTTCAGCAACATGGATGTAATGTCAGTAGATAATTAATTCCAAGGTAATTGCAGGCAGTGCCTAATTATGAGTATAAATGAAGTAAAAGTAATAAACAGGAAAATTACAGGTTATTTACCACTGTCCTGTTATAATATCAGGTATTTTATCACTGTTTTTAAATGGCTTTCTTCCCAAATATATATAATGTCATTTTCCTTGCTTTACACTATTACTGTCAAAAATCATTTGCACAGTAATATATAACTAAAAAAATATAGCAGCTATTTTAAAGGGTCAAACTGTATTTTTTCTCACAATCTTTACCCAAATACATTTCATCCCGCTTCAAAGTTAATCTTCAGTGATGGAGGCACATTATGTTACTTTTATCTTTAACCTTTAGATGAAGTACGTCTTTTGAGGGAATTTAGCCAAGAATGTATTATAAACAAACATAATACTGACACAAATAACATTTTAGATTTTAATTTTTCCCAGAACCTAGACGTGGTGGTATGGCATATTACATAGATGGAGTTTGTATGTAACGACAGAAATTCATCATGTATTCATTCTGCTTTTAGTCTTCAATGCAGGAGAGGATCCTGTCTATATAAACATGCATCGTTCTGCGGCAAACAAACAGCCATCACCTCGGCCCGGGGCACAAGTCAACGACCTGAAGACAGTCCCTTCCTCTCTAAACCTCTGCCCCCCGAGTCCCGGCGGGAGATACGACGAAGGCAAACGGAGGCAAAAACCGTGAGGAAGTCACGGAGCTTGTTTATTTAGACACGGTTTTACCCCAAACTGGACATTTGTATCTTATTTTATGTATTTCTTATCCTGTAAAACATATCTTTCATTAGCCACTAGATGGCAGATGGTACACAAGTAAATTTAAAATGCTGTTTTTTTTCTTGTCTTTTTTTTCTTTTCTCTCTTGTTTCGACATCTTATATTATTTGAATATTTGAAAAAGTTTCCAGCAGTAGTTTAATATGTTAAATAATAAAGTGGCAAATTGTTCTTTTTAGTGTGAAATAGTGATGAGACTAAAATTTTTAATGTTTTGAACTGAATGTTTTAAATGAACTGTATGTTTATATTAAAATTTAAAATGCTGAAAATGCAGTTTTTGTTGTAAAGTTTGTAATATTTACATTTTAAACATGTGATGGTAGCATCCACTAATGGATCTGATACAATTTAATTTTTCATTTTAAACGTGCGATTAAAACACACACTTGGGGGGGGGGGGACAAGTTGTCCAAACATTATTATTATTATTCGGTCTCATCTGATTGGCTGCGAAGTGAACGAGCACTTTTGAAGTAAGGTACAATCAAAAGTCACATGATCAGGCGCTGCCAGATAATCGCTCCCTGCAGGAGTTGGATGTGGAGTGAATGTTACAGGTGGAGCAGAGAGAGGCGCAGAGCCGGATCCGAGGGGAGACGACACCAACAGCGGCGGTGTGGACGATCTTTTATGTGGACGACTCTTGACAGCTCCGGGTAAGTCGGAGCTCTGTTACACGGACATGAGCCGCTGCTGTGACTTAGTGACTTGTTTGTGCGCAGGTTTGAGTCCCACTGGCTTTTTTCTGTTTCCTCGGAGCTCGGGCTGGTTGAGGGAATTGGATTGGCAGCCTGCGGGGCTGAAAGGAGCACAGACAGCACTCTGTAACATCTCTGCCTTATCTAAAGATTATAGGATATCCCAATCTAATAATAGCAGCCGAGAGCTAGTCTAAGCAGTGGTAGGATATGTTGTACAAACACTTAATGGTGTTAGTGACACTGTGAAGGGGGGCGAGGGGAGGGGGTCATACTTGTAAGGTCGCTGGTACAGCTTCAGGACAAGTGCCACAGCAGTGAATGTGTGGTCAAATCCTGTGGGAAAACTCTTGCAACCACAAACCCAACTACTGTTGCTAAATATATAACTTCCCTTTTTTGTAATCCACTGAGAACCAACGAGCAACAATTGAATCTTCTGGCTTTCAAAGGTAAAAAAAAAAACATCATACAGTAGTAAAGTAGTCCAGAAAAAGAAATCAACAACTTGTGAAAATGTGGATTTTGTGTGCCATTTTGGAGGTGTTAGTAGTGGCTTTCATTTTGTGAACATTGCGACTGAATTTAACTGAATGTTCTGGGAGTGAAAGTGATAGTCAAGTGTGTGTTGTATCACAGCACATGATACGTGTGTGGCTGACCGAGCAGGGGGTTGCTGTACTAAATTCTGTCATTGCACTTGCTGGAGATTGCACAGGGGATTGCCCAATTTTAGCTGTCACACTGCAGCTCAGTGGGGTCAGTGGGTGTTGAGGCACACAGCTAAGCCACAAATAATACTTTTTTTTTTTTTTTTGACACTGGTTTGTTTGTCGCTGCAGGAGCATAGATCATAAATTACCCCTTGCAGCTCATGGTTAGAGGGACTCAGATGGACAGTGAACATAAGTCTGGAGAAACAAAGCAGGAAATAACACACCTTTACTGTTGTGTCTATCACATGATAGGCTCACATGGTATTTTTAACGCTGTGTTGGCAGCTATTTATAACACCTGATCTGATGAAGCTGCAGGCCTGATACACAGGTGTGAGGAAAACAATCTAATAAACTTCCAGTTTGTGCCACGTCTCCATCCATGATGTTCTGAATCAGTTTGAGTCAGAATATGTTTTTTGAAAGCAGCATGTCTGCTGTCACCTCCATGATTATTGTACCATTTCTTCACCAATACACCTGAAAAAAAAGGAAGATAATTGACCATTTTTGATTATCGATTAATGGTAAGAATTTGCCGCTTTTCACTTTTATATGATAGTAAACTGAATATCTTTGGGTTTTGGACTGTTGGTCGGATAAAACAAGATGTCACCTTGAACCGTACCTTAGATTTGGACATTTGTCACTGTTTTCTGACATTATATTGACTATAAATGAATTGCTTAATCAATAAATTAATTGTAAAATTACCCTAATACATATGGAAAATAATTGGTATTGCAGCCCATAGTTTTGACTCAATAAAGTTCAATCAAATGACAGTCCATTAGTCCTGAAATCAGTTCCGTGGTTTTGATTTTAAATCTATATTGAAGTCGTCACCACAGTTTGTTTTCTTGGGTGTTCCCGTGTGTCAGTGAACTTGTCATGCATTACTGGTAGAGCAGGCAGAAGAGTTTGTGTGTTCATATTTTCCTTTTGTGCCGCAGCTCCTGCTGGGACTTGCCTGGGTGTTTGTGTGAGTGTGTTTAAGTGTACACGTATTTTTTCTTTTTGTTACCACTTTGGGACCCTTTTCGGCATAAACACCGACCTCGTCGGGATCAGTATTCATTTCTGAGGTCCTGGTTAAGGTTTGGGTTAGGGTTTGAGTTAAGCTGTCTGCAATGAATGGAAGTCAATGCAATGTCCTAACAAGGATAACTGTGCAAACTTGTGTGTGTGCATTCAAGCGTGCATTTACACTCAACCAGACTTGTCTCATCAATGACAAGTAATTTGTCAGAGCAGAGACAACCATCTTATTGAACATGTTGCTGCATATTTATTCTGTTTGCTTGTCGCCTTTAGTTGTGTGAAGTGCTTTGACTGCTAGTTGTCCATTAGTTTAATGATACACGTGGTTGCAGGCTTGAAAACTGTACACACAGCATGTTTTTGAAGTATTGTTTTCACCTAATTACAGCTTCCCTGCACATCAAAACAAAAGGTGGTAATCTACTGTCATTATGATAAAAGAATGTTTTGTTTTAGTCCATCTGAGCTTGCACAAATATAACCCAGTGCTGAACTGGGGTGTGTTTTCCAATGTGTGTTTCACAACAGTCTGTGTGACACAAGGAGTGTCAAAGGTGAACACCCTCCCACAACCGGTTTCCTGTTTAGGCCCCTGTGATGGAATACTGTATCACAGCCAGCTCACCAGCCGGCCTGCCTGTGGACTGCTCAGCTTACGTTTGATTGGCGGCCTGGCAGACACAGAGACAGGCAGCAAAACGGGCTACAAGCAGTCAGCACACCAGCCAGTGACTCAACCGGCATCAAACCTGCAGATCAGTTAGTTGGCCGCTCAAGTGGATCAGTTACAGCCGCAGGACGCCTCGCCCATACAGTGCAGCATTATGCATTCATACAAATGAAGACGTATGCTGGAGCCCAGACTTACGCAGCCATGGTTCACTCCAGCTGTTTGACTCTTCACACGGCTTTTTGGATTTGGATTTGTTATGACTCACGGTGATGACAACAGTGTGCTTGTCTGTGCACGTTTAGGGTTTTATCTTATATGCAGCACGCTGTTGTAGTGAGACTCCATCACAGAGTATTGTAGATATCATGGAGGCTCCTGAACAGGCTATAAATATCCTCATGCTTCAAGTGGTTGGAGTATCTGGAGATACTGCTGTAGGGCTTCTTCATTGTATTGTACAAGATCACGTGCAGCCTTTCAACCCACAGTCGTTCACATTCTTCTGCTTGATGCGTAAAAACCCATCAGCGGCCACAGTGCTGACATTTTAGAAATGTGCATGTAGGAAATACATACTCACATTTACATCTGGATTTACAGAGATGTAAAGAGACTATTTTAGTCTTGCTCTTGTTCTGTAGAAGTTCATCTTCCCTGACACTGAGTGTGTAGTTGCTGTATTTACATGCAACCAGTGCTTCAAATGTCAGGTTGACTTTCAAGAGAAGAGTGTTTTGTAGTGTTGTTCATTGCATGCAGATACTGTTCTATTTTTCACAAACGATGTCAGTCATAAATATTAATGTCTTTAATGAGGTGCATATGTTAAAGTGCCGTATAGTCTTACAAAGGGGAGAGTATCAAGTTGTATTGAGCTGTTTAACACAGCAGTGTGTTTATTAACTGATCCCTGAGCAGGTTTTGCTGGCTTAACTGGAATCAGCATTGATCCCATATAAACAAAAGGTGTAACTGCATTTCACACCAGTCTTTCACAGCGTATCCTTTACCTCAGTGTAGAGCACACCTAATGTGATGGTGGTTTGATATTATTTTGGTCAGTGAAGTGTGAAAGTGGTGATGATTTATCCTGAGAGACGGAGCCGAGCTTTGAGACAGAGAAGAAGTGAAAATGTGTCACTTTACAAAAGGCAATCACTAAAGAAGCTGTTGCACATGTAGCGAAATCCACAACCCATTGTTAATGACTTACTAGGATTGATAAAGGTGTGTCATTAATAAAGCTCCATAAGCAACTTTGTAATATGCCATCAAGTCTGCAGGTATTAAGATTGGAAAGCCATTAACACAGTGGATTTTGGCGATGGTGTTGACCTGCCTTCTTCCACGAGGTAAGGGGGCAAACAGGCCATGGGAGGGTCCTTCCTGATTAATTAAAAGAGACAAAGCAAGCAGTAAAGGTGGAGGATATAGAGACCCTTCACATCAATGTGGGGTCACAATATGGCAAGTACAAGAGTTCCTTTTATTCGTGCTTAATGGTTTATTCACAACATAATATGAAAATCTTAAAGGAGTTATTTGTAATTTTTGCTATTGCTATATAGCTAACGTTAGCATTAACAGCTGTTTACTTACCTGTCTTGGTAAGATCTCATCGTGCTTGCGATACAATTGTAAGTGACAAACCCACAAAGAAATATGACAGAAAAGAAATGGAAGGAAAGTATTAGCTTCTTTTAGCTAATTGTTTTTTTTTTTTTAACAGCAATCTCTGCTCTTATTACAGCTCTGATAAACACACTGTACGCCATCTGCTCAGCCCCAGATGACAGAAAGACAAAGTTAGAGACCAGCTGGTGAACATAGTGGAGCATTTAGTAGCTAAAGAGCCACATTTTTTTCCCTGGGGAGTCGGTGAAGACCTAAATAGATCAAAACGGAGAGTAGATATTGGACTTATTTTTGTCAGGTGGTCAGACGACTCCAGATGAATGCTAATGTTGCTCTGTGACTGCTGGATGCTAAAATGTTCACCTTTCAGTGTAAGATGATAATATGCCATTGTTTACATCTTATTCCACTGCTGCCAAGTGGCCAAAAAATCAGTGAATGCAGCTTTAAATAAATAGTTTATTAAGCATTGATAAAGAAGTGGTGCCATAAACATTTTAATTACTTGATTTACTTTTTTTTTTTACTGCTAAAATCCTCCTACTATATGATTTTATATACTTTGTCCAGTCAAATGTAAACATCCAAAGATTGAGAAAGAAAATTGTCATTAAGCCGACAGACAAAGCACAATGGTCTGATTGTACGAGAAAATCAGCTGTGTATGACTTAGTATTGGTAACTTGTAAAAACCTCAGCTGTGCACCCCCACCCCCAAAACACACACGCCCTGTCCACACGTGCACATGTCAGTGTGCGAGTGTGACCCTGGATAAACAAAGGAAGAGAAAACGGGGACAACTGCTGTGTGCTCTTCTATTATTGTAGCCATACCTACCTGTCTGCACTGTTTGGAAGTATCTGTCAGACGCTGTGAAAAACAACCAGCAGTCATTCCATTCAGTTGTAGTGCTCAACCTACAGCCCCCTCCCCGCCCCGCTCAGCCTGGGGGGAAAGTACGCAAGACATCGATGCTCTGACAACAGATGAGCAGTCCTATACGTGCAGCAGCTCGTCCTGCTGTGTCAAGTAGCAACAAGGTGGGGAGCATGGCAGTTTGTTGCAAACGCACATTCAAAAAACCGAGGTTGTTCAGAGGCAAAGGGGAGCGAGCGCCAAGCCGTCTCTCGAGGAAATGTGGATGCTGCCGTTTTGGTTTGTGTCAACAGGCAAGGACTCTGCGGTGTGTGTTTCAAAGGATGCATCTCTATGAAATCTGCTGTATTTTTTTTTTTCTCTGCGAGCTAAAATTCAAATAGCAGGTGCAAAGCAGCTGTGAGGTGCTGCTGCTTTGGAGCGGTGTGCACCATAAACATAAGAGTATAGTTTTTACATTGTGAGGCTGTTCTTAAGTATGCTTTGTGTGTTATTCTGAGAAAAAAAGTGCCTTGATGAATTTTGAATGAGGCTGCGCCGCTCAGTTTGTCAAAAACAGTGAGAAACTCGCCAAAGAAGTGGTAAATCTCAATTCAGCATGAATCCCAGGATGGGGATGGAGTGATAAAAGCAGCGAATCACTGTGATCTGTATGCATGCCCAAACCTGAACTGATCCCCTCTGCTGTTTGAACCCCACTGAGCCCAGAGGAAGCAGGTTCTTATCAGGGAGGAGGACAGGAAGACACAGAGAGTGGGGGTTGGTCGGCAGCATGGCACTCTGCAGATTTTCACTTAATATCAGTTTACTCTGTGAAGTTTACACAGCTATAACTGTAAGTGATGCTTCACTTCTCTGATGTAACAATAAGGTCATGATTGTTTTGCATACAGTTTGTGTTGTTCACATATATACTTTCTTCATACTTTCTTAGACTATCATTTTCACTACATTTAAATCTTAGGTATTTGTTATAACAGCTGTATAATGTCTTTTTGTGGCCCTGAAACGAGTTTTCTTACCTCTGAGAAAAAACTCACATGAGGTCTAATGAAATATGCTTTTGAGTCGTGTTATGGGAACAACAGGTTCCAGAGTTTGACCCACACAAAGGACTAAAAGTCAAGATATGTCAGCTTGACCATTGTGTTTATAATCTGTCTCTTGTGAGTCCCCCAGTTTAATGAAAATGCTATGCTAAATTTATGCACTGCCCCTTTTATTATGCTTGTTCCTCTCTAGTGAAAGATCTGAAGGATCATCTGAAGTCTATCTCTCATTCTTACTTACTGTCATACTGTGTAGTTTTGCAGATGCTAGATATTCAGTGCAGTAAAAAAGAAGCAGTACTTTGCATTGCAACACACCAACACATGCACAGGACAATCACTGAAAAGAGCATCTTTATGTCTCTGCATGTAATAATTATCCATGAATGATCAAGCGTGAAACAGAATAAGTGGAAAGAAATCAGGTGGTTGAGGGAAATCAGCTGCCATAAGTAAATAATGTGTTTCTTTGATCATTTCATTCATAGATATTTTCATATCTCTTTTAGAAGGTGGTAGGATGAACATGATCTCCACCAGCATCCCTCACCAGTAGCTGGGCAGCATGGCTTCTGCTCCTCCTTGCGGAGAGGACACCGGCAGCTCATTAGCACTGCGCTGGAGGCTAACACCAACATAGATATACATCACGCAGGACGCTGACTTCAAACTCAGTCGAAGCAGGCTGAGCTGCACTCCACAGGCCTGGTTGGTTAAAACATCTGTATGAACTGCTTTGAAAACATGACTCGTGCCAGAGCAGCACATGTCCAGGAGAGCGACATCACCGCAGCCTAACGACATCTGGACTGAGACCTTGGACCATGATCTGTCTCTGAGTGGTCGCTTTGGTGGCAGAGCTGGACTGTGCAGCTCTTCCACACTTAGACAAACCTGGACTCTGAGCCATGTCTCTTCTCTCAGCTCTGAGCATCGTCTGTGGATTGATGCTCCATGTTTCACTGAGTGCACTCAACCCTCACTACTGTGTCCCACGAAAGACTGTCCCTTACCAGAGTAAGTCACAAATTCTCATACTCCTGCTGTGTTGTAACAGTATTTCCACCCCTGGGCTGGTCCAGTGAATACCAGATTTTGTAGCAGTTTAAGAATGCATTTGAATATTTTAACCATGATATACGAACAAGTGCTACAGCTTTAACTGCTTGGATTTTATGCTGGTTTGGAAATGCTCATTAAATTTAATGAATTTGCTTTTTTTTTTTTTTTTTGCTGTGGGAGCTTTTTTTTTTTCCAACTGTACAGCAGCTAAATGCAGCGTAGTGATGCAGATGTTCTCCTGTTTAGATGAGCTGAAGTTGTTCAGAGAAGAGGGGATCTCTAACTACTCCACAATGTTAATGAGAGATGACCTTGGGGTGCTGCTGCTGGGGGCCCGAGAGGCCGTATATGCTCTGGACATCAACAACATCTCTGTCAGAAAGTCAGAGGTAAGAAGATGTGAAGAGACTCACTGAGAGCAATCTGTTTACAAAATGTTAACAGTTTGGCAATCTGTTCTGATCAGGGGTGTGGTGTTTGAAGCTGATTTAAAATAACTGATGATGATATAAGATATAATAACTGATGAAACTCACGTGTCTGCAAAGCTCTTATATATTAACCTGAAAATGCTATTTTGCTCAGTGAAGCTAAAAATAAAACATCTTTTGAACTTTTATGATATTTTACCGCAGTGATGAAACTGTTTCATAAAATAATCATTAAGACTGACTTGACTGCCTGATCCTAGATTATATCAGTGATCCCCAGTGCCCCCCCCCCAGGTTTTTATGGCATGACCCCTTAAAATTAAGCCATGTCTATTTGTGACCCCACATCTCAGGTTACAGTGATATGGTTGTGAGTTACGGGCAGTTTTTTTTCACTCAGTATGACTGATGTGAAGGTTTTTTTAAGAGTCAGAAAAAGCAAACATTTGAAATAGGTTAAAACAAATACATAGTTTCATGTTACAGCAGTAAATATATTTGCATTCTCATACCTCTAATCACTTCCTGACCCCCTGAGATTCATCTCAGTCCTGACCCCCTGGATTTGAGAACCACAGGTTTGTATCATATAAAACACAGCCTCTTATTACTGTCTTTTACTATTTGGAGACATTTCTTTACATCTGTAGAAATTTTGCAGAAATCAGTTGATGAGTTGTTGAACTCTTCAGCAGTCTGTTGGTTCATAATTATAGCTGCACAGCTAACAGTCACAACTGAAGAGGGACTGGTTTCCCAGCTTACAGGTACTGTGTAAACAGGCTGCAGCTCCTCTGTCAGGCTGTTGGGTTGCGCCACCATTCTTGCGTGCTTTGACAAGACACTTTCCCTATGTTGATGCAGGTGTATTGGCGAGTTACCGAGGAGAAGCAGAGGGAGTGCACGTACAAAGGAAAACATGCCGAGGTTTGTGTAATGTCTTTCAAAACAGAGCTCACATACGGTAACTTTTATCCTCGGGCGAGGATACAGCCTTTAAGGATGACTGTTGAGTGGAAGCAGTTTACTCCCACATACAATCTATCTCTCTGTACATTTGTAAATCATTTATATGGGAGTGTTTTTTTTCTTCCTTTTTAAGTCTATACACAGAATACACTTTGAAGTGCTTTGCTTACAGCTTCGTACTGAGAGCCCAAATAAAGGCATGAGTAGAAAATGCTTGTGTACAGCCTTGACCTTTTGGTCACCAGCTCAACTTCAGGCACCCTGTGCAGTCAGTAAATGTATGTGGCATGTTTGTATTTTTGCGGCTGAACTAACAGAGCTCTGACCTTGGCATGCTCTCTGCTGGATCTTGTTGCAGGTGGAATGCCGTAACTACATTCGAACCCTGCACAGAGTGAATGACACTGCAATGTATGTGTGTGGCACGAACGCTTTTAGCCCCACCTGTGATTATATGGTAAGTACAGAATATGAGGTTAGTTTAGAGCATCTTACAAACTGTTTTCTGTGGGCAGGACCTTTTGTCCTTTTCCCTTTTACTTTGATGAAAGACTCTCTATCGGGTTCATCAGTTGGCAATATTCTGTATTGTTTTTTTATTGTCAGCAAATACCATGAAAAGATCAAAAGCAACAATGTGTTAGTCCATCTTAACTTTTAAAAAAAAATGTCTCAAAAATATAGTCTCATTTTTTAAAAGAAGGCTCTGTGATTTTATAAAACACTTGTGCACTGTAGTTTTTACCAAACTTTACTCAAACAGAAGCAAATATTGCATTCGTTGGGGACTATTTAAAGCTGCAGATTAATACCCATCTGGCGCTTTAGTGAGTATTTCAGGCGGTAGGACTGTGTGTGTGTGGGAGTCAAGATAAACTGCAGTGTCCATATTCATGGTAATGAAGGAACATATCACCCAGTGCAATGATGCGGCTCAATGTGTTTTTAATAGTTTTTGTACAACAGGATGAACTGTCTGTGTTAGGATACACAGACAGTTCAAGTGCCAGTTAGTAGCATCATTTGATTGTTTTTAGTTCTCATGGGATTTGTTGACAAAAAGAAAAATGTAGAACATCACCTGAGTTATTCTTTTAAGCCATGCGGCAAAAATTGCAGTCAGTGTTCAAGTCATTAGACAAAGGTTTTATGTTGCAGTTCCTTTAATGGCCGTTATGGCTATTCAATTATTAGAGTCAACACATTGTCTCCTTTTTCTAAAGTGTGTCTTGGTTGTGATTCAAAAAGCAGTTTAAGCCCATCCCTTCATAATGTCGGTGTTTGCTTATTTATTGTCTTTGTTGGGTTTTGATTGTTCGACACCACACAGTAGCTCATGAATGCAGTTTATTTTGGCAGGGAACTCAAATCTCAGAGGGCTGCGCTCCCTTGAAAGCATCATCATGGAGAGTTAAATGGTTCTTATGTGTAACTGCAGAACCACAAAACAATAATGTGAATTTGATTTAACAAAAAAAAAAAAGAAAAAGTAAAAGCAAACCTGGTGTTCATTTCTTTCTAAAGTAGGTTTCTTGAAATATATCCCTCTGACAAACATGTAAAACAATGGCTGAGTCAAAGGTTGGTAATCATTGTAAAAACTTTTATATATCTTTTGTTGACTTTAGAAAATGGTGCGTAATAATGTCAATATATGCAAGTTATGGTTAATGGGCTAAACATTAATCATGATAAGATATAACTGGAATCTCAGTACTTTGTCTGAATAAAATGACTCAGTTTTTCTTTCTTTTCCCTCCTTCAACAAGTTTTTCTTTCTTTCCTCTCTCTCTCCCTTTGTTTCCGACAGACGTTTGCTAATGGACAGCTGAGGCTGCAGGGAAAGCAGGAGGAGGGAAAGGGGAAGTGTCCTTTTGATCCCTTTCAGAGATACTCCTCCCTCATGGTTGGTGAGTGTCTGAGTCAGGTTTTCTGCCAGAGGGAATGAAGCACAGAATAAAGCTCAACGCTCGAAGGGCACCAACAGAAAAGATGAGAGTATGATAAGTGTATAGAGATTAGACAAGCCACAAGACCGGGTTATAAATGTGACCTAGTATCTTTTACTGCTGCTACCTGCTCCTTTAACAGTTGCACTAAAGCAGAGTCAGTTCAGTTCATTAGTTGGCATATAAATGTGATATTGTTCCAACTCAATATGAATAATTGATTTCCAGGAATTTTTCCTCAACCCTTGTTCCTGTCCAACAGGAAATGACCTGTATTCTGCTACATCCATCAACTTCTTGGGCTCTGAGCCTGTGGTTCTGCGCAGTTCAAACTTGGCTCTCCGCACTGAGTTTAAGAGCTCCTGGCTCAGTGGTGAGTTCCTCTGCTGCTGCTGCTGCTGCAAAAAAGGCCATTTAAAGTTTTATATGATGATGTGCATGGTTAAGAGGAAAGTGACTGCGGCAGCAGTACTAATGCATGATGCGGTTAATGATATGTGTTGATATCTGACTTTTCTCTCATATCAAGTACTGATTTCACGTTTTGTGGTTTCAGAGCCAAACTTTGTCTACATGGACTTTGTGAGTGAGAGTTTTGACAGTCCCGATGGTGATGATGATAAAGTGTACTTGTTCTTCAGCGAGAACGCCATGGAGTACGATTTCTACAGCAAAGTTGCAGTATCTCGAGTGGCCCGTGTCTGCAAGGTATAAAAACATAGAGAATAAAAACTAATAATCTATTCAAGATCTTTGGCATCTTCATGGAGCCTCGTCTGACACATGTCTGGTTGTCGTGGTTAAAGCGAATATGTGCACATGACAGAGTGCTCTGTCTCTGTGTTTAGGGGGATATGGGCGGACAGCGGACGCTGCAGAGGAAATGGACGTCGTTCCTGAAAGCTCGTCTGGATTGTTCCCTCCCTGAACCCAGCCTGCCCCCCATTGTCCAGGATGTCTTCCTGCTTAAGCACAAGGACTGGAGGAATAGTGTCTTCTACGCTGTCTTCACCCCGCAGTCGTGAGTATTTACAGTCAAATCCTGTGGTTTTATGGCTCAGGGTGGGTGTTGACATAGGATAATCTAGGACGTATGCAGAGCAGTCAGTTAGGAGGAACAACAAAGGTGTCTATATTCACACAAAATTATGAGGTATTGCGTTTGTTTCATTGTGTTGATTGTAATATAAGGTATTAAGCCGTTAATACTTTAACTGGACCGATGTGTGATTTATTTATTCCATATGTAAAAAGTATTCTCCAGTCATACAAATAAAACAGAAACGTATCAGTTCGTTTGACTGAATGTGTTTGGACTTGGTGTTTCCAGGAGCCTGTCCCAGGTATCAGCAGTGTGTGCATACAGCGTGTCTGCCATTAGAGATATTTTCAGCGAGGGAAAGTTCAAGACACCCGTTGCTGTGGAGACATCCCATGTGAAGTGGGTGATGTACACTGGAGAAGTGCCGGTCCCCAGACCAGGAGCGGTGAGTGCACCGCCAGAAATTTTCGCTGCGTACAAGGCAAATCCCCAAAACCCACAATTGTAAATGGAGGTTTTGTGTTGCAGTGCATCAATAATGTGGCTCGTAAAATGGGGATGAATCGCTCTCTGGACCTTCCTGACAAAACCCTCCAGTTCATCAGAGACCGTCCCCTCATGGATGACGCTGTTCGTCCAATAAGAGGAGAGCCGCTGCTGGTCAAGAAAGGAGCTTTGATGACTCGGATCGTAGTGGACAGTGTGCCGGCGCTGGACGGACAGAGATACGCCGTCATGTTCACTGGCACTGGTAAACTATAGGATATGTAGCATATATAGAAAAGTAGATTTTGTCAAGATTCAGGGAGAACTGAACTGATGTTGGAGTTATCAGAAAATTAGCATCTTTCTTAGCTTACTTTTCTGTTTGAATATTCTGGTTGATTAAACTTAAAGCCCCTGAAAATTTTAGTAGTTCTCTGTGACATCAAATTTTAATGACTGAGGGAGCATCAATCAAAGTTAAAGTTTGGAAAAAAATATCCTAAATTATTACTTTTTAAGAGTTTAAGATAAAAAATGTCAGCTAATCTTCTTCATCGGGACTGTGTGGGTGTGGTTTGATTGACAATGCTGGCGTCATAAGAAATTCCAAATCACCTTTTTCCAGGTGAGCCCCACCCACTGCAAACCAGTGACAAAAGAAATGAAAAAATACAGAAATGCAGAAAACTCTTGTGTGAAATTCCAAAATTTACTGTGGTAATGTAGGAGCCCATAGTTCACAGTAAGAATCTGCAATTAAGAAAGTTTTCAGGGCTTTAAAGCAGGATTATGTAACTTCTGAAAGAAGAAATAATACATTCTTCCTCTCCGGCATGAAAAATTGAGTCGATAAGAAATAAAATGCAATTTTTAATTCAGCAGTTTTACAGCTACAACCTGACTTGGTCTGATCAGTAGCTTATAGCAGCTGTTGTCAGGAGACCTTTGATTGATATATTGTAGGTGTAACAGACATCAATGAGACAGATCAGCAGTTCACTCAGGATTATTCTCTCTACTTACAATATGTTTCCGTTATTGTCATGTCTTATAAAACATTTGTTCAATCAATACCTTTTTCATTTGCAGGCTGATAGAGACGCAGTGATTTGATATGAATAGTGACAGGATACATCAAAGCTGTGATCTTGGTTAAAACTTGCGTGGTTAATGATTTTTATATAATTACTAAATGTCATTGGTATTTACTGTCTCCTGATAGACAATGGTTATATTCAGAAGGCCGTCAACTACGACGGAGAAATGTTCATAATTGAGGAGATTCAACTGTTTGAAAACCCAGAGCCTATCACCATCCTGCGCCTCTCATCGAGCAAGGTAACTCAATACAGGTCCAAGATGGTTCAATAAAGTTTGTTAGCTCATCATCATCATCATCATCATCATCATCATCATCACAGGTTATGGTCATTTACTGCTACTGCTACTTTACTTGGTAAATATTACATAACAAGCTTGAGTCTAAATTTGAATATGTCGTCACTTAGAGACTGTAGAGAGGATGTAAAGGTGAAACACTTCAGCTGGTTAATTTTTGTGTGTGTGTGTGTGTGTGTGTGTGTGTGTGTGTGTGTGTGTGTGTGTGTGTGTGTGTAAACATAGGGCCAGCTGTATGCAGGTTCAGAGTTTGGTGCTATCCAGATGCCAGTCAGTAACTGCAGCCGCTATGACACCTGTGTGGACTGCATCCTGGCCAGGGATCCTTACTGTGCCTGGGACTTCTCCACTGAGCAGTGCTCCTCAGTCCACAGCGTACCCCCCTCCTCAAATACTGCAATGCAGAGTCTGAAGGAGGGTGACGTTTCACGGTGTCCTCAGCCAGGTACATTCCCTTACAGTGCATTGTTCACATGCATTACTAGGAAGACTTTTTGTATGAACCAGTGTACCAGCAGTTGTATCTATTAGAAAGCATTGAAACCAACCGTGTGTTGGTGTGTGTTTTTAGATCCAGTCCCAGCTGTGGACTTCACCCTCGTCCCAGAGAACAACATCCAGCTGCCTTGCCAGCTTCACTCCAACTTGGCAGAGGTCCACTGGCGTTTCTCTGACCAAACACTTCACTCCAACCACAAATACTACATCTACAGCGGAGGCCTCCTCATCCTGAGTGCCTCTGAGTCGGATGCTGGCTTTTACACCTGTGACTCAGTAGAGCTGATAAATGGCAAAACATACAACCGAACTGTGGCGGTTTATCGTTTGCAGCTCTACTCTGGTCCGGCGGTGGGGGACAGCACCACTCCAGGCAATGAGGTGGCAAATTCCTCCGACTCTGTTCACACTGTGAATACAGCTGCACCAGGTCCGGTGCCAGATGAGGGTAATGAGGACCCATCCCACGAGTCTCAAAGCGACACTGGCAGGGTGACTTGCTTAGAGGTGGCTGTGGCTCTGCTTTCGCTGCTTTGTTTCTCCCTGATGGGGGTCATATTTTGGATCTGGTTTCGAGGAGGCTGGGAATGCTTCAAGTTTGCACAGAGCGCCAGTGAAAGCGAGGGGAAAAGGCAGTCAGGCGAATACATGCACATCCAGAACAGAACTTCAGAGATAAAGCTCCTGGGGCCTGAGGCGGGGAGACCTTGCAGTGCCAATAATAATCACTCTGCTGTTGACTTCAAAGGGAACGGGGAGCACCACTTCACACCTATGGCCAACATTTCAAGTCTGGATGGTCTGGGATACATAAATGATGAGTCAGAGATTTAACTTTGCTGAGGTATAGAGTAGCACAGTCCGAGGCCAACGAAACTGCACTAATCATCTTTCTATAGGTGCACTTCCAACACAAAACAGTTCTCCGAAAAGATTTTCACATTATAAATTCTTTTGACTGGTGTCCTGTTTCTCCTCGCCAGTTTCCTTCACTGTCATTTCTGTACTCTAACCGGGCAGCTGATGTTCAGTTAAAAGACTTTTTCTGGTGGAATTTTCACTCCAGGAAACTGCTGAAAAGACTTTTTTTTTTTTTTATATGTGTATTTTTTTTGTATAATGATAAATTGTGAATAACTTTGTGTAATATATTGTGTACAGCCAAGACCTTTTTTTTCAACTATTTATTTGTTGTAAAGACGTTTTTATTTCATCTTTAAACACTTGTAATCTACAAAAAGTCTTGTATATATGGTCAACAACGGTGAACCAGTAGCAAACATTTTGACCTCTAATTTCAAGCCACATTTCATTTTATGGATAGTACTGTTTATTTAAGACAACATTGATCAGTCGGAGTGTACCATCACTCTTTGGCTGTTAATGATTGATGAGTACTCTGTGTACTACTCCTTTATTGGTGGCTGTTTAAAAAAAAAAAAGACCTACAGATGTACCTTTGTATTTAAGCATTCAAATGACACTCACAGGTGAAACAGAGTGAACGTCATACCTCCATCTTTCAAAACACAAAAATAATAATAAGATTATCTCACTCCAGTAAATGTTATATCATCATTGAGAGTGTTGTAGTGTAACGAGGGTTGTTTTTGGGTACACAGTTATATTTTAGATTCCAGGCATACACTGTAGTCTCCCTTTGGGAAAAGACAACGTGTCATTGGGATGTACAGGTGTGGGTGTAACTTTCTGGCAGTGGCAGTCAACTCAGAGACACAACACGGATAAGAACAAGTGTCAAACTTTCGGAAAATGCAGTCCTTGTTCATATGAAAATAAACTTTATTGGGAGTTTGACGCGCATGTAGCTGTCAGTAATGATTACCTTCCCTCACACACAGTGGAGTGATGTATTTGAAAGCGATGCTGCTGCGAAGTTTGACTGACGCGCTTCTTGTCTTGATTTTTCGAACAGATACTCCTGTGGATTGTGTGGCGGGATAATATCAACGAAAAACCTGCACTGACTCCACGGTTATCTCAGACCTGTTTGTTGTCTGTTGAAGAAGACTCTGAGACCAAACCAAATTACAGGAATGTAGTGTGAATCTGCTCTGTGTTTTTCACACTGTCATTAACAGCAGCGCTCAGAGCCACCTCATGTTTCACCTCCAACAAGTACTGTAGAGATGAAAGGCCTGAAGTGCGTCTCTTCTCAATTATTCAACAGTGCAGTATAAGATAGTTGTCATGAACTGAATTAAGGATATATATTGATCGTATCAGGTGATAAATTAATAAAATATTGCCTGTGCAGTTTTTAAAAAAGTGCTTTCATGCTTAGACATATTTACACCAGGGAATTAAGACGATCCACTTTAGCTATTTTTTTTTTAGTGTAGTTGTTTATAAGTTTCAGAGAGCACTGTCTTAGATTTTTTATTTTTTTAGCTTCCCTCTCTCCTGTTCGTCAGTCTTCCTTTTCCTCCCAAGATTTAATGAGGTTTCCCCTCTTACTTTTATTTCTGGCTGTCTCTCTCAGTTCCTCTATGATGCTCACAGCCTTTTTTTAACCCACACTTGGTTTCTTTGAACATTTCTGACTTGCATTTCTGAATAAATCAATATGACAACAGCATCTCGCTGCTAGGGTGAACAACTCTACACTGAGGATGAGGGATACAGAGATTTTATTTAATTTTTTTTGTACACACAGCAAAAATGGCCACTAACAGGGACAACCAAGAGCACACATGGTCCCAGTGGGTGACAGCTGTTAGTCTCTGCACTGTATTGTTCCTCTTAACAGTGTTTGAAGGTTAAAGATATCTAATGTCATAGACTATAGTTCAGTTGATATAAAAACAAAAACCAATCACCAACATAGTATTTATCTTTTCACACAGCAGCATCGTTTCTGTGTTAAAAGACTGCAAAAAATAAAATAACCTATAAAACAATGGTTCCTAACCTGTGGGCCGGGTCCCACTGGTGGGCCACGAAGGTATTGCAAGAGGGCTGACAAATCATTTGTGAAAAGATATAACTATACAAAAAAAAAAAAAATGTATATATAATAAATGTTTTTAAGTGTTTTAAAAAGAAATGATCTTTAAAAGCATTAAAAATGTTGAGAAACTTCTTTCATAGTTTTTTCTCTTGTATTCAGGCCCATCATTGTGATTGTGAGTCAATGATGGGAACTTTTATGTTGTTGCCGGCCGGACCACATCATTTACTTGTTTGCTATCTCAGTCTGGTTGCGCACTAAAAGATTACATCCATGGCAAAAACTGGAATGTCAAAATGGATAGCAGGTTAGCAACAGGAAGAAAGAAAGAGAGTCAAGAGACAGATGTTGAATCGACAAGTGACCAAACAAAAAAAGAAAACTGAACTTCCCCTGCTTTAATTATTCGGCCTTCATATTGTTCCGGGGCCAACATTTTTGAGATTTTCAAGTGCACCATGAGGTAGAAAAGGTTGGAAACCACTATTAGAGTTCATAAATAGTTCAACTCAGACCTAACCTACATCACCAGCTGGTTATCAGACGTTAAACCATTGCAATTTCTCACACATTCAACTAGGACATACAGACACAATGAGAGTAAGAATATTTATTGTTGTTGCAATATTTAAAGGTCATTTTAACATATCTGTTATATTTTGTCACTTATCAAATAACAGAAAGAAAAAAAAATCAAAATACTGAATTTGGCAGTTGGCCATGAAGGACACTTTTGTAACAAGAAAAGAAAAATAAATTGTCAAACTATGAGCCAGGCACCTTTTTCTTCCAGTTGGTGCTTCATACAGGCTTTGATTGGATTGAGGCAAAACAAAAGTGAGCTGCTATATTACCTGCATAAAAAAGCCACATTCATTGGTTTTAATCAGATCATTCACTCTGAAATTTGTTGGAATGACAGAAAATTAGTCAATATCCAGTATCAGACTACACTTAAACAGACTGTGAGTACATTTGCATGCAAGATTTCACCTTACTGCAGATCCATCTACAGATGTTTTTTTGAGAGATGTGTGTGTCTGTTTATGTTGGTTACATGAGGTCAGAATATTTGAAATAATAAAAAAAAAATCCTATTTAACCCCACACCCATAATAAGCTGCATGCAAATACACTGCAGCCACCAAACACAAAAATTCAGTCTGTCTGGGAGAAATCGAAAGCGTCCGGAACAGTAACAACAGCTGATAAGGTGCTTTCACGGCAGGTCACTGACCACTAAAAGCAAACAGTGCAGTTTTGGAAATATAGAAACTGAGACTTGCTAAGGTGGAGTACAAACACATATCAAGCTTGGGTGTGATTTTTTTTGTTATCAAAATAAGGGAAAGAGACAAGTGTTTTGGCACATCAGTACTCAGTGAGAAATCACAAGAGGATTAGCCACCAACAACTTTTGAATTGTTTCCAAACATTGCTTCACTGAAGCATAAATCCAGTTTAACAAAAAAAAAAAAGAAAAAAAAAAGCAGCATTTGTTAAGGCGACAGTCAAGCTATTTTTTCACATGCAAAATCTGCACGCAATAGTAAGGCGCATCTCATGAAATCCCATCCAAAGCAGGCAGGCGTGGAGTTAGTGAGCAAAACAAATCAAAAATAAACTTAAGTCCTGCCAGAATACACAAAGTACACAGAAAAGAATTCCACCAGATAAAAAGCGTGCTGTTTGCAGATTCTGTTGCTGTTTGCAGATTCTGTTGTTGCAAAAGAAAAGAAAAATTCTTCAGCATACTTCAACTTCTAGCATGCAGTTCTAGTATAACACATAAAACAATCCTATCATAAATGTCCATAAGGCACACGTCCTTCACATACTGCTATCATCAAACTGTTCACACTCTTTTGCGGTTTCCAATTGCATATTTGCGAGACAGTTCATCTTCCTAAGCAAAATTTCTTCTGAGCATAAAACTGTAAATCTTTCATTCATTTCAATAAACTGTATGTAAACACAAATGAAATGGAATGGTATATTTTGAAGCTATCCCTCTAGTAGAAGTGAAGGGCTTTTAAAGAGCTTTGCTGACAAAACTCTTTGATAAAACATTTTATAGTGATCCTGTCCTCTCATTCAAAAAAAAAAAATATGCCTATGCATTTTGTCATGTAAGGCTGAAATGATATGGCACTTTCAAGTGATTTGTTGTGCACCACAGAAATGGCCAGCTATCTGTCTCCATCTAGAGGCGGTGCCTTGCTATCACCAGTGACTGTTGTCGGGATAGCTTGGCACTGCAGCAGGGTACTGGGGCAAGCTCGGGCCTTGGGCTGTCTGAGCAACAGCATTGAACCCTGCTTCCCTCACTGGTGCACTCTTCCACATCCCGGTGCTCCACTCTTCCTGAGCGCGCTCCAAACTCCCGCCACCGCCGCGATACAGTCTGTGCACCTGCCCGCGGGAAAAGAAAGAGGAAAGAAAGTGATTCACAGCGTGTATTTGTGTCTGTTCTTAAGTCTCTCAGGGCAAAAACTACATTCAACAGTGTGTGTGTGTGTGTGTGTGTGTGTGTGTGTGTGTGTGTGTGTGTGTGTGTGTCTTCAGCATATGTGTTCACTCACCTTAATGAGCACCAGTGCCATTAAAGCAGTCACCAGAGTGAAGAGCAGAGCTGTGATAAGCATCACTATAGCGGAGCCCACATTTTGGCTGAAAAACATCACTGTCGCAATCCAGCCGCTTTGATGTGTTGGTGAGAGTCAGATGGAGTAGTACGTGTTAGTGTATCATACAGTATGGAATTAGCAAAGTGAATTTAATACAAATATAATCCAAAATTACTAATGAGCAGTAAAGAAACATTAAGCAGTGAGGAAACGGATGCAGTGACAAACAGCATAATGATGATCGGTGTTACACTGACTTATAGTCACACATTGTCCTATGAGTGAACAGTGTTGTTATCACATGCAGATGTTCATTTACTGTCCTTGAACTTTACTCAGTTGGAGAAAGACTGTTTCTGGTTAAACTTACAAAAGTAAAAAGATTTTTAAAAATGCTTTTTTAAAAACAACTCTATTCCACATGGTCTCTGAATAAGAACGATGTGGCATTTTTACTCTGAGAACTTATAATATAAACACATAAATTTATAATGTGCACATAAAATAAAAATACATCAGAAAAGACATTAAAATAAAGGATATAATACAACAGCGCTGTATCATATCAAGCATTTTCTAGAACTGAATTATTAAAAATGTAACTGCAGAAATAAGAACAGCATATTTGTACAAGTGTGAATAATATTATGTAATGTTATGACTTTTCGAAAGATCACTCAAAAAAAATTGTATGATAGCGTCACACATGTTATGTGTTAAGTTTGCTCAAATTCCCCTGAATTTAGGAGCCTCAGTGTTTAGAGCTGAACTCATGTGCAACTCAAATATATTTAAAAAAAATAATAAGAAAAATAACTCATTGTTGAAAATCAATGGACATACTATCCGTAAAGAATGCTTCATCTAGTCTTAAGGTCATGGCCAAAACCTTTCATCCCCTATTTACATCCAGCATCAAGACGCTGATGGCACAGCACACCGGGCTAACAAACTCAGAAACAGACAAGATTTGTCAATCAATAGAATTAAAGATTTGCAGATTGTGTATGAGTACCCAATACGGTTATTATATTGTTAACAACCGCATCATGTGTTAACTTAATGGTTGTATTCTAGTGTTAAATCTATCTTAACTCTCTCTCTTATCATATTTTCAACAGATTCACCTGATGGATAGCACATTCTCCGGCTGACAGAAACCCTCGTGACCTGCTCTCTGGTAAAACTGGCAGGCAACGTGTACACAGTCTTCAAAGCTGGTTTGATTCAACTCACCATGTTCCCCAGCCAGAGATGCCTATAGTCTGGATGAGGGCCAAGACACACTGAAGGAAGAAGATGAAGAAGAAGGCCATGAAGTTGAACGAGCTATCGGCCCTATGAACAAGAAAAAAACCACAGAAAACAAATAAAGTTAGTGTTGCCCTATTTTTGTTGGAATGTTGCATCCGCCTACTGGTTGTCAACATGTGGGTCAAACTGACAACAAACTTACAATGAAACACGATGCATACAACTGAACAAGCCATGGAAAAAATAGAAATGTCCTCAGTAAACATGATGGGTGCATGTGCAAATCATAAAACAAGAAGCTCCATAGAAACATCATTTTTGGGCTCAAACATCAAGAGTTCAATATTTTTTTTGCTGTGTTAATAGTATTTAACTGGTCACTCATCCCACGAGACACTTTCTAAAAGCATAATAATAAGTGATCCATGCTCTTAATGTTACATAACATAAACCAGAAATCTTAAGCAAACAAAACTCAGATGTTGTGTTGTGCTGACCACATCATTATAATTGGTGACTTAAATATTAATTTTAACCACAAATCTAATGTGCTAAACGGAGCTTTCACAACATTACTGAAGCTTTTTTTCTCAGACTATCTCAGAATCCAAACACCACTGACCTACTTCTACGCCATGGTCTTCCTGTTTCTACATCACCAGTTTCATTTTCGTCAACAGAACACTTTCTGATCCAATTTTAACGTTCACATCTCACATCTGATAGAGCGGCTCTTGAATCAGAGCTGCACCAGCTGAGACTGCCTGCTTCACTGATTTCTACATGCACACTTCAATGATCCTGCAGACACTTGGAGTGAAAATTGCACAATACTTTACTAGAACTTACTTACTACTTACTATACTTTCACCCGGCCTAGCATTAATCATTACTTGTGTAGAAATACGCTCTCTGGCAAGCTAAGTCCACCTTCTATTCTCAACGGAACAACAGAAACACCACATTTTTTGTTAACGATGAGAAGAGTAAAACCATTAAAACCACCAGCTGATTTTTGCTATTTTACACAGTTAATTTGAGTATGCTTAGTAAAATTGTTGTAGACATGTAGTCTACATCCCATTTCAGGCAACCTCTTAATTTAATTGCTAAAAAACTACTATGTAGTTTTAATAAATTGAAGTTAAAGTGGAATTTCAGATACGACTCTTGCGCATGAGATTTACCAGATGATGACTAACCTGAAAGCTTTGTAAAGTGGTCTGAACCAGCAGGTATAACTACAGGGACTGAAGAGGATGAGCCAGAGCAGGGAGAATCCAAAGTTTGTGGCACCTCCACCGCCAGCCCACCACGCAATACATCCGATCACATTTAGGCACAGAGTGCCTGAATACACTGCAGAGGAGAGAGGACAGGAGATGTGGAGAGACAAGGAGAGGAGAAGAAGGGCAGCGATTGATTTCTGAACTTAGCAATAGTACAAGGAATGCCTCTCCCTCCAAAAAAAAATGAAAAACACAAAGTTGTATAAAAATGTATGTATGTATGTAAAAGCACGTACTCATCCACAGTGTGTAGACTCTGCGCACCAACTGCTGGTGGGGTGTGGGGATTTCTTCTTCAATGTTCTGGTAAAAGCATGGCTTTATTCTCAGAAATTGAGGCAGGGGAGGAAAGTTATTAACTCGCTCTGAAACGGAAAGAAAAGTGTCATCATAAAACTATTTTACATTTGAATATTTCACATCATGTCTGAATGCACTTACAAATAGATAGATAGATAGATAGATAGATAGATAGATAGATAGATAGATAGATAGATAGATAGATACGTTTTAAATGACAAACCTGCCATTTTGAAATCCCAGGTCTCCCCTGGATAATAGGAGTACACAGAAATCGAAATCAGCAGTTTACAGTCATACAGGCAAAAACAACTTTAACCAATTTGCATATCTTTTTCTAAAATGTTGTTCTGATTACTTGTGCTTGTTTGGTTGCTGTTGTTTAGTTTTCTTTTTAACTATGCCTATGTGAAGTTACGCTAACTTTATGTGTGATATTATACAGTAGATAGTAGCTAAAGCGTGTTGTTGGGCAGCCAACAGTCCGTTGGGAGCATACACTAGCTTACTGTCTCTTTATCTTACGTCGTTGCTTCATTTGACTGACTGATTAGCAGTTGACAAGAAGTGAAAGACCGTTACGGATTACAAGTCCACAAAAAGCATAATATAGATTAGGCAATATTATCAAGATAACGTTTACCTCTTCACGTTTCCGTCGACAACTGCAGGGGTCTGGGACTCATTCGGGATGCGCTTTTCCGACACCGATCAGACACACTGCGGCTGCGCTGCACCGTTGCGCTTGTAGTTCCAAACTGTTTACATTCAACATGCTCGGGGGCCAGAAGAACTACAAGTCCCAGGATTCGTGTGAGCGGTAAACGGGGGACGCGTGATTCCAACATGACACCCGTTCGCATGAATCCCACCCATAGGCTGTATATCCCACCCATGCAATTACGGACTACATCAAGTCTTCAATCTGTAAACAGTTCATAGCATGCCCTTATCATTTTAGAGCAGAGCAGTGAAACTCTTATTAAACTTATTCAGGGTAGAAGTTTCTTTCATTCTCATGGATGTTTGACAACTTTCTCGCTGATATCAATAAAACTGTGGTGCTGAGAGTGAGCGACAAAAATGTTTTAGTCTTTGAAAATGTGTAAAAGTATAAATATATATAAATATACATATATATATAATGTATTAGGGAATATCATGCACTATGCTTAACTCATGATAACTATCGCTAAGTAAACAAACTTCCAAAGAGCACTGGCCTCATCAACCGGACTTCAGTCCGACTTCTTTCTTTCATTTCACTGTCCCACAACATGGCAACCCAGACTTCTGAAAGTCAAACACCAAGGCCAATCACAAAGCCCGAAACATCCTTCAGAAGGCGTGCCCTGTGAGCAGCCTGTGAGACACAGCTAACATCTTTCGGGTTACAGCACAGGGCATGCCGGGCGGGTGGATAATATGTTTATAACGAGAGACAAAAGATCTATTTAATTAATTTAGCTCACAGAATTTGATCTTTCTTGATAACAATTCAAGCTTCATACAATTTTTGATGCTTTATTGTCAGTACAAATATTCTGAAACGTTACAATACACAAAACACCGAGCTAAGTACAACGCGGCTCTTTAAATCAAACACCTCTGGCGGTGCTCAGTAACTTGGCGCTGACCAATCAGCGAAGGCTATTGAAGCAAGCAACACACTCCCGCCAATTCCGACTGAGGAGCGCGAGGCAGGCAGTGGGGTAAACCAAGGGAGTATGTGGGAGATACGGAAAGAGAATGCGTTATGTTTTATTTGAAATAAATTAGAATTACATGTCATTTAAATAGCAGCACAACATCTGGTTTGTTATCGGGGACATTCTCGGGTGTTTATACGAACCGTGCCATTGTTTTGAAGTTGTTTTGCCCGAGAATACTACAAACGAGAGGAGCCCGGGGTCAGTGGTTGGGATGTTGGCCGCGGAAAACCCATCTGTGGACGGACATTTGGCAGCATCGACTCCCCGCAGAAGAGGTAAAGCTAATGCCATGTCTAACAGACCTGCAAATGCTCCTAACAACCTGCCAAACGTTCACTACTATAATGTGTAGTTTGTGCAGTTCCGTTGATACTAATTGGCGAGCACAACATAATGAAAAACTTTAGTTTAAAGATAAATCAGCCCACTTCTCAACGCTCAGATGGGTAAGGCCAATAACCTCGTTTTCCCCAACGACATCACTTAATGTCTGCTATTGTCATTGTTATGAGACAAACGTTGACTGATTTAATATGAAACTCGGCCGCTAACCTTTCAAACGTTAAAGCTAGCTGTGTATAGCTAACGTGCTACCTGGTCTGGTTGCGGTTAGGGCTCAGTTTAGTTTATAGTCTGGTGTAGGGGAGATAACTTTGAGGATCAGATTATATATCAAAGGATAGGCTTATTGGGGGTAGATATACGGTTAGGTTCAGGCTAAGGTAAGTGGAAACACATCGACTGAAAAACAGACTGACTAACCCTTCGACATAACACTGGTATTGCTAATTGCTATTTCGGAAGCTTTAACGTCAGATAAACAGTAACGTCACGTTAAAGTAAGTCATGCCTCAAAATACTAATGTTTTTCAGCCACAAGTCTGTTGACTTCTCGTTAAAAGTGTATATATTTGTGGCAAACTTTGCTGCTAGCTCATAGCTACGCCCGTGGTACTTAGCAAAGTTGCTAGTTTTGTGGGGTTAGCAGTCAAGCTAGTCCTGTTAGCACCCCGTGAGGTAGTTAACGTTAGCACCAAACATAAAAGCCGGTCCCATAGGTGAACCTATACAGCTGCTCATTTGTCGTCGATCTTCCCCAAATCCAAGGTTCTTGTGGCTGTAATAAATAATGTTATAACCATTCGCCATAGTTGTTCGAAGTTTTCGGTGAGTTATTATGGTCAGGCAAGCAGCATTTGCTTGACAGCCCCTAAGGTGCGTGCCCTGCGGACTCGGCTGGGCCTAATGCAGCGACTTATATACCGGTTGGCGGGAGAGCAAACCAAACACAACCATTACATTCATTGTAATACCGTAACATTAGCACACCGACATTGCAAACTATTGTGACATTTAATGAAACATCTTGAAAAACGGTACTCTCGGGCGTTATTGCAAGTCGGTAAGAGTTTCACATTATCACGGGGTGGTGAGTATTTTACGACACACAGTACAGTAGCTGCACTGGCATGTGGTTATTTCAATAGTAAACTAACGTTACGTTGCTAAAAGCGGAGCATTAACAGAAAGAGTGGCTGAGTGGAGTTGTTAATGTGTTAAATGTGTGATCCGCATCAAGGTTGTTATAGTTATTTCAAATGAGTTATGTACTGAGATGCTTTATTTGCAGTGATGGTCGTTTGAAGTTAGTACTGCTTTTTCATCTGCCACCAAACGCTTATCAATCTCCCAGTTAGTTCAACATTTGTAAAAATTGTCATTTATGGATTTTCTTCAACCAATTTCAGTGCTGGTGCATTATTTCAGACTTGTAATATTGAAGTTAAGTATTGACATTAAGTATTGTTTTCTGATGTGCCTGTGCTTTTGTTCTTTTCAGGCATGGATTGTAAGTCAAGTAACAATGCCAACAAGAAACTTGTACAAGGTAATATCAAATAAGTTTTTATTTGTCAAGATTTTTGACACTATTGAAAGATCATGACAATAAGACATTATCTGATTCCATTGATGATATCTAGATCTAGCATGGACAGTTGATAATTTAATTATATCCCAAGTCTAATCATGTCTTACATTTACAGTGCCTATTAATGATTATTGCACCTTTGTGTATTCCTTCTGCCCTCTTGATTAATCCCCACTTTTGTGTATTTTTGATCCTCACTTTTGGTTGGTATTATATTTACATAGCGCAAGTTGAAATTATTGGACTATTAACCCTACTAATACACACAAGATTTTCACAGGTTAAGATTCAGTTATGCTTTCTGTTATATCTGTAAATATAATATTTTAATATATTAATGATATTTTATTATGTGAACAGATACAATACAGCAACTATTATGGTGATTCAGGGTGTTTATTTTATTTATTTGTTAATGTTTTTATTCTGCCTGCAGCTCGCCTCCCATTCAAGCGCCTGAACCCTGAACCTAAAGAGAACCAGCCGCCTAAACGCCCCTGTGCACATGCCTGTCCTGAACCTTCAGACAGGGAGAATGAGAATGAGTCCTCTCAACTCCCTGTGCACAGCGGACCACCCTTGGTTAATGGTCGTGGGCCCCTTGATGGCTTCCTGAGCCGAAGGTGCCCTGCAGCCTCAGATGAAAACACGGTTATAGATCTGACTGAGGACAAAACTTCTCCTGTAAAGTGCCTTGTTTCACCTGCTCCTGTGTCTCCCTGCCTCCCAAAAAAAGACAAGCATCAAGGCAAAGACAAAACTGCTTCTTCTGAGAAAACCAGCAACATTGATCCCACTCCTAAAACACACACTTTAGACTGTGTCAACGATGATGAAGTGGAAGAGGTGGAGGATAAAGATGGGAGTCAGACAGAATCTGTCTCACAACTTGACACAACACAGGATTCTGACAGTGAGCCAGAGGAGCAGGATGAGTCAGGAAACGTTTCCAGTTTGGGGAATAAGTCCATGCTGTCAGGTTCATCAGTCAGCTCCATGTCTGAAAGCTCACCGGAGAAGTCCAAGACCGATGACCCTACAACTACAGTATGCAGTATTGCTTTTTGTTTAATCCCTTTTAGGGTTGTGTAAAATTAGCCAGTTTACTATCACACACATTGAATTCATCTGTGTTTCTAAGAATTTGTTTAGTAATTCATCACACAGAAAACATTATTTCAGGGTGGTAATACAAAGTGTAGTTTTTTTGCACAATAATCTGTTATTGGTTAGAGATTTTGATTAGCATTTGCTTTCTTCTTTTAATAAAATTTGTAACATGTTAACTTGATGTTTACTCATGAAGAATACATAGCATTTGATTGATCAATTATTAATTTTTTCTCACTGATTTTATCACGCTAGGTACCTGCTATATTGACATAATAAAATACCTGTTTATTCGTACAAATACCTCTGCTGATAATGTAACACCAGCATTTTGAGGATGTTTGTAAGATCATTCAGATATATTCAGATATTTTTTTACCAGAACATTTTATTTGTTGTTTCATATTTAATACTGTGAAACACCTACAGTATTTTCGTAAAATCTCACTCTTGGATATAGAACAGTATCAATATTATTGCAATGATTCGTCCAGATATAACTTGTGCATAGAAAATATCAAGTAGGTCAGATGTCAGACAAGGATTATCAGATTTGTTTTCCCCCTTCTCCTCATAGGAGCCAAAGACCACCCCCAAGACACCAGCAGATCAGAAAAAGATCAAGAGACGCTCATTGAAGGTGAGACTTCTACTTTTCAGTTTGAAAATATGGCTTCAGACACAACCTGATTTATTATTTGTTGTATTTCTTACCCACTTCATCATCATAATCATCATCATTTATTAAAAGGGTTATTTTGCAATTATAGAGTTTACAAGAACAAGAGGACAGGCTTCGTTTGCGACAGGAGAAGGAACGGCAGAAGGAAGAGGCTAAAGCTGCAAAAGAGAAAAAGAAAGAAGAGGCTCGCAAACTAAAGGAGGAACGAGAAAGGGAAAAACGGGAGAAAAAGGAAAAAGATGAGCGAGAGAAACGAGAGAAAAAAGAGAAAGAAGAGAAAGAAAAGGCAGAGAGGTTAAAAGCAAAAGAAGAGCTTCGGAAGTCCAAGCAAGAGTGAGTAACACAAAGTTCCTACTATTCTTAAGTCAACGTTTGTCCATTTTAGATGTTTCCCGTGCCATAAGTCTGTTGGATAGAACTGGTTTAACAGATTGATTTTGGTGTGCTTAAAATTTACCTCAGGGCCAGGCTGGAAGAAAAACGGAAGAAAGAAGAGGAGAAGCGAATGAAGGAGGAAGAGAAAAGATTGAAAGAAGAGAAAGATGTAAGTTAATGTAGAAGAGTGTTGGTATGAGCTATACTAATGGGCAAAAGCTTCAGTAAACTGCCCAAGGTAAAAGCAAAAAAACTTTAGGTCACCAAAAACTGAATAATCATGTAAATGTCCTAGAAAACGGACCGTTTTCAGAGTTTAAGAAGTTGGTTAACTTACTGCTTTCTTGCAACAATAGAAGTAAATGAAGCTTTGAAAGTTATTGCAAAAAATTCAGGTGCACAAACTTTTGTTGATGACTTACAAACCCTCTGTCTGTACAAAGGCAGTGTATGTAACTAACTGTTACTACCTCTGATGCATTATTAGGACAGTACTGTAATGTAGGCAGTACTACTGCACATTCATATCAGACTGCTGAGGAAATTTAAGGGAAGCAACACATTGGTGGGAACTAATGAAAGAGTGCTGGGAGGAACACTCTGAACAATATTTCATTTAATTTCAAGTTAAGATTCCTCGTGATTTAAAAAAAAAAAAAAAAAAAAAAAAAAAAAAAAACCTTTATTTATTCTATGCTTTAATTTGTACGCTGAGACTTTTCTGTAACAATTGAAAAGACTGAGGTGACTGAAACTTTTGTGGTAGATTTGACTGAATAATTCTTGATGAATGTGTTTGTTTACAGCGTCTCAAAGCTGAGAAAGCAGAAATTACACGGTTTCTACAGAAACCCAAGATCCAGCAGGCACCAAAGGTTAGTAGGTCTCACTCTTCAGAACACCAAAATGTGATATTGGTTTCACTTGACTTGTGAAGTTGTTGCCTAAAGCTGTTATTTTAACATCTTTACGGAATAATCTACATCACCAGTTTAAAAGGTGTAATGTTTGATTGAGTTGTACATGCTCTGATCTCCTCTACTACCCCCCCCCTCCTTTTTTTTAATAAAATTTTTTAATTTAATTAAATTTTTTTTTCACAAAGGTCTCGTCCAGATGTGCACATTTCTTTAAAACTTTTCTTTTGTATGTGTTTTGGCCGTTTGTCCACATGCAAGCTGCAGATTAGGTCACTGAAAATGGACCTTTTTGTAAAACTCCAGGGGAAGATGTCCAGATGTTTTCAGTGTTAACACGTGAACAGGGATAACAGAGCTTTTGACTTCTCACACCATTGTTGTTTACCTATTGTAAATGGGTAGAGTTATATTGCCACCAATTGGTTTGGCATGCTCTTGACAGTGTGTTTTTGTGTTTTCATGTGGACAAAGATTTTAAGAATGAAAGAGGAAATACCTACATACATGTGAACTAGGCCTAAAATGGGATTCCGTATTAATAGGTACAAAGTATTATAACTGTAACTTGTTTTGTCCCCTTGCCATTTCAGACGCTCGCAGCTGCATGTGGGAAGTTTGCTCCATTTGAGATAAAAGAAAACATGGCTCTGGCACCACTGTGTCGGGTCCAGTGTGAGGACTCTGTTTTGGAGGAACTTGACCGGTGTTTGCTAAACCCTGCTGCTAACCTGAATGGACTCAAAGACTGGATCGGGCAAAAGCCCCGCTGGTCAGGGCCCACCAAGCCCAGGCAGGCGGACTCGCTCAGGTAAGACTGGAAATGGTGATGATCCTGATCTGTATACTCTGCTTACCCCATGGTTGCTTCATGTTAGTAACCTGTATTTTTATTTCTGAAGTGAGGTTCATTTTGTTTTTTCTGCATCTGATAAGTACATCACAGCATGATGCTGATTTTATTAAAAAAAAAAAAAAAGTGATTGCATTGGTAAAGAAAATACCCATTAAACTTTGTTAATCCTTTGATTAGGATTAATTTTCATCCATACAGAGCTTAATACAAGGTGGCCTCGTCAGATTGCTTGTTTTATCTAACCAACGATGCAGAACACAAAGACATTCATTTTATTATCAAAGAAAAGCCTCAAATTCTCACATCTAAGAAGCTCAAACCAGCAATGAGCACCATGGTTCCCTCATTGTCGTAGCTACCTCAGCCACATGAATTTGCTGTGTGGCACTTTCAGGGTGTGTGTGTTATTGAGTGACTGTGATTTCATATACATATAATAAAAATGCCCCAACCTGGACTGGACTGGCAAAAGCCAGAAGGAATGTTTGATACCACATGTATGCGTAAATATAGATTTGGAAAAATTATTATAAATTAAAAACTTCAGAAAAAATTTCCTCTGTCTTTATGGTTAATCATTTTTCTCTCTCCATCTCCCCATGTATACTATTTCCTCAGTGAGTGTATTGCAGTGGACAGACCTAAACCAGATGGTGTACCGGACCGTGAACGTTATGGATCCATGAAGCTTTTGCAGTTCCATGAGAACTACCGTCCAGCGTACTGGGGCACCTGGAGTAAGAAGAGTTCACACATCTCACCTCGTTGCCCCCTCAGACAAGACAAGGTAAAGCTATTTTGCAAAGTCATCTTTCTTTTCAATTTACTGAGATCCCAGCAGTCAGAAGCATTACATACTTTTTTTAATGGTAAATTAATTGTACTATATTGGCAGATGTAATGTAACACAGATCTGTATTAACCAAGAAATTAGATTATGTAGGTATGCTTTTCAATCACTTTTAAGAATTTAGCTTTGATTCAATATTTGCACTTGATCCAAAAATTGTATACCTGTAGCTTTGACGCTTACAGCTGTGGTCTCTCACCACAGGATTTGTTGGACTATGAGGTGGACAGTGATGAAGAATGGGAGGAAGAGGAGCCGGGAGAGTCCCTGTCACATAGTGAAGGGGTAAGTTTCATTGGAGGATGAACAAGTATAGGTGTTCCTTTTATTTCAAGTTTTCTGTTTGTTGTGTCGACATCAGTGCCCAGTGTCGTTATAGAGAAGAGAGATGTGGGCCACACATTAATTACAATAACAATTATTTTAAAACATAGTTTACAATCGTGCAAAAATATTGGCATTGTCCATTTTGAAGGCTTCATAATTGTTTGGAGATTGAAATGATTGCTTAAAGTATGAAATGATTTGCACCCAACATAAATGAGTCCATGTTTTTCTTTTTAAATAAGATGCTATTTGTCTGTATCACACCAAGAAAGTAGAAATGTTTTTAATGAAGTTAATATCTGAATAATCAAATCATATAAAATATTTTTGGAGTGTTTTTTCTGACTGTATCAGCAGTGTGAAAGGAAATATACTTTATTATTTTTTCTGAACTTGAGCAAGCAACAAACTTATTATTTATCTTGTGTTTTCACAACAAGGAAAGTAGTATGAAAAGAGATGATAATTGTACTTTTTAAAAGACTTTGAACTCTTGGTCATTTTCAGGAAGATGAGGAGGAAGGAGGTGAAGGTGAAGATGACGATGATGATGACGACGACGGCTTCTTTGTTCCTCACGGCTACCTTTCAGATGATGAGGGAGCACTGGAAGAGGAGGTATGATGCGAAGCTACAATATTGTCTCTTTAATCTGAAAGACAGATCTTTTAGATTTTCTTTTTTCAAAATTCTTCCCGTTTGCACCACTATTAACACGCATGTAACCTCCCAGGAGGGTGGAGACCTGGAGAAGCAGAAACTGCGTCAGAAACTGAAAGCGAGGGAGTGGGACGAGCTGATGTCTACCAAGAAGAAGATGAAGGTGCTGGAGCCCGTGGTGAGGGGCTGCGTCTGGGAAGGAGAAGGACCTGGTTTGGATCTCTTCCAGCCTTTTGCTTTGTGTCTGGTCGAGCCTTTACCCAAGGCAGACACCAGCCTCAGCCCAGAGGAGCAGTCACAGAAGTGTCAGAAAGAAGCACAATGTAAGTGTGTGTCACCTGATTCACTTTGATATTTGGATTAACATTGGGAAAACAGCCTTTAGGTAATGCACTACCAGGGAATACTAGTGCCTATTAGTGTGTCAGCCATTGGATGACTGACTGTTTGTAGTTTTTGTGGTTTGTCTGGCTCCATCAGCTTTAGTTGCCCTTATCAGCAGGCAGTACCACACATTGCCAGAAGCAATTTTATTAATATTCTGCATCTGTTAAACTGTTTTGCCAGAAGTTCTCTATATGGAAGTGAAGTGTTAGTGCTGCACTAAAGTACAGCAACACAGCACTATTGTTCCTTTTTCTTTTTTAGTGGAAGGAAACTTAAAGTAAAGTAAATTGTGTTGGTGCATTTGCCATCAGTTGCAAGAAAGATTATCATCGTTGTGTGCATGGGTTTTTTTTTTTGTTTTTTGTTTTTTCTCATCTCTAATTCCTGATTCAACAATCGCAACACCACAGTTGAATGTCTTCATTTTAAGAATTGTTACATATTTAGTCATTCTAGTAAGTGCTACATTAATCCTAACTTTCCCATTTCTCTAAAAGTAGGTTTACTTTAAGTTTAGCTTGAATTAGTAATAATAAGTTTAAGCTAAACTTATTATTAACTTATGATTAATTAACCGGTTTCTGCCAAATTTACCTTAAAATGTGACCTGCCAAGGAGGTAATGTTTTCACCTGCATCTGTTTTTGTCAGCAAGATTAGACAAAAGGTACTGCACTGACCTTACTGATGGGATGGGCCAGGGAAGAGCCTCTTACATTTTGGGGCAGATCCAGATCATTGACCATGAATAAGAATTATTATTATCATTAGTATTATTATTAGTTTTCTCTGGAGTCTGTTGTATGTTGTTTGATGTAGACCTAGGCTGAGGTCTGCGCTCTCTTTGTGTCATTCTATTTCTTATTTAAACATTAATATTGCTTTACTCTAAAAACTGTAATGTTCTTTCCCCCTCAGTACTTGGTCAGCTGTTACCTCTGCTGCATGGCAATCTCAACAGCAGCAAAGTGATCATCACTGAGTTTCAGGAGTTTTGTCGTCAGCAGACCTCATCCTCATCATCACCTCCTGAACTGTCCAGCCCTCAGAGCCCAGCAGAAAACATTCCTACCAGGTAAAACAATATTTGGTCATCCTCAAAATTAAATTTTTAAATGGTAAAAGTAAATACTGTTATCCTAATGATAATCTAATCCTCCTGTACTGACTAAAACAAATGTATCTCCTCAAACATCTCTTTAATAAGGAGTTTTATTGTAAGACATGTTTGCCTTTCAAATAAGTAGTTTTAACAAACTGCTATACATCAAGATTTACAGTTTTTATATTTTACCTCAATTTTTTTTTCCTTTCATCAGAATACACCTGAAGCGCCTCATAAGGAACAATGCTGTTTATGAGAAGCGCTCAACTTACAGACGCTGCTGCTGGTATGTGCACACAGAAGTCCTATCCTCTTTTAGCCAGGAAGCTCTTCCAGTGCCCTGCCAGTGGACCTACCTCACCACAGGAGCTCGGGAAGAGTCCCGTGAAGAACCCCAGGTGGCCACAGGCTCTCAGGGAAACTCTCCCACTACACCTCAGACCTCCTCCACCACGTCTTCATCCTCCAACAAAAGGAAGAGCACAGGCAGCATGTCTATCACCAAGTTCATGAAGAGATGCACTGATCCTGAGCAGGTAGAGAAACGCCCTCAAACAGATCACTTATTTATTTACTGTGACATTTTAGTTCTTTTTGTACTTTAGTTAGTAGGTGATTGATGCCCCTTTTGGCATATTTCCATAGAGATTATCATTTTATCAAGATATGATTTTCACAAGTTTATTGTAGCTTAGTGTCGTATCAAATGGTCTTATTTCTCTGTCCTTGCCAGACGGAAGCAATGGAGGCAGATGGTTTTCAAGCTGACACTGAGGACGACGATGAGGACGACTGTGTCATCATCTCCACACAGAGTGGTGAGTTACACAGTAAGGATAAAAAGCTGTCATGGTCGACTTTTAATGTTTCTTTAAGATTCAGACTTTTTTGCAACATTGTGATTTTTAAGATGTATGATCAAGTGCATATTGCTAATAAATGAATTTTAAAATGGGAGCAGATATAATTGTCACTTAGACCAGCTCTGGTGATGGAATAGGACATTGTGGCCCACATGATCAACTTTTACAACTACAGCTATATGCATACAAAAGATGTGTAGACATATTCTCTTTTTACAGATAAGTCACTGGTGGCGGCTTAATTTGAATAGTAAAACAGCAATAGTTCAACATTTTTAGAAATGCACTCAGTGGCCTTGTTTCTGTGAGTTGAACTGGCATTATGCTTCTACAAAGATGCATGTAAACGCCTGAGAACCTATAAAGAGAAAGGTGTTGTGACGAACAGTAGGTTGCTGAGGAGCAGACGCACACATTTCCCAGATCTTAATGTGCTGTACAGATCTGGGCATCAATTAAACTGACTGGATGATCTAACTCCTGTTGGGAAGTGAGTTCACAACAGAAATAAACAAATGTTATACAAGTTGTGGGTTATGAAGAGTACAGGGATAAAACCTAAATGTCTCAGAACAACCCCCATGAATATTCACCTCAGTCTTTAGATGATAGGACTGATACCAATCATGTCTTGTTACTCATGAATTAGCTTACCTAGCAAACAGAGTCCAAGCAAGAGGGAACTGAGCCTGGCTCTGTCCAAGGTTTTATGCCACAAGTGTGTGTGTGTGTACGTGTGTGTACGTGTGTGTACGTGTGTCTTATTTGCCCAGTCTAATAGAAATATAAAAGCAATTATTAAAATGCCTCATTCATTTACAAACTCTGGATTACAAACTGGATTTTATCAACCAAACTTTACAGAATCCAGTTTTTAGATGGCTGTGTAATTTTTTTTTTTTTCATAACTTAAATGAAGTTTCATTAAATTTGACTCTCAAGGCCCAACCAGAGAGAACTCCTCCAACGAGGGAGATGTCCTCATGGAAGTCACTCCCTCCGACACAGCAGCTCTCCCTGTGGCCAGCGCTGCTCCTACACTCGCCACTGCCTGAGGACGGGATAAACCATCTCCCCCAACCAAGCTACTCCTGTTTCCTCATAAATTTCTCCTTCCTGATATTGAACTCTACTGTGTCCAAGACAGAATGAAGTCTTCAAGCAAGATGAACAACCACACCCTGGTACAGGCAACTCAGCAGGCGGCGTCTGCTGAGTGTTATGAGTTCCCTCTCACCTAATATTTTTAAAGGAGCCACGAACCATTTTTCCAGTAAAATGTAATTGTGCATAAAATCTGAGAATCTGGCTTGATCATTGAGGGCAGGTTTGTCCAATGTTCACTAACTATGAGTCTGATTTTTTGTATTGAAGTTTCAGTCAGCCTTAAGTGGAACGTGAACGTCTTTCAGGCACTGCTTTAGCTACAGCAGTTTGGGTTGAACAGAAGGAGGAAGAGCAGAATTTAAATGCCTAATATTCACAAGAATCATCCAAGACGTCAAGAACAGCATTATTTACAGTTTTGAAATGTTGAATTCATGATGTGGATTTCTTGCGCTCTAAATGTATATAGTTTACCAGAAATTAGAGTTGGGGAAATGGGAGGCTTAAAGTCCATCTGTACATTTCCCTTTGATTTCAGTGGGTGCATTTATTCTGCAATTTCCAATTCTGACAACTCACTGGTGTAGTTGCTAGATCTGTACTTGTACAGTTAGGTCCAGTGTCACCGTGTTTTATAAATATGTATTTTGTGTATTTTCAAGAATACTTGAACAGGATAAATTCATTAAACATGAATAAAAGTACTGCACTTTTATCTTCTGTTCATTCCTCACCCCTTCATCTGGGTGCCTTTGCTAGTGTGATGCTATCTCCATTCAAACAGGCTAATATTTCTTATCAGGACCTGTACTCTTTACTTAAGAATATCATGTTTAAGAGAACAGGAGTCTGTTCAGCAGTGACTGCTCAACAGTGAATCTAATATGGCTTTTTGTCTGTAAAACGGTGACAAGTATTGAACCCTTGAAGTCTATATTTGGTAGAGGCATCTTTATCAACACACCGCTTGAAATCATTTGTGCACATCTGTGCACTGCAATTTTCATAGCAAAGGTAACTTCCTCTTAAGTTTCCTGGAAAGGAATTTGTCACTAATTATAAGGGAAAACAAATTTTTTCCTTGAAAGAAACGCTTAAGTTAAACCCCACTGAATGTATTAAGTCTTCATTTATCGGACACTTGAGTCTTTACATGTTATGCTCACCTGAAGAGAAATTTCACATCTTGGCATGTCCAGTTGACCTGCTGAACACACTTTTGCACCTGATATTTTTAGTACCAGATTGCATATTTCTCTCCAAGAAATTTAGGAGAAAATAAATCAGGAAAAAAAAAGTTGCACTTATTCCCCCATCCATTGCAAAACTGCTCAAGTGCAGACAGGGTTGTCCTCCAGGATTTCTGGATTTTGCTGCTGAGGCAGCTACACAGAAGTGTTCACACCTGATGAAGCTGCCGCCACCAAGATTTATGGTGGAGATGGTGTCTTTCTGCTCATGTAGATACTACAAATGGCGTAACAAAACGGCGTAGCATGAGTGGAGTAGCAAAGAAAGCCGTCCATTAATGACTTACATTTACGTCAGATATCCATATGGTGTTTTAAAGGTCTTGGTTTGTGTTCAAGAAAGCTTTTTAGGGAATTCAACATTGTAATGGTTGTTGTATTATACACAGTATGTCATGTGTCAGTAGTTGAAGTAAACAGACTTGCCTCATAATTGTGTTTATTAAACAAAAGTTATGATGCAGTGCAAGCGATTTTCTTTTTTTTCTTTTTTTTTTTTTTTAACAGGCGGGTTAAAAAGCAATAGAACAACTCAGAACATCTGGACAGATCACAACTGCTCACGCTTATTTTAATAAGATTACAATGCTGTTAAAACACTTAACACCCTTCCATCGAATACCTGTGGAGTACAGAAATGTTGCTTATGACTTACATGACCTTACAAACGCTGGGAGTGTATCAAATCCTTCATGAAACCGATTCTTGAGATCAGCTTGTTTCTTAACATGCAGAAGTTACAAGTTGTGTTTTTGGTGTGCAACTGAAATTTATGCAGGTTTAAGATGGTGAGGGGAAAAAAAACCCTACAACTTTCACTTGGGATGTATTAGATGAGTGGTGAGAGGTAGGTTGTTGTCATCTTAACTAACCACCGGCAAGACAAGCTATAAATAGCTTTTACACATTTGCCTGGTATATATTCATACAGCAAAACCACCACCAAAACAAATGTATTAACCTTCAATGACACGTTTCCAGGAAAAAAGGTGGATCTGAAACACTTAACATTAATGCCAGAGAAAGTTGCTTATGTGAAGTTTCTGCAGCAAACCTAAATTAAATAGCTGTAATTTTACATTTAGGGCGCTATACACACCTAGTGTTTTATAAAGTTTTAAATAAAATACAAGAAAATATTTTGGTATTAGAATTGACAGCACATGTCTAACTCTCTATATTGGGGACCGTATCTCTAAATATTTGCCTCAGCTTTGGACCAAGTCAAACTATCCAGAAAACAACATTTGATTTATGATTCATGATCTGGGCTTGTGCTCATACATAGAAAAGTCATTACATTTGACCTTTTGATTATCGGAGCATCCACAAAAGCCTGTTTGTTGTACAACACTAAGGAGTGCAAGGCCACTGCAGAGCAGAGGACAAACGAACAACAGAAGCTTATGTATATTTATGGTCACTGAGCCAGATTCATATCAAAATCAGACCAGTTGTCTATCAGATGACAGATTAAACAATTGGACAACCTCGAACACTGGCAAACAAAATTTAAAGCATTTTGAGCCAGTGCCAGCCTTGAGTAAAGCCAGTGCATTAACACCCAGTAGCTTTTAAAATCAAAGGAGCTACTGTAGGTGCTGAGATACTAAATACAATTCAATACTAAATACAATTCAAAAACAGTTTCCTATTCTTGATTTTATTCTATGTGACTGTGCAGTCAGATGTGTATATTTTATTTTTGTTAAGCAAGAGGGACTGTTTACTTAAAACAAAAACAAAGGAGGACGTGGTGACAGCTAAAACAAGGTCTCTCAACATGCCACATGAAGTATACCTGACTGGTTGACTGCAGGGTAGAGCACAGAGGACTGCTGAGTCTGTTTACTACACAGCATGTACATTCAGGATGCATCACAAAACAACACGTATCCCTTGCTTTCTCCTCTAATCTGTTAGTTGTGCTTCAACAGAATGTGCTGCTGAGACAGACTGCAGGGTGACACGATCCCCACAGTGAAGATAGAGGGGTATGCTCAGCAGAACAAGCGCATTTAGGGTGAAGATGCCCTTAGCCTATCACTGCTAATGACGTAAGTTAGCATTTGTAAAAAAAAACACACTCATCACTAGTTGTTTGTAAGGAGCGATTTCAACCCTGAAGTGCCAGGCTGGAAGGTAGCAGGGAGAGTTCAGGGACAGAGTACGTCTGCTCAGTTAAGGGTCCGAATGGTTTCCAGCAGCTCTGGTTTGAGAAGGGTGGGGCTCTTTCCACCTGCAGCTGCAATATCTGCCTGCACAGCTGTATCCCAGGCAAAGATGAGCAGAGCTGCAGGGACCTATAAAAAAACATACAGATATACTTAAATATTAACTGACTGTTTAATTAATTAATATGGTAAAATATTGACAAATGAATAGCAAGTTGTTACAATATATGAAATATTCTAAGCAAATGTTCTCGAGCAAATGTTTGGTTTGTTTACAAGATAAATTCTTGTAATGATAAATCTGGCGTTAAATATTTTTCACAAAGATCAAAACAAACAATGTGTTGTCAAACTCATTTGTTCCTACTAAGGACATAAATCTTCTGGCCTAAAATATGCACTTTCATTAAAAAAACATCTCAATAATTTCCTACAAAAGCTGCCCACTGTAGTTTTAGCAAACATTGCTCAAACAGGCACAAAGTGCATTTGTTGGGAGTATTTTTTGTGTTGTTTTAGTAAGTATTAATAGCAGCAGGACATTGTACAGTATGTGGCATTGAGTCATAATAAAGTACAATGTCCATGTTCATAATAATAAAGGAGCATGTGAACCTGCACAACAGTGTGGCTCACTGGTGTCTTTCTGATGCAGCTCGAGGGCACAGACAAGACTTGTTAGTAGGATCAATTCACTGTCAGTTTCTGTCTCTTCATTGTTTACAGTTTTCAAGAGATGTCTCTGGTTTCAACTCACCAAGTTTCGCTCTGCGAGAGCGACTTCTTCAGCCTCCTCTAGTTTTTGACCTCCAGGAGCAATGAGCTCAAAGGGCTGCCACCCGTCCACCAGGGACTCCCGCACAAACCCAAACAACACAGGCAGCCGGTCCCACGCATAAAAGGTCCCTGGGGTCACAAAATTGCATTTACTGACTCTCTGCCATTTGTATGAAGACTATCAGCAAAAACAGTTTTAATAGGTTTTTGAAAATGACAACTATAACTAAACTTTTTTTTGTTCAATAATACTGATTAAAAACTTTGTTCTTACCTTGTAACAGGTTTCCATCAGGCAGTCTGATCCTGAGCAGGGTGTAGTTGTATTTCCTTCTCTCCCTCTGCTCCTCTTTCTCCCTCATGGCTTTTGTGCGCAGCATGGCGTTCTTCTCCACTAAATCACTCCTGAGAAACACACACAAGACAAACTGGTCATGGAGTGCAGGCTCCCTCAAAGGTTAGTTTCTGCTGATGGACAAACACTAATGGACCATGGTAATGGGAGGTGTACGTGACACACAATTTGGTATTTTTTGGCTTGAACATCCCTACCAGAATCAGAGAAAATTGTAGTTTTCTGTGTGATTACATGCGTTTTATAGTAAAACAATGCATAGTGAAAAAGGGAAATAGAACAAAAAGGTTTTGACTTAGTCTGGAGAGGATGCGCCTCCATCAATTGACAAAAAAAGTGTTGCGAGACAGTCTTTAAACTACCCTTCACCACTGAATTGAATTTACTGTTGACTTATTTTACATCTGCTATACATGCAATTTAAATTTAATCTTTTTATTAATGTATCAATCTATAAATGTAGTTCCTACAACTTAGACTGGAGCATCTGTTAACAAGGACTCTATACTTCTGCTGTTGCTCCCTCTTCAGCTCCTCTGCCGTCAGGTTGTAGAACTCTGAGGGCAGCTCGAAGCGTTGGGCGTTGGGAGACGGTCTGAAAGCTTGAGGCTGTCTGTCCAGCTGAGCTCTGACTGGCTCTCCACTCTGAAGACGATCCCTCCTCTCCTTCATCAGCTCCAGGGCATCGGGACTCTGCTCTGGTAACACCAGGAACTCCTCATCCTCCTCTGATCTCCATGAAAGGTGAGCACAAGTGAAAACATGTTATGACTGTTAATCAAGACTTGTGTTTGCCATGTTAACTTTTTTTTATTTTTTTTATTGATCTGTTGACTGTGATATATCAGTGAAAAACCACTGGCCAGTGCACAGAAAACAGCTTACGGGTATTTTTCAAAAGCATCAGATTAATTTTTAATTTACCTTGACCCTCTACAGCAAACATAACGCTTATGAAGCCCAGGGCCTGCAGGAACTCTCTACTGCCCTCCACAGAACGCACTTTCTCCTGATACAGAACAAAAGGAAGAATGAGCTAAAAGAAATGCAAAACTATCTTTCTCCTCAAAGGGATTCCATAAAATCTGAGTCTCTAGTTACTTACACACCTGAAACACCTTGTTGCTGAGTTTAATCTTCCTGTATTTCTCCTCTGTGGGACACTTACATATATTTTCCACATACCTGTTGAAAAAACAATGAACAAATGTGAAATAACAGGATAATTTTAAAATATTAAGTTAATGAAGAAATTTAATTCTGAGAGAATAGTTAAAAAAAAAAAAAACAGCTCAAAAATCTAAGTCAATCTTAGTTGAACATAATCTTTCATCTGTCATTAGTATCATTGTCAATTACTGCCAAGCGTCTTACTTGCTTATGATGTCGACAGCAGTCTTCACTTTCTCTTTGTCTTTGTTAAATGTGTGGATCATCATAACAGAGGCCTCAACTGCATCCTCCTCAAACCTCTGACAGTGAAAACAGAGTACATGTTTTATCAACAGTACAAGCTAGGATATAATTTAATCCCATTCAAATCACAGTATTAAGCTGCAAGCGCATTCCAATTCAAGCTAAAACAAGAACAAGTGACGATATCTTCGGACGTACCATTAAAATGGCCTCTTTAATGTGTACTTCCCTCTCACTCTTAGTTAAAGTGGCTCCAGTTAGCGGACAGGTGAAATACACACCTGACACTGAGAGACAGGCGGGATCTTTCACTGGCACGTTGGATCCCTGTAAAGAAAATGTCATTCACTAGTATCATCAGACTAAATACTTGTCACTGTAGGAATATAATCTTAAAAGGTGTCACTTCAGAAAGCTTGATTTAACCGAACAAATCAGTATATTACTTACCTCTGCTGTAGCTGCCTTATCTTTTTCAGCCAGTGCAGCCGCCTCTGCCTCCAGTTCCCTTTTAACTATGAGCAAATGCAGAAAATCATGCCATTATATGTCCTTTCTAGTGGTCAGTGTATTTAGTATAACCAAAATATCATCAACTTCATTAAAATAGTGTGATTTTTTGGTCAAACTCTTATCTTTCAGTCAAACTATAGACTATACGAAGACATTCAAATGCCATCTGCTCATTAAATACTGTAGTTCAGCAGCTATATCCACTTTCCGTAGATTTCATGGTTTGGGGATCTTAAAAAATATCAAACACATAGAATAAAGGGAAAAACCTCTACACTTTTGCAGCATGTAGCAAGGTGGCAAACAAAATGGCCTGATCATATAAGCACTAAGTAAAACATAAGACCTTCAATATCAGTAATGCACCAATTTGTTTTTTTTAAGCCATTTGTTTTCAGCAAGTTGTCCTGAATGTGCAGAGAATTATAACATGTATTTTCTACAAAGCACATTCAACCCATTGCCCTGATCTGAATAACAGCCCCACATTTACATGTAATGACTTAAAAATAGCAACATTACTCAAAGCATGTTTGCTATCAGACACCACCCAGAGTGATTCATTACAAAAATGTGTGCATCACTGCAAATATGTGTGTTTACGTGTCTCACCCTGATTCCTAATGGCGTCCTGGGAGGTGTGGACCTTCGGCCGGGACTGCTGTTCAATCCTGGCCAGAGCTGCGGCTCCAGCCCTCTGTGCTCCTTCACTGGGAGCATGGCGGTTATGTTTGGCACTGGAGCTGCTCTGCAACACCTCAGGCTTGGTACTGTGGGGTTATGAGCACAGAAAAGCCAAGTGAGGAGACATGTTACGACTTCACGTTAGCCCTAAAATCTCCCCCTCACAAACTGAAGCTAACCCAAGCTATGTCACCGACAGCAAGCCCACTATTTAACTAGCAGTTAAATACTGGGTGGTTTAACAAACACTGCGAGTAGAAGTTTCTTTACGTTGCTTAAACCATTGACTAAATAATCTTGTTCAAGGATTAACTGTTAGCTGCTCTGAAATTAGATGGACGCCTCCCACTGTGCTGAGTATTATATAATCTATTGGCGCACAGTGTCAGACGATAAACGCTATCTAACATACTGTGAAATACCATTAATGAACATTGTTCTAGTGAGCTTTACGACATGCTTATAACAACCCAGTAATAATTTATGACCAGCGACTAGCTATCAGCTAACTCAATTTTGCACAGCGCTAACTTCAGCTAGCTGAGTGGCTAGCTGAAGTTAGCGCTGTAGCTGCTGAGAAAAGTTTGCCATTTGCCTGGTATCTTGTGTTAGCTTCTTTCCAGGTCCCGCGGATTTAAATTTAATGTCTTTCTTAATGTCATCCAAAAACTTCTTCATTTCCGTGAGCTATCTGTGAAAATATGGCCGTAGAGACAGAGCACCCAGCCACTTAGCTAGGGGGATGAGGACCAAAACAAAATTGCTTCTGCTGACTGAGAAACTGCTTCCGCCTCCAAAATTGGTCGTGTCGCCGCCTTGTGGCTGAGTTGAACACTGAAGAATTAAACGGACATAAGTGCAGTAATTGTGCTGCTTATGTTGTATAAAACATTTCTGGTTGGGATAGCTATGTGTGGGAAATAACGTAGATGCAAAGACCAAAGATCTGTGAGGAAGCATGAGTGACACAAGAAGGCCCAATCCCAATGTCCACCCTCACAGACTCACAGACTCTGACTTTCTCAAATAAATTGAAAGGGCAAATCTCAGCTCTGATCAAAAGGACACAAAGGCCAAATTGAGAGCAATAACTGGTGATATGACATAAAGTAAGTGAAGCACCTGCACAAAAAGTAATAACAAAACAACGATGAAGATGTAGTTGAACGGTTTATTTAACACTTGCTTTGAAGACTAATAGTTATTATGGGGAGTTGGCCTGTCAGTTATGGACCTTGACAGAGGAGCTTAAGTGAAACCCGAAAGGTGGGGAAAAAACCCAGCATATAATATAAAAAGACAAACACTGATTTTTAGCAGTAACTCAGCAAGAAATCAGCAAATCAGCAAATCATGTTTCCAAATAGTTCAGAATTTATATGAGAGAGAAGGATAGCAACATGATCTCTGAAGCAAAAAAAGAGGAAATGTACAAAAATACTTGAGTAAATGTTACTTGTCACCTCTGTATATTGACATTAAGCTTCTTTGACAAGCATTTTTCCAAATTTGTCCAGAGTTTCTCGGTTTGTTTTCTGACAAAATTCTTTGCGACATTGAAAATTTTAAGATTTACGAGGAGCACTTAAAAGCAGCACTCCTGCTGGCCACACACACACACACACACACACACACACACACACACACACACACACACACACACACACACACTCGGCGCCGCCGTTAGTGCCACGTCAAACGTGACGTAGGCGGAGGTGTAGTCCGGGTGGGAGGTGCTGTAACCACCAGCACAAAAAGTCATACAGCCTCTGGCTTTAATGGTCTTCAAACACAGAGGAGTCCCCGTGAGAGGTGAGAGTTTAATATTGAATTCATCATATCTTTAATGTTTTCACTGAGCTGACAGTTAGCCGGATAGCTGCTAGCTAGTGTCTGCTCGGCTCTGGTTGTTGCCGCTGTGACTCGTGTGTTGCTGCTCCTGCTGAAGACAGAGGCTAACCACGGTGACTGATACCTGTAACTTAGCTTGACGATACACAGCATAAGTCTTAGTCTGGATAGTAGAGTTTAGTAAACGGTCTATTTCTTTACACTACGGTACTTCTGAATATTTTCCTGTTGCGTGTTAAACGAGGCATGCCTGCTCTGTTTTGGTGAGGAGAATAGCCCTAACTTCAAAATCCTGTGGAAGACTTGTCAACCCCTCCTGGAAACGTAAAATGTGGACGTTTTATCTTAGATCAGAATTATATCATGCTTATGTCTGACAGCTACCTCTTTCAAGTAAATCTATAGGGGTATATGACTACAGCCTTCAGCATCCAGTTCATTACAGTAGTTACTTCAGTCATAGTTTTACTGATGCTCACCATTGTAATTGTTGTTGTATTATAATGTAAGTGGTTGTGCCAGTCTTACCAGTAGTAGAAAATACTAAGGTTATGAGTCAAATCTTCACCTTCATACAACTTCATCTTCCTTCACTATGGCCAGGTGCCAGATGTGTAACTCTGGCAAGGAATACCAAATTCCTTTCATTCTGACTGAACTTATCTAGTGTCCTCCCTTAGTATAATCAAATTTAATTGAAAGAAATATTAGAACCATCCTTAAAAACCCAACTCATGTGTGTAATAAATTTGTCTTCATGTCATGTAATTTCCTAAATTTCCAGAAACATACCTGAGGTGATCTCAGTGATTGTGGCCCTGCTTACCTCTCATTCCATGTTTTCATCTGTGTTTCAGTGTGACAGAGTTAATCAAAAGCATTGTTGATCATGGACTTCAGCGCCAGTGGACTCACCCAGAGGTTGGCTGAAGCCGGCCAGTCTCACCTCCTACAGTTCTGGGGTGAGCTGAGCCCTAAGGAGCAGGCCGACTTGACCCACGACCTGCAGGGGATGGACTTTAATGAGATCAGTGGATTCTTCAAAAATGCCATGGAGACATCCAGCAGCAGCAAACATGAGAAGATGGATGCCCGCATGGAGCCAGTGCCCCGGGAGGTGCTAGGGAGTGTGACGAGGGACAGAGAGAGTCTCAAAGACTGGGAACTAGCAGGTGAGCTCCATTGAAAGTGTTTCTGCCTCAAAAATGTTTATTGTGCCCAAACCTCTATTTGTCAAAGTGCCACTGTTATAAGGAAACTAAGAGGATTTTATGGCAGTATTTGATTTTTATTGGATTTATAACAATGTCAGTACAGTAGGAGAGAGAGGAGTATGAACTATTACCAGTTGTTAAACTAGTAATAGTAAGAAGAAAAGACTTGAGGGCAAAATGTCCTTCAGAGACTACAGCCTTGCAATTAAGACTTGTTCAAATAGTCACTTATGGCTTACAGGTAAGAGAGAGAAAATAATTCCTGGTATCTGCCTGGGAAGCTTTGAGGGGATTAAAACATCACATGCTATGATGTTGAGATGGATCTGTAGGCATTCTGATAATGGGGGATGAGAGGCCCCTTAATCAAATCTTAGCTCATAGCTTGTTGCAAAGTCCTAGTTGAGTAGCACTAGAAACTCCCCATTTACCCTCCGTGTGGTTGTCTAAACTCACTAACTATCCCCAGTGTTACTCCCCCAGTCTCTGTAGATTTGAAATATGAGTGAGTCAGATTGTGTTGTTGATTATGCTTTTGCGCAATCCCCCTTGCAGTGAGGGTCTGACCATTTAGTGAGTGTGTTGGGTTTTTTTTCCAGAGGGAGGATGACAGTGGAGGTGGGCAGCATAGAACATCTGGTTTTGATCTGGGTCTGACGTAAATAGAGTTGCTGCTTGACCCTTCATGAGGTCACCCTGCTTTGTTGGGACCAAATCTGTGTACAGGGTGTGGTGTGTGTTGTGTGTGTGTGTGTGTGTGTGTGTGTGTGTGTGTGGGAGAGTAGTCAAAGTCTAGCAGTCCTGCCCAGTACAAGGGTATAAACCTTGTCTTTTGGCACCCACAAGTAGAAAGAGTGCAGATATTAAGTCACATATCAGCAGTTTATGTAAGATAAACCACTAAAACCACTGAACCAGTGGAAGAGTTCAGGGCTAATTTAATATATCATATTGCCAGAGTCCAGTAGGACTAGACTAGTCATAAAGTGTTGAGTGATGGCTTTAATGATATCATCAATAATTTTTATCAGCATTGTTTGTGGTTTGTTATACAAGTTTGTTATTATTTTTTCTAAGATGTTCTTACAAAGGTAATAAGAATGCACTCTGGCCATCACTAGAGATTAGATACTGTGCTAGTAAATTGGGATCGTATTCCATCATATCAATACGTGAACAGAGATATGTTTCACTGTCTCAAATAGACTTTAAAGGACTTGTATTCTTAAACAATCAGACCTTAATGCGACTATTTATGACTGTTCAAACTGTTCTGCTGTGTGCCCCTTCAGGTCTTCAATGCATCTCTCAGAGCAAAGTGGCGGTCCTGCTGCTGGCTGGAGGCCAAGGTACCAGACTGGGGGTCTCTTACCCCAAAGGCATGTATGACGTGGGGCTGCCATCCCACAAAACCCTCTTTCAGATCCAGGCTGAACGCATTCTGAAGCTACAACAGCTGGCTGAGCAGAAGCACAAAATCAAGTGCTGTATTCCCTGGTAAGAAACCATGTTATGCTTTAGGAGGGTATTTAGGAAGAAATGATGACTAAGCTGTTTTTAGTTACAATGTCAGTTGAATCTGCTGCTTTATTTGAGAAAAATAAACAGATATATGCTTTCAAATACTATCTCCTTATTTGCAATTAAAGCCAAAAACATTTGTCCCAGTTGTGTTTGCACGTTGACTTACTGGGTCAAATCACTGTGAGCATCAAAGGAAGCTCAATTAAGGAAGTTGTGTTACTGGAAAAGGATTAGTTCCCTGTGGAGTAGGGAAATTTTGAAAGATAGAGATACCAGGAAGGCAGTGGAGTGCATAATGTCTTTATAACACTGTAGTAAGGGCCAATGAACAATGAAGTTTATGTCAGAAATGGCAGAATGACATATCTCTCAGCAAGTCTGTTTTTGTAAGGAGGTTGTTATTTTTTTATTGTCTATCATGTACTTGAACTTTTATGCCTCTGGCTTGGGGTGACGTCAGCTTAGCTGTAAGTCTTGTTTTGTGAACGGTCTCTGAAGAAGATTTTTATGTAATTGAAAGGGTCTTCCTACGTGTATATCCCCCTTTTCCTTCAGATACCTGTTTTATTGTTGTGTAAATTATATAAAATAGAAAGGAAAACAAATAGTGCAAGAATCAGGGCTAAGTTCCTTTTCCGTTGCCTTCAGGTACATCATGACCAGCGGGAGGACGATGGAGTCAACAAGGGAATTCTTCTCACGTCATAGCTACTTTGGCTTGGACAAAAACAACATCATCTTCTTTCAGCAGGGCATGCTTCCAGCCATGGACTACAATGGCAAGATCATCCTGGAGAGCAAAGGAAAGCTCTCCATGGCCCCTGGTAAGCTCCCTCAGGATTTGATTTTTTTTTTTATAGTGCTTTCTAGTGTGAGAATGTCTTATTTATCAGTTCTCATGTTTCAAACCAGTCTATCTGTGCTTGTATTTCAGATGGGAATGGGGGTCTTTACAGAGCTCTGGGGAACCAGGGCATCATGGACGACATGGAGCGGAGGGGGATCGCATTCATCCATGTGTATTGTGTAGATAACATCCTGGTCAAAGTGGCAGACCCCTCCTTTGTTGGTTTTTGTGTGGAGAAGGGAGCGGACTGTGGAGCTAAGGTTGGTCACCCCTCCTGCTCTTTCCGTCTGTAGCTGTCTTTTTTTTCCACCTGATTTGATGAATTGCAGCACTAATTACTGTAGGTCTGAAACTTAATTATCTGTGATTGAGGTTCAATTTCTTTCAATTTTGAAAATCTAGTATTTTTGTGACTACTATGGTCTTTAGGTGTGTTCCACATGGCAGTAAAAGTCTCTTTCATCAGATGCTTCATTTTAAGAAAAGCAAGATTAACACAGTAGCAGACTTATCATATTCCTGTCATAAAGTTGCTTGATACAATGAACTCACTCCACTGATACACTGATAAACTGAGACTTGTCTTTTATCAGACCAGGAAGTTATAATAACATTGCAGGTATCCACGCAATGAGGTTTAAGGTTAAAAAAAACATCCATATTAGTCACTGACATACTTAAGTGTGTTGTAAGTGGATAAGAACTTTACAAGGGAACAAACTACTTCAGCAGTCAAACCTGAATGCAGGCTGCATGTGATCCAGTCGGTCTAGATTTTAAATTCCAGGACGTCTTCGGTTTGTGGATGTAGATCAGTATCTTTGGAGTGTGTGGCAGTCTTGTTTTAAAGGGTGTGGTCAGTTTGCTGTCAAGTGTGTACACAGCCGCACTTTCTGCAGCTGACCACTGGGTGGCGATACAGGCTACTCTGTCTCCTCCTGTAGTCTTTTGAGCATTAAATTCATTATAGCTTTCTAGGAAATTTGAGGCTTGAGCCCAGAATCTTCCTCTTCCACTTTTCATCATGGTCTCAGATAACATGGGTGTTTTGAGAAGACGACACTTTTTCCTAAACAGTTGCTTTGGACAGAGGGTGCTCTCAGTTTGGGGAAGGAAAAGGGTTTTTCAGGGTATAGCAGTTGAACTGGAAACCTTTCCACTAGCAAATAAACAGTCTTCATGGTTAATTGTTTTAACTTTTCTTAGTTTTTTTCATAATCTTATTTTTGTCTGGCTAGTAACAGTTATCAGTACAGCCAACATACTGAACAGGAAGCGACTCACAGAACAGGTCCATCAGTTTGAGATAAGGATTGATGGAAACTCACAAAACTAGTTGTGAGTTTGGTCCTTTGTAGTTACAGTGATTTGGCCTCTGTTATATACTTAATTAGTCAAGAAAGACAGTGGCAAAGCAGCATAGGACTCCAGAAATAGCAAAACTCGAAATATGCATCTGTGGTTCCATGGGCATAATAAAGGGAAAAAGGAAAGATAAAACATGAATGAAGAATAATTGAAAATGTACTGAGACATTTTATGTTCTGTTATACAATTTATAGAGTATAAAGCAACATGATATAGAAGTACTGCATGTGATACTGCTGTTCTGGGAGGCGTTGTTGAAGCCCAAAGGACAACAATTATTGAAAGCTTATGGGACCAGACTTAAACAAGATTATGAAAATTGTTGAACTTGTGCAGAGTAGTTGAGTCAATGCTGCAAAAAATGCACTGGGTGATACTGTAAGTTACTTGTTGGCTGGCTTATGGAGCACTGAGTGGCTTGTTGCTATTGACATCAGTTTGGTCTCCTGTTGTAAAAGTTGTTTGAGTTGTTGTTGCTAAGGTTGCCACTGGTAGGAGATGCAATTAACAATAGACAATAAACCAGAAAGAGCAATGTGCAAGCATTAGGAAACGTGCTTTTGTTGACTCATAACCAAATGAGCGATTGCACGTAGGCATAAGGACCAAAAAAGTCCAAATATGTTGTTCAATATCTCCTGCTGGGGAAAAAGGATGTGGCATTTGTGACTAACCACTGCTGTCAGGTTCTCCTCCATAGGTTTTGAAATAAATTTCCGTACCATGGCAACTCCGTCAAAATACCTAATCAAGTTTCCTGGTTTTCTTAGTTCTTCTTATCACAGTTTTGCCCCCTTGTCTTCTTTAAAATCACATTAGTCAGGTCATGTTTCTGTTGGATATGCGGAGAGATCTCTGTGTCTGAACTTCTTGTAAGTCAGACTGGATGTGTCTAAGCACGATATTTCATAGCAGTACCACAATGAAATAAATTTTTTATCATATTTTCCAGCTAACACAGAATAGATTGAAATATTTAACTGAGGATCATCCAGACCCTGCTCCCACTTGACATTATGAGTTGTGCGGTGGAGCAGAGATGGAAGGATCAGATCAGAGCAGAGTCCCACCCTCCCATCATAAATTACTAAGCTCCACTACAGTTCATGTGGCTTCACCACCACCTCCTACCCCTCACCCCACCCCGCTCACCAAACCCCTCATCAGGACTCCACTCTGTAATTAGGAACCAACAGATGGGGAGAGGGTTTTTTTTCATTTACTGCAAGCTTCAACTTACTGGCTGTAGAAAGTGGAAGGTTTTAAAGAGCAAAGTCCTATTTTAATGAATTAGCTACTCGTGTGAATAGTTCAGTTTTCCTCCTTGTAGCTACAGTTTTTTACAAATTTCTTCTTGTGACTTAAATTTTCCAGGTGGTGGAGAAAACCAATCCAACAGAGGCGGTGGGTGTGGTCTGCAAGGTGGATGGGCATTACCAGGTGGTGGAGTACAGCGAGATCACCCTGGCAACTGCCGAGAAGCGCAGTGCTGATGGTCGACTGATGTTCAACGCAGGAAACGTGGCCAATCACTTCTTCAGCTTTCCCTTCCTCAGAGACGTAGTACAGTAAGACAAATGCTTACTGAACATTTTTCTGTGGTTCTGGTTGCCTCTGGCATCAAGAGTAACTCAACATCATTATACAGTGAATGTGCAGCCAACTCTTTTAAAAAAAAAAAAAAAAAAAAAAATTTTTTTATTTATATCATCTATCAGGAAGTACGAGCCGAAGCTGCAGCACCACGTGGCCCAGAAGAAGATCCCATATGTGGATACTCAGGGTCAACTAATCAAACCAGACAAACCAAATGGGATTAAAATGGAAAAGTTCGTCTTTGACATCTTCCAGTTTGCCAAGTGAGTTGCAGTGCATTTTTTCCACAGAGGGCACAGAGTGTGTGTGTGACGGTGTCGGCCGATGGCATCGTACCACAAACTAAAAGCTCTTAAAGTAATAAGAATACAATGAATATCTTATGCTCCTTTTGAAAGGTGACTGAGTTGCATTATGTTCTGCTGGCCTCCGAGCTCGGGGTTTGACTGGGCCTTGATCCGTCCTTCCCTGCATGAACCAACCCCCTTTTTCCAGTCCCGATCTCTATCCATCAGCCTCAGTCATGCCATTGCTCCGAGGTCTGGTCCAGCAGATCGGGCCTGCCAAGCTCTCTGCAGGAGGACGGAGGTTTATGAGCTGTTCACTCATTCCACCTCCTCCAATGTTACATGACATCATCTTTGAGTCACGCCACTGCTAATAGAACTTTACATCTAATGAAAGGATTCCTGTAATGATTGACTGATGGAAAAACACTGCAGACATGTCCAGCTTCCTTCGAGGTTTATTCGCCATATTTCAAAGTAGCAAAGATGAGAAATAGTTTTTGGTGTTGCTGAGGAGATGGATTACAGTTGTGCCCAGACTGGCAGCTCTAGCAGAATCCAGATGGGCTGACTCACTTTGCAGCCTGTTTTTAAAAAGGTCCTACTGTTTTCTCTTCTTTCTCAGTACTGTTTGGTCTAGGCTCTCATAGTCTTTTTGTGTGGCCACATGTGCCATATATTATGTGTGTCTTAGTCACAAGGCTTTCCACATTTGGTTGCTGTTCAACGGCAAAGTTTTGATAATGCTTATTTTATTAACTTCAACTATGTAATGCATCCTTTCTGACTCTTTATTGTGTAACAAGGCACGTGGCCTGATTAAGTGCTCCCGGGAGCAGTGCAGCCACACGCAGCATTGCAGGATCATGTGACGCACACTGGTGCAGAAAAACATTTCCCCATACACAATCATTACAAAAGAAAGGTGTCAAGTGCCTAGGTGATGAGTCCACTAACCTGTGGAACCGTGTGTCCTCAAAATGTCAACTTTTCATGAGTTACGTGGTTTTTTAAATGGTTTGTTAAACATAAGAGGTCTTCTCAACCTAGAAAAGCAACACTTAATCTTTTGGTTTTTATAAAAAAAAAATTAAAAAATCACCAAATGTAGATTACTGGAAAGCAACAAAATACACAATTCATATGAACCATCTGCTGTGATGAGAACAGTGCAGGCTAGGGCAGCAAATAACAATTTTTGCACAATAAATATTTGATTCTTTTTTTTTCAATTAATTTATAAATATAAACCTATAAAATGTCAGAAAACAGTTAAATATGCCTGTCACAAACGGTCTATAATGGTATAACGATTTATGATTATATAAAACAGAGAAAAGCAGCAAATCTTACATTTGACAAGCTGTTTACAGCGATAATATTATGTAGCTTGTCATTCCAGTACTCGCTGCTCTTTGCTGACGCTCTTTGCCCATGTGCTGATGTGATGCTGTGTGTTGCCAACAGGACGTTTGTTGTGTATGAAGTGCTGAGGGAGGACGAGTTCTCCCCGCTGAAGAATGCAGACAGTCAGGACGGAAAGGACACACCCACCACAGCCAGACACGCCCTCATGTCCCTCCACCACCGCTGGGTGCTCAATGCTGGCGGCCACTTCATCGACGAGAATGGCAGACGCGTGCCTGCCATACCCAGGTGACCACAGCCAGCTGGCTAAAATACACCATCATGCATGTCATGTCATGTCACTTCACAAGACAAACACTCTCCATGTTTAGCATGAAAACAGAAATGGGTTCCCACCTTCCAAACACTCCCTACACGTTGTGTACAAACTACATGGATTGGCTCTTTTTGTTTTGTTTGTATTAGAAACATCATATTCTTTTAGCTTCACACTCTCACTTCCCCTTCTCTCATGCTTGGTCTTGCTCCTGTGTGTCCCGTGCAATGTTTCCAGAGACGGAGCGGCAGGCAGTGTCACAGATGATGGCAACAGAAAGTAATTATCCCCCTGCAGTACTGAGTGCATGGTGATGGGGTTTTGGCTTTCTTTCCCTCTCTCTCATATTTGTTAACACTACTTCTGATCCTTGACATCCACTTTCCTTCATTACCACTGAAAAAAGGAATCCACGTGGACACATGCAGGGCGGCAGCCATTTTTCTGTCTGTCTTACAGTCAGCTGTGATGAAGGAAATGACAGCAAGGATCAGTTTAGATGACTGAAAACGCAGTGCTCTTAGCGTCCTGGTCAGATGATGTACAGTCATAATGATCTGCTGACAGATCATTTTCCCCTCAGATGGTTGCTACTAATGCATATAATGTATTGCATGCTGGGTAATGGGCTCCAGTCGCACTGTATAACAAACAGCAACTACTCTGTTGCAATAGGTGATGGACCTGTGGATTCGTGCGTGAAATAGTTACGACAAGGGCAGCCGATCTTTGCCTGCTAGTTTGCCTTTGAGTTTAAATCCACCTGCTTGTTTTAAAACTGAAACAAATGTGCATGTGCTTCAGCAACATTCGTGGCGCCCATGAATGTTATTCAGGCTCTTAAAAGGTGTGCTTCTTCCCTAATCATTCAGCTTTTCCTTTATTCTCATGATACAGCTGTGTGGACAGCTGCTCAGCAGAAAACCTGAAACACCTGATGTGTGATTAGTGATTGTTGTCTGTAATGATTATCTAGAAATAAACAATCTGAGTGACAGTAATGTGGCGCCAAGTTCCTCCAGTTCGTCAAAAACACTGGGTGGAGATGCATACGCATGTACTGTCATTCATCTGTTTTCTTCTAGAGGAAGTCTGTTACGGGTCAGAAGACTAATCACTGGTCTTGTTTGAGAATGATGAAGCTCTGATTCTCTGCCTTTGAACTCTAATCACAAGCCGCGGTAGAAGAACAGCTGTGTCAAGGACTCAGCTGCTTCTCTCGCTACAGTCCCTCTACTTTTTTCAGGAGACAATCACTCATTCTGTTTCTTTTTATCTTCCGATCCTCCCCGAATTTGTCCTTTCCAACGCAGCCTGAAGGATGGAACAGACCTGCCAATCAAATGTGAGATCTCCCCTCTGGTGTCCTACGGGGGAGAGGTAAGGAGGCAATGCCTGATGTAGGAAATAGAAACTCCAGATGTTGTTCTGCTCCCGCTGTCAACCTGAAATAATCCATCTGTACACCCACTGCCAATGACCTGATGGTGTCTGTAATTCTTTAAGGGTCTTGAAGAGTTGGTGAAGGGACAAGAGTTTCATCCAACCCTGATGATTGACGAGCGTGGAGTCCACGAGCTGGTGAAGAACGGAGTTTAGACAACGAAAGAGAGAGAGAGAAAGAGAGAGAGAGTGAGAGAGAGAGAGAGAGAGGGACAACCCAAAGATCTACCTCCCTTTGTCTCTTAACGTTTGTAGGGAGAAACTGTGATATCAGCGCTGTGCAATAACAAGTGTCGTGTGCATGTGTTCAAGGTTGTTCCGTCCGAAATGAATGAACGAGGAAGTGTATCGTTTACTTTTCAGCGCACGTTTTCTTTACTTTGTATGTCGATGTCATTCATAGTTAATATTTGTTTTGAAGAGCACTTGAACACAGCATGAGATGAAGGACGAAATCCCTACTGACTGGGTGAAGCAGTCTTAAGGTGCATCTATTTATTTTCCTTATGAGACTTATTTTTATATGTACTGATAGATGCTTTATAGGTGGGAATTACCATCTACTCATTTTACCTGATTTTTATACGGTATTGGACTGAGATAAAAAGATCAGTACTCTGTTTCTTACTAGCATGTTATCAAGGTACATGGTATGGACTGTGGGGGGTATTTATAATATTTGCTTCTTTTCTGCTTGTAATCATGGAAGGTTAGCTGTTATTTAGCTTTAAGATAAGCTATGATTTCTATCATCTTTATTAAAGAAATCTCCTGCTTGAAAAAACCTATGAATCTGTTGTCTTGTGTGAGAGTGCGTGTTCTGTACAAATAAGCCTACAATATGTGAATGTGTGAGTTTCACTTGCCAGTGTCTGCAGGGTGTGCTTTTTGCATTATAGCTCCTGGTGTCTTGAATCAGAGTTTCCAGCACATGGTTTATGTTTAAGATGGGCCAGAGCATGCAACGCTGTTGCAGCTATTCAGGAAATATTCTTTGTGGCTCCTTTGTGACTCGTTTTCTTTCTTACTCTCCAGCTCTGTTACTGCATTATGATGTGAAAGACTGCATGTTTACTTTAGCAGAAAAACACTTACTTTCATGGTGTCCTAGTTTGTACAGAGATCTCTGTTCAGATGCTTTAAAAACATTTATGAAACCTAAATATGAAGTTCTACTCCAAGACAGCTATGCTTTAGTAGTGGTGCTTTGAGCTAAATGCTAACACTAGCATGGCTGCATGCTCTCAATGACTATGTTAACTTGCTGATGTTTAGCAGGTGTAATGTTTATTTTCTAAGCAAATTTACAGATTAAAGTATTAACCTGATGATGACGCTAGATGAAAAGTCATATAAATGTCCATAGGTGTCGAGACATTTAATGCAATGTCAACCTTGTGGTGGCGCAAGTGGAAAAGTCAGCACTAAACTCATCAGGATTCTTCCTCTGGGTACTTTGAATGTCAATATAAAATTTCATGGTAATCCATCAAATAGTTTAGATATTTCAATCTGGAGCAGTGGTGGACTGACTGACTGATCAACGTTGCTATCCCTAGAGTGCTGGCATGGCTAAAAATATGCAAAAGCAGCTGAAAAAAAAAAAAAAAATCCAAAATATCCATTCAAGTTGACAATAAAATCCTTCAATTCTAATAAATTTTTCCAGCCATTGTGGTCCACTTTGCTACAGGATAGTACGTGTCCCTCATCAGGAAACACTACACACCAAGAAACCAGAAAAACCTGAAGTCACTATGTCTTTTATATGAAACTTTTACACTTCCAAATAATCGTCTAATTTCTTTAGTCTGGTCAAATGGTTCAGGTGACATCAGCAGTAAAACACACATTTTATGACGTGAGTAGAAGTCAACCTCTCTCTGACACTTGACTCACACTTTTCATGGATCTGGTTTGGCTATTAAGGCAGTGACGAACTGCAATGTTTGCGCCACTGAGTGTAATACAAAAGGTGATTTTTGTGTACTTGGAGCGCAAGTACAGGGTTTTATTTTATATGATCAAACGCAACAGGAGTACAGTATGATTTTATACTAAAATCATGTATTTACAACATTTTAAACTTAAAATACAGACTTGATGTGAAACCGTCTGAGACAGTAGCAACAAAAAACTCCCATAAATCTGTTATAAAATGACAGAGAAATGACTGCAGAGGATAGCAACACAAACATTACCTTGAGTTATAGTTGCTTCAGCCTCTAGCTGTCAAAAGAAAGACTCTTTTCAGGAGGAAGAAAGCTTTCTGATTGAGTGTTGGATTCGGCCTTAATTGAAACCTTATGTGTGGCATGTGGAATTCTGGGACTTTGGCGCCCTCCCAAGAATCCACAGAATGCAAAGTTTTTTTTTCCTGCCTCTCTCGCTCTCTCTCTCTCTCTCTCTCTCTCTCTCTCTCTCTCTCTCCCTCTCCCTCTCTCTCTCTCTTTTTTCCTATGTGCAGGGGTGTCTTACATTAGCCCAGTGAGTCCTGGTGAAGGCGCCTGACGGACAGAGTGAATGAGCGAGCGAGAGAGAGAAGGGCTCGGGTTGTAACGTTCAGCCGTCTGACTCTCACTGGAATAATCTAAAACCATCTCTGAACAAATGGTCTGAAAGGAAAAAAAGACATCTTAGAAGTAAGTAAGTCGTCCTTTTACATTTTTCACCTTTAACGCTTCATCCTTTTCTTTGTCTTTGTTTTGACTGTAAAGGTGGAACTTCAAACTGTGATCAGCTTTTGTGAAACGTGTGTGAATGTCTTAAGTTTTCCTTGTAGAATTCCACTGGTAAAGTCCTACTTGCATGTTTGAACTCACTGTACCTTTTGTGTGAAGTGGCTGCTGTTTGCATGGCAGACTAGAAGAGTGGACAGCAGAGCAAAGCGATGCAGTGCCAGATTCAAACTGCTCTGTGCTCTGCTGCTGCACATCCAGCTGTTTCCAACAGACGCTATCGCACATTGTTTTACTTTGCTGTGGTTGGCTGAAAATGTGATTAAGCCTCATTCCTTCATTTAAACACCTTTTCACTTCAAATAATGATCAGGGAGGAAGAAAAGAGTTGAAATGATGCATGTCTCTCTTTCTAAAAGTCATCAACACTGGAGAGGAAGCAGATCTCTTCAGCTTTTAAACCATTTATTTTTACTGGGAACATGCATAAAATCCATCATCTTCAGACGTGTTGGAGCTGTAATAATTTAAGTGTAATTTTGTCTGTCTGGACAGTGTTTACTGCCCCATACAAATGACTGTACTGTGCAGAATGGCACCAACTATCCTTTTTTACGAGCGATAAAAAAAAAGTGTAACTAATATAAAAATTATGTGACTCTTATTTCACTGCCTTGCATCAAGCTCACACACATCTTTGTTTGCTTTATTGTGGTGGGGAGGTTAGAAGAATGTTTTGGAAAAGTTGAACAACTGAGTCTTTATGGTTACTTAGATTCTCTCCGAGTTGACTGTGGTCAGCTGATGAAATGTTAAATGTTCAAGTTACAGCTTTGAAAAAGATTTCTGTCCCTCGAGTTCACATCCTGCTTTTGTGTCGTGGAGGTGGTGTGTGTGTTCTTCAGTGTTATGTAGGTGTTACGTGGATGGTATGTAGGTATCCTGCTGTGGTATGCGGGTGACAGATGTCCACACAGAGGCCTCTTTTCTACCTCGCTGAAGTTATTTGGTGGGTTAACCCAACACAGAGCGGTTATCTGAAGAGTTAAGAATATGTATGAACTCTCAGCTCTGGCATTGGAAGCAGCAGACTGGTCAATAGAATAATTGTTATGGAGAGGTCAAGGTGATCCTAAGGTCATTCTTGGTAGCTCTATGTGTGTGTGTGTGTGTGACGGGGCAGTTTTAAATTGTGCACATGACTGCTTTTTTGTTTTCGTTAAGAATATGGCCTTACAGCACATAACAGCTGATGCTGACCTCAAGGCCTTCATAACACGAGAGCTGAAATGATAAGTCAGTTAATCCATTAGTTAGTTGATAATTAATCAATGACAAATTTCAGCGTAAATGTGTGTGATTTTGTCACATATTTGTTGTTTCCTGTTTCTCTAATGTGAAGATTTACTGCTTTCTTCTGTAATACTACTGTATCTGATAACCTACAATGGGTAATTACGTTGTTACATGTATGATATTTCTTATCTATCTCTCATCATCATTATTTATAGTCTATAGATTAATTAATGATGCATTTAATTATTTGTTGCAGGCCTGCAGACAGGGTGTGCAGCAGATACTTTTAGGTGTTTGGGAAAGGTTTACTACACTGTCTTTTAACGGTTAAAGGGAAATTCTCCTTGAAAATACAGAAACACTGTTCGAATCCTTTTTTGAATGTTCCATCCACAATGATTAAATTATTACAGAGATTACAGATTAAATTAACTATTTTGCATGCATACAAACTGCTCTGTAGATAACATAGTGTCATCATAGTTTCTATCTTAAACATCAGGGGTCTTCTTTGGTTGTGATACACTCCATATCATCTTTACCCACACCCCAGCGCGCCCGACCCACCCCCGCCGGTCTGCGAAGAGTTGCAGGACCACGTTACTTCCTCACTTAGATGCCATACTTCTGATGAGACTTCAGAAAAAGCTAATGGAAGCACAAGTCGACAAAGCAAGTTTCAGAAAACAAAAAGTGGCATTACAAAATTTGACCACAACTTCAGTCCTGGAAACACACTGATCACCACAGATTGCCAATTTATGGTGGTGTAAGAGTATCAGGGCTAGGAAAGCTTTATCAGGGTAAATAAGTTCTTTGTCAAAGCAGAATGGAGAAGCCATTGCTCCTGACAGGGAAATATATGAAATGCCTGTGGTGGATGTCGGAGGGGAGTGGTTAATGTACTCATATTCAGTACTTTTTATTTGCTCAGACAGTTGGAAAATAGAGAGGGAGGGAGCTTTCACAGGGGATTTGATCCAAAGCCTTCACTCCATTATGTGGGTGTAATTTTACTTAACTTATACTGAGATGAACACGCACACACAAACAGGGGCAGACAGATAGAACGAGAGAGAGAGTACAGATGGAACCACATTAGGAGTGTGTTATCACTGCATCTTTCTAACATGTCATTTCAATTAGTAGCCCTCCAGTCTACAGCCTGGAGGCTGACTGACATCCTCACATACAGACCTTAAACACACGCCACAGCAAAGGCTGTAATTTCAACCCCACATTCAAAGTACTGCACGGGAGGCACCCGGTGCTTACTTAGCGTAGCTGTAACTCGACACTGACGTTGTTTGATTGGAAGTGTTTTCAAATCAATGCTTCTGGCAAGAGAAAACCAGCTGTGTGCTCTCTCTTGCTGAGGTGCATACTGTAATTTGGTATAAATAGCGGCATTGCAGGGAACATCGTCCCCTAAAATACTGCACTGTTGACTTTGCATCCCGCACATGCTTGAACTTCGACCCTGCCCAAACCAGCACCTCACTCATCACCTACCGTTTGACGGGGATTAGGTTACATGAAGCCTAAAGAACACTGAGCATCTGTCCCTCGTATTTCTGAGTTTCATTTACTTGTTTGTCTCCGACTTGAGGTCCACCTCTTAAACCAGAGGTGATTTAGCTCTAGTTACAGGAAATACAACAAATTCAATTGCTTCTGTGATATTTTGCAATAATTACTGCAGTGAATATAAGGTTGCCTCTCACAGAGAAGGCTGCTTGAGCCGACATATGGTCAGTGGTCTTATTCTAAACACAGATCGATCTCCAAACCAAATGATTATCTAGGAGCAAAAAGATAGATGCACACATACAGTAACACTCAGTAGTCCCTGTCTAAATCCTTCTCTGTGTTTACACATGTGGCCTTGGTGTTATTCCTCATTGTATCTCTCCTGTTTACATGTGACAGCCTCTTTCTGTTTGTCTGATGCTCATTATCTGTCTCTCCACCTCCACCGTCTCAGTTCCCCCTGTCTGTCCTAATTGCAGGCTGTCAGGGAAGATCTGAGGTAATATTTCACCATCAAAAGGACCTCATGACACGCTGCAGATTTCCACTGTGTACAAATGACAGTCAGGGCAGTGAATGAGTTGTCGCTGCTGACGTATCATGCTATAGGGACAACGCTTTGTTCTTTCAACTAATTTTTATCAGAATGTTTCAGTGCATTTAATCAAGCGCTGTACTTTTTACTTGTCAGCTGCAGTCACTGGTTACTTTGCAGATTTTACATTAAACAACATTTACAAAAATCAGTGCATTGTCATAGTTAAAATCAGTGATTCCCAACCTTTATATGAAAGTTCAACAAAAAAAAAATCAGTTTTTGGTTGAGACCTCGCTTCATGTTGTCAATGTGTGGCATAGCTCTACAGAGATGTTTCTCCTACAAACTTTTCAGATTGTTTCATTGTTCAAATTATCCAGTATTCACACACAAAAATAAAAGATAAAAGTAAAAAGAAAAAGAAAACATATTTGTGGAGCAGAACTTTTTCCTCTTTCTTCTCCCTTTAATCTTCTCACGACCCGTCAGATTTATTTGTGACCTTTTGGAAAGAGTCCAACCCTAGTATGTTGTATACAGTATATGAAGTAGTTAAAACTAGCTCCTCCTTACATTCTTGTACATTTACTTAAATCCACCACTGTGTGTTACCTTGTTAGTGTCAGTGATGCTTATGTGTAAATGACTTAATTCATTATTTTCCTGCAGAGTGGAGCTGAACAGAATATGATGTTGTCCTTAGCGAAGGTAAAGCTCTTCCCTCACTGGTGAATGTAAGGTGTAATAATCAGTTCTGGTATTTAAGTCGTTTACAAATACACTTTGTTTAAGAACTCAGATGTACTTTTCCTGTTGAAATTTAAGAAAGTACTTTCTCGTTGTAGCTGAATGCACAAGTGCTCCTGATTTAAGCAGCGTGCTGGGGATGGACCTTTGCTTTAATGGGGGGAAATGGAAAAAAAAAAGAGCTTCTTGGCGTGGGCTGCTGTTTTTCCAATCTGACAGTGTAGCTGTAAAGTTCAGGGCCTGGATATTCAATCAAAATGGATTTCCAGTCAAGGATTTTAGGCTACTCTCCTTACATAACAAACACAGGCCTTGTCATTGCACGATAGACACATTGAACAGTTGTGAGTCTTTGTTGAAATGTCGCTGGTGGATTCAGCAGGTAGATTAAATACAGTGCTTTCTGTGAGTGTTCACAAGTGAAGTAAGTGGGCCTACAGCCTCTCCTGCAGTTTCTCATTTTCTTCCTCCCTTGTGGCCTCTAAACATCAGCTGGTAGCCTTTACGAGCACCTGCACACCGGCTTGAACAGTTCACGTCCTCAGGCAACGAAAAGTCCCTAATGGCACCATCAGCGAGGTGTTACAGCAGGTGTGCTCCTGCTTGAGCTTGTCTAACCCAAGTGAAAGCAGTTTCAGGAGCTCCCTTTGTTTTATCACATAGCATATGGGTAGGAGAAAGTCATCACATTACAGAGAGTGTACAGGAATCACCTGCAGCTCTGTAGCTTAGTGTGACCTATGACCTGCTTGCTGCCTACACAGCAGAAGAGGGTACAGAGAGAGAAATATGTGGCAAGATTCACTGGATATAAAGCCATTGATATGAAGAGTATTGCAGCTTGTGAAGCAGCAAAGGACCTCAGCTTTTTAACTTTTGGTTTCATATTATTATAAAACCTTTGCTTGTGAAGCAGAGTCTTGTCATCATAGAGCAGTGCTCAGATCTGCCTTGTATATCATTACATACATGCGTACGTGTTGTGTGAGGGTGTGTGATATCCTATTATTAACTTCTCCCCAGGTGTCATATCTTACCCAGACAATAGAGGATTGTTTTCTCTTCTAGTCAAGACAATTTAATTAAGCGTGTGTGTGTGTGTAAGTGTGTGTGTAAGTCTACATGCACATACATGCGCCTCATTCTCAGATTTTACTGCCATGTGTTTACACGGTTCCACCTGGGTCTGATTGCGAAATGTGATTCGGATTTCATGCATTCCCATAAACATAAAATACCTGTGATGTTACAGCCTTAAGGGAGCACCAAGAGGATATAATAGGAAGCATATGTGGATGGTTATGGTGCAAAACATATGGGCATACTGTACAGCAGGCCCAGCACCAACAGCGCACATAAACACACACACGCCCATACTGTATATGCGGTTTATAGCTCTAAGGCCTACACGTGATTTCTGGGTTGAAGTAGCAGAGACGAACCTGAGTGAAATGTGATCTGCCAATTTTTAGCAGCTCATACACCAAGTATGGTTTCCATTATTTACTGTTTATTTATAGTAGTTTTTTTCCTTTATTGGACAGTTGATATTAGAGAGGCAGATGATGAGGGATACAGAGTTATGACATGAAACACAGTCCTGCAGCTGGAACTGAAGTAGGTACATTGTGGTTATATGGTTTGGGTATTTACCACTGGATGTCCTATCTTTGGACCAGATAGAGCTAAATGCAAATTTTCATCTGTGCTCCCTTTGACATAGTCTCATACAGTACCATTATTGGATTCTTTCCCAAAATGAAGCGAAATATGAGGTAATTAAATTTGTTTGGTGAGTTATTTTTGAAATCGAAACCTTGTGAAATATGATTTAATATATTCTTGTGGTGAATCCTAATGACTTTGGTGATCCCCTGACTCCTCCTCTCGAACCACCATGAGCTTCACATTTTGGCTTTGAGTGAAATATCTCAACAACTGTTTGATGGAGGATTTGTGCAGACGTTCATGTTCCTCTTAGGATTATTTGTAATAACTTTATTGATCCTGCGACTTTTCATCTCGAGTCACCGCCAGCTCATCATTTGTCGTTTGTCCAGTATTTTGGTTTGTGACCAAATACCTGCAAAGCTAATTACATTCCCATCAGCCTCAGCGGTGTTTAGCGCTAATTAGCACATTTTTAACATGCTAACACAGTAAAGTGAAATGGTGAACATGGTAAACGCTATACCTGCTTACATCAACATGTTAGCGTCATCACTGACATTAGCACATTAGCACGCTGACGTTAGCGTTTAGCTAGCTAACTGGTTTGAAACTGCACTGATAGACTTGATAATCTCCTGACTTTCACTGCAGCGTAACAAGGAAAATGCAGACTGATTATGCACTGATTATGATTATAATTTACATTCATTAAGAGCATGAGTAGATGTAAAAGCATGAATACAACAGCTAACAATTTTAATATGTCAAACTTGCAAATTAACTTAATTTATCACATGAAAGTATTCTAATTACATTTCACACTTTGATCAATATGAAGTCATACAGATTATCAAAGATTATGACCTGTGTTTGGGATGTGTCATTATGACAGAAGAGATATAACTGGACAAACTTCAGACTTCTGTACCCTCCTCATTTACCGGCAGCAGATACAGGTCGGTTTTTGGTGGTTGGATGGTGAAATGTTCGGTCGTTCTTGACCCTCTGAACCTCTGCTGGTTGCTTCCTCTTCTGCCGGGGCCCACGTAAAACCCCAAATGTTGACACTGCTGTGTGTGTTTGTGTGTGTGTGTGTGTGTGTGTGTGTGTGTGTGTGTGTGTGTGTGTGTGTGTGTGTGAGAGAGAGAGAGAGAGAGAAAGAGAGAGAGACAGAGGCAGAAAACAGAGCCAAGTAAACCTGTGTGTTGACTTTACAGGCTTTTCCCAGGGTGCAGGACCTGGTGGTACACCAATGTTACTCTGTGTGCTGCGCTTGACCCTCCCACGAAAATCAAATTATTCATACAAACAAGAAAGTCTGGGAATCAAACGAGTAAAACTGCTGTCCTGTTTGCAATATAAGCGTTCTGCAGGGGGATGAGTGTGATTCAAGTTTCATGGGATGTGGGACGAGTAACAGTAGAGGTGGATGTTGGTGTGTGAAGTCTTCATATTTGTTAAAGTGGCTAGAATAGTTAGTTAGTTGAACTGTAATAATTAGGGAGCTCAGCAGTGAATCTCTAACGCATCGTCCCTTGGATTAAAAAAAAGTAGGTAAAATGTGTGTTTCTTGGTTGAGCTCTGTGTGAGTTTGTGAGTTTCTGAGGGGAATATCTGTCCTTCACCATTTCCTGGACTAGCCAAGGGGGAGATGATATTTATGGGGCACAGACTTTTTTTTTCCTCCAGGAGCAGAAATTCAAGTCAATAGTCGTTCTATTCAGGAACGTTCTGCTCCCAGTTGATACAATAAACTCTGCTTGCTGCCTATTAACATGTGGTGTTTACACTAAGCTGCTTGAATTCAAACGAAGGTTCAGTCGGAGTGATTAAAGTGCGTTCTTTAGTCTGAATGGTGCTGTGATTGAGTGCTTTAGCTGCAGATATCTTTGACTATATCTGGACACAGATATTACTCTAAGTGAGTAACTGGCATGTGAGATATTGTGATTTAATGTGAAATGACATCCCATAACTCCCACTGGTACAGATGATACAATAATTTGCCACCACGTTCAGGTACATTTACCACATATGGGTTTGTTTTTGTGTGTGATCTACCAGGAGAAAGCACCAGTATTGTAAATGGCTGTCATGCTGAAACATGCTGGTTTGAAAAGATTTTCAGATATAGAAAAGTAGGTCTAACTGTAGATGATTAATGCAGGTATGCTCAAATACATTTCACCATTAATTAATTTTTCTACATGTATTTTTAGAAATGTACACACACACACACACACACACACACACACACACACACACACACACACACACACACACACACACACACACACACACACACACACACACACACACATGTAACCCATTTGAACTCATATTGCCAAATACACACAAATTAAAGTTTAAATGGAATATAAAACAAACATATTTTACTTTAATTATCCAAATATGGGATTACTAATGGGACCTGTGGAGCTGGTGTCTTGGGGTCTGTGGTCAGTCAGACCCCTGGTGGTCAAAGTTTCCTGAGCTCAGTTAATGTGTGTGTACAGTTAACATTTGAATCTGTGAGACTAAATGGTACATAATGTGAAATTAATTCAGAAATATTATTTATAGGGCCTTTGGCCACTGGATGCACTGAATGCAAGCTTGTGTAATAATGTATCAGTCGTTTTTTAATCATACACACATTAGCAAAACAATTCTATTATGTTTTAGAAATATTTCCCGTCCTGGTATCAATAGGCAGCTGTACTATGAACACAGATTGAGCTTTGAACATATTAGACATAACACCAATGTGTGCTGTCCTAAAGAAGACACACACATGTGGTAAAAAAAAAAGCCTCCTCAATTGTGTGTTAGTAAAGTTAAATAATATCCCGATATTGCGTTTGGAGGGACTGGACACACGGGTCCCCTCACCACACGGGTGACTAAAAATACTTCACTGAGGGACAGAGGAGTCTCCTGGAGTAGGAATATATGAGGCCAGTTTTCCTTTATGAGTTATTGCCCAGACATTTATAATTCATAGTCTGGAGGTGCTGCATAGTGAAGGTGGGACCTGATGTGAAACTCTTCTCTGTTACGTCTCTGTCAGTCTCTATAGTTATAAACTGGTGAAGTAATGGTCTTTTCTGTGACCTTGTGTCTTCTCACTTTGGTCACAACCCGTCACACTTCGATTTATATTTGATGAGAAAATTCCCCCTTGGAAAAGTGAAACAGTGTCAAACATGCTTGTCTACTTCAAAGGGCCTTGTTTTGATTACTTTACACACTTTCCGCTCAGGTTTATTTTTTTGCTCATATTCTGAGCACTTTTAGAAGTGTCAATGGACGTGACGTGATTTTTTTACTAAGACCCTCCAACAATACTTTTTTGACACCAGTTGTGTCCCTCATTGGACATATTACTCCTCCTTCGACACACACCACCTTGGTACGTCCATCTTGACATCTTCTTTCTCCTGTTTTTCTCCTCGTACCTGCTCACATTGGACTGCCAGCACTTTTTTGTTAGTCAGCTAAGTATGAGCTCAACCCATGGTTACACAGGAGCGCAGAGTTTACCTCAGACCAGTCATATACAAGTCAAACTCAGCCTGCTGGATGGGTGTTAATTAGCAGTGAAATGTCCACCGTACAGCACCTGGAAGGGGATATTTTTCCAGAAATTCCTCTCAGTTAAAGTAGAATTTCAAAAAACATTCACTGTCCCGTAGTATACACTCCTGTACGCTGAATGACAAAGGTTCAGACAAACTACAGTCTATCTCTCCGTGCTCTGCTCTGACATACAGGTGGGGAAGCCTATGTGACCTAGATCTCCTTTCTTTTTCCTGCTCCGTCTCCGCCATGAGAATAAATTCATGACTGAAGGGTTTGTGCAGCTGCTCCTCATTGCGGGCCTCTGTCTCCCATTACCCCATCTCGCTTTTACCCTTACGTGAGAAAATGAACTGTTAATGTAAGATGTAGCTGTTGGAATGAATTTTGAAGTGCAAACAAAAACGTTGCACCTCTTAATATGAAATAATTGATGGAATAAAGTATAGATCATTATGAAATTATATTATATAAATTATTATAACGGTCCTTTGTGTGGAAAAAAAGTTTAATGACAGCAAGAGCATAATAAATAAAAGGCAAAGGACAGACAATTTATACACGGTGAGTTATTATTTAAACCTTCAGATGATTCAACAATGTTTTTATAAGTTTATTACTTTATTTATATACAGTCTTTCTCTGAGAAGGTTTAAATAAGAAAAGGAAAAAAATCCTGGAATAGATAGTTTTTGAAACCGAGATAGGGCACGAATAAGTTTTTCCTGCTGTATTCCTGTAAGCCAAGAACGAACAGAAGTTTCCAGAACTGTGAACCTGTGCCTCCATAACTTCAGCGCTGCTGACTGAGCTGATGTTACCGAAGCAGAAGCCAGTTGTGGAATAACAGCTGTTTGCTTCATACAGGTATCGAGAACACAGCTGCAACCAAAGGAGGCACTAGCAATACAACTGATACACAGGAAATCCGCAGTTTAACAATCACTAAACCCTGACCATCTAGACAGTTTCTTGTGTTATGCTCAATTTATACTCAGAGCATAAGAAAACCAACAATGGCTTGGATCTCATATTTGCTGTAATTCTGAGGAGAAAACAAAGTAGAGAAACTGTGAGAAATGTGTCATCATAAGGTGTAAATTGTTGGAAAAGCTTTTAAAAGTTGCAAAATAAAAGTTTTCCCACCAACTTAACCCACTAGAAACCGCATACATTTTACATTAAAACCAACTACTCTCTAAAACCTACCATTTAAATTTGACAAAAGCAGTTTTCTTTCTCTTACTTCCAGGCAGTCACTGATCTCAGTACATGTCAGCGCTGTGTGAAAATCACCCCAGAGAGAAAAGAGTGAAGCTGGGTGGATGTGTTCATGTACTAGTGGGATGCTTCAACATCTGAGACTTAAGACTTGACTGTTAAACAGACTCTCATTCTCATTTTCTCTATGTCCATTTTTTCGTTTTCCATTTGTCATGTTGGTATGATTTTCCAACAGCATAGTTTAGTAAAGTCGCTGGTGACCAGCTGACTGTCAAAACTTAGATGTCCGAGCTTTTTACCTGCATGTGAATGTACCACACAGCAGACTTTACATTGTTAAGCAATTTCAAAGTCTCTACAAATAGATGTTCTTACTCCACCGATACGTGCTGAGACCTGTGGTGGTTTACAAGATAGGAAAAAAAAGCTTTTTATCAATTTTAAAGCTATATTAAAGTGTATGTGATTTGTACTTTACTGACATGTACCAAAAACGCCTATGGTAATAAAGTGGCAATAAAATACATCTATCTGTGTCTGTAACCATCCCAGTGGTGTCATGAGGCTGTCATACTTATGCAATGCAGTGGACGGATGAAAAACAACTGTGTTGGTGTTACATCCTCACCACTAGTGGAGCATGACATGTAACATTTGGTGTGAGGGTGGTACCAGAGGAAAGGCCATGTTATTGTCTAAATTAAAACGCTTTTCCTTGGTGTGGTGGTCATGTAAGGACACATTAGACTAAGCTTGTTAGGCTCAGCTGTGCCGAGTTAACTGTGCTCAAAGACCAGTGTGTTTGGAGGGTAATGCTAAATATAGCATGTGAACATTTAACATATTCACATGTTAACAGCAGCTTTATAGCAATGCTATGTATGATACAATTGATCTCAAAGCGCAGCTGAGGCTGGTGTGAATTTGGTTTATGAGGTTCAGATATATCCTGTCATTAAGTGTTTGAGTAGACGTGATGATGAGAAGTGGAGGGAACACCAGAGTCAGGAGAATTCATCCTCTGGGAACCCTTTACGTCTATGCTACGTGTTACAGTCATCAAGCCAGTCATTTTGGATATATTTCACTCTGGACCAAAAATGTTGACAACTGAGAGACTGCCCACCATCTCCAGTTATAGCATGCTTTGCTAAATGGTGAGCACTACTGTAAAAAGTCTGTGATTTGCAGTAAATGGGCTAAAACATGCAGACACACAGCAGTATGGTCCTTTGAGAGTCTCCAGATGTAGAACCAAAGGTCAATTCTCCTCCCTTATACAACACAAGCAGCCTTTACATAAATGTTCGCCAGCACATGGTAAACATATTTTTGACTTCCAAATGCACACAAGCCATCGGGTGTTTGTGTTTCATTAGCTATGAAAAGCCAAGAGGAGTTAAGCTTAGTAAAGGGGTCTCAGTGGGAAGTGGCTGTAACCTGAAGCTGCAGGAAATGGAAGCAAGAAAAGCAATGAGATTATATGTAGGGGACACAAAGAAAGAGGCAAGTCAGGTTGTAATTAGTGCCACAAAATTCATCAACACTGGTCGCACGAGAGTGTTTTGAGTTTGAGGTCATTTTTACTACAGGTTTACTTTAAAGGTATCCTTGAGCACTTCTTAATTAAAGAAAGATTAGTGTTATATTTCCAAATGCACATGCCCAATCCAGCTGAGGAATTTGTTATTTAATATCAGGTATCTTTACAAGTTTACCAATGCTATTCAAAAATAAAGTAAATTTGGGCATGAGCTCAAAATCAATACGTCTGGATTTATTTCCCATGGACAGATTGCAGCAGATGTGAACCTGCATTTCATATATGTCAGAGGTTCATTTGGACAGAGGTCAACTGGAGTGTTAGCACACAATGTTACTGCTGGTGGAGGCCCAATGTATATGAGATTTTAGGAATAGGGCTGTTATAATACAGGACAGCCATTGACAGCTGATTTAACTGTATGTGAATGAGGGCTTGTACTGTGGCCCAGTCTCATCCTATTGTCCAGACCCAAGTGCTAGAGGTCTGAGCGCCATCCTGCTGATTCTTCTGTTATTTCAATGGGGAGATGTCAGGAAAATGTTGTTTTTGGCCAGTGATGAACACCAGGAAATGTCTGTCACACACACACACACACACACACACACACACACACACACACACACACACACACACACACACACACACACACACACACACACAGACTCTCGTGTCTTGTGAAAATTCCCACAGTGCTCTGGTAGTTTTGTTTTGTGTCACGTGTAATTGGGTTTAGATAACCCCGCTTTGGTCATGTCTTTTAGTATTTACATTGGGGCCTGTTGCCTGTACAACAATAAATATTCACAATCATTACACAGTAGCTAAAATATCAAAAAAGGATTAAAAAAAAAAAAGTTTCTTTCTAACTAATATCAGAAATGAGAGGTGTCTGTATAATTCTGTTACATAAGTTGTGATTAACATGATGTGAACAATTAAAACGAACCTCAGTTATATAACAGAGACTTTGAGCAGCAGTAAAAATGCCCCAGTTGACTTTCCCAGTAGTTAACTTGGCAACGATCAGATAACAACACAAAGTGAAGCAAATGTCAGTGACTGAAATCTTTTATTCCCAACGTAAACATTTAATAAGCAAAGTTTTTACGCGAAGCTAACAAAGACGTCCGCATTTACTTGTTTGTCCATTATTTTTGTACCTCTAGATCAGTGCAGTGAAATCATAAATGAAATATGGACAGAAACGAGTTGAAGCTAGTTGTTTTTCTCTGCTGTTGGACTAAGTGGTCAGTTGGAGGCGGCTTGTTGGCGCTGCGTCTGTCCAGCTGAAGTCATGTCTGTGACTCAGTGTCTCAGTGTCTCTTTCCCCTCTTCCGCCATCATTTGTCGTTTCATTTATTCATTCACTCGTTCATCATTTGTTCCTACAGTTAATGTGCGTTATGAAAACTTACAAAATAGAAACCTGCATTTTAATTGAATATGAACTGAGACTATTCTGTCTTGTACGACTGATACTGAAATATCACCACAGTTAGAATTTAATAGGCCTTTTCTCATAGAGTGATAAAGCAGTAAATTAATGGAAATTCCACTGGTAGGTGGCAATTATTATGTCTTTTATTGAGTGAAATAAAAACATGCTTCTAATTAAACCCCAATTTTCCCCTTATATATCTACACAAATGTTTGGTTCCCATGAATACAGAGGAGTAAATACAAAATAAAATGTGTTCATGCTGCAGCTTATATACCGAGCTATTTTTAACGGTTTTATCCTTGTGGTCAAGCTATATATTAAACTGTGTCACTGACATTTTGTGTTTCCATCTTGTCTTTCAGATTGGAAGCTTGTCTCTGTGCGTGTGTTTGGGATGAAGCACCTGTGGGACATTCACTTCCTCCTGCTCATCCTCCTCTACCTGTTAGCAGCCGTCACGTCACAGGTCAACCCAGGTATGCGCTGCCATAAGAGGGCAAACTACATCTTCCATTTTCCAGGATCTGGGCGGCTGTGTTCAAGTCTCACATTGCAATGAGATCATATTCAAGACTTTGTGAATACTATAAAATGATTTTGTGAGTTTTGGGTAGTGTCTTGGGGTTTGGTGCTGCAGTCCGGTAGTCCAGACTGTGACTGATTCAGATTTTGGATAAGTGCTGCTTTGTGGGAGCCATGTGGTCCCCTCTCTCTGGTTTGGCCACTCTGATCCCAGCATGCACGTTTTTCTCCAGCTCTCCCGCCACTGTACGGGTGGTTTTTGTGATGTCAATGAAAACGGACTAATAATTTTTTTTTTTTTTTACAAGGATATAGAGTAGCAACATTTGGTGGGTAGAGACGGAGTCAAGCAGGAATCAAAGAGAGGTTTTTGGTTATTGTTGAAATTTTAGAAATACAGCACATATTTGCCAGTAAAAACCCTCAACTGGCTACTGTTTATGATTTCAGTCACAAAGCGTCTGTCATCGGTTTGAGTTTTACTTATTGTTGAAAGGATAATGAATGCATAGACTCAGATTTAAACAGTTATTAATGATGGTTTTGTCAAAAAAAAAAAAAAAAAGTTCAACACAGTTTACAGGTCACACTGATCTCACTCCGCCAAGTAGTTCTTAAAAAGAAAAAAAAAATAACTGTGGAAAAAAAATGCCCCATCACTTCCACATCCTCCCGCCTTACTCCACCCCACTTCCACTTTCAAAATAAAACTTTAAACATGATATTTCTTCAGTGTTTTTAAAACTGTAAACCCACTTACATTTTGAGAAAGTATGAAAATAAAAGCAAACATGAGGTCATGATGACAGCCATATTTAAAGCTGTGCTGAAGGGGTTTTCTGCTCTGGTCCAGAGGGAAAACTACAAACGTTACATTCTTATGTTTGAACATAGAGATTTTTAACAGCAGTTGTTTTCTAGAGTGTTTATCCATATTTTGCACAAAAACACACACACATTTTAACACACTTTCAAACCTGGCTCACCCTATTTGTCATTCGTATGTTCTTTGAGCCAAAACTAACAGAGTGAAAGAGTGTTTTATAAGGAGTTTAAAGAAAGCGGGGGGAGGAACAGAAAGAGCGAGTGAGATAGAGATCATAGAGAGTGTTTATAGAGGGAGTTTTCAAGTAAAAGAGTGTGTTCATGCTGTGGTTGCTTTCATGCATATGTCTGTATATGTTAATAGCTACATTTCTGACCTATTTAACCAGATGTGAATGTAACATAAGATGCCTTTAACATTTAAAATTCCCTACACAAACTTGTAGATCTTGTAGCATTTAGCATTCAGCACCGAAAAATTCTATATTTTATGAGACCTCTTCTCAACTACACTTAATTAAGGATGTAAGTGTTTGACCCCAGTGGGACTTCTCTCTCTTGTCTCTCTTCTTTCCTTGTTTTTGTCAGTGCGTGCATGCATGTGTGTGTGTGTGTGTGTGTCTGTGTGTGTTTGTGTGCATGTACACGCATGCTGTGGATCCAGCTATCCCACTGGAGTCTGTGGCTAATGCATACCAGACATTCTGACAGCAGGAAAGTCCATTGAAATAAGCTCTGTCTTTCTCCCCAGCACTCGTGTGTGTGTGTGTGTGTGTGTGTGTGTGTGTGTGTGTGTGTGTGTGTGTGTGTGTGTGTGTGTGTGTGTGTGTGTGTGTGTGTGTGTGTGTGTGTGTGTCTGTGCGAGTGTGTGTGGTGTGCGTTTCCCAGTATTTGACCACTCATAAGTCATGGAAAGGACTGTTTGTGCATCTGATCATGGTCAAAGTTCAACAAGTTCACCATTTAAGACAAAGTTTTGTATCTAAAATCTGACCCAAGGGATTTTCTCCACTCAGAAACCAACAATGATCACCTCCAGTGTCACTAAAAGCTCAAATCTCAACCCGCTCTAATATATGGAAGCAGGGTATATGCACCTATAATTCCGCCTAATGCTTTAGTTCTGCTGCATTGAGAAGAGGGTCATTTTTCCACAGTCTGGAAATATTCATGGCTGAATTTAGTAGAGCTGAGATGTTGAGTGATGCCAACTTTCCCCTGTTTAAAATTCCCAAGCAATGGAGTTATACCATCCCTGTCTTTCCCATTTTACTCGTGAGTGGGCGAACTTTATTTCACTGTGGAGAGAGAGGAGGAGGCGTGGACATGAGCGCAGGCCTGGGCAGAGCAGCCAAATATCATGCAGTATTATTATTGTGTGGGCTACTTCCCATGAGGATGTTTCGAATAAATCCTGAAGGAATGAATGAATGCATTAGAGCTTTCTCTTTCAATCGTCAGAATCATACATCACTGTAATAACTTTAAAGTTAGACTGAATGAAGAAATAATATTCCTCTTACCAATCAAAAGTTGACTTCATTGCAATGAAATGCATCCTTGCTTCATTTAAGTTTTGCTGCTACACTCTTACTTGGTCTGGTATGACCAGTAGCTTCTGGTAGCTAATGTTAGCCAATTTTAACTAACTTTAATTAGATATTGTGTGTGTCGACAATACTGAGTCAATTTGCTGATGATATAACCTTCTTATACTTGCGCTACTTCTATGTTATGTTCAAGCAAATCACAGATAATCATTATGTTAAATGTTAAGCAAACTGTAACTGAATATCTTGGGAGCAGTAAAATTTTCTGGCCGCTTGGAGGCAGCAGTAAAACGAGGTCTAAACACAACACTAACATATTAATGCATTATAAAGTTGTTGTTGTGTTCGCTAACAGTTGCCTAGTTACACATCCAGCAGACGAAAGAAAAAATTTGCATTAATGGAGTCGTGTTTCTAGCCACCTGATGAATAAAAGTCCAAAATTTTCTGTCCTTTTAGCTCTGTTTTGGTTTCACCAAACTCCTCAGAGAAATATTTGGCTCTTCAGCTAGCTCTGGCTCTTTTAGCTAAATGAGACTAGCCAGTTGCTAACTTTGTCTGTCTGCTGTTTGTTTTGTGGTGAGCATATAGATTCCTGTGGGTTTAGTGGCATTTTTTACTAATGACAGCTGTGAGAGTGAATGAAATTTAAAAATTTAATGATTTGGAGGCCGTAAAAACCAAAACAAATAGCTCAGTGTGAAAAGCTCCATAGAACTTGTTCGAATTGCAGGGATTGGTGATAATTCGGGTGTGGGTTCATCACTACAGGTGACCTCTTTCATATTGCATGTAGTAGGATGAGCCATTGTGAATATAAAAATATTGATTAGCGCAGCTTTAAAGCAACTGATTAAAAAGGGTCTTGAGCTGTAATTTCATAATTCCCACTTGTGGCCACAGTGGCTGCTCTTCAACCCTCTACAACGCCTGACATATAACGGACAGGTATTATGTAGCAGATGTGAACAGCAACTTGCATGACTACAGTGTGTGTGTGTGTGTGTGTGTGTGTGTGTGTGTGTGTGTGTGTGTGTGTGTCTGTGTGTGTGTGTGTATTTGGAGTCAGTGGTTGGACAGCAAACACCACAGAACAAACCTGCCTTTCAGTAGTGGGAGAGGGGGTTTGGTCCGTTACTCCTTCATCTCTCTCTCTCTCTCTCTTTCTCTCTCTCTCTCTCTCTCTCTCTCTCTCTCTCTCTCTCTCTCTCTTTCTATTCCTCCACCACACAAGGCTGGTATTTTTCCACCTTTTTCTGGGGTGATATTTTTAGATGCTGTGGCCAAATGTGAAGCCAGAAGGGTGGTGGGGTTGGTGTGTGTCTGTGTTGTGTGGGGGTAAATCTGCGTATGTGTGCATGTGTCCAAATGCACACACTCAACTGACCCCACAGCTCACCCCAGGGGTCACCTCTGAGTGGGTTGGGTAGATAAATAAACACAGCAAAAACCAACATTTGGAAGAGCGGTCATCCGGCATGATATACTGAAACCCATTTCTCTCTCTCGGACTCTCATAGGATGTGGTTAAAGACTCTGATAATGACTCCTATTTTCATCAATTATGTCCCAGGCAATTGCTGTGTTTTCCCCAAGTGGTGATGTTGCACTGTCTGTGGTCTGTATCACTGTATATTTCTGGCAAGACTTCATAGAAAACTTATGTCACCACCTCATACCACATGACAAACACATAATGATCCCAGCATTTCCACTAAGAGTACCTTTTGGATTTTTGACAATGTTTCATCCTAGTGTGGAGACAGTAGGAGTAAAAGAGGAGCCGCTGCGCTGTGCTCATCTCATTCTCCGTCTCGATGCTTGTTTACACTCTTCACCTCTGCTGGCTGCTTTTAAGTGCAGGAACGCCAACCACCTCAAACCCCATAACCTCTAGCTGGACTGGCCTGCAATAGCAACCCTGTAACCCAAGGACAGATACAACGTTTTAACTACTAGATGCCAGATATTATCATTCCTAATGTTCCACTTATTTTTCAAATATTGGCGTTCTTTGTCATCTTATCCTGACCTGATTTGATTTTAAATCATTTGCTGGAGATCTCTGCTGTTGCACTTGAAGCAGGTTCTGACAATTTGTGTTTTACTGCAGCTATCATACGTGCAGTTCAAGCACCGCACCTATCATTGAAATGATTTTATAATTATGTAGCCAAGGATACCACTAATATGCAGAGAATATGAGATGAGTGAGATGGTTTTGGTTGATGTGGTCTGCTTATAGCCAATGCGATCTGGTGCGAGGAGAAAAATAGGAGTGGAGGGGAGCGGAGGGGAGGGGTGTAAACAGTTAGAGATAAATGATGAGGGCTGAAGTGAAGAGGGCAGTGTGGAACAAAGGTTAGAGAGGACAAGATGAAAGGAGGACAGAGGAGGCAAATGTAGACATCTGGAACAGTTTTTGTTTGTGCCTCCTTCAAGCTGTCATTGTGTCACTGCCAAGACGAAGCCTGTATGCATGTGTGTGGTTGCATCTACGCCTGCTTTTTGCTTTTCGCTGTGTGTGTGTGTGTGTGTGTGTGTGTGTGTGTGTGTGTGTGTGTGTGTGCGCAGACATGTGAGCGGTGTATCAGGTCATGAGTCCCAGTCCCAACCCTTCAGGGGTTTCCACATCTTGACTTTTAAGCAAATATTTGGAGGAGATCAAGAAAAGAGGAAGAGAGAATCACAGGGAGAGAAAAGAGAGGAAAGAAAGAGCAGGAGAGAGACAGAGAGGGCCTTGAACCTCCAGCTCTGCTGTTGCTGGCATCTTCTCAAAGGTTTTTCTGTGAGACAAGGGGCCAGGCGAACAGGGTCAGACTTGCTTTAACTTCTGACTCTGGGCCCCACTGAAAGCCACAACCCAATGCTATCACATACACAGAAATCAGGTTGTTCCAAAGGCTCTTTCATCCATTAATGAGGCTACCTAGGGGTCATATCCTGTTAGGTGGATTTATCAGTGTCAGATCAAAACAACCCAACCCTGTTGATAACACATGATGGAAAAGTGCCCTTTCATTTTTCCCCTTCCACCTAGGAATCTGTAAATTAATTGATAGTCTTGTAAAAGTTGATAGATACCACGTTGGCTGTGTCGCGCTCAGTTAGCCGCTAACCCACTGAGTCTTAATGAGATGAAGATTTTCCAAATCACTGTGTTAACTTTAATCAACTCACGCCACTGAAGGGGAAAGAAGAAAAGCGAGAGGGGAGAGACCACACAGGAGGAGAGGACAGAGAGGAGACAGAAAAAAATGGAGGATGAGGGGGTGGAGGGGCATGCAGGAAACAGAGGGCATATTGCTTCTATTGACCACACAGTGGGGGCGGGATGGGCTCGAACCAGCCAGTTTTACCACACACACACACACACACACACACACACAGCACACACACACACACACACACACACACACACACACACACACACACACACACACACACAGAGTAACTAAGTCCCGTGCATGTGCTTGATACCAGTGCTGTTTGGACTGGCAGAGACACTGGATGGATCCAGCTTATTATTTCAATAAAGCAACCACAATTTGAGTGCAAAGACTGGATGTGTGTCCTGTGACTGTTGTTGTGTAGAGCTGACTGTGCATGTGTGTGCTGTGTCGTGTGTGTACTGTGTGTGTGTTTGGTGTGTAATTGTGTGATTGGTGGTGTGACATGTGTGGTTGCTGTGTGACAACCCCTGTGTGCAGTCCTCTTACACCACCTCCCCACTGCTTCACCCAGCACTATCCATCACATTGTGCAGATTTCTTGACAGGAGCTGGGAATTAAGTAGTTCTGTCTTAGAAATGTCTGAGAGCGTCTGGTGAATGTTTGAGTAAGGTTTTGAATTTTCAGCACCGACCAGCGCTGTGGTTGGTCTGAGTGAAGCGAAGGGAGCTGCATGTTTCAGCAGGTAAATACCAGGGGTAGAAAGACTGCTCAAATATCTTGCTGTTATATACTTAATTATTAATCATGTTGAAGTAAAAGAGTTTATGAATAACAGATACTTTGTTCCATAAGATCGCTGTCAAGAGGCCCCTGTGAGATCCTGGTATCAGTACAATACAAAGTACAATACAAAGTAAAAAGAGTACAATTTTAGTATACCCTGCCAGCTGGCAGTGGGGGAAGAAGGATGGGGGAAGGAGTTTTTTTCTGAAAGTATACTTATTCACTGTGAGTTAAACTGATATCTCTCTCAAATCTGTCTGTTGCTTACAAAGCTACTGCCAAGAGACAGTTGGTTTAGCTTAGCATACATGTAGCCTGGAGTCTCAACTGGTTGCCTGGCAACCTCAAAGTGACAAGACTCACTGAAGCCACTTAGCTTGACCAAGAAATAGTCCTATAACTTGACATTTTTACACATTAGCTTTTGTTCTGGTTAAATAAACTAGATATGGCGTGCTAATTAGTGAGCTTTAGAGAAGTTGTAGTTGGATGTTTACCTTCAGGCAGCACCAGGCTAGCTGTTCTCCACCGTTTCCAATCTTGATGCTAAGTTAGCACCTACTGGCTAGAGTTAGTACTACTTTGCATTTAGCCAGCATGCAGCTAACGCTCTGCACTAATCTAGTGTTAAATAACTGTTCATTTTCAAAAAGAAAGCTATGTTCCCAAAATGCCAAACCATTCCTTTAAGTAAAAGTTGCATTACAACATTGTAAAAAAAATCGTAAATCACTCGGAAAGAAGCTAAAAATCAAAAAACAAAATATTCCTCAAGTCAAAATATGCAGGTATTGATAGCAAAGTATACTTAAAATATAAAAGTAAAATTATACTGCATAACATCAGATTTTTTTATTCTTATTTTAGGTATTTAAAATCTGGAACTAAAAGATAACACGTAACTAAACAATCATAAGAATGTAGGAGAGTAAAAAAGCACAATAATTCCCTCTGGAGTAGAAGCATGAAGAAACATAAAATTGAGATAATCATGTAACATACAAGTACATCGCTATTATATGTAGATACAATTGAATATGAATAAATGTACTTAATTACTTTCCACCACTGCCAACTGGACTATGTCAAATTCAACGATTTTATTCACAGGTTGCTTTGTAAGAAAAAATGGAACTAAACAAAAATGTCATATTTTCCCGAATGTGTCATAAAAGTATAACCTAAGGTCTTCCTGTAATTCTGGCTTTTCAAGAACTACATAATCAAAACTGGACTTACTGTAAGTTTCAGTACAATTACTGCTTTCAGAATATAGTCAAAAAGTGCCGGTAAACAAAAAAAGCTACTCTGTAAAGACAGCACTTGTAATTAGTCACTTCCCCCTTTTGGTAAATAGTGTTTAAGGCAGAACAAATGGAGGATGTTCGTCTGGTGGTTTTTCAGTGACCTTCATTACTGTTTCCATATTCATCCATTTGTCTGCTTATTTCTTCCAGCCTTTTAACGAATATTGTGTGTTGTGTCGCAGGTGTGTGTCGGTATCCTTTGGGCATGTCAGGAGGGCAGATACAGGACGAGGACATCTCTGCCTCCAGCCAGTGGTCCGAATCCACTGCTGCTAGATATGGCAGGTAAGTCTTACACACACACACACACACACACACACACACACACACACACACACACACACACACACACACACACACACACGCGCGCGCATAGACCCAAACTCTCAAGCATGCTTCATAGTATGTTTACCCTGATAATGAGTATGTGTGTGGGTGGTTTATCCCGTAAGGTGCCTGTGCTTGTTTATTTGCAGTAAACCACAAGCTGGGGTATCAGTTCTACTTGCAGCAACATGATTAAGCATGTGTGTGTGTGTGTGTGTGTGTGTGTGTGTGAGTGTGTGAGTGTGTGTGTGTGTGTTCAGCAAAACTTGGGTGGCCTTCAGTAACTATCAGGATAATGATGTAATACACTTTCCCCATCCATCCTGGCTGTGTTTTCTGTCTCGCCCAGCTCCCCCTCTCCCCTTCCAGCCCCTTGCCCAAAATTAACACTTTAAGAATTTACGACACAGGCTCTCACCAAGGTGTTTTCATAACGGGCCGTAAGAACTGAAATCCACCACCGCACTCACTTCTACTTTCCTCTCACCTTTCCCTTCCCATCCTGTCCTAATTCTTCTTCTCCCTTGCGCTTTTCCCTTTCCTGCTGTAATTCTAATACGAACATCCACCCACTGTTATTTCATTTTCCCTCCTTCCCTCTCCATTTGTCTCTCTCCAGGTTGGACTTTGAGGAGGGCGATGGCGCGTGGTGTCCGGAGATAACGGTCGAGCCAGACAACCTGAAGGAGTTCCTACAGATTGACCTGCGCTCGCTCCACTTCATCACCCTTGTGGGCACCCAGGGTCGACACGCTGGAGGCATTGGTAATGAGTTCGCCCAGATGTACAAGATTAAGTACAGTCGCGATGGAAGCCGCTGGATCTCGTGGAGAAACAGACAGGGCAAACAGGTAAGTCAACTTATCAATCAATGCATTGGTTGGGATGTAACCCCTTTCTTCTGGTTTGGATGTCACTGTATAATCTATTCTGACCTTTGTAACAAACTTCTGATAAAGATGCATGGTCATATTTTTATGGCCTATCATTGCCTCTACCTGGTATGACTGTGTTTAAAGAGATAATATAGATACTGAAATAAATCAATATTCTTTCATTATCTTTAAATGATATAAAGAGGCCATGACTTTACTATCATGCATATTCAGTCTTTCTTAATCGTTAGTGATCAAGGTGTGTTTGTTTTATGTGCAGGTGATTGAAGGAAACAGAAACGCCTACGACATTGTACTCAAGGACCTGGAGCCACCCATCATCGCTCGCTTTGTCCGCTTCATGCCAGTCACTGACCACTCCATGAACGTCTGCATGAGAGTGGAGCTCTATGGCTGTGAATGGCTGGGTAAGATGATGCTGAGGTGGCGACTCAGACTGATGACTGATGAGAAAATAGAGGATACGTTAGTACTGATGAGCAAAGATCACAACTGAGCTGAGGCCCCGGTCCTTACATCTGAGGCTGTAAAAGATCAGAATCAGCTGATTCTCTCTTATCTTTGAATTACAAGCAGGGCAATGTTGTTTAAACAACACTACTGACAAAGTACTGAATAACCCCTTTAAGCTAATGTTTCCAATACTACCACTATACTTTTGTTTTTCAAAAAGTGTTGCATGAATCACAGTTTTTGTCTGCGATACTTTGATACCATCAACTCTGTTCTTTTCCTTTTGTTCTTTCACTTTAACCACAAATTTCAGGTTCTCAGGCTCAAAATCTAAATCAAGTTTATATTTGGTCTCTTGTCTAGATTCATGCCACGTTTGCATTTGTAGTTGCTGAAACTTTCTAGGCAGTCAGAGATCAGCACCACCAGCCCCCTAATAATTTTTTCGTGTTTTTTGTACCTGTTGCTGGTGCTTTATTGAATAATCCAATATTGCAACATTTCTTTATAGATGGCCTGGTGTCGTACAACGCTCCGGCGGGAGAACAGATGACCTCGCCTGCCTACCCCGTTTACCTCAATGACTCTGTCTACGATGGAGCTGTCATCTACAGGTGTGTGTGTTTCTGTGTGTTTCGCTATTCCCTCCTCACCAACTTAGCTCCCTCTGCTTTCACACACCACTTCCCTGCTTCATCATTGCTCTGATCCTTCGTCAGTACTTTTCCCCCTCACCTTGTTGTTGCCCGGTCACCATGGTGAAAGCAAAGAGACAGACGGCGGTGAGTGGGTCATGGTGGTTTACTGTTAGGCAATACCTCATGGGAATGACTGAGTCAACCGTGCTTACAAAGTTTCAAAACTGGAATGAAAAAAATCGTCTTTTGTTGACATTAGTGTTTGGATTATGGCATGGTGAATAATGTCCTCCATGACACAGACCTCCTTTCCTCTGTCAGGGAAACAGTGCAGAGGGAAAAGAAAATGGCCCATATTACAATATCACAGCCAACAGCAGAAGTGAGGAATTTGTTTTGTAATGCTGCCACCTGGTGTCGAATGGTTGTACCTGTTAAAAACATTTTGACAGAGGTGATGATCGTTTGAAAATAAAGGATGGCTCTCTGTGTTTCCTGCCTCTTACACCCTCTTTATTTTTCTCAGTATGACAGAGGGCCTGGGTCAGCTGACTGATGGAGTGTGTGGTCTGGACGATTTTACACACAGTCACGTCTACAATGTGTGGCCTGGGTATGACTACGTGGGCTGGTACAATGAAAGCTTCCCCAGTGGATATGTGGAAATAATGTTTGAGTTTGACCGCACACGAAACTTTACCACCATGAAGGTGAGACTCCTAATAAAGACACAGTAATCTTTTCTTTAGTGTTCAATTTTTATATCGCTCATCAGTACTAAAACTCTCTCCATGTGTCCCATGTCTAGGTCCACTGCAACAACATGTTTTCCCGGCATGTCAAGGCTTTCCGGCAGGTGCTGTGCCACTTCCGCTCCGAATCAGACTGGGAGGCCACGCCGCTCTCTTTCAGCCCTGTGGTGGACGAGAAGAATCCCAGCGCCCGCTTCGTCACAGTCAACCTGGCCAATCACATGGCCAGTGCCATCAAATGCCAGTTCTACTTTGCTGATGCCTGGATGTTGTTCAGTGAGATCACCTTCCAGTCAGGTATAGACTGAAGAACTGCATGTACGATATGTAACTGCAGTAAGATGCCCCCTGCTAGTTTTACATTCTTATATATTATACTGTAAATATTAATTTACCATTGTTTGTATATGCATAACTGTATATTAGTTAGACGAGATAAGAAATTGTTATATGTTATATCCAATATTCAAACTCTATATTACAATATTCAGATTTCTTAACTAAAAGAAACTATTGAAATCAGTTGATGCTGTGATTTAATATCAATAATTGGTGTCTTATCAGCTGTGTGCCATCTGCCCTTTCAGACACAGCCATGTACAACACAACTTTGGCTCCACCTAAGACAGGACTGCCACCTAACACACAACCAGGTTAGTGATCGCAACACACTCACACACTCACGTCTATAGTAAAAGTATACGGTAATCAGTATGAAACTACTAAATAGGGCCAATTTTTTAACATGCTGGAATAATGTAAATAAATTGTTATATATTGATATATGTTGATTTATTTTTATTATATACTAAAACAGTATATTACGTTATGACCATTGGTATACAGTAAATACTGTAGAGAATGAACATGTAGAATGGATTCAGGACAAACCTTATTACTTATCATAGCAGGCAGTAACAGTAATGGATTATTTTGTAATTGTAATCTATTACTGTTACTGAAAAAAACTTACGTAATTAAATTACAGTTACTAATCAAAATGCTTGTGTTACAAAGGGGTTACATCTGAATATATTCTCTTCTGTAAAAAGCTGATATCATTCTGTTGCTTTGCATCTTTTAGCTGAGCAGGAACACCTTTTGAAAAGAAATCTAATAACACTAATTAACTTCATTCAGCGTTGTGTTTTCATTGAATATTAACTTGGAGAGGCCATGAGGTTGTGATATTTCATTAAGGCACCAACAGACTAAATTAATGATATTGAAAAGTAATCAAATGTAATAACTTATATTACTTTGATTTTGCGGTGAATACCCCTCCCCTCACCCTTCCCGTTCCAAGTGTGTACGGGAACCTGTGGTGGCCTTAAGGTAGCCTAAAAATGCAAAAGGCTCTCTCTATAGCCAGTGTTTGGTTTTTTTTCCTTCTGGGCTACTGTAGAAACATGGTGGTGCTCCGTGGAAAAGGACCCGCTCCCTATGTAGACATGAAGGGCTCAGTCTGGGCTAACGAAAGCACAACGATTCTTAGTTTCAGGTGATTATACACCAATAAAACATAGTTATGAATATTGTATTCCATTTCTGCCAATAGATCCCCATATTACTACACACTGGTCCTTTAATGTTAGACTTGTTACACAAGCCAAATTATCTGCCTGTGAGAAAGGTCTATTCTGTGTTTGACATTTCACAAAAATCTGTTTACATGTTGAAAGTAAAAACTATAATTCAGTCCAGTTATTTGGATGGGCAAACACCTCGAGACTAGTCTGATTTAACTGCATATGTATTGTATGGCCCCCGATATTTGCACGCTGTCTCCATTATTGAAGTTTTATCTCCCTGTTCCCTCCCCAGAAGATGACCCCACGCACAAAGTAGATGACAGCGACACCCGAATTTTGATTGGTTGTTTAGTGGCCATTATCTTCATTCTTGTGGCCATCATTGTCATCATCTTGTGGAGGCAAGTGTGGCAGAAGATGCTGGAGAAGGTGAGATCATCACTCATTCATTAAATAAAATGCATCAAGCAAACACCAGCCTTTAGATGTTTGTGTAGATTTTGCACCTTTTCATTAAGAATTCTGAGTTTTCCTTCGGGAGGTGGTCAGATCTGTTCCTTCACCCCCACGTCCTTTATTCTAGGCCTCCCGTCGGATGCTGGATGATGAACTAACTGCTAGTTTGTCAATACAGAGCGAGACGTTCGCCTACAACCACAACCAGTCCAGTACAATCAGCGAACAGGAGTCCAACTCCACCTATGAGCGCATCTTCCCCCTCGGTCCAGACTACCAGGAGCCCTCACGCCTCATATGTAAGCTGCCGGAGTTTGCACAAAGCTCAGAGGAGCCAGGTAGGTGAACACACATGTCTACTTACAAATACACATCAGTTTAAACTGTTATTCACAAAAAACACACTCAGACACTTATTGACATCCCTAGTTACAGTGTCCTGTATTGTGTTCCAGCTTCTACCAGCACAGCAGCATCTAAATCCACCACAACCACTGTTGTCCAAGATGGCGTCCCTCACTACGCAGAGGCAGATATTGTAAACCTGCAAGGAGTCACTGGAAGCAACACATACGCCATCCCTGCACTGACTATGGACCTGTTATCAGGGAAGGATGTTGCAGTGGAAGAGTTCCCACGAAAACTGCTCACCTTCAAAGAAAAGCTGGGAGAGGGCCAGTTTGGAGAGGTGTGTGCCCTTCTACAGCTTTAGATGAGGTGAAAGCAAAAGCCACGTCATAATTTTAACATTCATTCTCCTCTCCTCTCCTCTCAGGTGCACCTGTGTGAAGCAGAGGGAATGCAGGAGTTCATGAATAAAGAGTTTTTATTTGACATCCCTGAGGACCTGCCAGTTTTAGTGGCTGTGAAGATGCTCCGTTCAGATGCTAACAAAAATGCTAGGTACTGACTCTGGGTGCCTCTTGCAGCCTGTAACTTGAATTGTTAATATGAAGTCAATATAATTCTGATTTGTATCAGTGTAAAGTAAGTCACTTGTGCATATGCTTTTGTGTTGGTAGAAATGACTTCCTGAAAGAGATAAAGATCATGTCCCGTCTGAAGGACCCAAACATCATTCGCCTCCTAGCTGTGTGCATCTACAGCGACCCGCTCTGCATGATCACAGAGTACATGGAGAACGGAGATCTCAATCAGTTTCTGTCCCGCCATGAACCCGAGGGACAACTCGCTCTGCTCAGCAATGCACCTACTGTCAGGTGAGTTAAGTGGCTGCTGCAAATACATGTTTACATGTTTATTTTTTCTTTCCCAGCCTATGACGCTATCTCTTCTATCTCCTTCCCAGCTTCAATAATCTGTGCTACATGGCCACTCAGATAGCATCGGGGATGAAGTACCTCTCCTCTTTAAACTTTGTTCATCGAGACTTGGCCACACGAAATTGCCTGGTGGGCAAGAAGTACACAATAAAGATAGCTGACTTTGGCATGAGCAGAAACCTGTACAGCGGTGACTACTACCGCATCCAGGGCAGAGCTGTGCTGCCTATACGCTGGATGTCATGGGAGAGCATCCTGCTGGTGAGGATTACTACTTGTATTATAAAGAAAATTCCTTGGTTTGATATTTCCTTGAAAAGTCAGGCATATTTGTTGAGCTTGCCCTGCGTTAATGTGTATATGTCTTAGAATGGAACCAACAAATTTGCAGATTGTGCATGAAAACAGGCTAATCGTTATTTACACCATCTTTTTGTGCAGGGTAAGTTCACCACAGCTAGCGACATGTGGGCCTTTGGGGTGACCCTGTGGGAGATACTAAACTTCTGCAAAGAGCAACCCTACTCTCAGCTCACTGATGAGCAGGTGATAGAGAACACAGGGGAGTTTTTCAGGGACCAGAAAAGACAGGTGAGTGCTGTTACAAACATGTCACCTGCATGTAAATGTCAGTGAATCCCCTGGTCTTATTTCTATCTCCCTGTCGTGCAGATCTACTTGCCTCAGCCTGTGCTGTGTCCAGACTCGCTCTATAAGATCATGCTGAGCTGCTGGAGGAGGAACACAAAAGAACGGCCCTCCTTCCAGGAAATACACCAAGCCCTCCTGGAAATACAGCCTTAAGCCAGGGCTATGTTTAAGACAGTGATTCCCAGTCTGCTCATCTCTGGAAGAAATGGTGCTTAACAAGAGTAGCAGACACACTCCAGGTTTAAGCTGTCTTGTTTCAGTAGATTAAAAAGGTGAGAGCCACCTGTGGGCTACGAGCTACAATTTGGGAAACACTGTTCCATGGACTTAACACACTACAAAGATGGACTACCAGAGACATTTTGTGTGTGTCCGTTTGAGTTTAATTAGCACAATCACGCTGGCTAAGATGTTTTTATAGGCATACAGGTATTCTTAGGAAATTCTATTCTGTTTTATAGTGCACCAACCCTGACACACATATGTGTTGCGGAAGCCAAAATTACATGTAGCAAGTGACATTCGGCACTTTTAAAAATATATTTTAATTTCATTTGTTAATATGAGTTTAAAGTTCCCCATGTTACAAACTTATGAAACGTTGTTGAAGAACTGTCTTGTGTTTTCTTCTGGAGGACTGCTTGAATGTAGAAGGGAAAAGTGCAGCAAACCATTACTGTTACATTTCATTATATTTCAAGTATTTCATCTCAGTTGCTCAGACAAAATCCACGTCTTAAATCAGAATATTAAGTAACTCAGTCTTTCTCATCTCCCTGCAGTTTTCTTACAGTGATTTGAACATGACGTGTATATGACTGTGTATTTTCAATAGATAAGTCTAAATCTCAAATATCAATATTTTGTACTTTATATTTATATGTTCATATGTGTTTGTTCTGTTTATGTTTTGTTTATATATTTGTGTATTAATATGCTCTTTAAATTGATGTGTGTGGAGTATCATATTTGATTTGATTCAGTAATGTTCTGAAGCTTTGGATTTTCACACCAAACAAACAGAATACAGAATACATTTATATATATATTTTTTTTTTCCAGTGCAAACTGCAAAATCAGGAATCCGGGCTGTGTTTTGGCCATGTGCTTTGTTGGTTCAACAGTATGTTTACAGTCTGTATCAGTGGAGAGATGTTACTTAGTGTGTTGTGGATGTTGAACATGTTAAAGAGAAGGTAAATAGTCTTTTAAATCAGGAATGTAGAGGAGGAAATGGGAATATTCACTTTACATCATGTGTTTCATTGGAACCAAAGAACTGGTATGACTGCTACCGATCACTTTCACAGTGGTTTATATTCGCTCATATATTAGCTGGATCTTTTCTTCATCTTTTCTGTTTTTTTTTTTTTTTTTCCCCATATGGAATAATTCTGTGTTTTACTCTAATAGCTTGAACTTCATACTGCATACCACTGTTTCAGCCTGATCAGCTGCATTTACAGGTTCTGAACTCTTATCAGAGGCCTTTGTCCCACTTACCTCGTACTTTAAAGACACTCATGTCCGCCCTAATGCATGATGTGTCAACCTATATGTGGAAGTCAGTCTTATCTTTCTGTACTTTGCAAGCTGGGCAAACAAATCTGTACAAATCTGTTATATATAATATTTGGTTAGGGGACAAATCTGGGTGTTTGTGAAGCATGTGGTGATTCTCATTGAATAAAAAAATCTTTTCATGTCATTTACAATCTTCTCAGTGTTGGAGGCAGATGTAAAGATGTTATTGCACCCTGACAAATTTCCTGATTTGTTTAGTTTTATTACATCTTTGTACTCAAATGTTCAGTGAGAATGTTTTTATATACTTAAAACAAAAGTTGTACATTGATAGACAAAATACAAATAAAATTGAAACAGGGACTTCTATCTCTTTGTGAGCTCTTGTCTTATTCATAGGAGTGAGCTGAATAATCCATACTGTGGGGGCGGTCCTTGAAGCTCAGCTGACTGGTGTTAGGATCTCATTGGCTGGGCCCTGCTGTTGCGCCCAATCACAGCGTGGAGGTGGAGTGAAGAGTGAAGAATAACATTGCATGGACCAGACAGAAAACTTGTTGCATTGAGAGAACATTTGACCGTTTTCTGTAGTTTGTTTCCAGTTTAGACCTGAAAAGATGAACAAGGTGGTTTTGGTGACAGGAGCAAATAGGTAAAGTCTGTATTTATTGTTATTTATTTTACTTGAAGTTTGGCATCTTAAATGTTAAGTATTCATAACTTTCCTTTAAGATCTTTATGAGCTATAAGAAAATTTTACCTGTTGGCTATTTGATTGTATAATTTATGTTATTTATTTATTCATTAGACTTCCTGAAATCTCTCTCCTGGCAGAATTCTTGTCAAAATTGCAGCAGGATTGTGTTATTTACAGTACATTAATTTGTAATAAACAAGATTATTTTGGTCAGTTTTACGTGCTATTATCTTGAAATGCCTGGTGCTGGAGTACTAACAGTAGTAAGTGTTCATGTATGCGTTTCCCTGCAGTGGCATTGGCCTGGCACTTTGTGAGCGTCTCCTCTCCCAGGACACTGAGGGTCTACAGCTGTGTCTGGCCTGCAGGAACATGCGTCGGGCTCAGGCTGCTCGCTCTGCCCTCCTCACCTCTCACCCCACAGCTCAGGTGGCCCTGCTGCAGATGGACACCAGCAGCATCTCCTCCGTCATCAGTGCTGCACACGAAGTCAAACTCAGGTGGGAGGATGGACTCACAGCTGCATGGAAGTCAAATACACATTCACACACCCAAAGTAATTTCTGAGCAGGTTATGTTACTGGTTCTTCAGGTGCGTTTAGAAATCTGCAGGATGAAATATCCATGTCTTTGGTTGTCACTTGCAGATATAACCGACTGGATTACCTCTACCTGAATGCAGGCATCATGCCAAACCCACAGTTTGATGTAAAGGCCTTTTTCAGAGGCCTCTTCTCCAGGTACATTGTTGATTTGAGATGTTCCTGACTCCTGAAGCTCCTCCATGTCACTGTGTAGTATATAAAGGACAATACTTTATAACTTTGAATTCTTCTGTCATCTATTTCCCATGCTGCATTTCCAGAGCTCACATTTCTATAATGCTTTCATTTCAGCAATATCATCACCATGTTTGCCACTGGCGAGGGGATTCTGACGCAGAAAGACAGTGTCACCTCTGATGGCCTGCAAGACGTTTTTGCCACCAACCTCTTTGGTCACTTCCTTCTAGTGAGTCACTGGTACTTTGTCAAACTGATAAGTTGGTATTTTGGTCTGATTCACGTGTAACATATTGTACAAAAGCATATTTCCTTCAGTTCTCTTGTCAGCTGTTTGCCCTTGGAACAGAAATAGGTGATACTGGATCTGTCTGTCACTTAGTAGCGATGCTCATTAAAAATTAACAGTACGTACTGTCCTACCCATGAGGTCACTCACTGCGGACAGTGTTCTGCTTACTGTGCGTTTGCAGGTGAATTCTGACGTGTTGCCATCAAAGAGAAATCTTGTCAGTTCCTGTTTATACTTTTAATACATTAGAGATTCATCTTTGCTGTTGTATTCACACATAGTTTAATTCTTTTTACAGTTGGACAGTTAGACAGTTGGAGTAAAAGTGATAAATCTTTGGTGAAACATAGGAATTTAACCTTGTTGATTAGTTTAAGGACTCTGAAAGGAATATCGTTGCATCTACATGGGAAGAGACGGCATATCATTGTCGTTGCTGCTTAAAATCTATCTCTTAATTAATCAGTTTAAGATATATGTAATGTATAAGTGAAAACATGACTAAGATACAGTAATATCTCACATACATCAACCAAGTTTCTAAATTTAATTAAAATTTTGTTGATTCAAATCAGCAGCAGCCTGCCTCATGCCATCAAATTGGAAACAACAGCATGTTTTGTTATTTAAGGATGACACTGAGCCTCAGTGACTTGTCAGGATGAGCACTCTAATACTGTGGAGTTCCCCCTGTGTTATGGCCCAGATCAGGGAGCTGGAGCCAGTTCTGTGTAACGCAGGTCGGACCTCGCAGCTGATCTGGACCTCCTCCAGTAACGCTCACCGCTCAGCCTTTAACCTTGAGGACATGCAGCACCAGAGGGGCACCCAGCCCTACAGCTCCTCCAAATATGCCTCCGACCTGCTCAGCCTGGCGCTCAACACACACTACAACAAACAGGTCGGTTCACACACACCACACATGCTGTGTATCACCCGAGCCTCTGAGGATATTGATGACTGTACTGCCCTTTTGCTCCCTAGGGTCTGTACTCATCTGTGATTTGTCCTGGTTTTGTGATGACCAGTCTGACCTACGGCATCCTGCCCTCCTTCCCAGCATTCCTCTGGACCCTGCTAATGCCTATTTTCTGGCTTGTGAGTGCAACTCTCACAGTGCAAATTACTTACACGTACCTGTCCTTCCAGTTAGTCTTGATTGTCTATATGTTGTGTGTCTAAAATCAGTATAAAACCAGTTTTGAGGGCATTTGTTTTATATCTGAATCTGTCTTACATGATCACAGATACGAATGTTCACCAATACTTTTACCCTGACACCTTATAATGGAGCTGAAGCCCTGGTATGTGCAACTAAATTTCTAATTTTCATACACAGTTTAATACAGATTAATTCAGAAATGCTGCTCTTTCTTCTAGTTCTGGTTGTTTAAGCAAAAGCCTGAATCACTGGACCCACAAGTCAAGTACCACAGCTTAACGTCTGGACTGGGCACCAACTACACACAACCATGTAAGGTAAGGCAAAGTATACTGTGGTTTAAAAATGTTTAAATTGTCTCGTAAAATAGTTCATGTAATGAGTTATGTGTCTTCTGTTCTTCTTTGCAGATGGATATCGATTTGGAAACATCAGAGGTTTTGTATGAGAAATTACTGCATCTAGAAAGTGAAGTGAGGAAGAAACTGAAGGAAAAGCAACAATAATCCCACAGTGGTCCTGCAGGATCTCGATCATCTTGATGCACACAGTGCCTGGATGGAGAGAGCTTTATTCCTGTCTCGCAGGTCACTTGGGAGCAACATGTACACTGGATGTCAGACTTCGCTATAATAACATTCTTCATGCTCAGCAACATGCAAGCCAGAACTGAAAAGCAGGGGTGAACAAGATACAGTGACTCTGTAAGTTTGATTTGCTGTTTCCACCTGTATGTGTATCAGGCACAAAATAAAATGTCTTGTTTGGTAAAGAGTTTACCATAAAACTGAGCATTGCCCGTTTTCATACCCCTCTTCTTTACTCCCATTCACTCTAAAGTATGATATTATATGATGAGAACAACACACTTGCAAATACATAGACTTGGATAGTGGGATAGGTCACCAGCCTTTCAGCCTATGCGGTGCAGGAGGGACTATATCCAATCTGGTTGTTAATGCCATGATCCTCACGACAAAATGCAGTGCAATCTGACAGCAGACTGTCAGTGTCATGCCAGAAGTTAACATAAGTCGTCTGTTTGAGCGCCTCTGCGGTGTACGGCGGTGCCGGCGGCACATGCGCACAGGCACACCTGTAATTCCGCTCTGGGGGATCCGCAGCGCAGCAGTCGTCCCCGGGTTCCTCTGCTTGTTTCTCAGTCCCGCACTCCTCTTCTGCCCCGCTCAGTTTCGGGTTGCAAAAAGCCCAAACCATCCCGCAGAAATAGACGAAAAAAGTGCCCATGACCATAACCATGAGCGCGTAGGACTCTATCATGGCTTTGTTGACTGGAGATGTCATCTCAGGATGCGCAGGGACGATGATCGGTCTGAGTTCCCAAAGTGCGTTCAGGAGGGACTGTCAGTGCGAGTGGCATCTTCCATGTGGGTTGGACCACTTCAGTAACGCGAGATAGAGACATTCAGAAAAGAATTTAGCCTATTGCTTTCGAGGTCACCTCTCACCTTAAACTGAATGCATGAATGACCATTATCACGGCTGTGTGAGAATAGCACTGAAGCCCAAATGCCAGTAAAACAAACTCATTCTGATATTAACTAAATAAAACAAAAAAAGGGAAAAAAGTAACGTTGCACAAAAATCCAATCACTAATATGTGCGAAGATGTCAATACTATTTGTAGTATTAATTAGGCTAATATTAACCAAATATTGCATTCAGTACATACTGAATGCGATATTTCACTTTCAGAAGATGCAGTTTTGGACCAAGAACGAAAATGTATATCATGTAATATCACATGATTTTCAGGTGCTGCATACTAGTTCCTGTATGATGATTTAATAAAGCTGAAAAACTCAGTGATAAAGCTGGGGACAAATCAGCAGACAGAGACACCACTGTTCAGACTCACTGTATTAACCCAAAACCTGTATTATTAACTTTCAATCCTATCTGTATTTGGTTGTCTCTACTGAGTGTAAATACAAGTAGGGATGTAAATAATGTAATTGTACATTTGTATCTTTGCTACAAAATGAGATGCAGACTGATTATGAATGAGTGCAACTATTTAAACAGGTCTTACATGCTTTGAGTCATTTTGTCTCCCTGACAATCACTCATGTACACAAGCCCAACAGCTGGCAGAGTTTGACTGTCCTTTTAAGGTCAAACTCTGCCAGCACCCACAACTCCCAAAATACCATCAATGATCAATGAGACATTCAAGCTGAGTGCTTTTCTCTGGGGATTGATATTTGAATATGTTAGCCCATGTTTTAAAAACTAACTTTGCTGGGTTGAGGCATGTGGAAATGTTAAAATTCCAGGATGAAGCATCCTTTGTGAATGTTTTTTTTTTTTTTCTAAAAACCTTTAAAAAATTTAAAAAGTAGGCATAATATTTTGTTGATCTCCATTAGGATTTAGATGTGGCAGTGTAAAATTCTGAGGTCACTAGGGAATTTCAAGTTGAAATAACAGAGAGTGAAGTTTGTGTAGTAAAGGTGAATTGCTTTTCCTGTTCATGATGAAAGTTATCAGGAAGACATAGCTCACAGTGCTCAAAGACACTTTACTGAGCACAAACTTCCACAAGCATTGAGTAATTCTCCAACTTTCAAACCTGCAATCGCTAAGAATTAGTGTTTTTTCCTTTATGTCTTTTGATTATCTGCTAAAATACCAAATGCAATGCTGTTTCACAACTGACTTTATCAATCATTTAATGGTCACCTTCCAAAGATACTTCATCTGTGCACCAACTCCAATTAAAGATTTCTTAGATTTCTTTTGTCGTCAACGACTTTTGGAGATATCTCAGATAGCCTGTATGTCTAATAAACAAAGAGACTGACTTATGCATAAACAGACACATGCTGAAAACATTCCAAACTGATAAAGATTGTAGCCTACCTGAAACAGAGCATATATATCATGTTGAACAAATGTGTGCATTCACAAACAAACTTGAACTCACTACCTTGTGTTGTTAACTCATCTCCCCCTGCCCCAGCATCAAGGTGAAATTATGTTTCCTGTAACCTATTGGTTATATATTCCTATATCCTACTGGTCCCTCTCATCGTGTTTTCACTCTTATCTACAGAACCACATTCGATATGGAAAAGGTTTTATTACCCCAAGGAGTGGTGCTAACTCCATATCTACATGCAAGTGTGACATGTTGTTTACACTAGCACTACATTGCAGGGTTTAAAAAGAGCCTGGGGCTCAGTGTGGTGTGAATACTTGTTCTGAGCCACATTTAAATGTCAGGGCAGTCTGTTCACTGTGTGGAACTTTGCTGAAGATTTTGACAGTAATTTCTCTTTATTTTATATTCTAACAACATAAAATGTAATGGCAGCTAACATAAGAACCTGCTGTCGGCTGAGGTTTGCAAAGATATTAACGCGTCACCATGGGTGACGGAGTATTTGAGCCATATATAGGTTTTAAAGCTGATCCAGTGTTGTGGAACAGCAGGTCTGAGGAGGTTTTCGCGAGGAGTCAAAACAAGAGTGTGTACGAGGGCGCCCATGCTTGGCTTCACAGAGGCTGGCAACACTGGCGAGAACCGCATTGTGGGTAGTGTAGTTTTTCCATTAACGTGTCCTGTATCTAGGTCCATTGCTGATCGCTCTGAAAGAACTACACGCCCCACCCGCACCAGCTCCGAGGTCCCGGATGTCTATCGCGCCGGAAGAGAAGAAGGTCCTTTTCCCAGCCATCTTGTGGCTTCATCTAGCGAAGTGTTCGCACCAAGCCTCGTAGAATCGGAGGAAAATCCTGCTGAAGGGGCGCCATCATGCCCGGACAAATGCAAGAAGGTTTTGGCTGTGCCATAACCAATCGGTTCGACCAGTTATTTGACGACGAGTCGGATCCCTTTGAGCTGCTGAAGCAAGCCGAAGTGAAGAAGAAGAAGGAGGCTTCTGCTCCTGGTGCCGCCAAGACTGCAGCCCAGGCTGCCAAGCAGCCGAAAAAGGAGTCCCAAAAAGACAGAAAGGTTCCACTAGCCGATAAGAAGGAGGAGACCCAGGCACCCGTCCCACTCAAGAAAGATGGTAAAAATCAATTTCTGCGTTTTAGGTTTTAGTCAAGCTGCTACTAAAGGTTCTAAGCTAACGGGCTAAGTTGCTGCTTACTAGCTAGCAACGGTTCATAAGCTCCCGTGACATGAGGTCCGCGTGGCTGCTTTTGTGTCTCGGTGGGCTGTCATTTACGGGACAATGACATTTAAACAAACGTGTATTGCGATGGGAGCTGTGCGGCTTAAGGGATTCGGTGATAAACAGTTTGCAGGCCAACTTGTTTTGGCTTGTCCTCGTCGGCCTTGTTGAGCAGGTGGAACCCGACAGCCTGGGTAACCAAAGAAAGTGGCCTCAAAGTGTTCAGATTTGACTCCTGTCAGATCGTGACTGTCAGTAAGGCCACTTGTTGCTGACTTTACCCAGAATAGGCCAATAGCAGGTAGTTTCTATTCACGTTATAATACGTATTTAAATAAAATCGGTTTAAGCGAAATCCGACAGATGCAAATTCAACTCGTTGATAAAATAACTTATAAACTAGTACATAAATGGAATCGAATTGCTGGTGTGTTTGTCACTGAGACATTAGGAGCAGCAGAGCTCTCATGGTGATGAACCTCGTGGTTGCAGTGTGGGGCGTGTTAAAGCACAGCCTCCAAACTGCCACTTCCCATTGGCGCACAATACATGCTCAATACATGCTCAGTGCATGCGGTCGACCTGCTTCTGCGCAATAACTTTTCCCGCTTATATTATTATAACTTTTAATCGATAACGTTGCCTGTTAAAATGAGGTCAACGTTTGTATTCTGATGTTGCAATATATTTGTTCCATCTTTAATTCACTACTAAATTTTTACATACAGAAGTGAAAAATATAGTGTCAGGAAATGACTGAGATGGATACCTACTCACAGGCAGTTAGCTTGCCATTATCATCATGTTAGCCTGCCAAGTAGGCTCATAGCTGTTTGCTTGGGAGAAGATGAGACAGGTGCGACGACTATGGTGCACCCAGCTGCTGCTGTGTCTTGGAGGGTGTCTATTTTGGTAGCTGGTGATTTAGTCAATGGGTGGGACTGGGCCAGACGTGGTCAACCATGTGCCATGAAGGGTTAAAGACTATGAAGGTGTTAATTCCATCTTCAGAGTAACTGGGTGATTTAACTGAGAAACACATTTCAGAATAGGAATTGAACGATAATGCAGCAAACTCGTGAGCCCTTTATAATGTAAAACCACTCACCTCTGTATTAAATTTCTCCCACAAGATTGATACATTTTGTGTACTTAAAAGTTTCAGGAGTTTACACTATGTTTATTAATTTGATTACACTGCAGACACGAAAGTTGCAGAGTATTCAATAAATTGACCCTACCAGTTGAATGTTTTTGATTTTGCACATTAATTGGAATTATTTGCTCCAGTTAAACAGAACAATCACCCCCACCCCCCTCCCCCTCTTTCTTGTGTGTGGTGCTCAACAGTGGGTCCTGATCTATCAGTGCTATTGGTCCTCTAATCCTCCTGTTTTGGTCAATCCTAGGTGCTGGCATGAGGAGAATGGGCCGCAAGCCGGAAGGTGATGGCTCCAGACCCCAGGGCGGCCAGGGAGAAGGGCGCCCCCCCACAGACAGACGGCCTGTGGACAGGCGGCCACCTCGCCGCTTTGAGAGGCCTGCTGGTGATGCTGGCGAGAAACCTGAGGGTGGTGAATTCTCAGTGGAGAAGTGAGTTCAATTTCCAATCAGCAGATGTTTAATTTAACATTAATCATAAGTGTAAGAAGAGTAGAGTGAGTCCACTACTATCATAACTTTTACAGGGTGTTTTCTTGTTCCACATGAAAAAGCAGCACTGACTATGGGGTGTGGGTAGGGACAGCATGTGTTAAAGGCGTTGTTTACAATGATAAGGCTTAGTTTGTTAAAGCTTTGCCCAAACTGCTGCAGGCACTTTTATCTCAACAGTTTACTTGTGTAGAATAAAATAAAATATCCAAATGTAAATCCAGATCACCTTAGCATTAGTCAACCTAGGCTAAGTTAATTATAGTTTCTGAATGAGGAGAAAGGGTAAGTAGATAATGTATTTTTCCGCCATTTGGACCATTCAAGTTAATGTGAGGATTCACATTTAGAGCTGATAAGATTTTGGTTTTTGGTCTTTCTGAAATGGGGTGTGTTATGCACCACACCCTTCATCCATCTGGCTTGTAGCCAACAGCTTGCTAGGCTACATTTGTAGCATCTTATACCACTGTGCATTGTACCTCTTTTATTCCAAATTTGATGTGCTTGAAAACATTTAAGGAACAGAAATTTTATTTGCTTGAAGTTCTGTTGTTTAACAACAGCAAAACACTTAAGTGGTCACTAAAATAAAGCCTGTAGATGGCCCTGCCTTAGTTCTAAGCTTCTGACAGGCAGAGAAACTCTTGCTTGAAAGATGTTCTTTGTCTATCTCTCTAGACCCATTGGTGACAGGCCGATGAGAGGACGCGGCGGTGCCAGAGGAGGCCGTGGAGGCAGAGGACGCGGCATGGGTCGCAGTGATGGCTTTGATTCCCGAGGAAAACGTGAATTTGATAGACACAGTGGCAGTGACCGATCGTAAGTTCTTTCAGTTCTTTTGTAATCCTCGAATAAAATATAAATTTGTACCAGGTCCGTTAAAGACCTTTTGTGTGTGTTTTAACGCAGTGCATGTGTAATGATCCTGGCTAAAGCAAATGTTGTTTCAGTAGTCTGAAAGGTGAGGAGAAGCGTGGCGGAAGTGGATCTCACAACTGGGGCACCGTCAAGGATGAGCTAAAGTAAGTTCCCATGTATGCAAAATGACTAACTTTGCATGACGGGACATAAGGCAGTTAAAGAGCATGTGCACGTGCTCTTATTGTAAAACTTGAATAAATGTTATAAGTTTCTCCTTGTATGATGTATTTTTAGTTAGCCCTTGCTGGTGGTTTATGTTTTGCCAAGGAGTTATAATCACACTTTGAGATGTTTTGGATAAGTGTGTCTTGATAGGTCTGGGTGTCTTTTTAGATGTCATCCCTTCTTATTCTGCTTATTGACTCAAAATCATATTGTATCCTGGTTCAGAACTGTGGTAAATAATTTGAGTAATAAAAGTAAGTAAATAAATAAAACTTCAAATTGCACAAAATACCCAGTTTATTGCTTACACCCAGCTAAAACATCTGATACAACAGCTGTACAATAAAACCCAACATCAAAGTTACAATGTGTTATTCTTTTTGGGTCTTCTGTGAAATTTGACCACAATTTGTGTGCTAGCTCCCGTCCACCAGATTGTAGACACTACATGTGCATGATGGGCAATGTAAACAGCAACAAGGTCCCAACTTCACTTACAGATTTCCCAGTTTTCAATAGCTAGCCTTATGTTTTGGTCACTAGGATGTGTTGACCTAATCATGACTTTTTTTTCCTACATAGTGAGCTTGACCAATCAAACAACACTGAAGAGAACCCTGAAGGAGAGGAGCATCCACCTGCTGACTCTGAGAACAAGTACGTTCTTCTTATCTATCTTGTCCAGACTCAGAAGAATAAATTGTGAAGAGATGTTTTTGGTTTTGCTGTGGCCTCCAGTTCTGTAGAGTGCAATATTACTTGTGTGTGCAAATCAACCTGAAGTTAAATTTAAATGTAAATTAAAATGAATGTCAGTGATGTTAAGGCCCCTAGCAACGCTCAACTCGGTGTCTCTGTTTTAAAGGGAGAATGAGGTAGAGGAAGTGAAGGAGGAAGGCCCCAAGGAGATGACTCTGGATGAGTGGAAGGCCATGCAGGACAAGGAACGGGCCAAGGTGGACTTCAACATCCGTAAAGCCAACGAGGGAGCTGATTGGAACAAAGGATTTGTGCTGCACAAGTCCAAGGCAGATGTAAGTCAAAATCAGCTGCACTCTGAGAAAAGTTTTAGATTTCACATTTCATTTTGGTGTGCCTGATCATAATTTGAGCATCATCAGTCATTGTAGACCTTAAAGATTTTTGGCAGGTTATTGGTGTCAAATAAGACCACATTTCTTTCTTTCTAAAGCAGAATAATAACATATGTACAAATAGGCATTGGACAGCCACCCACTCAGTCTATTAAAGAAACCCCCTTCACTGAGGTTTCAGTTTGAGATCTAGTGTAAACTAAAAGCAACATTAACACCGACCCTCAGTTTTGCACGCAATCTGAATGTTGCAGAAAACTCTTTTTCACCTTCACTCTGCATTTTCATTTGAGATGTAGAACAGTTAAGATTGAAGCAGGTCACTAAATGGTTACTGCGCTAACTCAAACCAGACATATTGCTCATACACTGGCATTTAAAAGTGAGCACAGACCAACGTTGAGGCAAGAAGATTGGAAGATAGAGTTGAAGATTTTTGAAGACAGGAAATGCAGGCCTTGATAGGATGTTTTTTTCCTAGAACATTGTCAATTGGTACAAACAGAATTTTGCTCACCATGTTGTGTTCATGTTTGTAATATGTTTGCCTTTGTCCATCACAGGATAAGAAAGGTGAACTGATTGACCCTGAGGTTGAGGAGCCTAAGGTAAAATCTCCACTGCTGTTGTGCAGTATTTGAAATCCATTGATACTTCTAAACAAAATAAGCCCAAAGCTGTAAATGTACAAAAAAAAAAAATCATAATTGGCCTTTCACCCCTGCTTTTGTATTTCAGGGAGAGGATGAGCACCACTTCCGGAAGCCAGCCAATGACATTACGTCCCAGCTGGAGATCAACTTTGGAGATCTGGGCCGTCCAGGCCGTGGGCGCGGAGGACCACGTGGTGGCCGCGGTGGTCGTGGCCGCGGTGGCGGTGGCGGTGGCGGTGGCAGTGCCGTTGCCGTTGGCGGTGAAGCCACTAGGCCGGTCCGCGGAGGAAGGACTGACAAGGTAGATAATGTTATGGAAGCCTAGTTGTGTCATGTCACCCAAGTATCTGCATTTTCTCTGTATAATAGGGCCACTGTTAGAATTGAAGAGTTCATGGATTGTCACTACCATTCCCTTCTTGTATATCACATCTTCAATTGAATTTTCTAACTCCTACTTAATTTTGGCTTTTCTTTGCAGTCATCTGCGTCTGTGCCCAATGTGGACGACCCAGAGGCCTTCCCAGCCCTGGCCTAAGCCCTGGCTGCTGTCCCTCAGGCCTACAGGAGCCTCCTGAGCACCTCCACTACGAGGCTTGCATGTTCCTGGATCCTTCAGCAAAGTGAAATGATGGAGAAGACTGTCATTAACTATGGCACTCAATGTGAGGACTGAGTTTTATCCAATAAAAACAAAACAAAGATGGAAAAAAAAACAGAAAGTAAGAAAAAAAAAAAACAAAAAAAGAAAAGGACTTCTTGCTACTCTGGAGCAACTTATTGGTAGAGGTTTTGTACTTGGAAACAAAGTAGCAGGGATGTTTTCATACAGTATTTTTTTCAGAGGTTATGCATTGTCCATTGATAAATTTTTGTAATTGCTGCTTGAAAATATGCATTTCGAAATATAAGCATAAGAAGAGTATCTTTAGCTTGGTGTGTGCCATTGCTTGCTTGCTTTAAAATAGGCACTGCAGAGCTCCAACCCAAGCTCATAAGCTCTGCCACACCAGGTATTTCAGATGAAGTTACAGCTTCACTCATTGAGATTTATGGATTTTTTTTTTCTTTAGCACTGGGGTATTGTTTTATATTTTATACAGGAGGTCTATTCTTCTATGATCTTCGGCCTGTAAATCTTGACTATTTTCATAAATTCTTTCAGAGACTGTATTTCACATGGTGCAAATAGGACACCCCTTGGTCTTTGATCAAGCGATGCTGTCTACATTTGAATGCATTGATGAAATGGCACCAAAATCTGTATTAAGGTTCTTTTGTACTGAAGTGTTTTGAAGGAGGAACATTAGGTCATTTTTGGAGGAACGCATTGGTGATTACTCTCCTAAATTTGCTGTGATCCTGAGACATTTATCACATTTGTCAAGTGGATTCATTTGAAGCTGAAAGCTACTCCATGTCTTCTGCTTTACTTATATTTGGGGTGCAGTTCACCATCTAATGTCTCTTCCTCCTTGCTCATTTCATCTCTGATTACTCACCATGTGCAAAGTCAATCAAAGCCTTTGTTTTACTGCAAAGAGTGATAGGGAGAGGAAGTATCTTGAGATGCGGCTGTGGCCCCCCCTCAGACCCTCTCCGACTGTTTACACACTCCACTCGAGCATCCTTCCACACATGTCAACTCAGCCCAGCGTCAGTTTGGTTCTGCTGTTTGTTCTGTGCTGATATTTTCCTCCACTGTTGACTTGCCCTGTAGCTACCACAGTGGCACCACTGCATAATTGCTCTGAAAGAAATACAGTCGTTCATTGTGTGGAACAACTGAAGTGCTCTACAAATGTGTGAATTCTAGCCCTGCTATTAGAGACCTCTGTCGGTAAATAAAGATGGTCGATAAATTTTTTGCGTTGTCACTTTTTTTATCCTGCCTACTGGCAAAATAATTCAACCCAAGTACAGTTCACAATTTGTCTTGATTCTGCTTACAACTATGTACGCACATGCTCTCTAGTATAGGTGACATTTGTGCTTGGTGAATGTCCTCATAAAATACTTTTGTGGACAAAACCTGTTAAGCATGCAGGTCAAATGGTCTCCTCCCACCTCAGGTTTTTGTTTAATAAGGTTTGAAAAGTTTTTTAAAGTTTAACATGGAATTCTGACATGCCAGTGCTTAACCTGCTGCCAACACTCACAAATACTCTTGTAAACCACCCTGACAATCAACTGTTTCAGACCAGTAGTTCATACAAGAGAAAGAAGACATTAGGCCTTAAACAAAAAAGACTTCAAACAGATGTTAGTACTGGGATTAAATCATTTATTATTTAATAAAAATGACATCAGATTCTCCCAATAAGGTAACAATGAAAGTAACTGATCAAAAGTCTGAGTTAAACTAATTTGGAAATAGAGACAGTGATTGGTTGCAAATCTATTAGGTAAAATGATAATCCAGTTTCCTCTTGATGAAGATGTAAAGAAAAACACTACGCAACCAATTTCAAACATCTCAGTGTTAGCCATGCTAGCGACATGACTTGGTAGGATAATGTTGGTCAATCAGTCAACTTTTTCGGACAGACTGAGGTAGCTCAACTACTGATCCGATGGCCCTGAAATTTTGTATAGGCATTCGTGGCTCCCAGAGGATGAATCCTATTGACTTTGGTGATTTCCTAATCTTTCCTCTGGCACCACCATGAGGTTGACATTTTTGGCTTTTAGTGAAATGTCTTAAATATTAAAATGATTGCCATGAAATTTGGGGCACATTTTCACGTCCCACTCAGAATGAATTGTAATAACTCGTGATCCCTTAACTTCTTGTCTATTACTCTCATTAGATAAAAATGTCAACTTGTTCAATAGTTTGGCTGATGACCAAATACCTGCAAAACAAGCTGTTCTTTGTTTTCAGTGGAAATAAGCACTTGTGAGCATTATATGTACGTAGCTCAAAGCACTGCTGTTCCTACATACAGCCTCACAGCTGCTAGCATGGCTGTAATCATTCCAAATATTTCCTTTTATCAAATGCTTTAACATTTTGCACACAGTATTGCAATTGATTGATTGTGATTTTGGTCTCAGCAACAACATTAGCACATTATCTGTCATGCTGCGATTAGATTAGGTAGCTAAAATAAGATTGAGGTAGCATAGATGTATTTAAAAGCACAGCTCTGGTTGTAAATGTTTTGAGTCTTCATAGAAAACATTTTGACATGTCCCAGTAGGAAAAGCACAGTGGTAAATAATAAAATGAACATGGCTAAATTCCATTTAGCTGCATCAGTTTTAGGGTTTTTCCAACCCAGTTCAGATGAAACACCGCCCACTTCCATGTGACTCAAGCCTCGTCAAGCCTTTTCAAAGATTACTGACGATCACAGTGACACAGAGCTGAGGTAAGTGATCTTTCAGTTAAAATATACCAGCGAATAAAATGTAATAAATTAATCTAACATTAATCCTTTCTTCTCATGCACATTTTTTAAAGCCTGCCAGACGTCCAGAGCACGAGCGGGTAAGTTAGTCATTATGTTGTGTGCACTTTCGGTGCACTTGTTGAATGCATGCAGTACTTGCACTTACACCAAGGTCTCATATTGCACCGAAGCTTTCATGATGTCCTTCACTTGTAACTTTTGGATAAAAGCGACTTCCAAAATGAGTAGACATGGTGTGTGCTCAGGACAGTACAACAACGTAGAAAAGTACCTGCAGTTAGATGTATCTTTGGTGGAGGCTTTCGTCACACGGAAAGGGGTGTTGTTTCATCTAAACTGGGTCAGAAAACGATTAGACATGTCCCGGTATTGTGCATTGTGGCACACTGTCACACTGTCATGGCTTAATGAGACACAGAGCCATTGTTAATGTAATTTAATAACACCTGCGCTTTTCCTACCAAGGCAAGTCAAAATGTGTGCTGTGAAAAGGGCCGATCAGTGCTGTCAGCATCAGGATTGAGGCCTTTTTACAATTACCTCAATTCAACCAGGCATAAAATGTTGATATCTGATATACTCATGCAGCTTGTGACGTGTTCATTTTGGTTGTGGTATTAGTGTGTCTAAAGCCATTCTGAAGAGAAAACAATGGTAATGCATAAAATGAAAGAAAAACTACATTCGAGTCAAAAATGATTCCTGCATAACAGCACAGACAACTGCAAGACAGCTGTTTATGTTACAGTTCTGATCAATAAGCTAAGAGGTAGTTCATGCACATCCCAGCTAGGTGCGTGATCCAAAAAAACAGACACTGAAATCATTGTTGTGTCCAGTAGCTTCCATTTCTTTCATTAGTTCTTCCTCTAAACGTTCTTCTCACTCAAACCTGATCTCATCAAAGAGTTCTGCTTCAGTTTCACACTAACTGTCCTGAAAGAAGTCACTACAGAAGTCAATTTTGACGGCATCCAGAGTCAACTTTCCTCCAAAGTTCAACGTTTCTATGAAGACGTTTTGAGTAGGGAAGAAACCCAGCATTTCTTCCTCCTCCTCCTCCTCCTCCTCCTCCTCCTCCTGATCCTCCTCCTCCATAGTTCCCATCCCGTGTGATGAGATATAGTCAACGGTTGTGTTTGTGTCCAGAGAGGTCTGTGTGTGGTCGGAGCTGTCTGAGTCATGCGAGAAGCTCTTGATGTACGTGCTCAGAGGGTATAGCTGTGTGGCCGTCTCTGTCTCCGGGCTGAGGCCGATCTGAGGACGGAGCTGCGAGGAGACGTTTTTAGATGTGGAGATGCCATTGTTCTGCTTGGGCAGCTCCTCCACATCCACCAGGATGGGCTCTCCTTCCTCCTTGGTTACACTGGAGTTACTTAGCTGTAGCTGGAGGTTCATCTTGCCCTGTTTGGGAGGAAGAAACAGGCTCAAACTAGGAACAATAAGCTGCAATGTAGCTTGAATTTTTTTCACTTTTACATAAATACCTTCTCCTGTGTACACTCTTTAGCCCATTTGCTGTTTGCAGGATCTGGCACAACATCGAGCATGAGGCACTGGAAAAACACCCAGAACCTGAGGGGGGAAGTAGAAAACTGCTGAACAATCTGGAAACTTGTTTTGGCAACATAATAATTAATTTTTGTTTTGCTGCATCGTTTCTTTGACAATAGTTGTGTGTTTTTCTGTAGAACGGTAGATGAACAAAATAATGTAACGTGAGCTTGTCGCCCATATGGAGGTGCTGTTGCTCACGTACTTTTGCTTTACTGCTGAACACTGGCACAGGCACAACAAAAGCACCACAATCATGAAGGTGATGCCACACACCAGTAAGAGCCACAGTGGAGTTTCTTCTGTAATAGTGAGAATAAAACAGGGAGAAGATGTAAAGTTGCAGCACATATATTTGTCTCCTCTAGTACAGTCAGTTAAAGTAGTGAAAGAAAAAAAAACAAACAGGCAATACAGCCATACCATATCATAAGACATTAGCAACTCCACATTAAACTGTCTATTACATTACATACTGTACATTATTTAAGCAACAGTACGTCTGCTGTTAATGTTATTACACAATCACTGTCATTGTAAAAAATTCAGCTTAGAGTCTTAAAAACGACCCATTATAGCCAACAGTCATCCAGGACAACCAGAAGCAGGTGACAGGCAACTAGTGGAGACTCCAAGATTGTCTCATCAACCTCAAAATGTCAAACTATTCTTTAATAGCAAATGTTAAAGGCGTTTACCCTGGATAAAGAGCTGGATTTTTATGCTTTTAGGGCCCTCTCCTACAGCAGTGGAGGCAGACATCCACAGCCAGTAGGCAGCTGGAGACAGGTCTTTGATCACGTACATCCTCTCTGATGCTGCCACAGAGTCTGAAACACAAAGTCGTATACACACAGCAGTCAAGCTGACTGACTGTCTGCATCCAAAAGGTACATGCTACAAACAAGGTGCTGTCACTACAGTGTACGAGTAGTTTCAACCAAATAAGGGACTGTGTGAAAATTATTCATTAGAATTATCTTACATTTTATTTTATAAAAAAAGCACATTTTTATGTAAATAATCTCAAAATTGTGAAAGAAAAAAAACGACCCTCCCCTACTCTCTCTTCATCAAATGAAAAAATGACAATTCCCTCCCCCTTTCCTGACATCCCTCCCTCTGCCTCCGTTACTGACAATCAAAGATAAAGTTGTTCTTACAAGGCTGCTGGTGTCCACTTTCGCTCTCCAAATAGATGGTGTACTTGGTGATACAACCCCTCCGCTGGCTCCTGGGAAGCTCCATCCATATCACTTTCACTGTCTGCCCCTCAACCTTCTCTTGGGCAATTGGACCAGCTTCTGGGACTGCAACCAGCAGCAGAACCCAAAAACACCACTCAATGAATGATGAATAATAACGGAATATTTTAAACAACTTAATACCTAAACTGAAAAGTTGTATTCAGCATTATCATAATATTATGGTTCAGAAAATTACAGAATAATACTAAAATAGTGCTAATCATGCTATATAGCTCCTCTCCGAACTTACCTGACTCCAAGATGGTGACACCTGCAAACATGGTCCGAGTCACTGAGCTCTCATTATAGACATCATACACTGCTCCCTCGTAGCACTCATATGGCTTAATATCTGCATAAAGACAGGTAGTGGAAAACAATGGTTGTATCATTTTGTAAGACAAGAAAGACAAAATAATAAAAGAGAAAAAACATGGCTGCCAACACCTAACTTAAAAAGAGGCACATCAGAGAGACACCAACATGGCTGAAGTGAAGAACTGTATGTCACTGCCTTTGCCTTTTTGTGTTACTCCACCACCGCATATCTCACCTGTAACGACTGCATGGTTGTCATTTCTGCCCAGTCTCATCCATCTGAGCTCCTCCAGCTTGAGGCCCTCTGGGTACCACTCCACCACATATGCAGCGGGTAGTTGTGCAGTTTCAGGCTTTCTCCAGGAGATGGTGACACTATGGTTCACTGCTGATACTTGCACATGCTGTGAGGACTTGGCTGAAAAGTGAGGAGCATGTATGAATACTTGCACTGCTTCATACAAGACACAAACACAGACACCACCTTCATACTTTGTTCAGTATTAGTAAAGCTCTTACTAAACAAGCTTTTAATTGATACAAGGTTTACTTTTTTTTTTTTACCTTTTGTGTGACGTGCTGTAATTCTAGCAGGAGGGGACAGCCCTTTGGAGTTACGAGCCCTCAGTGTCACTTCACAGTTAGCACAGATCGGGATGGTATAATTCCTGTCATTGCTACTGACATTAGTGACAAAGGCCAATCTAGAATCTGGGCTGTCAACACTGACAATGTAGTCTTTAATCTTCCCTCTGGAGACAGAAATGTTCGCTTCCTGCAATCAAAAAATAAAGTTTAAAGGTTTACCATTGAGTTTGATGCCATACGTTTGCTAAACAACAAAAGAAAAAGCTATTGTGTTGTGTCTATTACTGTCTGTCTTTACAGGATGCTCAGAATCAACACACTGCAAGATGACTACGTACGACACATCATTTCTGTTCAGCTGCTCTTTTCTTGTAAACTGAAACTGTGGTGTCTGCAGTCAGGTTTCACTTATCTCTCACTGTCTTTATGTGACAAATGAATTTATGAGTGTGTGTGTGTGTGTGTGCGTGTGTGCGTGTGTGTGTGTGTGTGTGTGTGTGTGTGTGTGTGTGTGTGTGTGTGTGTGTGTGTGTGTGTCCTTGTCCGTGTCTCTGTGTCTGTGTCTCTGTCTGTGTGGTAAATGGTAGGGATGTGTGAGCATATGTGTGTACGTATGTGAGAAGTTGTCATCTCAGAAGCGGTCAAGGGTTGACCTTTAGTTTGTGGAGAACATTGTAGTGAAGCAGGAAGATCACAAAGTGTTACTATGGCGACACCACCAGTCACCAACCCACACAGATGGTGAGTAAGAGGACAGGGAACCCATGGAGACTACTGACCTCTTAAGACAGTACTGTCACTCACACGGGCTCCACCCCTCCAAAACAAAGAGACTGGGTTTTTAATGCTGTCAGCCAAACAGTTTATTAACATATAACATCTGAATTTACATTCAGGAAAACCCATATGCAAATGTTATATATGTAGATGTGTTGAATTTCCATGTATGAAACATATGTATATATGAAGTAAAATCATATATGTATTTTCAAGTATAGCCTATACATGTAAAAGTTACAAATGAAACCTATTAGAAATTGAAATAATGTCATATATTGACATATATGTGTAGCTAATAAAAACATGTATTTTAGCATGTCTTTTAGCATGTCTGTTTATATTATGTTTATATATTACATACATAAATAAACAAATAGAAATGTATGTTTACATTTCATAAGAAATTATTAAGTAAATCCTGTACGAACATATAGAATTTTAATCAGCATGTTTTAATAAAGTTGCATTTTACTATGAGTATTTCATATGTTATGAACTTATATCTTCTTATATCCAGAGGATGTATATATGTCATAATAATATATCCTCTTATAGGCAAAACATATGGTAACATTAATCTTGATATAGGGACATATATGTTATTATATGTCATAAGTCCTAATATATTACGGCATAAAATGTCGTAATATATTAAGGCATAAAAATGTGAATCGTGCTGATCCACACCTGCTGCAGGTGAGTCAGGTTCAAGGTATGTTGGTCGATCAGCACTTAAGCTGATTCATTGAGGAAGGACGCCAACCTTCAGCCTGTAGCCTAGGTATCAAATCTAAGCTCGGATGACCTGAGATACATCACACAAGTGTGAGTGAGTGTGTGTGTTGAAAAATAAAAATAATAACCTATAATAAAACAGCATAAAAAAATGAAAATTTCAAATTATGTGTTCACATTTGTTCGCATCATACTATAGTGAGCAATAAAAATGTCAAAAAATGTCATAGTATAATAAGGCATACAATGTCATAGTATAGTAAGCCATTAAAACGCCAAAAAATGACATAGTATAGTAAGGCAAAAAAATTTGAAAAAACATCATAGTATAGTAAGGCATAAAATGTTATAGTATAGAAAGGTATAAAATCTCAAAAAAACGTCATAGTATACTGAGGCAAAAAAATGAAAAAAAACATCATAGTATAATAAGGCAAAAAAATTTCATAAAAAATTCATATTATAGAAAGGCATAAAATGTCACAGTATAATAAGGCATATAACGGCAAAAAAAACGACATGGTATAGTAAGGCAAAAAAAATTTGAAAAAACGACATAGTATAGTAAGGTAAAAAATGTCATAGTATAGAAAGGTATAAAATCTCAAAAAAATGTCATAGTATACTAAGGAAAAAAATGAAAAAAAACGTCATAGTATATTAAGGCAAAATAATTAAAAAAACGTCATAGTATAGAAAGGTATAAAACATCATAGTATAGTAAGGCATATAACGCCAAAAAAATGACATAGTATAGTAAGGCATAAAACGCCAAAAAACGTCATCGAATAAAAAGGTATAAAATGTCATAGTATAGTAAGGCATTAAAACGCCAAAAAACAACAAAGTATACTAAGGCAAAAAAATGAAAATAAACGTCATAGTATAGTAAGGCAAAAAAAACTTGAAAAAACGTCATAGTATAGTAAGGTATAAAACGTCATAATATAGTAAGGCATATAACGCCAAAAAAATGACATAGTATAGTATGGCATAAAATGCCAAAAAACGACATAGTATAGTAAGGCAAAAAAATTGAAAAAATGTCATAGTATAGTAAGGCATAAAACGCCAGAAAACGACATAGTATATTAAGGCAAAAAATGTGGAAAATCGTCATAGTATAGTAAGGCATGAAATGCCAAAAAACGACATAGTATAGTATGGCATAAAATGCCAAAAAACGACATGGTATAGTAAGGCAAAAAATGTCATAGTATAGTAAGGCATGAAATGCCAAAAAACGACATGGTATAGTAAGGCAAAAAATGTCATAGTAAAGAAAGGTATAAAATCTTAAAAAAACGTCATAGTATACTAAGGCAAAAAAATGAAAAAAAAACGTCATAGTATAGTAAGGCAAAAAAACTTGAAAAAACGTCATAGTATAGTAAGGCATAAAACGCCAAAAAACGACATAGTATATTAAGGCAAAAAATGTCATAGTATAGAAAGGTATAAATCTCAAAAAAACGTCATAGTATACTAAGGCAAAAAAATGAAAATAAACGTCATAGTGTGCTAAGGCAAAAAAATTTAAATAAACGTCATAGTTTAGTAAGGCGAAAAACGTCATCGAATAATAAGGGATAAAATGTCATAGTATAGTAAGGCAAAAAAACTTGAAAAAACGTCATAGTATAGTATGGCATAAAATGCCAAAAAAAGACATAGGATAGTAAGGCAAAAAAATTGAAAAAATGTAATAGTATAGTAAGGCATAAAACGCCAAAAAACGACATAGTATATTAAGGCAAAAAATGTCATAGTATAGTAAGGCAAAAAAACTTGAAAAAACGTCATAGTATAGTATGGCATAAAATGCCAAAAAAAGACATAGGATAGTAAGGCAAAAAAATTGAAAAAATGTAATAGTATAGTAAGGCATAAAACGCCAAAAAACGACATAGTATATTAAGGCAAAAAATGTCATAGTATAGTAAGGCAAAAAAACTTGAAAAAACGTCATAGTATAGTATGGCATAAAATGCCAAAAAAAGACATAGGATAGTAAGGCAAAAAAATTGAAAAAATGTAATAGTATAGTAAGGCATAAAACGCCAAAAAACGACATAGTATATTAAGGCAAAAAATGTCATAGTATAGTAAGGCAAAAAAACTTGAAAAAACGTCATAGTATAGTATGGCATAAAATGCCAAAAAAAGACATAGGATAGTAAGGCAAAAAAATTGAAAAAATGTAATAGTATAGTAAGGCATAAAACGCCAAAAAACGACATAGTATATTAAGGCAAAAAATGTCATAGTATAGTAAGGCAAAAAAACTTGAAAAAACGTCATAGTATAGTATGGCATAAAATGCCAAAAAAAGACATAGGATAGTAAGGCAAAAAAATTGAAAAAATGTAATAGTATAGTAAGGCATAAAACGCCAAAAAACGACATAGTATATTAAGGCAAAAAATGTCATAGTATAGTAAGGCAAAAAAACTTGAAAAAACGTCATAGTATAGTATGGCATAAAATGCCAAAAAAAGACATAGGATAGTAAGGCAAAAAAATTGAAAAAATGTAATAGTATAGTAAGGCATAAAACGCCAAAAAACGACATAGTATATTAAGGCAAAAAATGTCATAGTATAGTAAGGCAAAAAAACTTGAAAAAACGTCATAGTATAGTATGGCATAAAATGCCAAAAAAAGACATAGGATAGTAAGGCAAAAAAATTGAAAAAATGTAATAGTATAGTAAGGCATAAAACGCCAAAAAACGACATAGTATATTAAGGCAAAAAATGTCATAGTATAGTAAGGCAAAAAAACTTGAAAAAACGTCATAGTATAGTATGGCATAAAATGCCAAAAAAAGACATAGGATAGTAAGGCAAAAAAATTGAAAAAATGTAATAGTATAGTAAGGCATAAAACGCCAAAAAACGACATAGTATATTAAGGCAAAAAATGTCATAGTATAGTAAGGCAAAAAAACTTGAAAAAACGTCATAGTATAGTATGGCATAAAATGCCAAAAAAAGACATAGGATAGTAAGGCAAAAAAATTGAAAAAATGTAATAGTATAGTAAGGCATAAAACGCCAAAAAACGACATAGTATATTAAGGCAAAAAATGTCATAGTATAGTAAGGCAAAAAAACTTGAAAAAACGTCATAGTATAGTATGGCATAAAATGCCAAAAAAAGACATAGGATAGTAAGGCAAAAAAATTGAAAAAATGTAATAGTATAGTAAGGCATAAAACGCCAAAAAACGACATAGTATATTAAGGCAAAAAATGTCATAGTATAGTAAGGCAAAAAAACTTGAAAAAACGTCATAGTATAGTATGGCATAAAATGCCAAAAAAAGACATAGGATAGTAAGGCAAAAAAATTGAAAAAATGTAATAGTATAGTAAGGCATAAAACGCCAAAAAACGACATAGTATATTAAGGCAAAAAATGTCATAGTATAGTAAGGCAAAAAAACTTGAAAAAACGTCATAGTATAGTAAGGCAAAAAAACTTGAAAAAACGTCATAGTATAGTAAGGCAAAAAAATGAAAAAAACGTCATAGTATACTAAGGCAAAAAAATGAAAATAAACGTCATAGTGTACTAAGGCAAAAAAATTTAAATAAACGTCATAGTTTAGTAAGGCGAAAAACGTCATCGAATAATAAGGTATAAAATGTCATAGTATAGTAAGGCATTAAAACGCCAAAAAACGACATAGTATACTAAGGCATTAAAATGCCAAAAAACGACATAGTATACTAAGGCAAAAAAAATCAAAATAAACGTCATAGTATAGTAAGGCAAAAAAATGAAAAAAACGTCATAGTATAGTAGGGTATAAAACATTATTGAATAATAAGGTATAAAATGTCAAAGTATAGTAAGGCATTAAAACGCCAAAAAACGACATAGTACAGTAAGGCAAAACAAATTGAAAAAACGTCATAGTATACTAAGGCAAAAAAATGAAAAAAAATGTCATAGTATAGTATGGCAAAAAATTGAAAAAAAACGTCATAGTATAGTAATGTATAAAATGTCATAGTATAGTGAGGCATTAAAACGCCAAAAAACAACATAGTACAGTAAGGCAAAAAAAATTGAAAAAACTTCATAGTATAGTAAGGCAAAAAAATGAAAAAAAATTAGATAGTATAGTAAGGCAAAAAATTTTTTAAAAACGTCACAGTATAGTAAGGCAAAAAATTAAAAAAAAAATTCATATCATAAAAACGCAAAAAATGTCACAGTATAATAAGGCATATAACGCCAAAAAAATGACATAGTATAGTAAGGTAAAAAAAATTGAAAAAACGTCATAGTATAGTAAGGCATTTAATGCCAAAAAACGACATAGTATAGTAAGGTAAAAAAATTTGAAAAAACGTCATAGTATAGTGTGGCATAAAACGCCAAAAAACAACATAGTATAGTAAGGTAAAAAAAATTTGAAAAATAGTCATAGTATAGTGAGGCATGAAATGCCAAAAAACGACATAGTATAGTATGGCAAAAAATGTTGAAAAAAGAATATAGTATAGTATATCATAGAAAGGTATAAAATCTCAAAAAAATGTCATAGTATACTAAGGCAAAAAAATGAAAAATGACGTCATAGTATAGTAAGGTATGAAACGTCATAGTATAGTAAGGCATATAACGCCAAAAAAATGACATAGTATAGTATGGCATAAAATGCCAAAAAACGACATAGTATAGTAAGGCAAAAAAATTGAAAAAATGTCATAGTATAGTAAGGCATAAAACGCCAAAAAACGTCATCGAATAAAAAGGTATAAAATGTCATAGTATAGTAAGGCATTAAAACGCCAAAAAACAACAAAGTATACTAAGGCAAAAAAATGAAAATAAACGTCATAGTATAGTAAGGCAAAAACATGAAAAAAAAACGTCATAGTATAGTAAGGTATAAAACGTCATAGTATAGTAAGGCATATAACGCCAAAAAAACGACATAGTATAGTAAAGCAAAAAAAGGTGAAAAAACGACATAGTATAGGAAGGTAAAAAACGTCATAGTATAGTAAGGCATATAACGCCAAAAAAATGACATAGTATAGTATGGCATAAAATGCCAAAAAACGACATGGTATAGTAAGGCAAAAAATGTCATAGTAAAGAAAGGTATAAAATCTTAAAAAAACGTCATAGTATACTAAGGCAAAAAAATGAAAAAAAAACGTCATAGTATAGTAAGGCAAAAAAAAAAAAAAAAA